>NC_137772.1:195500453-196159524 GCF_963455305.1 Plecotus auritus | reverse complement strand
TCTGAGAGCAAATTCATTAGTAATAAGCCAAATGCAAGCTAATGCTGCTCAAAATCCCCTATAATGGTACTCTTGGGAAAAGAATTTATTAGAATTGTAGAATTTCTAAGTGCAAGGAGTTATCTTTCCTTGGAATTTAGATAGGATAAACAATTAAATGCCAAAAATTCAATGGTTGTTGTTTTTGTTTTTTTTCTATTTTTAAGACAGAAATTGTGGATGTGAGCAATGGATCATGTCTCTGAGAATTAACTCTTTCTGAAGAAAGCTGCAGAGTCTGGATCCTGACCTGATATATAGTCCCTGTGGATTCTAGATTCCCAATGGGAAGAGGAACCATGCAGAGATTTAGCCCAGGAGATCCCACCCCATCTTTTTTTTTTTTTTTTACAGGATCCCAGTGATGTCCTCAAGGAGCAGCTGGCTTAAAAACTTCTTGGAAGGAGAAGGAGGGATCTTTGTTTCAAACTTCCTTCCCTCCTCCTGCTTCTGTTCCCTTACCCTCTGCCCCCTGCAGAGTTGTGTTTTCTGGGAATCAGCAAGCAGGATCACAAGTGGTCTTTTCTTTTTTTCACTCTCTCCCATAAAGAAAGCTTTATCACGTGTGGCCTTAAACTTGCAGCAAATTGCAAAGAAATGGCTCAAAGGCTTCAGCTCTTTCTGTGCCCTGAGAGCTGAGATGCACGTCAGTGGCGTTGCCAGCCTGGCCTGTTCTCTGCCGACTGCCAGGGAAAGGAGGCCAGGAGGAAAGAGGAAAGAAAAGAGATTGCTCAGGGGTGAGGCCATGCCCTTCATCTTTTCTCCCTCCTAATCTGCACTGTCTGTATCCATCCAGGCTCTCCCCACCTGCCAGAACTCCTCAGACCTGCTGCACCATCCACCCCAGTCTGCGCTCTCAGTCTGTGAAGTGTGGTCCAGCCTCTCGCTGAACACACTGAGGGGAAGTGGCTGTCTTTGATCTCCACCTCCAGGTAAGATTTGGTTTCTGCATTCCTGTTTTGTGACTATCACGTCGGATCCTCGCAGGGGAGAGGTTAATAAACCCTTGAGTTCTGCATAGCGTCTTATCCATAACACTTTTCCATTCAAGATGTTGGGCCCCTTTGCTAAATTGGTGGAAACAGAAGAGACTGGTTAAAAAAGTCAGACACACTCAGATCTAGGTTCCCATTTTGACTCTGATGTTTATTACTTGGGAAGTTTTTGACAAGATGTTTGACTGTTCTGGGCCATATCATTTTCTATGAAATGGGAATGATAATGCTAAACTTGTTCAGTTGTTTTAAAAAATAGCCAAAAATATATAAATCACCTGGCACATAAACAGTACCTATTAAATCTGACTCTGACACAATTACTTTTATTGGGAAATCAGCTTTCTAGAGAACACACATTCCCGAAGGGAGGGATCTTGGTGTCCATCTTCCTGTGAGGTGACTGAGAGAAGAGTGTTGGGAAGTGGCTGCCTTTCTGACTTGGGGCAGTCTTTGGAAGCTGACTGCTGGATGGTTGGTCACCGGATCAGGGCATTTGTGTGCTCTAACTATAACCTTCTAAGGCCACTTAAGCTCGTTAAAAACCAGAGGATTGATTTTCAAACCTATGGGATCAGGGAATTCCTTTTTTTTTTTTTTTTTCAGACTACAATGAAGAAACTCTGCTTGGTTAATTTTTTTCCTCTCTAGAATAAGTTATACTTCAACCCATGGTGTTGGATGAGAACTTTGCCATGCCTCTTTCCTGGAATAATCTCTCCAAGTGGTAGGAGAACAGTTACAAATTTTCCAAGTGCAAATTTTTCTAAATATCTGTGCTGTTGCTCTACGTCTGCAATGGCAAATCAAGAGCAAAAAAGAACGAGCACCTGCAGGCCCCAAAGATCTTTCTGTTCATGTCATTGAGCTTCTTCCCCCTCTTTTCACAGAGGGATGAAAAACGCATGCTCCCTGAAACATGCTATACTTGAGATGATGATAGGGCAAATTAGCCATCAAAATAAAATTATATTTTTACTAAAGCTATTCAGTGTCAGTATTTTCAGTGGGACATCATTTTGCCCTTACACAGCATCAACGAGGATGACTATAGTTCTCTTGTTTTGATATCACTCCTGGAGAATAGTTAGAGAAATTTTTGTGTCAACATCTCCAAATGTTAAGAAGATGATGTATTTTGGTGTCTTAAGTTTTTAATATTCTTTTCAAAATGATTGTTTTTTCTCCTCAGCATTTATATTCTAAATGTAACCCTTTTAATGTTTTCAAACCCATGTGAACAGGGAATTCAATTTGTAAGTGATAGTAATTTTCTTATTAAACAATTTATTTTCATTTCCCAGTCACTGGCTGATGAGAAATAATATTTCTAGACTCCTAAAACAGTAGGTCAGTTTGAATTGTATAGTTTAGTTCTTGGAAGACGACTGCATTTTAAACTGTACATTTAATATTATTTATTTTTGTATTTTAAAACCTTTCAGGTTCATACATTTTTTTGCTTGGTGATATTTTTATTATTTTAAAATAATAAGTATTCCACAATTTACTGGACATATAGTTAGTTTTTTGTAATCATTATAAGCAGTGGGTTTCTCTAGGATTTTAATTAAAAGTAACCAGTAGTTTTGTACTAAAGAAACCTATTTAGCATTGTATAACCCCATTTTTCCTCAGACCCTATTTTCATTGTTTTTGAAAAATATTGTTCTGGAAAAGTAGTTTCAGTGATCCAATGGATATATAAAGTTGGTTGTTGGTATCCGATAGTTAATACGAAGAATTTCAATTTTTTAGTTTCTTAGAATGTGTCTTTTTAAAATCAGAAATGATGTTGAATTTTGTTACTTGATGTTTTGCATCAACTGAGATTTTATTATTTTTCTATTTTAATTCTCCTTTTACAACTTGAAGTATGATTGCCAAATAAAAAGTATATATTTAAGTTGTACAATGTATCTTTCAATTTTTAATGTGGTGATTTAGGTGAATATAGTTCCTAATAGTATTACATTTTAAAACTAGATATTAATTATAAAATATTAATTAATTTGAATTTACTAGTATTTTTTTGTATGTTAGCATGTCCAGATTTGGTCTGAAGTTTTCCTTTTTGTGCTATCTTAATGAAATTTTATTATCAAGATAATTTTAACTTTGTCAAGTGAATGGACACTATTATCATCTGTTTCCATTATTTGCTGTCTTTCTTTGAAAGACATCTCTTGGCAAAACACTCCTATTACATCATCTGTCCTTAGTATTTTTGTTTAAGAGCTAGTTTTAGAGTATTTTTGTTAAGGCTTCCTTGGCTATATTCCTCTTCTGGTTTATATCAATATAGATAATATTTTCTAGAAGTTAACCATTTTGTCAAGATTTTAATTATTTACATTGTGCATAGATTTATGCTTTATACTCCTAATATTTCCATCTTATTAATATTGTATCCTTATGTTTTTGTCTTTTGATTTTTGTTTAGCATTATCACCTCTTCATTTACTTTCATTTTTAGGATTTTTAAGTCTTTTTCTGTTTTACTCACTTTCCTTTGTCTGTATTTTGAATGTTAATGTTATGCACATTCATGAAATCAAGTAATCTAAAAGTTTAATAATTATTGCTTTAAAACTAGGCCTTTGCTGTACACTTCTCGACTCAATTCACACTCGCTGGAGGAATCCTCTCCACTTTTTAAATTGTTTAGGTCTTTCTTTTGATATTTAACTCAGTAACATGCATATTGGCAGAATAAACGTAAATTTCTACCACAGTACTTGGAACTTTGCCCCTAACTTTATTTCTTTAGTAAGAATGATGAAAATATGGAAGACCTCTATTAATATACAATACATCTTCTGATAAACATTAGGGTGACTCAGAAGTTATTTTATTTTTTAATTCTTTTCTCAGGCCGTCACCGAGTGAGCCATTTGAATCCTAAAGAGAGGGGACATCTGATATGAAAATATTGATATGAACAGGGATAATATAGGTTCAGAGAGTATGAACATGTCCAGGACTCAGTATGGACAGGGAGGGTGTGAAATTAAACACAGAAAGGGAGGCCAGAGACTACTTTCGCCTGAATTAAATCTGAGATACAAATTTTACTGTGGTTTCCTTATTTGTCAAACTAAAATGATAATACAAATTGGTCCTTTCTTATTTTTTTTCCTCCATATTTTAAGGCTTTGGATGTTGGGGACTTATAGGAGTCACAATGTGGTATTCTAGGACTCTTCTGCTAAGAGGATAGATTTAAAGGCTTTAAAGACTTAATTCTAATAAAGCAATATTCAAATGACCGAATTCCTCTTCTTCCTTTCCTGACTGCTTCTAGTTTAAGCTGGCAAGACCACAAAGTTAGCAAAACTCTGCCTCATTATTTATTCCAAAGGCAACATTTAAATTTATTCTTTGCCATAATGAGGCTTAAACTGGAGAGAAATGCTGGCACCCAACTCCCGATAGCAGGATTATTTAATCAAACATCCTGGTCAATTTTAATTGAAAAACTTTGCCAACTTACTGTGGTACAATAAGGTACTCTCAGGTCAAATTATGTCTACAGAATTGTGATCTATTGTGAAATAAAAATATTATTTAATAAACCGTGTGGGTTTAAATGAAATGTTTTTTGTTTTTTACTTTTAAAATCAACTTTGACAGATCAGAGTCAATGAACATTTTCATAATGGACACTTCATCCAAAGAAAATATCCAGTTATTCTGCAAAAATTCAATGCAACCTGTTGAGAAGCCTTCCTTCAAAACAGAATATTCCTCCTCAGAGAAAAAACAGCCCTGCTGTGGTGAACTAAAGGTAACAAACAATCAAATGCTAAAAAACTGTAAGTAGTCAAACAGAAGAATAACAACAAATTAAGTGGAGTTGATACTCTTGGCTCTCTATCCAGAAACTTTTTTTCTATACAATATAACTAGAAGCAAAAATGTGTTTCCTTCTTTAAAAATGACCTTAGATGCAATTTATTGAAATCACAGTGTGCCAGAAAGAAATCTCTGCCTGACCATGTAGATTAAATTGCTAAGTACTACTTATCTGGCCCATTTGCATGCCCATTCTTAACAGAAGAAAGAGAGAGAAAGAGAGAGAACGAATAGTTACTAAATATCTACCATGTGCCAGATACCAGATATTATACTATGCACAGTTATAATAATTAATCTATGAAATATCTACATTATTCCCATTTTAAAAAATAAAGCATTTGACCTTTCTTGCTGCACAGTATGGTCAGTGGAGGGGATAGGGTTAAATGGTGCTTTTTTTTACTCCAACTTCCTATTCTTTCTTTGTACCAAACATCAACCAACAAATGTGTCTTTTTTATATAAATGATAACCTACCCTATGGATACCCTGTTATACCCCTGGGTCTAGCAAAATGCATATGCCAGATAGCAAAAAAATTCATGCACCATCACTATGAATCATACAATCATGGGTGCTAGACTTGTGATAAGATGTTAAGTGTATGGTTTATGGTTTCTTATTTTCTTAACTATGAATGGCTCCAAACTCTTTGCTTTACCATAGAATAAATTTTCTTTTCAAAGCCACAATTCTTTTCAATGTCCTTTGGAGGAAGGAGGAAGAAAGGAGAGGGAAAAAAAAGGAGTTCAACTTACAGTCTGAGTAAAAATCTGTTATTTCTAAAAGAAATTGTATTTTTTTTTAGAAATTTGCGTGAGCTTGAGGTGGAAATGCTTGAATAAAATGTTCAATGATAACATGCTTGCTACATTGTTCTTGGTTTGGGGTTTTGTTTGTTTGTTCATTTATTTGTTTAGTAAGTTTCCAGTTGTGTACCAAGCTGGAGTCAGATTAAGTGTGACCTGTCATATTTTCCAGGTGTTCCTGGGCGCCTTATCTTTTGTTTACTTTGCCAAAGCACTGTCAGAAGGCTATCTGAAGAGCACCATCACTCAAATAGAGAGAAGGTTTGAAATCCCTTCCTCCCTGGTGGGCGTTATTGATGGCAGTTTTGAAATTGGTAGGTATTGCAGATGCCTGGCTTTTAAGCACAAGGTCTTCTAGGGCTGAGTAAAGGACATCTTCACTGTAATTTGTTCTCTCTGAGCAACCAGCAATATATTCCAGGTGTTCAATATTATACGAATCATCCATTTCAGAGTTCTCAATCAGAATGAGAGACTTTCCCGGGGGAGAGAGTGAGATGCTCTCAGTATTCTGAGTTTAAAGGTATGTGGGAAGTGTTTTTACATAAGTCATTTTTCCTGGAAGCTCTGTGGTTCAAAACTCAAAAGAATCCAAATGGGCTGTATGAAATTCATTGTAATTATTGAAGAAGAAGTTAAACCATGAAAGGGGGTTTCTGCCCAGTAGCCTAGAAAGAAGAGAGAGGAATTCTGTTGACAAGACTAGAAGAGCAAAGCAGATAATAAAATTCTACACTCAGGTGTCTTCAGTTAGCAATTGACTGTAGACAACCTCTTAGAATTTGAAAAGACCAGTTGAGTTTAGTCAAAGTTTTAGAAGTAATTTAAGTGGTATAACCCCAGTTAGTCAGCTTCTTGAACTGATAAACTAAGAGGCATTAATTCTTTGTTAATGGAGAATAGTAGCTCTGTGGTTATTAATGCCAATTGGGACTCAGATACATATATGCTATAGTAAAAATCTTCAATGGCTACAGTTTCAGCTTCACTTGATAACTTTCAGGACAGCGAAGGAATCTTTTAACTCTTCAACAATTGCTTTTTTGAATTCATACTACATATTCCAGTTTTTAACTCTGAATATCACAGAAAGAATTAAAAGAATGATTAGTTAACCTCTTGCTTTGGGGCATTTGCTACTTAAATCTTTCATCATTCTACCAGAATAAAATGTCTAAGTTTAGTGCTAATCATATGGTGATGTTCATACACATGACTAGGCAAGCTTGTTAATATGCAGATACTGATTCTGTAGGAAGGGAAATAAGATTCTGCATTTCTAAGAAACCCCAGGTGATGCTGATACTGGGGGAGGGCTTGTGGGACAGTGTTTGTGAAGTCTATAGTAGTGCACACCAATGTCCTGGGCCGTCACATTCACTCACAACTAACTCACTAACTTTCCTAAAACAACTTCTAGTCCTTCAAGCTCCCATTTATGGTAAGTGCCCTATACCATTTTTGTCTCTGGTATAGTGTATTTTTACTGTGACTTTCCTATGTTTAGATATACAAGTACTTACCATTGTGTCACAACTGCCTACAGTAGTCAGTACAGTAACCATGCGGTGCAGGTTTGTAGCCTAGGAGCAATAGGCCACACCAAACAGCCTGGGTGTGCAGTAGGTTAGACCATCTCAATACAATATTGATTTCTAAATGTTATCTGTATGCAGCAACCTTGTTTAATTTTTGTTCATTTTAATTGATTGTCTATAGATGGTGTAGAGTTTTCTGAATAGACAGTTATATTGTTTGAAACATAAGATGATTTTATATTATTCTTTCTAAATTCATAGATCTGTTATTTATTGGTTTTGCCTTATTTCTTTGGCCTTCGTATTAGGGTGAATAAAAGCAGTCAAAATGGGCATCCTTCTCTCATATCTGACCTTAATAAAAATGCTTTTAAAATTTTACAGATAAGCAATATGTTTGATTGAGGTTTTGATATATATGCCTTAAAAGTTAATTTGCTCAGATATTTTTTTCTTATTATAAATGAGTGGCTAATTAGGTTGAATGCTTTTATATGATAACCATAGTTATTTTATTAATTTTCTTTTTTTGTAATACCTCTGTACTCCTGGAATAAACTATATTTGGTCTTTTCTTTTATTGTTCTTGTGTAGTCTTGATTTCAAAAAATATTAGTCTTATAAGGTGAGTTGAGGAGTTTTCTATTATTCTAAAATGCTGTGTGTATGTGGAATCTGTTACTTGAAATTTTGGTAAAACATATTTTTAAAACTCTGTGTAACTGTTTTTTGGGGGTTTTTTTGAGAGGCTAGTGATGGTAGATGTGAAAGAATTTTGATATCCAATTCAATCTTTTAAAGACCATTTATCACCATTTATTCTCCAAGTGTATCTTCTGAGAATTCAGAAAGGATACTAAGTAAAAGAACATAAGACTCATCTATGTATCACAGATGCTGAAATGATATCATGCAGTATTTGGCATACCCACTAATGTAACACAAAACAGACTGTAAACATTGAGTCATCTATTGTGAGGGTGGCGGTGTGGGAAGTAGGAAGGGGAGGTGGCATAGGGAGACACATTATTTATAAACTGAAAACAAACTTTTGTTTGGTTTGGTTTTACTGTGGCACTTTAACAAAAATATAGACATAATTAGCAATATCTGCAACACAAAATTTCCTCTACTAAATACTTAGATGTCAAATGAGAAATCTCATACTCAATGTTTTTTAATATGAAAATTAAAAGGAGGTTAAATCTTCTGAGAGCCATAAAGCCTGGAGCCACTATGTAATCTACTTTTCTCACTATCATTATTATCCTCAAGGCTAGAAAAATTGCTGCTCTTTTTGCACTTGACTAACGCTGGCAATGTGAATAAACAGTAGTAAATTAGATGATTGCTTGCAGATGTAAGGAAACACTCTTGCTAAAAAAAAAAATTGGAAACATCAAGAAGGACTTTAATGGCAAGGCGAACCATCAGCCATCACAATCAAGTGCTGCATTATTGCTAAGTTCTTGCTCTATCTAGCACTCTAGTACTTAGAAAATTAAATATTCAAAATGCAAATAGTTAAAACTTTAAAGCCCCTTGATATCCAATACCCTAAACAGTGTTTATCAAAATATGTTCCAGGAACCATCTTCACCAACACATTTGAGCTAGGATTAAAAATGCAGATTTCTTGGCCTGCCCTCGGATCCGTGGACTCAGAAACTGTCAGGAGCTACCGAGATTCTGCATTTTTAATATTTCTATATCCCTTACCACCTTGTTTCAGGAATTTTGTGCAGAGGAAAGCACGAGGACATCATCCCTAAAGCATGGTTAGTCAGTTGTCTTCATCATCACACGCATCTTCAGAGACATTTTAGAAAGGCCTAATTCAACCTTCAAAAGATATTTCTTAATTATTTTTTTATAAAGAGATAGCTGTGTATAATTTGTGAGATTTTATATTTCATAAAATTTGTATTATAAATATACATGGAAGTTATATAATTGATATGTTCCTAAAGTTGTTTATGTAGTGTAATTTGTGCTCTTATTTTGAATCTTATCTTTTTGTAAAAAGGATATAAACAAATTCTAAATATCATTTATAAAAATATGAATTTTATAATTTGATTTCATTTAAAGTGAGGTGCAATTGTTTTACTTTTTCTTACTAGTTTATGTTCAGCTAAAGCAAAAATATGTGATGTGTGTTTCAAGAGCAAATGGGAAACTATATGAAGTTTTATTAGAAAACTTTAATAAATGAAGAAACAATAATAAAGGTTACTTCCAAATCAGCAAAGAAAATTTAAGAGAACAGCTGAAGGATGTCTTCTACAATTTGATTAATGATAAAATACTTTAAAAGAACAAATCACTAGGGTGTGTGAAAATGAAGTAGAAGGCTTGGTCATTAAAATATTCTGACAAAGGGGTAACATGATTGAAGTAATGAGTAAAAAGACAATTTCAACAGTCATCTCAGTTTAAAGGAAAGAAAGTCAAATGATCGGAATGATGGTGGGGACAGTTTAGTCACAACAAAATATGGCTAGACTTGCTATAGACATTCATTCACTGACGTAACCTCATTTAGTTATTCTGCTGACTTTTTCTAAGTTCCCTAACTTATGAACATTTTTTCTTTTCTTCCAAGGGAATCTCTTAGTTATAACATTTGTTAGCTACTTTGGAGCCAGACTTCACAGGCCAAAAATAATTGGAGTGGGCTGCCTGATCATGGGAGTCGGAACATTGCTCATTGCACTGCCTCAGTTCTTCATGGAACAGTGAGTCAAATGCAATCATCCTGTTCTTGCTGTAACCAACAGCTGCATTTCTCTTTTCATGGTTACAATGAATTATTTAAATGTTATAAAACGGCCCCTGATAAATTCTATCTTATCTTTATTATATCCTCTTTGGGCAAAATTTCAGAGTACTTGCAATTTTACTTATAATTTGATCTGTAAGAAAAAAGTTTGTTACACTACTATGTATTGATGTCAACAAAATTAAAGGGAAATTTTCACTTATATGTCTTCATTCAAATGCTTTCATTTATCTGTGGATACAAAATATATAAACAAAAGGAAATTAATATATTATTTGATAAATGTCAAATGGGTAATGAGTGAGTGTTACAGGTAATATGCGGGATCATGGTACACTTGACTGGCAGGACATTGACATAAGGATATGTTATCAACTCAAAATAAGTATTCAATTTACAAATATTATCTCATAGCACTTCCTCAATAAAAGTGGGGTGTCTGTATCCATGAACTCTGAAATCTACTTTTGGGACTTTGTTAGTACCTGTATACAACTTTAGTAGTTCCAAAGGTTTTTCATCTTTATTATATCACTAGAGGCCCAGCGCACACAAAATCCTGCGCAAGTAGCTTGCTTCCACTTGCCTCAGCTGGCCACCCCGTCCATCCCCGCTCGTAGCTCATGCCCCGCCATTGCCGCTGGTAGCTCTCCGCTGCTGGTAGCTCGGGCCCCGCCCCGCCTGCCGCAAGAGCTGCTGTTCATTTGGTCGTGACGGCGTTACGGTGTGACGGCCACAGGCCTTTTATTAGTATAGATTCCATATCCTTATGATAACCTATAGGGTAGAAGAACATAGTTTATACTTTTTTACTTTAGAGCTAAAGGCCATGACTTAAAGAGCCTGGTGACTTTCTCATGTTTAGGTGTCTTATATTATAGCACTGAACTCCTAAAACAGGTATTCTGACTTCTTTATGCATATCCATGTTACCTCCCTTCTCTGTGCTTACCTATTGCTGACTGAGAGAAGTGACTTCCAAGAGGTGTAGAAACAAGAGAATAATTTTAAAATTATATATCAATTAATACTTTATTGCCCAGTGTAGATCAATACATTGTGACATATTAGAGCTGGAGAGACTTAGAAATGATCTGATCCAAACTTTTCCTCAGATTCCCAGGTCACTCCTATACCTAGAGTCAGATTTTGGCCTCTGTGGCCAGTCTGTAAAGACGGTGCACAGAATCCTCTGTGTGGGGTCTTTCCTACGTGTTTGGGCAGTTTCCCTCTACCTTCACTTTTACTTGGAGAGAGATTCATGGCTTCAGGGCTTCTGCCTGCTCTTTGGACATATCTCTGGCCTCCTTTCCACAAGAGCAGAAGTTTCCTTGGATCACTGAGGTTCTACAAAGGTTTTATGTGGGCTAATGCCTAAGGAAGAGGCAAAGGAAGAGACCAAGGAAATGGGTCTCCAATCCACCTGAGAGGAGTGTATCTAAGAGAAAGCAGCCAGGCAGCCAGGCTAATGCAGACGAAGGATGCCAAAGGAACAGAAAGAGATTCATATTCACCACCCTTTACATGTTGAAAGATATATTTGTTGATTTATTATTTAGTGTCTGCCATTTGCCTCGTGCTGTGTCAGGTAATGGGACTACTTCACTGAGGGAAAAAAAAGAAACAAAATATACACACACTTCATTAAGTTTGCTATCTGCTGAGGGTTATGATAATAACTTGTTTTCAACCTTCTACAGGATGAGTCACTAATTGGGTACTTGTCCAAATATAATTTTTGTTCTCTAAAAGACTACCTACTATATATGCTCTGTCTGCCTAGCAGCATTACCCTTAATGTCCAACAAATAATATTAATCATGGATATCAATTATTAAGGGCCTGCCCCCAAGAGGCTGTGTTTAGCTTTATGTATGGTAGGTCATTTAACTCATGAATTTAAGAGATATATAAGACTAGAGGCCCGATGCATGAAGATTTGTGCAAGAATGGCCCTTCCTTCCCCTTTGCCCTGGCCGGAGCCGCCTTTCCACTCCGGCCAGGAGCTGCCTTTCCACTCTAGCCTGAAGCCGCCTTTCTGCCTTCCCACACTGCCCAGAGGCCCGAAGCGGCTGGGGTGGTGCTGAATGCCTGTGTCGTCACCATGGCCACAACGCAAGCATCCCACCCCTCCCCTGGCCGCTCAGCACCTGCATATGCAAATTAACCCACCATCTTTGTTGGATTAATTTGCATACTCACTCCTGATTGGCTGGTGGGCGTCATGAAGGTACAGTCAATTAGCATGTTTCTCTTTTATTAGTGTAGATTATTATTCTAGGAAATAAGGATAAAGTGGTGAAAAATCTCTGCTTCCATAAATCTTATGAGGAATAGACAATGAACCAACAAATCATGATACAGTAAGTCAGATAATGTTAGAGAAAACCCAATAAGGCACAGAAGGAGTATGTGTGTAGCAGGTTGCTATTTAACATAGGATTGTCAGGGGATGGCTCACTGAGATGGTGACATTTGGGGACAACTGAAAGAGATGAAAGGGAGAGCCACACAGATGTCTGGGGAGGAAGATTCTAGGCAAAATGAGCAGTGAATGCAAAGTTTCTGCAGCAGGAGGGAGCCTGGGTGAACTGTAAGGAGCCTTGTGACCCAGTGGGATGAGCCAGGAGAAAGTGTACAAAAAAATGGGTGAAGGTGTCAAGGTTGTTTCTCAAACTTTGATGGACATTTCGCTGGAGGCTCTTGGTAAAATGTAGACTTGAGACTCAGCTGATGCTGCTGGTCTGCACACCACACCTTGAGTAGTAATGTGGCAAACAATTGCAGGGGCTTTAGCTTCATCTGGAATGAGATGAGAAACCAGTGGGAGTTTTGAGCAGAGGGGCATGATCTGACATATTTTAAAGGGTCACATTGACTACTGCTTAGAAAAATGACTGGTGGAGCAAACTTGAAAGCAGGGAAACTATTTACAATAGTCACTATACAGATATTGCTCTCCAAAGCTACTATACAATTTCATGCATCAGAATCAAGATTGTGTCAGCCATGGTTTGAATCCATGTTAGAACTAAAATCCCTACTTTAAAAGCATTTATACCCTGGGTCCCCTTTCATTACTTCTTTGTCTCCTTTTCTAACCAACTTCAATGGACATATTTTTTCCACCAAGAGAGTATGTGATTTACAGTCATTTTATATTAAAATGAACCTCTATGAATAATTCTTACTTTTATTTTCTTTCATTACAATGGATAATTGATGGGTTCAAATAGGGTGCAACACCTATGAACCAGATTTTCTGGCAGTATATTCAGAAAATTCTGCTATTAAACACTGGTTTGGTTTGGGGATTCAGGGATAGCTGAGAACTCAAACAAGTACCCTAATGAGTCATGTAGTATACATGCAATATTTTTTGCATGATACTAAATGAGTCTGTAGTAAAGAAAATGTTCTTTTCATACAGGTACAGATATGAAAGGTATTCTTTCACCAATTCCACTCTTAGCACCTCTCCATGTCTCCTGGAATCAAACAGTCAACTAACAACCTCAGTTATGGAAAAATCACAATCCAAAATAAATAATGGTAAGATTATTTTGTTTTTACTTTAATGACTAGGCAAACTTTAAAAAAAAAAGACTTTGCCCTACCTGGTTTGTCTCAGTGGATAGAGCATCAGCCTGCGGACTGAAGGGTCCCAGGTTCGATTCCAGTCAAGGGCACATGCCTGGGTTGCGGGCTTGGTCCCAAGTAGGGGGCATGCAGGAGGCAGCCAATCAATGATTCTCTCTCATCATTGATGTTTCTATCTCTCTTTCCCTCTCCCTTCCTCTCTAAAATCAATAAAGATAAAAAAAAGACTTTATATGTTCTTTATTATGGACAAAATATCTATATAATTTTTGCTGTCTAAAGCTTTCCTACTTACATCCTACCCAGTTTGGCTCAGTGGATAGAGTGTCAGTCCACAGACTGAAGGGTCCCGAGTTCAATTCCAGTCAAGGGCATGTACCTTGGTTGCAGGCTCCATCCCAGGTCCTGGTTGGGGTGCATGCAGGAGGCAACCAATCAATATTTCTCACTTTCTGTCTCTCCCCCTTCCTTCCACTCTCTCTAAAAATCAATGGAAAGATATCCTCGGGAGAGAATTAACAACAACAAAGAAACTTTACTACTTAGACTGAGATGTTATAGTGCCATAAAAAAAATCCTAGAATATGAAGCAGTATATAATGAGATCCTAAGAAAATGCATATATATATATATATATATATATATATATATATATATATATGCCTAAGCAACCATTCTGACCAGACAACCAGATAACTGGCCGGGAGCTATGATGTGCACTGACCACCAGGGGACAGATGCTCAATGCAGGAGCTGCCCCCTGGTGGTCAGTGCATTTCCACAGCCAACCTCCCACGGCCAGCCAACTTCCTGTGGTCCCTCCCCTCAGCGGGCCGGATTGCCAGCCAGGCTGAGGGACCCCCCACCTGTGCACGAATTCATGCACCGGGCCTCTAGTAGACAATAAAATCTTATGGGACAAGGAACATTACTTGCTGGTGACTGCGGAAAGCCTTCTGGTGGTTTCAAATAAGGCAGGCCATGAAATTAGGGTAAAGCTAGTTTAGCATTTACAAATCTCAGTCCATTGCTCAGATATGAAAGAAATATATTTTTCCTGAGAACTCAATTTAATTTCTGTGTTCAGCCTCTCTTCATTAGAATGGCAAAAACTTAATCTCAGTCAATTTTTCCCTAATCTTCACCCTTTTCCCAGGGGCTGCTTACATTCTAAGGAGGTTACATAATAGTAAAAGGGGGAGTTATGGGAAGAGGATGTTTGGTGTTATTGGTGCCCTGTATTCTTAGACATCTAATCCTTCTGGCCTCAGTGTTTAGTCATACATGTCACCTTGGGGTCATCTTGTGACCATGTCTGTATTCTTTTAGCCCAGCAGCTCTCTCTGTTGCAGGAGTGATTGTCTTAGAAACATGGATATAATTCTACTTTCCTCACAAGATAGGAGTTGGGGAATTTTGTTAGAATGATAGAGTTCCATGTGGCTGATGCACATTATACAGCAATGACATGTATGAGTCACCCCTGGGGACATGGGAATCATCTCTTCTGTGTTAATGTAGATGGTGGAAACCCTGTGAGGAGCTGAAGATGGGGATGCTTAGCTTCATTGTGCAACCAGTTTATGTTTGGGGTCTTACCACCTCCCTGGACTTTGCCTGCTCATGGTGGCACAGGTTCTTCTCATTCATGGAATCCAAAAAGCTACCCACAGGTGTTTGTCTCTGAGATACTGCAAAGGCATCCCCTTTATCCTTACCCCTTCAGCATCAATAGATCAACTCTTATTCCCAACACCCCCCATCTCACTCTCTATTCCTAGATTGGAATCTATTTCTACAAAATATGGAAGAATTCCTTCTATATACCTTCTACCCATTGAAATCTTTTATCTATATCTTAAAACCCATTCACTCCTCTAATGTCCTTATTAATGCTTTCTTTTGAGATGTCTCTTTTCTGAGCAGTCAACACTAGCAGTCTGGCTGTTTGAATGAAGGGGAAGGGCAGAGGATTAAAAGAAATATAGAAATGTGAGGAGAGAATGTCAGGGAGGACATGCTGGACATAAAGAATATCATGGATAATAAATTTAATTCACATAAAGAGACAAGAAACTGAGCTGAAGAGTTTGAGATTTCATCTGCATACCATGGTCAGTCATTGGAGATACTTTACTTTGTTTTTGTTTTAGATAATCAGGGAAGAGACACGATATAAATGACAATATAGCCTATTAGGAAATATTTAAACCTTTAATGTTAAAAAAGAAACATAAGGCTTAGGGATGGGGAATGAAAATGTTTTTAATGTAAAGAGACAAGTTATTAAGTCAGACACAGAGTATAAGACTCACAACTCAATCCTTTTCTTTAAAGTCATAGACATATGTGGGCATTATATATAATGAACACAAGGCTCATCTTTAAGATGCTAGTGGGGCAAATGTAGGACTCTTCTCAACACACGTGACCCTGTTCCCCACCCCCAGTAATACTCTAGAGCAGATGTGTTCCACGGAACTCTGTGGTGATGAAAATTCTCTATATCTACACTGTCCAATACAGTAGCCATTAGCCACATGTGACTATTAGGTACTGGAAATATAGCTAATGTGACTGAGCTATATTTCCAGTACCTAATGTTATGACTGAGCACTGAATTTTTACCTTTATGTCATTTTAATTAATTTAAATTTCCATTGCCTTGTTGCAGAATACCAAAGAAAACCAAGCAACGCTTTAAAAGAAAAGACGGGACACTGTTTAATATGCCGGCGGACTCAGGGAATAACTTACCAAATCTGAGTGAAGAAACATGCAGGGGGCTTCTCTTTATATCTCCCTGTGGTCTTTGTCCTGCAAATATGGATTATGCTTCTGGTCCTTTTTGCGGGCCTTGCAAGAAGGCCCCCCAGGTGTTGGGGGTCTCCAGGCCATATCTGATCATTTGTCCTGGCGCCAGCATTAATAACCCTCCCTCCGGGGCAGTGCACTGTCCACAGTTTTATGGCCTCTGTAACAGGTTCTGCAAGACCAGTATCTGGGAAGGAGGTAGTGACTTAATTATAGGTTATCAAGAATGTACACTGAGCTTGCTGGCATGGATTCCAATTGCTAGCCCCCAAATATCAGGGTTGCATTGGAATTAGCCCTTATTAGCCTTCTCAGCCTCAGGTGGCTTGTGGCTACTGTATTGGAAAGCACAGATCTAAGGTGTCTGCATTTATCTGTAAGACTTACCAACAAGCTTCTTAGAACAACAATAATAAATGTTAGGACTAGAATTGACATTAGAATCTATTTTTGGTAAAGGAATTCCCATCATATTTTGGGGGATGGAAGCGAAATCTAGAGAAGATAAGTGAAAAACCCAGGGTCCCTTGGCTACATTTCTAGAAGTGGCAGAATCAAGACAGGAAGCTACGTGACTGCACAGAGTTCTTTTGTGTTTTGCAGTCGGATTCCACTACATGAAAGCGTTCACCTCAGTTCTTTTTTAAAATCTTTTTTATTGACTTTAGAGAGAGAGGAAGAGAGAGGGGTAGAGAGATAGAAACATCAATAAGAGAAGAACATCATCAATTGGCTGACTCCTGCTTGCCCCCTACGGGGGATCAAGCCACAACCTGGGCATGTGCCCTGACTGGGAATCAAACCCTGACCTCTTGGTTCCTGGATTGATGCTCAACCACTGAGCCACACTGGCTGGGCACCCCCCACTTCTTTGTAACCCATGCTTTACCTTCAGAAATCGTTTTAAGGATTACTAATAGGTGAAAATAACTCCTACCTCATAGGATTCTTAGGGGAATTCGATTTAAAAATGCCCACAGAACACTTAGCCCAGTGCCTCACAGAAAGGGAGCATTCAGAGTGGTGATTGTTGGAGGTGGTGAATATCCTTTCTATTAAAGTGACTAAACTCTTGAACGAATATTTCATTTATGATATGGGAGTAATTGTCCAACTTCACATATTCATATTAAGACGTGGCTTTTATGAAAGCATTTGAAAATTGTTAGCTTTGAATTTCACTCTAAAAATACATCCAAGGTTCTTTTTGTTGGAATAGCTATACTACTAAAACTTATAGGGTTTTTAATTTTTAGATGATTTTTTTTCTAAACATGAGCTCTAAAGATTGTTATTCATTATCAAACAATTATAATTATAGGCAATGCTGCCCAAAGTTGAAGTCTCAGCCATCTAAAATTTTGAATTTCAGATAAAACTTTGTCAGCAATAAAATTACAAGTGATTTCTGCTGAAAAAAAATAGGGAAGTTTAAAGATTAAGGCAAGAAAAGTCTTTGTTCAAATTTTTGTGTTTTGTCTTAGGAGGATATTGAAGGTTATTGGAGTGTAGGAATTCCAAGAACTAGTTTAAGTATGAAATAAAAAGAAGAGAGAAAATAAGAAGGAAGGAACAGGAACAAGAAGCAATAGAGTTCCTTGATCGAAGTCTCTGGGAGACTTACACACTACCTAAACTATTGAAGTTATGAAACACATTTCCCAATCTTGCTCAAGCCTCTCAAACTGTCTGTCTTATTTTACTTTTACATTCTAATCCAATTTTAGGACAACTTGTAGAAAAGCAGAATAAATATTTAACTTTTAATTGTAACGTTATTTCATTCATCTTGTTTGCTTTCCTTTCTTGTTCTTTTTCTTTTCTTTTCTTTTCTTTCTTTCCTTTCAAGAATGTGAAATCGACACCAGCTCCTCCATGTGGGTTTATGTTTTCCTGGGGAACCTTCTTCGTGGGATTGGAGAAACTCCTATTCAGCCCCTTGGCATCACCTACCTTGATGATTTTGCCAGTGAAGACAATGCGGCTTTCTATATTGGTAATGCCCACCTCATTTATCTTTTCTGAAAGCAGGGTACCTGGTTTTCTCAACTCCATTCTAAACTCAATTGGGTGTGGAAGGCTTTTTACTTCATACCCAAATGCTTTATTCAGTTCACGCATTTCTGAAGTCCACAGTCAGGATTTGAATAGTAAAGAAACTTCAAATAGAGGACTCTATTGCATTAGGGAAAGAACATCAAGTTAAAGGGAAATAACTGAGCTCCAAGGCAAGGATATATGACCTTGTGTAAGCATCTTCACATACTTCATGGACTACAGAAGCATGTAGGTGACATATTTATATATCAGAGTCAGTCCTCGTGTTATTTTCTTACTAAGAGGTAATTAATGGCTTATAAGTGTTCAGTCTTTTTCCAAAGCTAAGAACTTATTTCCTAATTCAGTGAGGTTGAAAAACTGACAAATTGAGTACACTTAAATAAAGAGTTGATGAACTATTTTCAGTTACTAACCAGATCTCATTCCACATGTCTTCTTTAAAAATGTATTAATTTACAAAAGCAAAGAAATGGTACCTTATTACTTAAGTTTTTATTTTTTATTTTATTTTATTTTTTTTTTGGTACAGGGTGTGTGCAGACGGTTGCAATTATAGGACCGATCTTTGGCTTCCTGTTAGGCTCATTATGTGCCAAGCTGTATGTTGACATTGGCTTTGTAAACCTAGGTAAGGGAATGAACGTATTGTTATTTGTTCACTTGTTTTACTGCAATTTTATAATGGGATGGGGTAGAAAATAGCAATTTGACTTTTTATAAAATGATAGGATAGTAATCTTTCATAAAATAAAAATAGGCCATGAAAAGACTTATTGTTGATAGAATCATCATGCACATTAATAAATGGAATATGAAAAATAGGTGGTAATTAGAACTGGATGACCCATGGTTTGTTATTCAGGTGTATGCTTTTTCACTTCGGTTAGCCAGTTCAAACGCACTCCATCATAGCTATGACTACACATGGTGGCTACTTGTTGGCTCTTGTTGGATTCAGGTGTATCAACATTTATTATAGTTACATCAATTGATAATGTGTTTATTGACTTGCCAGAAAAACCAAAGATTGAAAGTCTTCTGGCAACCAAAATTCCCTTCTTTACTGTACAAATCTTTCTTAGGCAGAGGCCTATGTCATGAGACCAGCTTTCCTTCTGGGGGAGTGCTTGTGTAGGGAATAAATGTGGGCCTCATTTTTCCATAGCTATTAGTTTATTTCTTTCCTTGCAAGGTGGACCCCCTAGAAACAAATAGTATTTTTCTGTTTTGTTTTTTAAAAGAATTCCAAGGAAGCACTTAGAAAAACTATGCTATTTTTTTTTTAAATTCTGGAATTGCACTTTGAAATTATTGTGTTAAAATAGAATGCAAAATTCTTATACTAGTTGTTCTTCTTTAACCAAATAAAATACAGGCTTATTCCAAAATTTTTATCTATTTATTCATTTGTTAATTTATTAACCTCCAAATTTTACTTTATATCTACTTTATCCCAGGTATGATTTTATCACAGTGAGCAAAATAGCTGAGTTTATTGACTCCTTGAATTTTACAGTCCAGTCACAGAGACTGATATAGACAAGGGATTATAGGTGTGATAAGTGGTACAGAGGAAAATGGGGAAGCAATGAAGATATAGCGATAAACTTATAGAAACATTTTACCGAGTAGAATGTAGTGGCTATTGAGCCTAGTTGTCAAAAGACATGTGCTTTTTTTGTTGCTCTCATAGAGGGTGGTGCAGGTAGAGTATAGTAATATGTCTTATAGGTTCTTATATTTAAGAAAAATAACTGGTTGAAAAACTGTATCAATTCCCACCTTTTAGTCCAATAAGAAGTGGTGTCAAACATAAAGTTTCTATGAGATGATGTTTTATTTACATGTGCAAATCTTGCTTCAGGGCTATAATAGCTCTAAGTATTATTCAACGCCATTTAGTAAATAGCATTTATAGTGCTTTAGACTAGATTTGGGCCACAGGGTGCAGGATATAACTTTTCCTTTGAGTAAAATCCTAGGCCTTCCATTTGTAAATCAGGAAATGGTGCTGATGTGGCATAGCTGGCGGAAGGTTTTGGACCCTCCTAACTCTCCCTCACAGGTCACTTTCCCCCTGCCACAAGCCCAGGGATCCCTCTGCAGAACCCCAGAGCAGAGTTTAGAACCCCCTGGTTCCCTTCCAGTATTTAGACTCTATATTTATAATCTCAGGAACAACAAAATAAATCATCATGCCCCACCCTCTTCCTTCAAAAAGCATGATAATAATGTTCAGGTTAGAAAAAGTAATGCATGGCCCTAGCCAGTTTGGCTCAGTGGATAGAGCATCGGCCTGCAGATTGAAGGGTCCCAGGTTCGATTCTGGTCAAGGGCATGTACCTTGGTTGTGGGCACATACCCAGTGGGGAATGTGCAGGAGGCAGCTGATCGATGTTTCTCTCTCATCGATGTTTCTGACTCTCTATCCCTCTCCCATCCTCTCTAAAAAATCAATAAAATATCTATAAAAAAAAAAAAGAAAAAGTAATGCATGAATTATTAGGTATTTTGATAATGTGATTGAGCTGATGCCAGGATTTTATTTTTAAAAAGAAGATTATTTCAACATATTAGCTTTGCTGTATACACCACTCAGCCATCCTGTCTCTTTTTCAGATCACATCACCATTACCCCAAAGGATCCCCAGTGGGTAGGTGCCTGGTGGCTTGGTTACCTAGTTGCAGGAGTCATAAGTCTTCTTGCAGCTGTGCCTTTCTGGTGTTTACCAAAGAGTCTCCTGAGACCCCAAAGTAAAGAGGATTCCAGTTCCTCCTCTGAGAAATCCACGTTTATTACGGGGGATCACACAGAGTACCAAGCACCCCATCGAGAAAAAGTAAAAATAATGGAAATGGCAAGAGGTGAGCCAGATTCTCCTTGATTTTTAAACATTTTCAGTGTTTCCCTGTTCGGACTTTATAGGGGTTGTATAAGTCATGCCCCCTCTCCCCTTCATGTGTTCATAAAAAAAAAATGAGAAACTATGTAGGATTCAGAAATGAAGATTTAAAAGTCAGCATTATTACTAGAAAACAAGTGAAGAACATGACCCAAAGTCTTGGTAACCTTCCTTGCTGACATATCCATCCACACACCTCCTCAGTGGATACCTCACAACTGCCACCACAGGATTGCTGTTTCATACCAGTCTGGGTGGGCAGAAAAAAAAAAAGTGAATCTTCAGGGCTACGGCCTTTAAAACAGATGCCATCCACCCATTTGAGAGATGTGTATCAGTGCATGTCTCTACCAGTGATGAAAGGAGCAAGTGTGGTGTGCGGCAAAACCACACATGTTCTAGTGAATTCCCCACACGTGGTAATGGGTATCCATGAGCAAGAGTAGTTTCCCTCAATGGGCCTGGAAGTTTGCCAGTGAGCAATATTTGCATTTCTAGAAAGTCTTTGCCTTTCTCACTGTTTGGCTACATAATAGGAAGAAGGGAGCATGCCAAAGTTCATTTCTTAAACTAAAGTCCATACATTAAATGGAGACAACGTTCATATGCCTTTTCCTGTGACCATGACCCAAATTTGAAGAATTGACCAGAAAACTGAAGTTCTTGATGTCCTGCCATGACTCCCTGCTCTTAGTGAGGGAGTAGTTAATTCTTCTTGCCCTTTACCCACTTCAGTTAGAGGAGTCTGTTTTTGTCTCACTTATACCTCGCACTATGATATAGGTTTTTTGCCCATAGAAGCATGCTCTACATCTAGCTCTGAACTGGCCAGCTCTCATCCTTGACTCGTGCCAATGACTTGCTATGTGTAGTGTGAATGTCTACCACACTGTAACTGCAGCTGATATGACAATGGAACTCGGCCACCTAAGCCTGCTGCCATGGCTCTATCTTCTGCCAAGGGTGACTATCTTTAATATCTCCATGTTGTTTTTGTCTTACAGATTTTCTCCCATCACTGAAGAAAGTTTTAGGAAATCCAGTGTACTTCTTATATTTGTGTGCAAGCACCGTTCAGTTCAATTCTCTATTTGGCATGGTGACATATAAACCAAAGTACATTGAGCAACAGTATGGGCAGTCATCTTCCAAGGCCAACTTTGTTATTGGTATGCTCATCTATGCTCATCTTCCTCCATGCTTTCCAATAGGTACTACCAGCTGCATCCTGTTAACTCTTAGTACCTTTAGAAAAAAATGTTCCAATATTTAGACTGAAGGTAATTTATGGTATTTTAGATATGAGGTTAAAAAAAAGTGAGGAAGCCCTGACCGGTTTGGCTCAGTGGATAGAGTGTCGGCCTGTGGACTGAAGGGTCCCCGGTTCGATTCCGGTCAAGGGCATGTACCTTGGTTGTGGGCACATCCCCAGTAGGGAGTGTGCAAGAGGCAGCTGATTGATGTTTCTCTCTCATCGATGTTTCTAACTCTCTATCTCTCTCCCTTCCCCCTGTAAAAAATCAATAAAATGTATTTTTTTAAAAAAGTGAGTAAAAATAATCTAGCAGGATAAAATATTTAGTCTGTGGTACAACTTTCTAGCAAAAAAATGTTCACAACTATGCGTGAATGACCATGAAAATATCACATAGATCACATGCATTTTATTTGGAGATTCTTAATAATGGACAGATGTCTTTCAAGTGCACCCAAAATCTCATAACAGTGGACATTTTACCTGAACACTCTCTACAGCTATAAAAAGGGGGCATTTACACAGTTAAAGGTGAGCATTACAAAACAAAGTTTGTATTCGCTCAGTCAAAAGACTTCTGGTTCCTGGCATTTGAGTTATTTAAAGGGGCCATGTGTCAAGCATGGCAGTACAGTCAAATAATGAGAAAGGTAATCAAAGAAGAGAATGAAGAACCAGAATCTACAAATACATGAATACCACCCTGCAAGTAACTGGTTACTTTGAAAACCTGGATTAGTTACTTTAGTTTTAATTTAATGGTACTGTTTCAAGACATAAAGTATATTCTATTTTTTGAACATACCCCTTATGATAGGAGACTCCAATAGTTTAAAATAACTGACTCTTTTTCAAATATTTAAAGAATTGCTCTATGTATCTGTCTCTGAAAGAAAACTTGTTGGGGGGGGGGGTGCGTCCTGAGCTTATTTTAGGTTATATAATTTATATGTAACAATCTGGAATAATGGGCACTTAGCAAATGCTAATCTAATAAGCTCTGTTTAGACTATCCTTCCTCTAAAATGTAAGTATTCAAGCTATATCACAGAACTTTTACTTTCAACATTAATCAGTTCAAATTAATTTAATTTTATTATTCAACATCCCTAACATTTATTTTGATAATCTATAGAATGGTGAAAATAAATACATCATTTGGTTGAAATAAAGATTTAAAAATATAAAATGCACCATAAATGTGCATAGCTGTCATATAATAAATATTTTTTCTCTTCTGACTTACTCCTTTCTCTTTTCTCCTTCATTTTTTCCTTTGGGCTATGGATAATGATCTTTTCTGTGATGAAATATAGGAGAGGCAAGAAGAAAGCATATTTTTTCTCTACTCTCAGAGAAGGCATTTGACATGACACAGAGGAAAAAATAAACTGAAATTTCCCTATGTGTTCAAAGGCTAGCTCTGTTACAATGATAATTTATTTTTGTTCTACATATTTTGTTATGTTTGCCATATTCTTTCTAAAGTTTAGAAACAGCATTTTTCATGTTAACTACTTTAATTTTGCAAGGAAAATAAACAACAAAAATGTTTCAAATTCAAGAAGTAGAGAATATGTCATAAAATGAATTTACTTTTTTTAATTCTGTGGGTTTTTAAAAATTTTCCATTGCAATTTTGGCTGAAAAAAAATTGAATAGATAGTTGAATTTTCCATTTAAGCCTCTCTATTACTATTAAGTTACATCCATGCAAATTATTTTATCTTTTATTCTTCTTCTTAATACACAGATAGTAATCATTTTTGCTTAATTTCTTAGAATTTTTAAATTAAGTAAGACAATTCCCAATAGACACAATAGATAATCAATGATAATGATAATCTTAGAGGCATCACACAGAAAAGGAAAAATTAAAATAATTACTTGGAGAAAGGTGCTTACAATAGAAAACATTAATTTTTGGTGACTAAGCTAGCATAGCAAATTTAATAATTGTAGTATGATGTGTTCCAGAATTAGGTAAAGATATATTAAAAATCTGTGAGATGATGGAAAATAATCTTAATTTATGAGAAAAACTACCCAAGAATGTTATTATGCCCAAGAATAATAGCTAGCTTTATTTCTTTGCACCCAAATGGCTGTAAGAGTGTGAAAGATCCCATAATTTTTTTCTTGCATTTTTCTCTTTGTAAAATTCAAATCTTAATATTTATGTATTCTAATATTAGAGTAATCATATGAAGGTCCAGTATATAATATGGAATTTTACTTCACTAGGAGAGAAGCTCTGAAAACATCCCAAAGTACTGTTATTATAACTCATTAATATTTCATCTTAATGGCTAAGGCTATCATACATCTGTATGGGAATCAAAGTTTCCAGTTTACGTGTTAATTATACTGACCATCTCAAAACATTTAACACATCTCTCATAACTCTTGTTTAGGCCAGTAACAAAGAATAGGTATTTATTCTGAATGGGTGAGATGAAATAATAACAAATTAGCTGAAATTTCTTTTAGCTTTACCAATTGGGTAAATATATTAATGCAAAAGGAAATACTTGAAATAAATTGCAGATGTTAGTGTAAATTGAAACTAGTATTTTCATTTAGAATATTTAGATGATAACTATTTTAAGGTCAACACATTGTATGATGTAAGTGTAAAAAGAAAAGTGAGTAATGATGAAATCAGAGTAAAAGTTCTATCTCATTAAATGACTTAAAATACCAAAGATGAAAGAAAAGAAGCTTTATGAGGCAAGAAGTACATCTTATCTGATATTCCAGAAATTTTCCATCAACTTGGTCCAGCATGGACAGCTTATAGATGCCCAGGGAACTTGAAAGGGAGAATCAAGCAGATAGTCTATTTGGAAATGTCCTACTTACCTTTTTTGGAATCTGTTATAATTTAATCATCTTGAAATATGATAGTTAACATATCCAGAGAAATGTGATAAATGAATAAACTTAGTTTACTCAACTAAGTTTATTTATGTAGTACTTTATTTTGTGGAAAACTGTCTGGGCAAGGAACACAGGATCCTATGATGAGCACAGTTCTCGCCTTGAAGGTTAGATGGGAAGTGTGAACCAGACAAGCTAACAGGTCATTGTGATAAGTACCCAGGCTGCTGCCCATGGGACCCTGCAAAGAGCCTCAGGCTAAGGGGGAAAATAGTTTTTTGATGACTATCTTGTGCACCCTGATTCCAGATGAGTCTCCTGGAGGCACCACAGGGGCTGGTGGGGGCAGTTTTAAATACTCTAATTAGGTGAAGCCCAGAGTCCTCCCGAGAAAGACCCTGATCTTGGAATCAGAAAAATATCTCTAGGAAAAGGTCTTGATACTACTAGGGTAAGTCAAGAGCAAAAGTATAAAAAGGTATTAAAAGATGAAATTATGAGAAGAGGGGTGAGGTTTAGGAAGGACATTGTATCCAACAAAGTACATATTTTGTGCAGAAGGACTTGGAGGCAAGAGAACACATGGAACTTCCTGGAAGTTTCAAGAGAGCACAGCCTTCTAAAAGGTCAGTTAAGAGATGAAAGTCCTGACTTTTAACAATCCGTATTGAGAGAGCAATGCCCTGAGAACAAGCCCATTTCAATTCTCAGACTCTTCTAGGTCAGATAGGGAGGGGAAAGGTCAATGGAATCCAGCACCATCATGGAGCTACAAAACAATGGGTATTCTTTTTTTTTTTTTTAATATGTATTTTATTGATTTTTTACAGAGAGGAAGGGAGAGGGATAGAGAGTTAGAAACATCAGTGAGAGAGAAACATCGATCAGCTGCCTCCTGCATACCCCCTACTGGGGATGTGCCCACAACCAAGGTACATGCTCTTGACCAGAATCAAACCTGGGACCTTTCAGTCCACAGGCCAATGCTCTATCCACTGAGTCAAACCGGTTAGGGCACAATGGGTATTCTTAATGCTATGACGCCTTATGTCCCAGGTGCGAGCTTTACTTTGCAAAATAAAACAAAATCCTAAGCACATTCTCTGAATGTTTTCGTTCAGAGCCTGGTTTTTCAGGGGGTGGGTTTTTTTTTGTTTTTTTGTTTTTGTTTTGATAAACCTCTTTCAGGGCATAGAATTGAGAGAGAGAATAAAAATATACCCTCTTTTTGTGTCAATCTTGGGCCTGTGAGAAATGATGGCAAAACCAAGTACTATGTATATGTAAAAAGAGGAACTTAAATAATACCCAGCAAATCATGACAGCACTTAGTTCTTGAGAAGGAAGACATAACCTGAAACAGAGAATCCACTTTATGTATTCACTATTTAAACAATCAGAAAAATTGGGAGAAAATGTTAGCATTTATTAACTTGGGTCATGAGTAACCAGGTTTAGCGTATTATTTTCTATTATCTGCTCTCTTTTTTAAAAAAATAATAATCAGGTGCCTCTTAGCTCATGTTTGGCTCTTGAGGGGCCCATATGCTCATCTCAGCCTCTTGCCAAACTCACAGACCTCTGTTCAGCTGGGGAAGCAAAAATTAACATCTCTTTTTGCAGTTTCACTAATTTCATGATCATGCCCCTTCAAGGTGGGTTGATTGCTAATGTGATCATTTTAATGTTAACTTAATGCACAATCAAAGCAAAAGAGATGAAATAAAATGTCCTTATTATCTACTAGTACATGATGAAAAGATTTTTAAAGTAAAGTGACATAATATGTAGCCAAAGATTGTTATGTATTTGATATTTTAGATTCTAAGAAAATTACTTAGGAGACTGGATATATAAATCTAAAAAGAAAGAAAGGGGAAAAAGCAAGTCAGTTTGCTTCTCATTATAATTTTTATTTAATGATGTCTCATCGGGTTGTGAGTCAGAGGCAGGAGACTCGTGATCATTGTTCACCACAGCAGCTGCTGTGCTCAAACCTCCTTTGTTGTCTGGGTTTTCTACAAGCTTCTGCCCTTCTCTCAAAAGCTCAAGGTACTGTGGACATCAATGACTGGTGTGTACACAATATAAAAAGAAATTCTAAAATAGTAGAGAAACAGTTGATTGTTGAGTGCCAGATTTCTATTCTCGTAGCATTATTTCCCAATTTAAATCCAATCAACACAGCACCTTTCTCTTTCTTTCCTGATGTAGAGGTGTTCCACTCCCCCCATCACAGTATTTTATCTTTGTGAACCTGATAGACTGGAATACGAAGAACTTAATTGAATAATATTTTGTGTCAGATACTGTGCTAAAAGCATTCCTGTCATTCAGTCACTATTCCTAGCTCCATATTGTAGGTGAGCAGACAGGTTTAGGGAAGTTCAGAGAATCACCTGTAGTTACACAGCCATTAGGCTGTAGAACTGAAGTATAAACCCAGGCAGTTAGGTCTTCAGAGTCCAAGCTTTCAACCACTTTGTTAGACCTCTTCCTCGTGTAGTTGTTAAGCCATATTTGTTTGATTACTAAAGAGGTTGAATGTCTATTGATCAAGAAAACTGTCTCCTAAACCCCTTGAAGGAGAGACAGTATAATGTAGTGATCGAAAGCATAGAACTTGACATCAGATGCCCTGTATTCCAATCTGTTGTCACCACGACCACAGACAAATTGCTCTCTGAAGTGAAAATGATAATATCCCTACCTCCTAAGGTTATGGTGAAGAGTAAATGTGATAGATAAAATATTGAATGCTTAACTGAGTGGCTGGTACATCATAAGCAAATAATAAATATAAAAGTAATCAAATATACGTTGTTTTGTTAGAAAGAATACCAAATTAAGTGGCTAAGAGTTGGGTCCTCAATGAAAACAAATTTTAGGGGAGCCAGAAAATAGGACAAAAGACTTAAAAAAAAACTCTCTGCATTCCCTGTGCCTATTATTTTTTATGCACAACCTTAAAGAACATTAATAGACCTAGTTTCTACTTGATTGTACCTGTTAGGCCTAAGATTAGACCAGAAACACATTGATTCATTGATTCCTTCAGTATTAATTGATTTCACACCCTGTGCTAGACACTGTGTGGTCAGAACTCTGAGACTGTGCTATCATGAAACAATAATCGGGACATTCATCAAAATCTCTTGATATGTGCCAGCAGATGATAGTAAATGAATATTTCTGTAACGTAAAATGACAAAGTCACCTGATAGTATGTCATGAACTATTGCACAGTTTTGTATAATCCCTTCGAAAGTTTGTGTGGGTGTACTCAGATTTCTTTCAGAGATTCACAAAATGATAGATACATTTTTTTCTTATTCCTCAGGGCTCATCAACATACCTGCAGTAGCCCTTGGAATATTCTCTGGAGGGATAGTAATGAAAAAATTCAGAATCGGTGTATATGGAGCTGCAAAAATATACCTGGGATCATCAGTCCTTGGGTACCTCCTATTCCTTTCCCTGTTTGCACTGGGCTGTGAAAACTCTGATGTGGCAGGATTAACTGTCTCCTACCAAGGGTATGTTCACATGAAACAATCTGAAGAGATTGGCTTGCTTAATCAAATTAATTTTTCATAGAGTTTCATAATAAGATAATTTGATTTTTAACCATCAGCACCATGGAAAAGAAATAATTGTTCTATTGTTCCATAACTGATGATATTTATGACATGAAAGTTATAATTGTCACCGAAATCTGTCATTTCTTTTGAATTTGAATGTCTTAAAGAAATATAAAAAAATGATAAACCTACATCTTACTTTAGGGCAGCCACCTGATAGTGGACAATTCAAGGCTTGAATCATGCCTCTTCCCATTCTTAGTGAAAGACATTGTATGGGTTATTTCATAGAATCCAGCTTCAATTTTCCCATTTAAAAATAAAAGTAAGTACTGCCTTTTAAGGTTTTATAAGACTTAAGCAAGATAGCATATGTGAAAGTGGTCAATATTGCCTGGCACAAAATATATATGCCATTCCTGGAAACAATTGTATTTTTTTTCTTTGATCATAACTGGGAACATCTCCATGCCACCCTTTGTGGTCTCTGTTGTACTCAAAGCAGGTAAAGTTTCAGGAGACAATTCTGTTCCTCAACCCAGTGACCCACATGGCAGCTCTCTTTAGTTCTTTGCAGTTGGCCAAGAGAACTTATTGATACACTCAGACCTCTGCCATCCCTATGGGTGGGGGATTAAGTTTCTTGGCTTCCAGAGTCTATCACTCTTTTTTTAAAATTAAAAGTATAGTAGACATACAATAGTATATGTTTTCAGGTGTACAACATAGTGATTCAACATTTATATACCTTATGATTTGATCACCATGGTAAAGCATCTGTCACCCTACAAAGTCATCTATATATGTAATAGAGAATATACAAATTATCCAGGACACCATAACATCACGGCCAAACAACAGGGACCTGAGGCTGCATGGCGCCTGGCCAGAGCGAGGGACCACAGGCCATGGCCCCTGCCCGGCAGGGCTTGACGGGGGATCTCAGGCCACGACCCCCGCCCCGGCACAGGGCCTGGAGACCTCAGACCATGCCCCCTGGCCCCAGCACCGGGCTGGGGGACCTCAGGCCACACCCCCCTCCTGGTGGGGCTTGACAGGGACATCAGGCTGCCCCTCGCCTGGTGGGGCTTGATGGGGACCTTAGGTTGCATCCCCCCCAACCTGGCAGGGCTTGACAGGGGACCTCAGGCCACAGCCCCAACCTGGCGGGGCTTGATGGGGGACCTCAGGCCACGCCCCCCGCCCTGGCACCAGGCCGGGAGATCTCATGCCGCACCCCACACCCCAGCACTGGGCTGGGGGACCTCAGGCCATGCTCCCCACCCAGTGGGGTTTGATGGGGACCTCAGGCTGCACCCCCCGCCCAGCAGGGCTCAACAGGGGACCTGAGGCTGCACCCCCTGCCCAGAGGGGCTTGATGGGGGTGAGACTGGCCAGGTCTAGGTCTCACGCAATAGGGGTGGGGCCAGCTGGGTCTGGGTCTCCTGCATTTTCGAAGCACGTGGGGGTGGTGGGCAGGGACTTGACTCTGGGTCCACAGCACATCCCAGACTCTGACGGGAGGAAGATTTTCATATACATTTTACTAAATTTTTTTTATCTCTGACACTTCTATTATAGAGAAAGGGCAAACAGCAATATTAAAATATTTCCTCTAATTAATTCCCTTTTAATGTGCACAAATTCCGTGCACCGGGACACTAGTACTATATAATAAAGAGGTAATATGCAAATTGGCCATCACACCCTCACACAAAATGGCTGCTCCCCTGTGGTCACAAGATGGCTTCCCCCATGTGGTCACAAGATGGCCACCGCAAGATGGCTGGCAAGGGAGGGCAGTTAGGGGTAATCAGACCAGCAGAGGAGGGCAGTTAAGGGCAACCAGTCCAGCAGGGGAGGGCAGTTGGGGGTTACCAGGACTGCAGGGGAGGGTAGTTAGAGGCAACCAGGCCAGCAGGGGAGGGCAGTTAGGGGTGACCAGGCCAGCAGGGGAGGGCTGTTGGGGGCAAGATCAGGCCAGCAGGGGAGGGCAGTTGGGGGCAAGATCAGGCCAGCAGAGGAGGGCTGTTGGGGGTGAGATCAGGCTGGCAGGGAAGGGCAGTTAGGGGCAATTGGGCCAGCAGGAGAGGGCAGTTGGGGGCAATCAGGCCTGCAGGGGAGCAGTTAGGCGTTGATCAGGCTGTCAGGGGAGTGGTTAAGGGGTGATCAGGCTGACAAGCAGAATCGGTTAGGGGAAATCAGATAAGCAGGCAGGTGAGTTGTTGGGAGCCAGCAGTCCCAGATTGTGAGAGGGATGTCCGACTGCCTGTTTAGGATCTGGCCTAAACAGGCAGTCAGACATCCCCTGAGGGGTCCCAGATTGGAGAGTGTGCAGGCTGGGCAGAGGGACACACACCCCCGTGCATGAATTTTGTGCACCAGGCCTCTAGTTATTATATAATTGACTATATTCCCTGTGCTGTACATTACATCTCTGTGACTTATTTATTTTAACACTAGAAATTTATTACCTTTTATTCTCCTTCACCTTTTCACCCATTTCCCTACTTCCCTCCCCTCTGTCAACCATCAGTTTGTTCTCTCATCTATGAGTCTATTTCTGTTTTGTTTTATTTGTTCATTTGTTTCTGATGGAGTTTTTTTTAGATTCCATATACAAGTAAAGTCATATAGTATTTGTTTTTCTCTGTCTGACTCATTTTACTTAGCACAATTCCCTGTGGGTCCATCCACATTGTCAGACATGACAGATTTCTTTTTTTTCTTTTTTTTTTTTTATTACTGAGTAAAATTCCCATATATCTCACATCCTCTTTATTCATTCATCTATCGATGGGTATCTAGGTTGATTCCAAATCTTGGCTATTATAAATAATGTTGCCATACACCAAAGGGTGCTTATATCTTTTACAATATGTGTTCTCATTTTCTTCAGATAAATACTCCAAAGTGGAATCTATCACTCTTAATTTAAGGCTGGGTCTTGAAGAAACTATTTTGCCTTCTTTTCAAGAGTCCTTACAATCATTGTCTTTGAACATGTATTTCCAGAGGCAGCTCTTTTTATCCGTCCACCTACCTCTACATTGTTCATTTAAAAAAATGATCTAGCCACTCCTGTATGCCATGCCAACCTTCTTGATTGTACCTGCCTGACTGACTGGAAGTACCTGTGGCTCAAAGGTCAATGTTCCTGACATTACCTTCTCTCTTTCTTGCAGGTTCAGCTGCTTCTTGCTTACTGCTTGCTTTCCAACTCCCTTCCTGTGCTTTCTTCCAATATCTATCGTGTCTCCATTTTTCAATCTCCATCACCTTTGTTAACTCAGTTTTTCCTATTGTCAAGGGAACATCAGTTATACTTTTGTTATCTAACATGTACAGAAAAATTAATGAATGCAAAGCTCATATACCCTGCTTCTGGAAGTTATCACACTAATCTTAGACTTACCTAAGTGTAGCATTGCCTTAGTAACCGTCAGCAATGTAGATTAAGAACAATAATTATAAACAGGAATTGCATGAAGGTACTGGAGAGAGTAGAAGTCTTGCGCTATTTTTATCCCTATAATCTTCATAGTAGATGAACAGTGGTAAAGTACTTTGTATTTTGAAATTTAAAAAATACCTTGACTTTCAGTATCTTCCTTGTATCCTCAGAACACCTTGTGAGGTAAATTTTGTTATTCTTATTTAAAGGAAATTGAGTTTAGAAAGGTTAGTTCACTTCCTCAAAGTATAATAAATTTCTGCAACACCATGCTGTCTCTAAGACAAAAAGCAACACATAAACAGACAAGAACAACAAACTTTTGAAGTTCATGATAAAAGTATAATATTTTAGTATAAAATATTTATAATTATTTTATTATAAAAATATTTATAATAGAACATAAATATTATAAAATTAATAGAAAATAAAATATTTATTACATGAATACTAGTCCTTAAAAGTACTCATCTTAAAAGACTATAACTGCATTGTAATAATGCCATCATTCTATAAAACATTCTAAAACTCTTTGCTTTCAAAAATATTCTCAACAATGGCACTGAGTTAGCCTATAAGAGTAGCTTTGCTATTGGAAGCAGCCAAAAAAAAAATGGTAACATCACTGGGGAAGTCTGTCTCCTCCCAGCTTGACTATTTTGAAAACAAATTTCATTTGAATATAAACATTCTGGCATCCTATCTAATAAAAGAGAAACATGCAAATTGACCATACCTCCACTACGCCCACAAACCACACCCACCAGCCAATCAGGAGTGAGTATGCAAATTAACCCAACCAAGATGGCAGCGGCCACAGAGCTGGAGTGAGCAGGAGGCTTGGGTTGCCCCCAGCGATGGAGGAAGCCAAGCTTCCTGCCCGCCCTGGCCAGCCCTGGCCTCCACTCAAGGCTACAAAGTTTCAATTATAGAAGATAAATAAATCCCAGATACCTGCTTGCAGCCAGCCTTGGCCTCTGCTCAAGGAGGTGCTGAAAAGATAAAAAAGCAAAAAAGGAGAGGTTGGGAGCTTGGGTCACCGGGGGCCATGGCCAGCCTGCAAACAGCCATCAGCCCCTCACTCAGGCTGGCCAGGCACCCCAGTGGGGACCTGTGGTCAGCCTTCAAACAGCCATCATCCCCTCACCCAGGCTGGCCAGGCACCCCAGCAGGACCCCCACCCTTATCCAGGTCACCCTTCAGGGCAAACCAGCCAGCCCCCACCCGTGCACCAGGCCTCTATCTATACTAATAAAAGGGTAATATGCTAATTAGACTGGGAGACCTTCCAGGAGACCTTCCGGATGTTCCTCTGGACAAAGCCATGGTGGTGGGGCTGAGGTAGAGGCAGTTAGAGGCCAAGAGGGGAGGGCAGTTGTGGGTGATCAGGCCGGTGGGGGGCGGGGCCGTTGGGGGTAAGCAGACCAGCAGGGGAACCAGTTGAAGGCAAGCAGGCCATCAGTGGGAGTCAGTTGGAGGTGATCAGGACAGCGGGGGGGGGGGGGGGGAGTTTGGAGTGAGCAGGCCAGCAGGGGGGCAGTTGGGGGTGAGCAGGCCAGTGGGGAGAGAGGGTGGGGGTGAGCAGGCCAGCAGGGGGCAGTTGGGGGTGAGCAGGCCGGCAGGGGAGGCAGTTGGGGGTGAGCACACTGGCACAGGGGGCAGTTGGGGGCAAGCAGGCCAGCATGCAGAGTGGTTAGGGGCAATCAGGCAGGCAGGCAGGCAGGTGAGTGGTTAGGAGCCAGCAGTCCCAGATTACGAGAGGGATGTCCAACTGCCAGTTTAAGCCCAATCCCTGTAAACCGGCAGTAGGACATCCTTCAAGGGGTCCCAGATTGGAGAGGGTGCAGGCCGGGCTGAGGAATACCGCCCCCGCCCCCCCCCCCCCCCCCGCGCCTGTGTACAAATTTCGTGCACCGGGCCACTAGTATTTGATAAAACTTACAATTACAATTTTTTTAAATATATTTTATTAATTTTTTATAGAGAGGAAGAGAGAGGAGAGGGATAGAGAGCTAGAAACATCGATGAGAGAGAAACATCGATCAGCTGCCTCCTGCACACCCCCTACTGGGGATGTGCCCGCAACCAAGGTACGTGCCCTTGACCGGAATCGAACCTGGGACCTTTCAGTCCACAGGCCGACGCTCTATCCACTGAGCCAAACCGGTTTCGGCACAATTACAATTTTAAACAACTCCATTATCAACACATCCTTCCTAAAAACCATGTGTGCAATTAGTTTCCCCATCAAGATTACCCTAGGTCAGTGGTCGGCAAACTGCGGCTCGCGAGCCACATGTGGCTCGCAAGCTGTGGTTTGCCGCTCTGTTGACTAATGAGTTTGCCGACCACTGACCTAGACTCTCGATTCCAATAATTACAGGCTGTTGTTGTTCCTTGTGATTAAGCCCCTATCCCAGTGGTCGGCAAACTCATTAGTCAACAGAGTCGCAAACCGCGGCTCACAAGCCACATGTGGCTCGCGAGCCACAGTTTGCCAACCACTGCCCTAGGTGATAAATTTAACCTACCTTCATTAATCTATACTAATAAAAGGGTAATATGCAAATTGGTCAGGATGCCCTCACAGTAATGACTGAATAGCAGGCTGCATGGGACCACCAGGCCGGCAGGGGCATTAGTGAGGATCACCAAACAACTGAACAGCAGGCTGTGTGGGGTGACCAGGCCAGCAGGGGGGTCAGTGAGGGGTGACCAAATGACTGAACAGCAGGCTGTGGGGGGCAACCAGGCTGGCAGAGAGGGGCAGTGATGGGTGACCAGTCTGGCAGGGGGGGTAGTTGGCAGCAACCAGGCCAGCAGGGGGGAGCAGTTGGGGGTGACCAGGCTGGCAGGGGGGCCATTAGGGGTGACCAGGCTGGCAAGGGGGGCAGTGAGGGGTGACCAGGCCAGCGGGGGTGGGCAGTTGGGGGAGACCAGGCCAGCAGGGGCGGCAGTTAAGGATGACTAGGCCAGCGGGGGGGCAGTTGGGGGCGACCAGGCTGGCAGAGGGGGCAGTGATGAGCGACTAGGCCAGCAGAGGGGGCAGTTAGGGGCAATCAGGCCAGCAGGCAGAGGCGGTTAGGGGTGATCAGGCTGGCAGGGGAGCAGTTAGGAGCGATCAGGCAGGGAGGCAGGTGAGCAGTTAGGAGCCAGCTGTTCCGGATTGTGAGAGGGATTCTGGATTGGAGAGGTGCAGGCTGGGCTGAGGGGACCTCCCCCCCTCCCCCCGCCCCGTACACGAATTTCATGCATGAGGCCTCTAGTATAAAATAATTGGCTTTATAAAATACAACCTTCTCCCCAGGGATCACCCTGAATCACTGTGATTCTGGACACTCAACAGGAACATTGTCAAGAACCTTTAGATGAGGTAGTGGAAGGAAGAAAGCTGCTTTTGCAATAATGAGAATAAATCTATTGTGAGACAAGAATTTAGAATCCAGAGACTTGTAAGGGTTATAATTTGTCACTAATAAACCTTGGGATTTGAGCAAATTATCTGCCCACTGTGGACCTGACTTTCTGATCTGCCAAATGTGAAATTGTCCTAGATCTCAACCAGATTCCTTTCAGCTCCATCCTTCTGTGATCTCAGGATTGATAGTTCCTGATTCTGGGCTTTCAGAGGCACATATTTATACTTTCAGATACTACCGAACAGTCTCAGTTAACAAGTGATGCCTTATGGAAGGGAGTAGAATGAAATATTCCTGTATGACTTGTCAGGAGATCTAGTTTAAAACTCTTTCATTTTGTTTGGAGACATCTCAGAGGTCTCTCTTTTTACATTTGAAGTGACCAAATCCATAGCAGTCCTACTAAATAGAATATTACATCCATTAAGAAATTATGATTACAATTATTAGAGGAAATAGCTTTCAGAGGGAAGGGTAAAAATGATTGATTCTTTCTCCAAAATAGACTACCATTTTTTAATTGACTGATTTACCAAAATCTTGTTTCTTAGCCTACTATGTACCAGGAATTGTTTTTGGTGTTAGTGATATAGAAGTGAATAAAACAAATAGGTATCAATAAGTGTACATGACAGCTTATATGTGTGTTTTTAAGTTTCTCAACTTTTTTTTTTTTGTAAAAAAAAAAATGGAGGAAGAGAATAAGCAAATAAGTAAATTCAAAATGGGAGAGGAAGAAATGAATTATGAAGGGCCAATGGATGCTAATTAAGGAACAGATAGAAGAGACAAACCATTGTATAAGTATACCCATAGAAGAATACAGAGATATGAATAGGGTAAGGAGAATAAGTATAGAAGGATTCAGTAATTCAAGTGAGAAGAAATAAAAGTGAGGGAGAAGGAATTCTGGGAGAGATTAAGGGGGAAATACAATGAATGAGAGAGAGAAAAAGGGAGAAAAATAAGAGATGACAATCAAAATTAGGTCATGTTAACTATTTTTAAAAAGCCAGCTTTTTGAGGCAGATATTATCTCATTCATATTTTTAGTCATCTTCTCCCAAAGCAAGTGCTTGGAAGGCTTCCGATAAACTTTTTATGAATAAATGAATGGATAAGTCATTTTTAAAAGCATGTGAAATAAAGTCAAAAGATTTGGAAGAACTCCAAACAGTTTGAGGATATGTGGGAGAAAGAAAAGTTAGATGAATTGGCCATGCATTTTTAGTCAGATATACATTAATAAGATATGCAGCTCCTACAGATGTCAAAAGTCTATTGAAATGTTGACTGCCTGACTCTTGTTTTCTTCACCATTCCATTAGCAATGCCAATTCTACTGATGTTTAAACAACTCTGAAGGAAATTTATACACACTCCATTTACAATGCATTTAAGTACTATCATAAATTGCTCTAAAGTTTACTTTTCTGCCTTGTAGCCATTTTCATACGTCTTTGCACAGAAATATATGAGAAGATTCTAGAGGCAATAGACATTAATAAAAAACCATATTATGTAGAGTTAAAAATCTCTATAGCTAGCTTTCAAAAGAATGCTATTCATAGTGGCTGGACTCACATTTAATGATCAGAAGCTAATATTTCTAATGAGAATTTTGTTTCCAAAAGAGAAACGTTGTTGGCAGTGCCATTTATATCACTCCAGAACATTGATTTTTAAAAATATTAGGGTACTGTCTGCTAAGAGGTAATATTTTATACTGTTATATTTCTTTTCAGAACCAAACCTGTCTCTTATCATGAACGAGCTCTCTTTTCAGATTGCAACTCAAGATGCAAATGTTCAGAGACAAAGTGGGAACCCATGTGTGGTGAAAATGGAATCACATATGCATCAGCTTGTCTTGCTGGCTGTCAAACCTCCACCAGGAGTGGCAAAACTATTGTAAGAAATCTTCTCTAAAGTGTGTACCCATGGGCCTGAAACAATACATAACTATACATGTCTACAGGGGTAGGGCTCAGGGGCCAACCCAGAACGAGACCACACTGGTAGGAACCGTGGCTCTTACTCTGCCCTTGTTTTTATTTATTTATTTTATTTGTTTTTTTATTGTTGACAGTATTACAGATGACCTTCGTTTTTCCCCCTTTTGCCCCCCGCCCCCCGGCCCCCTCCCTCAACCCAGACCTTCCCCACACTATTGTCTGTGTCCATGGGTTATAAGTATATGTTCTTTGATTAATCTCTTCCAGTTCCCTCCAACCACGTCCTCACTGAGATCTGTTATTCTGTGCCCTTGTTTTCTTGTGTGGAGATAGGAAATATTATCATCATAAAGAAACTAGAGCTGTTGAAAGAATTAGGCTAAGAATTAAAATCATGGAATGGGCTGGATTAGCTTGGTAGTTATATAGTCTAATTCTCTCATTTTGCTTTTAAGGAATATTATTCTTGAATGAGAAAGTCTAAGTTGTAAGATCATATAATAAGATCTGTATTGGGATCCATGTCTGCTGACCCCACCACCAATGGTTTTAGGGACGGGACCAATAGAGACCAGTGTTAGGAAGGCTAGCCTAAGATGTCTAGACCCAAGGGTCGGGAATCTGTTTTTGAGAAGGTTGATGGTTCTGGGACTGCTCTTCCTGAGAAATCAAGCCAATTTGTGTAATAAAGAGTTGGTGACTGGAATGAAGGGTTCCTCTAGGATGGAAGAGGAAGATGAGGTTGGAACTATAGATAGAAAACCAGGGGTTTTATGTACTTCATCATTAACAGACTCATCTCCTTAATCACACCTTCACATTCCTACTCAAACACAGACTCTTCCTCATATCCGCTGTGTATACTGCACAGTGGTCAAATGGCTTTGTACTGTGGCTGATGAGATCTGCCTGTATTTGACAGTCCTAGAGGGCTGAAAATAAACACACATATATCTATTTACACATGCTTGTCAACAATAGGAGAATGCTTAGGCAAATACTTCTGCATTCACAGAGTAACACTTTGATTTCCTCTCTGGTTATTGCTATTTTGACATTTTATTCAGAACATAAAGGATTGGTCTCTAGCAATAGTTAGTAAGACACCCTCCCTTCTGAAATCTCAGTTTTTACCCTCCTGCTCTTTTCATCTTTCTTTCCTTTTAATTTTTTTTTCTTTCAGTCACTACTTTTTGAAAACAACTGCTTCAGCAAAAGCAGTTGTTTAATTAGAGTTTCATTTATTGAAGACATTGCATGCCAGGGACTAAGAGAGGTGTTTTAAAAACAAACTCGCATTTAAACATTATTTTCTCAAGTAGACGGGTATCATTTTATTTGTTTCCCTCATGTGAGAACTGTGGCACTGAAATACAAGGGATGCCTAAAACTCACATATCTAGTGAGAGACAGTCAAGATTAAAAAGCTTTTTACCTGACATTAAAAAAATCTCTATCACTTCTCTTTCTTGAAAAGGAAATGCCATCTTTATTTCACTGTTTATCTAAAAATTCAAACTATTCTGTGATAAAAATTATAACTTATATGTATATATTCATACATGAATTTAGAGAAATAAACTGATGAGAGGTTATTAAAGTTGCTTTTCTGTCCTCAATTGAGTTTTATTTCTCAGAAGATTTTTTTTCCTAGTAACCACTATAAATGATGTCATATCCTCAAATTTTGCCTCTTTATTTAACAAATTTTTATTGAGTGCTTAAGGGCCTATTATGGGTTGTAGATTTGAAATGATGACAAAGCAGACAGTTTCTGTCAAAGGTGACATTCTAGTGAAGATACATAGTTAAAAATAAATGATTGTATAATGTTCTAACAGGGAGCAATAAGCACTGTGAGGAAAAGAGGAGTGAGGATAAAAGGGTAGAGATGGGGGTGTTATTCTGAATGGGTGATCATGGAAGCTCTCTTTAACGAAATATCTGAGCAGAGATCTATGGTGTACATGCCAGCCATGGAGCCACCTAGAAGAGCTGCCCAGCAGAGAAAACAGCAATGAAGCATGGGTAAACTCGCCATGTTTGAGGCTTGACAAGGGCGTGATGGAAACCCATGTGTGTGGCTGAAGCAGGAGGAGAAGGGAAAAATCATTGAGCAGATCTGAGTGGGATCCAGGGGCTACGTCATACACCATGCATAAGCCACTTGAAGGATTTTGGATTTTTTACAAGTACTGGAGGCCCAGTGCACGAGATTTGTGCACTGGGGGTGGGAGTCCCTCAGCCCGGCCTGCACCTTCTCGCAGTCCTGGAGCCCTCGGGGGATGTCTGACTGATGCCGTAGGCCCGCTCCCCACCGGTAGTCAGACATCCTTAGCACTGCCACGGAGGAGGGGGAGACTCCCACCACTGCCAACTGTGCTCGCCAGCTGTGAGCTGGTTTCTGGCTGAGTGGTGCTCCCCCTGTGGGAGCGCACTGACTACCAGGGGGCAACTCCTGCATTGAGCATCTGCCCCCTGGTGGTCAGAGTGTGTCATAGCAACCAGTCATTCCGCAGTTCAGTCAATTTGCATGTTACCCTTTTATTATATCTTATATAATAAAAGGCCAGCCACCATAAGCATAATGACTGGAACAACCAGAGACCAGAACCATCACGGCCCCTCGTCGGCCTGGCCCCGTCCCCAAGCAAGCAGCTAGGGGTGATCAGGTAGGCAGGCAAGTGATTAGTGGCGATCAGGTAGGCAGGCCAGCAGTTAGGGGCGATCAGGTAGGCAGACAGCCCCTCACAGGGCTGGCCCTGCCCACCAGCAAGCAATTAGGGGTGATCGGGTAAGCAGGCAAGTGGTTAGGGGTGATCAGGTAGGCAGACGGCCCCTTGTAGGGCTGGCCCCGCCCCCCAGCAAAGAAAGAGGGAGGCCTAGGCCACTGGCGGTGACTCTGTGGCAGGTGTGCGGCCATCCAGCGATCGCCCCACAGAGGGAGGCCCAGGCCAGCCAAGCCATCTCACCCCACACCTGTCGCCTGCAGAGGGAGGCCACCGGTGGCAGGGGAGGGGGGGCAGCACTGCACAGATGGCAAGCAATGGTAACAGTGGGGGTGGGCCAGCTGCCTGCAGCCAGGGGAAGGAAAGCCCTGATAGGCCCTGATCTCAGGCCAGGCCTAGGGACCCTACCTGAAGGGTCCCAGATTGTGAGAGGATGCAGGCCGGGCTGAGGGATCCCCCTGAGTGCACGAATTTTCATGCACCAGGCCTCTAGTAGGATAATAAGAAGCCATTGGAAGGCTAAGAACAATGATGCAATCTGACTGCCTTTTTTTAAAGGCTCGTTTCGGTTACTATGTGCAAAACACAATAGTTGGATAAGAATGGACATAAGTTGAGCATAAAAAGACCATAGAGATAATCAAGGCAAGAAATAGTGATGGTTTAGACTTGGAAGTGGCAGAGAAGGAGATAAGGTACAATTGGATTTAGTAGGATTTGCTGGGAGATAATTCTGTAGGATCAGTAGTTTGTAGACCAACCATCAGCTGTCTGGATAATGAAATGTTATCTCTATAAATTTTGCTTTGTTTGATATATTCTAACACAGAAAAATAGAAGAATATTTCCCTATTGTTTACATAATATCTATATACTACACTGAAAAGACTTTTTAAATAAATATTTATTTTAAATTTATTTAAGTTAAACTTCAGTAATTGGACTTTTCTCTGTCTTGTTACAGATATTTAATAATTGCACCTGTGTGGGAATTGAAGCCTCTATATCAGGAAATTCCTCAGGCATGGTGGGCAGATGCCAAAAAGATAATGAATGTCCCAAAATGTTTCTGTATTTCATTGTAATATCAGTCATCACATCCTATACTTTATCTCTAGGTGGCATACCTGGATATATATTGCTTCTGAGGTGAACATTTACTCTCCTTCCTCAATTTTAACATAAGACATGCTATAGTCATCTAGAACAGTGGAATCATCATGATTTCTTATAGCTCTCTCAGGAAACATCCTACATCCTCTTTCCACTTTCATACTTTTCCCACATTAGGTTCTTATACAAAAATGTGGTTGAATAGAAGTTTTCCAAGTGAGAAATGTTTGCAAACCATTGGTCTAGAAAGAAATGTTAGTGCCTCCATCACTGTAGCCACTAAATCAATACAGTCTGCTATTTCTAATGCTGTTGATATTAATCAGCATAGACTAAATGTGTTTTAGATTAAACATGGTTTCACTGAATTATGAATGGTAGTGTTTATATGACTCTTTAAAGGCTCATCTAATACCATAATGTTTTATATTTATTACTTTGATATGTAGGTTATTTTCCTATATATTATTACTCTAACTGGCATATCTGTGTGTGTTTGTATGTGGATTCTAATCCACAAATATGGTGCTAATGACTCCAAACATTTTTGCTTTTAAAACCCTGAAATAATTTTTAATACTGTGCACCCCTTTGCGTATTTCAAGTGGGCATCTAAAAAATCCTATATAATAAAAGCCTAATATGCTAAGTATCCAGTCATCTGGTCATCCCTTCAACCAAAAAAAGCATAATATGCTAATGATATGCTAAGGTCGCTCAACCACTTGCTATGACGTGCACTGACCACCAGGGGGCAGATGGTCTGACTGGTAGGTTAGCTTGCTGCTGGGGTCTGGCCAATTGGGACTGAGCGAGATGGGCCAGACACACCCTGGAGCCCTCTCACGGTCCCTCCTTGGCTGGCCAACCTCCCACGTCCCTCCACAGCCCCAATCGTGCACCGGTGGGGTCCCTCGGCCTGGCCTGCACCCTCTCACAATCCAGGACCCCTCGGGGGATGTTGGAGAGCTGGTTTTGGGTTGATCCCACTCAACACAGGAGCTCTCCCTAGTGGTCAGTGTGCTCCCACAGGGGGAGCACCGCTCAGCCAGAAGCCAGGCTCATGGCTGGTGAGCACAGCAGCAGTGGCAGGAGCCTCTCCCATCTCTGTGGCAGTCAGACATCCTCCATGGGCTCCCAGACTGCAAGAGGGTGCAGGGTAGGCTAAGGGACCCCCTGAGTGCACAAATTTCATGCACCAGGTTTCTAGCTTGTTATCATAAGTTCAAATAGTAACTAAGCATTGATTTCCAATATATTGTAAATATTTGCATTTAAAAATATAATGATTTTAAATGTAGGTCACTCTGTTAAATGTAACCATTGGGATCTAAAGAACATGGATTAGATAACCAATATCACCTAATTTAAAATCATATGAAAACCTTTAATAGTCAAAATGTTGCATATTTCTTTCTTTTTGAATTTATATCATCATTCAACTTCCCTATAGACTCTCTTTCTGTTGTAATATAATTTACTAGAGGCCCAGTGCACGAAATTCTCCGGGGCGCCCCCTGGTGGTCAGCGCACATCACAGTGAGCAATTAAACTCCCAGTCTCCCCGTCAAACTCCCGAGGGGACACTTTGCATATTAGCCTTTTATATATAGATACTTAAACACTTGTTATTTACTCTCCTGTCATAGATCTCCATTATAATGTACATAAATTCAAATTTTAAAATGTTTTATAACCAGTATTCTGTGAGAAAATTTTCTTCCTAATTTAATTAGCCTTGCAAATATTACTAATATACAATTAATCAAACTAACCTAAAAATATTACAAATTTTATACAATTACTAAACAAAAAATCAAATTTTATTAGAAATAATTCTTTAATGAGATAGATTAGATGATTTTAAATTTTACATTGACTAATATATAGGAAAATGAATATTTAGTTTTTATAAAATGAAACTAATCAAAAGGATTATATACATCTTTAATTTCCTGCAGTTTATATTATAGAAATTGATTTAAAAAGATAAATAGAAAATAGGACCTAACATCTACAAATTACTTCTTTGGAAAAGAGTTTAAAGACAACATGAGATATTTGCATTTTCAAATGGGAGCATGGGTTCGAAAAGATGGGAAATCATTGAGCCAGAGTTCTCAGGCCAGGATTTTTCTTCATGCGTGGCTATTTCTTCAACATCTTCTTACACTGTGCCAAGTAGTTAATGGGCTAAATGAATAATCAGGCTACTAGAGGAAGAGTTTTCCTTACTGCCAGTTCCTCAAAGGAACCACTCAGTATTTTGACGTAAGAAGGAGATGGATGTCCTTGGATTGAAGGAGAAAAGTTGTGGGTTTTGCCTCTTTTAAAGAAGAGACTAAATGAAATTATACATATAAGAACCTAGTACCATGGTTAAGACTCAATAGTTATAATATAATTTTATTACTATTAAAAGCCACAGACCAATCAGCTAAAGCTATTCAGTCATATTAGGATGCTCTTGTTACTTTAGATTTTCTTGACCTTGGCTGAAAATTTCAGGCGTCCACTATTTAGCACAAATACATGCCATAGTGATTGTGATTGTATCAACCCAGATCAATATGATCCTTTGCTTTTAGATCAAAACCACAAAAACTAATTATAGGTTATTAATTCCTTATTGTTACCTGAAGTTTTTGCACTATCTTAGAAGTTTGTGGGGGTTTCTTGTGTCTTTATTATTTTTCTGATTAAACATGATTTTACTTTACCCAACACCATTTGAATATGTCATGTAGGCTGATTTACCTTCTAGGAATGTTAACTATAAACTCTTTGATGCATTGCCTTTAATTTTGCCTAATTTGCCTTCCCTATGCTAGAACACTAGTGGGATCTCCATAAATGCTACTTGAATTCTAGTATCACTTTACATGTGCTAAGTAGCTTGTCACTAATATTATTTGCTTTAATGGAATACACATATATATTTGTAATAGTGCTTTTCTTGGTTTTAGGTGCATTAAGCCACAACTTAAATCTTTTGCCTTGGGTATCTACACCTTAGCAGTAAGAGTTCTTGGTAAGTATAATCTATGTTTTAAGTATGGTGGCCATCACAAGTGTATTTGGAATATTTTCCTAAATATTTTTACAGAATTATCATACATAACTGAATGATATAGGTGGTTAGATCCCTATTCTTTTTACTTTCTTCCTTCCTTTGTTCTTCCCTTCCCTCCTTTCTTTCCCTCTTCCTTTGTTTCAGAAGTATCTATGGAGAGCCAGTGCTTGGGCCCATGTTATAATAAAATGAATCTGTGAGAATAATGCCATTTTTTGTGTATCGATCTTGTCTCTTCCAGCAATGATCTATTGTAAACAAAACAAAACAAAACAAACAAACAAAAAAACACTGGTGTTATAGGAAGATTCCTCTGAGAGAAAAGCCGAAATGTCAATCAATAAGAAAAGCTAAAGCCTAAATGTAATTTTATCAGTTATTAAAATGGAAGGAATTATTTTGGGCTACTCTCAATGCTAGGATATATCATTTTGGTAGAAAGATCAGATCATTCAATCAAAGCAGTTTTTTAAATGTAATTGGAATTTTTTTCTGACTACTAGATTTTTCAATATACATTAATTAAAACCCATAGGAAATAATGTGAATGAGTCAGATAAGTTTTCTGTTCTTAGTAAGAAGAAAGTGAAACAATTCTAAATGTTTCTCTGTAATTTAACAGAAAAGAATTACCAGGGAGAAAAACAAACTTAGAGCTTTAAAAAAGTCTGTTTTTTGGCTTATATAAATCTTGACATAAGTGGGTATAATATATGAAGATACAATATAATCCTGATAAAATTGGGGAAACAACCCCTTCCCCCACCTTTGCCTCTGATAACCACAAGTCTGATCTCTTTTTCTATGAGTTTGGGGATTTTTTGTTTGTTTTTTGTTGTTGTCTTTAGATTCCACATGTGAGATCATACAGTATTTGTCTTTCTCTGTCTGATCTGACTTAATATCTCTTAGCATGAATATGAATCTCTGATAAGATTAAAGAGTTATTGTAAAGGGGTATGATTAAAAATGTCATCAGTTAAAGATACATACTGAAAGACATAGAAGGGAACTGACATGATGTCTGAGACTTCTCTTAAAATATTTACAAAAAAAGTTTTGGGGGATTAGGGGAGATGTGGGTCTGGAGGTAGACTACATAATAATGATAAAATATTAAGCTTTGTTGAAGTTATTGATATCACATGAGGGTTTATTATATCATCCTCTCTAATTTTGTGAATGTTTGAAAATTTGCTATCATGAAAATTTTAAAACATATACAGAAGTTTGCCAGCATTTGGATTTTTTTTTTTTTTTTTTTTTTTTGCCTTTCTTCACATTATTAAGAGCAAATGAAGTTAGGTATCATCTAAGTATTTTTAAGTAGTAAGTAACCTATTAAATTGGACAATACATATAAAGAGTGAAATTTTATTTAAGACACCAAATAATCCAAATTGGCTGTTAGCTATATTTAACGAATTGCTCTTCATGTTTATGGTATTTTATGCCTAATAGAATCACTGGATTCTTTCTAGATTCTAGAGTCCTTCCTTATCTTCCTTAGGAAGGGAGACACCCTTACAAATGGAGATTTCCTTATAAATGTAAATTTCCCTTTAAAAAGGAAAAAAGAAACTTGTGCTCTGTTTTCAGAGCTTCTCCTGTGTTTCTGTGTCTCAAAATAACCAGCTCAAAATAATCTTTATACCAGATGCATGTTGGGGGTGGCATGTTCTGGTCGCCTACAGATACCCTGGTATCTCCAAAGCAGTAATTTTTGGACTGAAAGGAAGTGGTTCCAAATAGTCATTCATTTTTAGGGTAATCAAAAAGATGTGCATATATTTTTAGTAGCAATTATTTGTTTTTCTCACAGCAGGCATCCCAGCTCCCGTATATTTTGGAGTTTTGATTGACACTTCGTGCCTCAAATGGGGATTTAAAAAATGTGGAAGTAGAGGATCCTGCAGATTATATGATTCACATGCGTTTAGGTACCGTATCAAACTCATTCCCACATCTCACTGCTATCACCTCCCAGGTCTGCACAGGCAATCAGCACTAACTTCCTCATGTCATTTCACTGCTTGTAAGAAAAATAATAGTCTAAACAAGGAGCCTGTTTTACAGAATAATTCTATTACCATTTAATTACCTGGCTATACTTTTAATTTTCCCCATTCCTAATCTTAACTTGCATTTTTAATGAGTAATCACGAAAAAATATGACATAAGATTCCAGAATAGAGTAGAATTCTGAAAGTTTATGCACACAAATGAGTAATTCCGTGAAACTCAGAGGCATTTAAATTTAGGTCATATTTTGGGTTTATTTCCATTCTTTTTCACACCGAGCCAAACTGTCCCATTTACATCAGCTATCATCCCCCTGGGCCAGAGTTGGATTTGGCTCTAAATCTACCCGGCTTTTATTGCCAAACTGATGTTCAATTATTCCAGTACTTGAAATGCATAAAAGTAAAAGGTTTTCTCTGTGAGTGTGAGTGTGTATGGGGCTGGGGGGCATGGCTTTTTCACTATGGCGTCATTCAGTCCAATTCATCAAACATTTAGTCCCCTTATTGCCTAAAGCAATGCTTCCATGGCTTAGAAGCAAGAGGGATTTTTTTTTTTTCCCTAAGATTTAAAATCTGAGCATTTTCTCTAGAGAAAGAAACCTGGTGCTGAGCCATGGAATTTGGAAGTTGGATGTGTGAGCCAGTCCTCTTAAATAAGTTTGTTTGATTTAACAGGCTTTGATGTCATGTGAGAATGTACTTTGGTCTTTGAAAGAGACCTGATCTGCAAGTAGAGTTCAGCTTCACCCACATTTGCTAAGGCTGTATTCATTTCAATGTAAAGACAGTGTAATTCAATCAGAGACTGTGAGCGTCTGTAAAAGGTGATCGAATGGATCATTCAGCCTGTCCTTCCACACCCTCATGTCTTATGACAGAATGTAGAACTCCAGGCTTCTCACGGAAGAAATCGATTTAAACACCTGGTTTATTCTTATGCCATTATTTTTTTTACTGAGAGCTCTGATTCCCCCTTAACGTTGCTTCTTGCAGTTTTTCTGTAGAAGTGAATTTTGCACAAGGTTCAAGGGTAACCACGTGATTTATTATTCCAACCCAGACACTTTTGAGAGTGAAAGGGGCCACTATTAAAAATTGCCCTGGGACAACACTGCAATAAACTGGCACTGTTTTTGGCAAATAGGGATATGGTCTAAGGAACTAATTTACAGAGAGGATGTAAATGATTAGGAAATTAGTAGTAACTGAAAATGACAATACTACTAAAAAGTTACTTGATGCAAGCATTCTGCCTTAAATAGTTTCATATGTTCAAAGAAAGGCCTTTTATAACGACTGAATCTGCATTCTTAAAGAAACCATTCTCATGGTATTTTTGTTGATATTGATGGATTTCATTGGTATTAATATTTATTAAATGCTATTATGACCTTTCTTTCACATTTTATTTAACGTTGGATAGTTACAATAATTAAGACTGAGATTCTCTCTTCTTCTAGACACATATATCTGGGACTAACTATGCTGCTGGGAATAATGTCCATTTTCTTAAGTATTGCAGTATTGTTCACTTTGAAGAAAAACTATGTTTCAAAACACAGAATCTTCAGAACCAAGAGAGAAAAAACAATGGTGTCTACAAGAATCAGCAAGGAAAATTATACTACAAGTGATCATTTACTGCAACCCAACTGCTGGCCGGGGAAGGAAACACAGCTTTAGAAAAATGATGCCTTGAGCCACCTTTTCTATTTTCTGAAAATTCTGCAAGCAAAGTTTAACCAATGTGAACCTTCTTTATCCTTTCTAAAAATTTCTAATTTGTTTTTTATCCTAGGTATTAGATAATGCATCTGATAATGAATATAATTAATCATATTATAGAAAATATAGATGATGAAGTGAAACTTTTCAATGTATATACAAATCGCTTATATTTGTTAGTCATTCTGCTTAATTTTACCTTATACCCATTGACATATTAGCTATATTCCTAGTAGAACAATTCTCCCCATAGTGTAATAGCTATGTGCAAAGGGATTTTTAAACTGAGATACTTGTCTAGGATAAGAGAATACTGTTAAAATTTGAACCATATCTTGGCATCCTTCAAATATCACCTTAATCATGATGATGATGGATGGAGTCAAAACATATAAAAGAAAATTTCATTTTAAGCTTCTCCTTTCTTTTGAAATGCAATAATTGATATAGAAATCTATAGAGGTGCCCTAGCTGGTTTGACTCCATGGATAGCGCATCAGCCTGTGGACTGAAGGATCCTGGGTTGGATTCCAGTCAAGGGCACATGCCTGGGTTGCGGACTCAATCCCCAGTAGGGGACGTGCAGGAGGCAGCCGATCAACGATTCTCTCATCATTGATGTTTCTATCTCTCTCTGAAATCAATAAAAATATATATTTTAAAAAATGTATAGAGGCAAATGATCATGGGGGATTTAAATTTTGGATTATTAGCTCTTCTACCATTCATTACCTGTGTTTTATGTGCAACATTTCAAGTGACCGTGGTTGTAAAGTAATCAAATTAAAATTCATATGCTTGATTGTTCTTCTATGAATTCAATGAATTAAAAAATAATGTTAAATACAATCCTGCTCATATCTTAATGCATGTAAGCAGTTCCAGACTTATGCACATGATGTCATCCTAACACATATTTGCAAGTTGAATTTCTGAAAGTGTACAGTAAATGTAGGCGTTATAACAGGAATCAGAGGGATGGGTTGATTGGTGTGGTTCTTTTTGGTGCTCTCCCTGGCACCTATCACAGGGCCTAAGGGCTTCTGGGCAGAGGGCTGCTGCCGGTACTGCCTGCCAGAGAGCTCTCTGTTTCTCTGCAAGTGAAAAAGTCAAGCCAGGCATTTCCTCCTTGCCAGCTTCCTGGTGCTTCTCTGACTGGATATAGTCGGTATGACAGTCCACCATCTTTAATCTTGAGCTCAGTTCTGTGCTGTGTTTTTCTTTCTCCATCACTACTGCACAAGAGGGCCTGGCCCTCCCAAGAAAAGCAGACCTTACTGTGGAGTCCACCCCAGTGGAGTCTTGAAATTGTACAAATCTCAGCAGCCTTTGGAACAAATAGAACAATAAACAAGGAGTCTTTTCGAGGCGTGTCATGGAGCCTAAATCCAACAAAAAGGTCCAGCTCAAAAACACAGTAGCCTTACTCACACACTGGGAGAATTAAATGCAAACAAAACAGTTTGCGGTCTTTTAATTTTTCCTTTATATACCAGTTCTGTGAATATGAACGGAAAAAGCTGGAGATGGAAAGTTTGAGAATGAAGAGCAGAAAAATGTCCTTTAAATATTTATTAATTTTGTCATTTTATTTTAATTGGTGATGCAAGGGTGTTTTTTTCATATTTTTACTGTTTTTTGAGATGAAAATAGACTTATGTTTTATTTCCAGCAGGCCTACCTCAGACCGGCTGCTGCCCTAATAACTTGCAAGCAGGAATCCTTTTTGTCATCTGAATATCAATCTTACCCATAGCAAATATTTACTGAATGGGTGAGTGAGTACACTTGTCAAGAGTTTGCTTTGTAGAGGTGCAATTAAAATTCAGGTTCCTCATCCTGTCTCCCACATCCTCTTTATTTTTCAAAGCTTTTTGTAGCAATATCCTGAAAAATAACTACTTTGCAAGTAAATTTCTAAACAGGATCCTATCCAATTTACTCCTGAATAAGTTAAAAAAATGAAAATTGGCATAAAGGATGATCAAATGATTTTTTTTCATAAAAGCAGTGAATGTCAATGAAAGGAAAGCATATTTTATGCATAACCATTAATTCACCAGTGGAATTATATATATTCTAAACTCAGTCGTGTGGCATAAGAGGGGAATTGAATTTACTAAACGGGACCTTGATATTTTAGATGAGTAAATTCATCTGACAGAAGCAAGCAGGCTTATTATGCCTCAGAAAGCACATGATTTTTTTTTTAACAAACCAAACCCCATTTCAGAGGTCAAAAATATTCCCTCAGCCCCAGAGCCAAACATTAGAGGTCAGGCCTTGACTGACATGTGGGATCCCACAATTGCTCCATGTTCAATGGGCCACTTTATTTCCTTTTTCTACAGCCATGGCCCCTAGAGTTGACTAGCGCCTCAAATGAACATCTGATTCACTACAACCTTCAGACAAATAACGCTCCAGCACTATCATTTTATAAATGGAGTGACTTAAATTGGGTTAAATGATTTGCCCAGGGTGGAGGCAGTCAAACTAATGCTGGGTTCTTCCATTACATCATTATGTCTCTAAAGCAGGTAATAAAAACAAATCATCTGAAACTTCTAAAAACATCTGGAGGAACATTTGTGACCATTAGCATTTAAGAAATCTCCACTTAAATATGACATATGTATACACTCATCCATAAAGGGAGACTGAAAGAATAAATTGACTCTAACATATTCTTGGGAATAATAATTGCTTTTATAATTTTTATAGCAACTATTCAATGAAACAGTATTAAGCACTTTCCTGATATGCTGAGAGCGTTAGACACATTATCTCAATTTCAAGGATCAAAAGAATCTTATGTGTTAGGTATACTAGTAATTTCTGAGTTTTCAGAGGAAGAAACTGAGGCTTTGAGAGTTTTAGTGACTGTCCTAAGTCAACAAGTTCTAGTAGTTGGTAGAGCAAAGATTTAAACTGAGGTTTATCACATCCAAATAGCCACATTATGTCTATGTTAATCTATATTCAAACTTGCTGTCTTCCTCTAAGTTTACTAAGTGTTAATCTTATACATCTACATTAGAAATGTCTTAGCATACTAAAATGTGCCCATGTTTTAAGAGAAATCAAATGGTACAAAAAGATTTAAAACAAAAAGTAACAGTCCTTTACCCCAACTTCTCTATTCCTCAAAAGCAATTACTTCTAACCAGTTCGGTTTGTTAGCTTTTTCTGATGGTTACTTCCATATTCTATCTAATAAAAGAATAATATGCAAATTAACCACCACTCTGCTACACCCACAAGCCACACACACAAGCCACACCCACAAGCCAATCAGGAGTGAGTATGCAAATTAACCCAACCAAGATGGCTGCGGCCACGGAGAGAGCAGGAGGGAGGCTTGGTTTTCCCCGGCGATGGAGGAAGCCAAGCTTTCCGCACACCCTGGCCAGCCCAGGCCTCCGCTTAAGGCTACAAAGTTTCAATTATAGAAGATAAATAAATCCCAACAAAAATGGCGGCAGCCACGGAGCTGGAGAGAGCAGGAGGCTAGGGTTGCCCCTGGCAATGGAGGAAGCCAAGCTTCTGCAGCCTGGGCCTGCTTTGCCTCTGCTTAAGACTACAAAGTTTCAATGATAGAAGATACATAAGTCCCAACAGAAATGGCTGCCCCCACGGAGCGAGCAGAAGGCTTGGCTCCACTCAAGGCTACAAAGTTTCAATTGTAGAAGATAAATAAATCCCAGATACCAGGGCCTCCGCTTGGGTTGCCAGGGGGCGTGGCCTGCCAGCAAACCACCACAGGTCCCTCGCCCAGGCTGCCCCATGCCCCAAGGGGACCTCCACCCTGATCTGGAACACCCTTCAGGGCAAACCAGCTGGCCCCCACCCATGCACCAGGCCTCTATCCTATCTAATAAAAGAGTAATATGCAGATTGATCATCACTCCAACACACAAGATGGCTGCCCCCATGTGGTCAAAGATCCTGCCCCCATGTGGACACAAGATGGCCACCACAAGATGGCCAGCAGGGGAGGGCAGTTGGGAGGGACCAGGCCTGCAGGGGAGGGCAGTTAGGGGTGACAAGGCCTGCAGGGGAGGGCAGTTAGGGGCAAACAGGCTGGCAGGGGAGCAGTTAGGCATCAATCAGGCTGGCAGGGGAGTGGTTAGGGGGTGATCAGGCTGGCAGGCAGAAGTGGTTAGGGGCAATCAGGAAGGCAGGCAGGTGAGCAGTTGGGAGCCAGCAGTCCTGGATTGTGAGAGGGATGTCCGACTGCCTGTTTAGGCCTGATCCCACCAGGATTGGGTTTAAACGGGCAGTTGGACATCTCTTGAGGGGTCCCAGATTGGAGAGGGTGCAGGCTGGGCTGAGGGACAACCCCTCTCCCCCATGCACGAATTTTGTGCACCGGGCCTCTAGTTTTTAAATAATATGCACATACCATTTTCTGATTTATTAATTTTGGGCACTATCTATTGATTCTGATAGATTACAACTAATGCAACTCATCCTTTGTTGTTCTTCTTCTGTTATCTGCACACAGTGAGGTCACTAGTATGAGTTCTTCAAATGTCACATCAATACCTCCATCCATTTCCTGTTTAATAAACATGAAAAGTATCATGTGTTTTCCCACTTTGAAAAATAAAGTTCTTAGAGTTCCCTCTCTTACCTCTGAGTGTCCAAACTTGTGTTCATCTCCCTCTTTCTGTTAGTTGTACCTTTACTTTTACATTGTCAACAATGATAACATCTTTAGTCAACTCTGTAAACATTAGATCTAGGAAAGGCCTGAATGGTTATGATTAAGATTGACTCCATCTACTGTTGAAGCCATAAAACTTCACCATTAGAAAAAAGAATGAGTATTGAATGTAAAATGCAATTGAAAAAATGAATAAAAAAGACATAAAAAAGAATGAATAAGAGAGGGGGAAAAACTTATTAAGGAGGACCTCCTCTGAATCAGGCAACAGAGGTACATTAATGTATTTAAATGTTAATAGATGTGATGTAAAATATGTTTTATGTTTAAACAATTTTGGAACATGTTGAGTTAGTGATGCTCTCATATGACTTCAGAATCTCTCGGATTCTTTACTATGATGATATACAATGACATTCTCCTAAAGAGGGTGTGTGCCTCAAACTAATTTGGCATTAAATCCACTTTTTTATTAGCAAGTCTTGGATCTAATTAATTTTCGATGCAAGAAAGTATTTGGAAAACACAATTTTATCCTCCTTTTTAATTATTTTGCAATCTTTATTGGCTTCTGGTATCAGGATGATGCAGTTTTATAAAATTAACTAGAAAACTATTTCTCTTTTAATGTTTTTGAAAAATATTATATAGCCATAGGAATTATCTGTTTCTTTAACAATTGAAATAATGTTTTTAACCTTTTTAAGAAATACCTTGAAAAGTTTTGATTAGTTATGTTGCTTTTTTAAAATATGTTTTTATTGATTTTAGAGAAAGAGGATATTGTATACTTTGATTTGTCTTTTTTGTGTATTATGTTTATCAGAAACTTGTATCGTTGGAATTTTCAAAGAAATGGCTTTTGGATTCTGTTTCTTTGCTGATTATTTTTTGCTTTAATTATTTTCTTCCTTCTGTTTCCTTGAGCCATGCTTAAAACAATCTTTACCTAAATTGTTGATTTGTTGTCTTATAACTGTATGTTCTAGCTTAGTAATGAAAACAATATACTTTAACGTGCAGCTTTGTTTATAACCCAAAAAGTTTGCCATGCTGCAGTACCAATGACGTTTTTCCAATTGTTTACAAATGCATCCTTGATTTCCTATTTGCTTCAAAATTCTTATTTCTCTAAAAGAATGATTTAAAATATCCCTATGTGTGGATATTTCAATTTAAGCTTATCTTTTAATTTTTAGATTACTCACATTTATAATGTGGTAGTGTAGCCTACTCAATTTATCCTTTTAAAAATTTATTGAGGTTTTAAGACCAGAAACCATAAAATATGTGGTACATATAAACATCACTGAGTTTTGTAACAGACAAAAAAAATGACATACGAAGTATCAGCTTTTGAAACCTATATGGTTTTGTGAACCAATGTCACACCAATGAATTCAATTTAAAAAAAGAAGTGTCAACTTTGAAAAGGAGGAGTCAAATGATAACCATTCACAGGTACTCCCAACACCTCCTGAGAAACATCTAGAGAGTCTGCTGAACAAACTAAACCAGACTTTGGTAAAGAATGCTACTTACAACATAAACATTAAGTAACTAACTACTTAGCTAAATCTGTTATACATGAAATAGAATGAAAAATCCTAAATAACCTTTTTAGAAAATAAAATAGAATAATACATTCCAAATTATAACAACACAACTATGAGGACTAGAATGAGAAATAATTGGTATATTTTTTTTTTAAAAAAAGATAACATTTTACTGAGGAACACAAACTATATTCCTGATAAGAAGACTCAATATTGTAAGAATACTAAAGGCCCGATGCACAAATTCGTGCAAGGGGCTTGGCCCTCACAGCCGTGGCAGCTGCCTCAGCTTCGTCCAGAAGGTCATCGGGAAGGTAGTTCAGCCATCCAGTCTAATTAGCATATTGAGCTTTTATTATTATAGATCAGTTTTCAAAGTTGATACATTTTCTGCCATTTTTTTCTTGTATATTACAAAACCCAGTGATATTTATATGTCATGTATCTATAGTTAAAATCTGCTTATGGCCCTGCCAGTGTGGCTCAGTGGTTGAGCATCCACCCATGGTTCAGTTCCAGGTCAGGGCACATGACCAGATTGCGGGCTTGACCCCCCAGTAGGGGGCCTGTAGGAGGCAGCCAATCAATGATTCTCTCTTATCATTGATGTTTCTATTCCTCTCTTCCTCTCCCTACCTCTCTCTGAAATCAATAAAAACATTTTTTTTTTAAATCTGCTAATGACATTCTACTACTCAAATCACCCAGCAACTCCCAACATTTTCAGGAAACCTCCGAATTCTTTGATAAAGTGTGACCTTTCAGGATCTGGACTCTGACAGTCTCCTCAGCTCCATCTCCCACAACACCCCTAACTCAAATTATTCACCTGGATCCTCTGGCCACATTGTAATATGTGCAATTTCCTAAAGCTGCTGTTCGTACCTGCTACTATGTCTACCTAGACAACTCTTTTCCTGTTTCCGCCTTTCACCTTTTTACCCAGCTCAGGGCTTCTTAAACTTTATTGTGTCTGTGAATCACATGGGGATCTGGTTTAAAATGCAGATGTGATTCAGTAGTTCCAAGGTGAGGCCTGAGATTCTGCATTTCTAATTAGCTCCTCGGAGCAGTAGCATCACATCCTTGGCTAGGACCTGGATGACTACTACTCCTTTTTTTATATGTACTTTTTATTGTTGATAGTATTCCAGATATCTCCCATCCACCCCTTTACCCCTCTTTTCCCAATCCCTCCTTCGTCCCCCGCCCCCATGTCTTCACTACCCTATGGCCTGTGTCCATGAGCTATGCATATCTATAATAATAAAAGGGTAATATACTAATTAGACCAAACGTCCTTCCAGACATTTTTCCAGACAACCTTCTGGACGAAGCCAGGGCTGTGAGGGAAGCCCAGGCCCGAGTGCCAGAGGGAAGCCGGTGCCGGCAGCCCGGGGACAGAAGCCCTACACTTGCACAAATTTCATGCATCAGGCCTCTAGTAAGTAATAAGTTCTTTGGGTTATCCCTTCTCATGCCCCCCAACCCCACATCAAGGTATGTCAGTCTGTTCCATGCCTCCATGATTCAGGTCCTATTTTGTTGGTCAATTCACTCTGTTCATTAGATTCCACAAATAAGTAAAATCATGTGATATTTGTCTTTTTCAGATTGGCTTATTTCACTTAGCATAATATTTTCCAGGTCCATCTATGCTGTCCCAAAAGGGTAAGAGATCCCTCTTTTGTACAGCTTCATAGTACTACTCCTTCTTGACAGTCTAGTTCCGCCACCTCTAGCCAGCTCTCCGTGGATCTCACCCTCACAGCACCTCTGTAGTACTTACTAGTGCTGTACTAGTGGAGACCTTGATGATAGAGACTCTTCCTTATCAGTTTATACTATCTTATACATTACCTCACACATAGGACAAACTCAGTATTGAATAAATGAATGAACTAGTGATATGGGAAAAATGAACTTCATTTAGGAATTGAGAATAGGATTTTAAAAGGCACACCTGATGTAATTCTTCCTGAAATTTCTATATTTTTATTGAATTCACTTCAGAAAGAATTTGGCAAGAAGAGAATGGAATGGAATGGAATGGAATGGAATGGAATGGAATGGAATGGAATGGAATGGAATTAGAAATTCAAATAGGTTAAGTGCTTTAAAGGTTTTCTCTATCATTAGAAATTGTGAATATACTAAAAAACACAACCAATAATGCAGAACAGTTTTCTGTTACCTAATTCTCTAGGATATTTGGTGCACTATACAAATCACTTTTTTTTTTCAGAAAGACTCAATTTCAATTTAGATATGTATTTTATCTTGCAGCATTTCTATATAATCCTTTACTTTTGAATACTTCTTAGAGTCTATAAAGCATTTTAGCATATACATTTTCCTCTTGATTCTGTATAACCTAAAAGATCAATATTTTTTCCTGATTATACATGAATTACCTGAGACCATAAAAGAATTATATGAGTTAACCTGACTTGCGAAGATCAGAGAATCAGGTATTGACAGAGCAGGAGTCTTAGTCCGTTGTTCAATCACCTTATCTGGTTGAAACTTTCTCAAAGACCCAGGGCTGGCTAAAATGATTGACTTGTGAATAAAAAAGTTTGGTAGCTCATACCTTGCAAATAACTCCATAATGACAGTCGCGCTAACTGAGGCACACAGAGTCCCTACTGTCCTAATGATCAGAGTATCACCCCACAGGAGATCTCAGAAGTTGTAAGTGGAACTCCCATTTGACCCAGTGATTCCACTTCTAGAAATATATCCCAAGAAACTAGAAACATCAGTTAGAAAGGATATATGCACCCCTATGTTCATAGCAGCACAATTCACCATAGCTAAGACTTGGAAACAGCCTAAGTGCCCATCAGCAGATGAGTGGATTAAAAAACTGTGATACATCTACACAATAGAATACTATGCTGCGGTAAAAAAGGAGTTCTTACCATTTGCAACAGCATGGATGGAACTGGAGAGCATTATGCTAAGTGAAATAAGCCAGTCAGAGAAAGATAAATATCTCATGATCTCACTCATTTGTGGAATATAATGAACAACATAAACTGATGAACAAAAACAGATCCAGAGACAGAGAAACATAGATCAGACCATTAAACCTCAGAGGGAAGGTAGGGGAGGGTGGGAGTAAGGGGGAAAGATCAACCAAAGGACTTGTATGCATGCATATAAGCCTAACCAATGGACACAAACACAGGGAGGTGAAGGCATGAGTGTGTGTGTGTGTGTGGGGGGGGTAATGGGGGAATAAGGATACATATGTAACACCTTAATCAATAAAGAAATTAAAAATAAATAAATAAATAAAAAGAAGTTGTAACTTAACAGCTTAGAGGATCTGGGCTACAGAAGTGAAAAGTTTCCTAGACCACAAAAACAAATTACTTACTGGTTAAGCTTCGATTGCTAGATGGACGCCCTGACTTCTTATCCTGTGATCTCTCCAGTGAGACCTGTCATTGACCACACTAAGTTGAAAATCAAGGCCTGTGAAGTTCAAGGTAGACTAACCTGGAATAAAAACTGCTCTGAAGAACTCCAATAAAGCACTCAAATGCTCACATGATATAGCATATAATTTTTGGAATTATATCTGTCCAATGTTATCATGGCCTTACCAGGACTTGCCTAATCTAAACACAGCTAACTCTCTGATGTCATTTCCTCCCACTCCTCTTATGCTCACTCTGCTCCACTCCAGTCTACTTTCTGTTTCCCCAACACACCAAGCAACACCTACAGAAAGTCTTTGCACTCCCTGAGTCCTCTACTTGCAACATTTTGCCCCATAGCACTTGATCCCTCACTCCCTCTTTGTTCAAATATCAGCCTTTTGAAGACCCTTCCTTTTCTGATAACCTTCTCTAAAATAGCATGTGCTGTCCCTCTCTCTATCCCATTCATTTTATTTATTTTTCTCAATAGCAGTCATCATCTCCTTAATATATATCTTCTTACCGATTTATTCATTGTCTGCAAGTTCTAGACCGTGTCAAAGAGTAGTTGTTATTCCCCACTGTAATGAACCTGGAACAGAGTAGACACCCAATGACTGAAGAAAATATCCCAGATTTGAGAGAGGCAGAACAGTAACTAGAGGTATTGAAGGCTTCGTCTCTCTTAAAAAAGAATCAGTACATCCCTAAAAAAATGCGTGTGCATAAATGTCACAGACTAAAAGCTAATGAACTTTCTACCCAAAGTTTTACATGAGTGACTCTTTATAGAAAGGCGTTATGCAGGTATTATTTACAATTAATTGGACTTTACTACCAAGGTCATTCAGGTGCATCTACACATAGGACTCTTTAACAAATTGAGTTTTCTAACATTCATCCTCCAACATCAGTAAAACTCCATCTTAGGTTTTACAGAGCTTTAGGCCAGGTCTGGCTTGGATTAAATCCATATTTTGAAAATCCAGGCATTGATTTATTTCATGCCTAAGGCCAATGTGATTGGAACACACTCCATGCTTCATAAACAAAATACTTTGGTGGTGAAAGATTCCAATCTCAAGACAGAAAAGTATTCAAGAGGCTGACAAGTGCATCTGTTTTGCCTTATTCAGAAACACACATTCAAAAACAACAACACCAACAACCACACCACCTTGCCAGAACCCTGGCCATTTCGAAAGTGTGTAGTTTACTGCAGTTCTGCTTGTGATGACTGCTTGTTATTGTACACTTTTAAATGGAGTCTTTGCCGTTCTCAATCTGTGCTTGGAATTCACAAAGTGCCACATCTGGGCTGGGACGTCACCCACACACATGCCCACTTTACCCTACCCGAGGGAATCCAGTCGCTCTCATGGCAGGGGCTCCTTGATTCTTTGCCCTCATCAGAACATTGTACAGTCTCTAGAAATTTCCCAGACAGCCTGGGGTAACAGTTGCTGTGACTGTGCCCCCCAATCTTGCATTCTTCCTTCTACCTGATATTTCCATACCTTCCTTTTTCCAACTTCTAGGCTCAAGAAGAGAGATGAGGGATGGAGAAGGCAGTTCCCACTTGTCTTATTTTCCAGTTGCTGTTATACACAATATCACAAACTTGGCAGCTTAACACAACACAACTGTATTATCTTACAGCTCTGGAGCTCACAGTCTGAAATCAGTTTCACTAGGCTAATGTCAAGGGGTCAGCAGGGCTGATTCCTTCTCTGGAAGCCCCGAGAGGAGAATCTCTTTTCTTACCTTTTTCAGCTTCTAGTGGCTTCTTATGTTCCTTGGCTAGGGGCCAGTTCTTCCTTGTCCAGAATATACAGCTCCAATCTCTGTTCCTATCATCACATCGCCTCCTCTTCTGACTGCAGTCGAATCTGCTTCTACCTCCTTCTTAAAGGATACTTCTGACTGCATTTAGGACCCATCCAGATTGTCCAGGATACTTTCCCCATTTTAAGTTCTTAATCCAGGGGTGGGCAAACATTTTGACTGCAGGGCCACAATGGGTTCTTAAACTGGACCGGAGGGCCGGAACAAAAGCATGGATGGAGTGTTTGTGTGAACTAATATAAATTCAAAGTAAAGGAGCGGAGGGGAGAGCAAGAGAACCCTCCGCTCTTTCGGCTCCGCGGGCCGGATAGAACAGCCGAACGGGCCGGATCCAGCCCACGGGCCGTAGTTTGCCCACAGATGAATCACATTTGCAAGGTCCTTTTTGCCATATCCTAGTAATGTAACACTCACAGGTTCCAGGAATTAGAACATGGATATCTTTGGGACCATTATTCACCCTCCCACATCATCATTCTCCACTGCCCTTCAACTTCCTTTTATATATTACCTAAATTTGACAAGGGACACTGCTGAAATCTCAAATCCTGAGAAGAGATACAATTCAAACTTCCATTTAATCATTCACCATTTTATTCAACAAATATTCAATGGGTACCCACTACACCAGCACAACTGTATTAACCGTTGAAGCAAACATTGTAAATATATCTCTGCTTTCATAAAATTCACTGGACATTATCCCATTACTAAATAATGTATCACACACACACACACACACACACACACACACACACACACACATACACACACACACCACCCTGCTCTTTTCCCTGTGGATTTGCCCTTCCAAGTCTAGTCCTGCCCTCCTGGCCCTAAGCCAAGTAGCACTGTCTTTCTGGGAGAATGGGGCAAGAACAGAATTCATTTTTACCATGTAACATGATTAACTTATTAGCATTGAAAAACCTACTCAAAGGATGTATTATTCTTTAGTTATTATGTTTACTTCACCTAAGCTGAAGTTGCATGGAAAAATATTGTAATGTCCTAGGCATGGGTTAAATTTGTGAAGGCCCCTAATCTCCTTTGATTAGGGATTAGCAGCCGCATAAATAGTGTGCAAGAAATCGCTGGTTCCTGAAGAGTGAAAGCTGCTTTTGCTGCAAAGTACTAAATAGCCACAAGGATGTGAACTGTTCATACTAGTAGTATTCATCTTCACAGACAGGGGTCTGCTTCCACCTACTGGCTGGAGAACTTCAGAATCATCAGCACTACACAGGTAATTTCTACTTGGATTTTTGCATTTGCTTCTGATTTATAACCATAATGTCAGCTCCTGTCCACCTAGGCCTTCTTTACTTCAAAACCCACCACTCTCTCTAGTCTTAGCTTTTGGAGTGATTGATTAAGTTAGCCAGTGTGTGGTGTTATAAGCATTGTTCGGCAGCCTCAGACATCCAAGAGGACTCCTATTTGAACGCATGAAGGAGTCTTACTTAATACACTTAGAGAGGCCTGAGGAAAATGGGTAGATGATCCAAGAGGGTAAGGGAAATTTCAGCAGACACTTGATTAGCAGTAGTTGAGGACAGGAGAATTCTGTGGCTCCCAAGACAATTTGGGGGGTTGTGACTGATCTTTGCTATGTTGTAGGGGAGCAAACAACTTGAAAATTCTCTAAGAAAATTGGAATTTCCAGAAAAAAATATTTTGTGGTCTATAGTGTTAAGAATGTATCAGAAAATAGAGCTAATTAGGATTTATATTACAGAAAACCAAATGTGGTGCTATTCAAGAGGAGACACATTTTTCATTTTAGGGATGAAAAGATATTATTCTGAGTTTGAGCCACAAAGAACTAGAGAGTGTGAGGAAAATAATACATATATAGTAAGAAATATATTAGAAAACTCTGTCGTAAGTTTCTATTGAATTAGCATGAATATGGCCTATAATCAAATAAATGGAACAATAGTGAGTTTCCGTTTTGCAACTAATTGTCCAAGAAAATAATATGCGACTGATGAATATAAATTGAGAGGTGCTATCCATATATTGAGGGACTGTTAGTGATAGAATCTTTCTGGAACACAAATTAAAAGTGGGTTTGGAAAAGCTGACACTCTTTGAATCAGTAATTTTGGCTCTACAGTAATAATCATAGATGTACTCAAACATTTGTATTAAAAAGATGTTCATTGAAGTGTTGTTTATGATTAGAAAAAGTCTATTATGACAGCTACCGTGCCATGAGTGATTGTAATGTTTCTGACATCGTGCTTGATCCTTGACCTTGAGAGATAGTAGAAAATGAAGGAGAGAGAAAGAGAAAAGGGGAAAAAAGAAATAAGAAAATAGAAGCAATGCAGCATTGCCTATCCCCTCTGTTTCCTAACAGCCTAATGAGTAGAAATTTCAGGCCTTGGAAAGAGATTAAAGGTAAAAGCTTATGAATGGTTTAAATGAAATTTTGTGACTCTCTTAGAAAAACCCCATTCTTCTTCTACTCCATCTCAACCATGGTACATACCTATATCCTGAAGTAATGCTGTCTAATAAGGTAGACACTAGCTACATGTGGCTACTTAACAATAAATTAAATTAAATAACAAATTTAGTTCTGTGGTAATCCTAGCCACATTTGAAGTATTCAATAGCCACATGTAACTAGTTGCTACCACATTTGAGAATACACTTATAGAACATTTGCACATCATTACCTGAAGATGCAACAGAGACAGACTTGAGTAGAATTTCTATGCCCTGTTGAGCAGCAGGAAAAATGTTCTCCTCTATTCTACTTTAGTTACTCCATTCTTTAGTCACTTTTTTTTGTATTTGTCATCACCTAGAACAACTCCATAATAATAAGTTTATCTTTACACTTTTTTCTTCATCTCCTTGCTCCCAGTACCCCTTCCTCCTAACTCATTGAATTTTTGATTTATTGGCCCCTTTATTTTCTCCCTATTCATTAATATATTGATTTCCAATAAAAATAAAGTGTAGGAATTATGTAGGTGTTCTGGCAGATACTCTTTATTATCTTAAGGAATTTCTAGTCATAGTTTGCTAAGTGATTTAATGATAAGTAAATGAAGAAATCTATCAAGTGCCTTGTCTGCATCTTTTGAAATGAATATATAAGTTTAAGATGTTTTTTCTTTTTTATGCTACTGATGGGGTGAATTACTTAATTGACTTTTGAATCTTAAGTCATTCATTAATGATAAGAAATACAGAAAACTAGAAGTAGGAGGGAACTTCTTCAACTGACACCTATAAAAAACCTATAGCTAGCATCATACATAACTGTGAAAGACTGAAAACTTTCTCCTCCTTAATTGAGAACAAGGAAGGGATGGATGCCTGCTTTCACCACTTCTATTTTGGGATATGATAGTCTAGAAAGGACACTATTGGTTCTAGTGCAACAAGGCAAGGGTGAGGGGAAAAACCTTCAAATTGCAAAGGAAGAAGGGCAACTGTCTTTATTTGCATACAAAATGGTATTATACACATTACCTTACATTAAAGCACTAAAAATCCTAAGAAATGTATTTTTAAAATCCATTAAAACTACTAAGTGAACTTAGTAAGGTTGCAAGATACAAATTCAATAAAGAAAATTTTGTTTTATTTCTACATACTAGCATTAAGCAGAAATTAAAATAATATAATTTACAACAGTATAAAAGTATGAAATGAGTTAAGGATGGTTTCCTAGAATGTATTTCCTCTCAAGGAAGGAATAATCAGCTCTGAAAGATACTGTGAGTAGTTCAAGTCAGATGACAACCATTACATGTTAGCATTAGGTAATTTATGATGCAGGCAAGAGTAGTTTGAGTGGAGGTTGGGGGCAAAAACTTGATTTAAGTGTATTCAGGAAAGAATGTAAAGAAAGTAATGGAAAACCATGACAATATATAAGCCTTTTGAGAAGGTTTTGTTTCTTCTGTAAAAATAACACAAGAAATAGCACAATACCTAGAAGGGGAATGAAATTTAAAAAAAAAGATTTTTGAAAACAGGAAAGTGATAGCATGTTTCGGCGCTAATGGAACATTTCTTTAGAAAATGAAAATGGATATCCTTGGGAGCACAAGGAGAGGAGGCAATATGGTGTACAAGTGGAGGTTGGCCTTGGCTAGAGCATGGACAGGTCATGAAGGCACACATGTGATACTGATTCACTAAATCAGATGTGTGAAAGGAGCTCTTGAAAGTTTTATTCCTTGTTTTCATCAGTGAAATAGTCATAGCTGAAGGTGGGGATGGGAAAGATGACTTAGAGTTTTGAGGGAAGAGATGAAGCAAAGAAAATAGTTACTCAGAAAGCAAAATAACTATGATAAGGAAAATAGAACATGAATTCTAGCTGGCAAAACCAAGGGCCCATTTCAGCTTCATGATCATAAGTTTAAAGTCAAGATGGTGGAAGGTTTTTCTTCAATTACGTTCATCAGCGTGGATAGACAGAAGTGTCTAAGAATTGGATGTAATCAAGGCTGTAGCTTTATCAAACAATTATAATGATTCAAGGGTCACAAATGATTTGAAAAAATGTAGCAAAGAAAGTGATTACCATGACAATTAAATTTAATCCAGGTGTGGAGGAAAATGAGGACATAAAATAAAGAACAGCAAAATCCTGGAATAATCTGTCAGTGGATTATAGATCCTGGTCAGTGGAAGCATTGTTGCATCTGTGGTACTACAGAGTATGAGCTGGAAGACAGTGATAATCCAATCCATGAAACTGATATTATGGAGAACTTGTAGTTTTGGGGGTGACAGGTCTAGGATATGTCCATTGGAGTGAGCAGAAGCAATATCATTGGAGAAGAAAAGGTTGAAAAACTAAGAAGCCCCAGAGTGATAAGGATTCTCTTTATGCTCATTGAAATCACCAACAATTATTATAGCAGTACTATTTTGAGAGACTGGCTTTGAGCCAAGAACTAAAACTGTCATGGAATAAGTGACTTAAGGATTGGTAGATAATTCCAACAGAAGGATAAGTGATAGTCTGTTGATATGAATGATGGGTTCTGAGGGAAGAGGGTGTGAAAGTGGAAATACAAATTGGAAACCAGTCCATCTGGTGCGGAGCAATGGAGAATGGTGCAGCCCCCTTGATCATGGTAGCAGGAGAGGCAGTGACTCCAGGGAAGGGCCAGGTTTAAATTAAAGCAACAGGTAAAGCAAAATAAATTCAGAGAAAAGGCTGAAGGTAAAGGTAATTCTACAGGTTAGTAAACATGAGTTCCACAAAGATCAAGAAAGGATCTCAGTTTAGGATTGGTAGAGACAGGAGGGGAGGGGCAGAAACACAGATGTGCAGAGCGATATGGGGATTAGACAGGTACTGATGAGAGAGATCATGGAATCCCTAACTTCTTTGGTGGTGACTAGCATAAGGAGATGGTCATAATAAGATTAATCATGATGATGGCGGGGCCTAGTGTCAGTGAGTAGGGATATGTGGGGTCCCTTCTAGAAGCATACAGTCTCCTGGGGCTTCCTCTTGACCACTGCCCAGGGAGTAAGGTGGGCAGGCAGTGACAGATTTGCTTGAACCTGAGGGCACCCACCTGAGAACTCAGAGTGAAAACTGTTGAAGAAACACTGGGCACAGGTCTTAGATTTTTATTTTTGTTTGACATAAATTAATCACTTTAAATATTTATAGTGCTGTACACAAATTTCATAGAATGACACTCATTCGATATTAGGAATTGAATCTATAATGTACCAGGCACTGTGTAAATGTCTGTACACACATTATTTAATTTGACTTCGAGCATTGTCTTCCTACTTTATAGATGAGAATATTGATGAGCAGAAAACTTAAGTAACCTACGTAAGTTCATATAGTTAGCAAGTATCAGAGACAAATTGGCATCAAAATTTATCAGATTTCAAAGAACATGGCATGTCATCAGAACTGTAATGATTATCTCTGAAGTAAATATTAATGGATTTTTAAAGCAAACTTTGCAGTTCTCCTGACCCAGGGATGTTGGCATAATATTGACCTTGAAAGAACTGTTGCAACTCCTTTTCTCTGACCAACTATATTCTTTCACAAGTCGCACAGCACAGTCTCACCACTTACACAGTCACGGCAGAGAAAAGGTCACAAAAAGTGCTCTTTGACCTCTGAAAACACTCCAGAATTTCACCAGATAGCTTTAGTTTAGGGAGTATAAAGGTTCTCAGTTCATTTGTCTTATTTACCTTATGGGATGTACCTTGAGGAATAAAAATTTGCAGAGAAAAACATTAACATGGGAACACCTAAACTGTATTCCTACTCTGAATGAAAGGAAAATCTACAAAAACAACTGAAAATGTTCTCTATCTCTGCTACAGTGGTTCTCAAAATTTGGCGTTACATAAAAATTAACTGAAGTCTTATTTTTTTTTAAATGCATAAAAAGCATAATCTTTGCTCAACTGAATTAGAATGCCCTGAGTGTGAGCTTAGACTGCCATATAGATTATGATTCAGCAGAGGACTATTGGGAGCTGGGACCTAATCTCCCAGTTTCCCTTAATTGAGAAATTAAGAATTTCCCAAACTGCCTAGCTAGTGTTGCTCAGTGGTTGAGCATCAACCTATGAACCAGGAGGTCACAGTTCAATTCCCAATCAAGGGCACATGCCCAGGTTGTGGGCTCAATCCCCAGGGTAGGGCATGCAGGAAGCAGCCAATCAATGATTCTCTCTCATCATTGATGTTTCTGTATCTCACTCCCTCTACTTTCTTCTCTAAAATCAATAAAAATATATTTAATTAAAAATAATAATTTCCAAAACCCCTCTCCCTCTCCACACTCTCTGATTCTTCACATGATTCCAAACTTTCAAGAATAAACCATGATACCACTAATCTATCAAATAGCCAATATATAGAACTTGTACGTATATTGTTGCAGTTGTTTCAAAAATTGTTCTTCAGAAGTGATAAGGGATAACAATGTTTTCATATATACATGCTTACATTGCTACATATTTATGTCTGTGTATATGTGTGTGTATTGTTCTTTATAATAGTCATATATATAACTAGAGGCCCGGTGCATGAAATTTGTGCCGGGGGTGGGGAGAGGGTGTCCCTCAGCCCAGCCTGTACCCTCTCCAATCTGGGACATCCCTGTCACAATCCTGGACTGCTGGCTCCCAACTGCCCTCCCCTGCAGGCGTGGACCCCCACAACTGCCCTCCCCTGCTGGCCTGGTCCCCACAACTGTCCTCCCCTGCAGGCCTGGGTCCCCCCCAACTCTCCTCCCCTGCAGGCCTGGGTCCCCACCAACTGTCCTCCACTGCAGGCCTGGTTCCTGCCAACTGCCCTCCAATGCAGGCCTGGTTCCCCCAACTGCCCTCCCCTGCAGGCCTGGGTCCTCCCCCCAACTGCCCTCCTCTGCTGGCCTGGTCACCCCTAACTTCCCACAACTGCCCTTCTTTGCTGGCCATCTTGTGTCCACATGGGGGCAGCCATCTTTGACCACATGGGGGCAGCCATCTTGTGTCTTGGTGTGATGGTCAATTTGCATATTACTCTTTTATTAGATAAGATAGCTATTAATGTATTCTCTATATAATAGCTATATGTAATAGTTACACATATAATATAACAAATATACATATTTTTTTCATGTGAGATTTAAATCAGTATACCTCCAGAACAGAACCCAATGACTGAGGTATCATAGGGAGTCAAAAATGTCTGATTTAGTGATTAAATGAATGAGGGATGAAACTTAACCCCTCCAAAAGAAAATTTTCAATTGGTTCAAGCTCCCCTCTTCTCTAAAGCCAAGTCAAAGAAGAAATCTATGTAACCTTTCTTTCTTCAGGCTTTGATGTAATCTACCATGAAGTGAAGTATTGACTTTTATCATTTTTTAAAATTTTGTCACTTGGAAAACCTATCTATACTAATAAAAGGGTAATATGCTAATTAGACCAGGAGACCTTCTAGGAGACTTTCTGGACAAAGCCATGGTGGCGGGGCCGAGGCAGAGGTGGTCAGGGGTGATCAGGCCAGGAGGGGAGGGCAGTTGAAGGTGATCAGGCCAGGAGGGGAGGGCAGTTGAAGGTGATCAGGCCAGGATGGGAGGGCAGTTGAAGGTGATCAGGCCAGGAGGGGAGGGCAGTTGAAGGTGATCAGGCTGGCAGGGGGGGCAGTTGGGGGCAAGCAGGCCAGCAGAGGGGGGCAGTTGGGGGCAAGAAGGCTGGCAGGGGGGGCAGTTGGGGGTGAGCATGCCGGCAGGCAGAGTAGTTAGGGGTGATCAGGCAGGCAGGCAGGTGATGGTTAGGAGCCAGAGGTCCCAGATTGCGAGAGAGATGTCCAAATGCCGATTTAGGTCCGATACCTGTGGGATCGGGCCTAAACCGACAGTCGGACATCCCCAGAGGGGTCCCAGATTGGAGATGGTGCAGGCCGGGCTGAGGGACACCCTCCCACACAACCCATGCATAAATTTCGTGTACCAGGCCAGTAGTCTTTTAGTAAATTGGTTATTTACTATTTCATATGAGACATCCAGTTTCCATCCACATCATATTAGTACTTCCCCGCAAATATCAAGCAAAAAGAGTTTATTCTAACCCTGGCCAATGGCTGAATTGGTTGGAGCATCATTCCATATACCAAAAGGTTGCTGGTTTGATTCCCAGACAGGGCACATACATAGGTTGTGGGTTTGATCCTCAATCAGGGCACATATATGAGGCAATAGATTGATGTTTCTCTCTCTCTCTCTCTCCCTTCCAAAAAAAGGTGTGTTTTATCTTTTGAATGCTAAAGTAACCTGTTGACTTTTTTTTAAAGGCCTTGAACTGTTTTCTATTTGGAAGGGTTTTATAATCTCTTTCATTTGTATATTTAAAGAAAAAATCTTAAGAAACCATTTTAATTAACTAAACAAAGTTATTCTCAGAAATAAAGCACAATAAATGAACTTTTACAGAATTTATAAAGTCTGACAAATATAATCTTTAAAATACAAGAGTCTAGAACAGACTCTTAGAATACCTAGTTAATTTTCTTCTATCTGCCTAGGACAATGACCTGATGGTTAATCATCATTGCACTGATAAAAAAGAAAAGCCAACTAACTATTTAAAAACAGACTTTAACAACAGTTAAAGGGATGGACTTCTTGCTGCTGCTGTAGGATTCTGAGTTCAGGTAAGAGCCTTTGAGTTTCTCTAATTTCAAAATTTTTTACTATGTGAGAAAATTCCACAAATTTTAAGGACAAAATATAGGGTGTCCCAAAAAATGTATACACACACTTTGTCTTTTTTTTTAATTTTTTTTATTTATTTTTTTTATTGTTTGAAATATTACAAATAGTATTACATATGTCTCCTTTATCCCCCCCCCCCCATTGCACACAATTTGAATAACTATAAAGGAAGTGTTTATTAAAATACATTTCATTTTCAAAATTGAGCTATCAGCTGTTAAAGTGTGTATACATTTTGGGGAGGACATCCTGTATTTTGATGGACATGATAAATATTACACACTTTATTCCTGTGACTGCTACACACTTATGTTCAAAACCCTTAAAACCTATTAAATATCCCTTCTGGAAACAGATGAGCCTCTGATTTATATACTCTTAAAAATAAAATACAGAAAATCAGATATTCATAATTTAAATATAAAGTTTGAAACTCTGTTCCCATTACTTTCTAGAGAACTGGAATTTCAAGTATGAAAATGGGACTCAGGTTACTTTCTCAAAATATGTTACAAGTTAATTATTCTGACTAACTCTATACAATTACTAGACCTAACCCCTATTTCTTTGATTCAATCTTAACTGTACATAATGTAGGGTGGAGAGTGAGCTGACAAACATCAAGAAATGGAAGGTGTCCCAAAGTCACATGCCGACCTCTTGTTTCCTCTTTTCTACTCAAGTTTAACTCAAGGTGAAGGAAAAAGAAAGGTTTTTCAGATAATTCTATCTCTTATTAAAAGGAGGAAAAATGTTCAGCACAGTTCCTGATGCAAACTAAGGACTCAATAAATGTTAGTTCCTTCTCTCATTCAGGAGGGTGGATACCTAATAAGATGATTGTTATTGTCAAAATAAGGTGGAGGATGAAGGAAGTCCCCTTGTAAAAGGGCTGAGAAGTTAGTCCATGCTGTTTCCCATTTTTTCTCCTTAGTTTCACAGGTACAATGTAGAAGTTGGGCCACTTGCTTGCACAGATTTTCTATGATCCCTCAGGTAGTAAAAGCTTTACAGAGATAAGCAGAGGCTGGTGAGAGCCTGCCCTCTGCTCCACCCCAATCAAATTAGGCAGAGCTGGGCTGTTCCGCTCAGGGAGGAAAGAGTTGCAATGCTCTATCTGAATGCCTGTGCTCCTATCTTTTAAACATAAAATTTATTTATATATCATTGTTTGCAACTCTCAGGGGGAAAAAAATATATGTCCATAGAAAAGTACATTTTCAGGTTTAAGCCAAGCCCACATTGATTGGCCAAATTTCTAATTGCTCTGTAGTTATTTATTACAACTTAATCAGTCTAAGAAATGAGGGTAAAGTTGCCTGCATTTCCAACTTTTTTTCTGGATATTTTCCCAATATCTGGGAGAGAAGTTCGGACTGAAATGCAGGAAGAGTAATGACTGCTTTACAGAGTATATGCTCCAGGGAACAACAGTATGGGAGAAGTTATTTCAATGGGGAGTAACTGGGAACATATCTAAGAGAGGAAACTTGGGGCAGAATTACAATCAAGAGATGAGGAAGAACCTTACAGGTTCAGAGGAAACATAGAGAGGGCTGAGAGTTTTTGTTCTTAGGGACAGTGGTTTCATGTGGCTGAAGATGCTTGTGGTGGGGTATTTGGGAAATAAGATTAAAAGTAAGGTCTGGGTTTCGTTTGTGAAGTATCTCAAATAGAAATCATGAATATTTTATTTTGTATGGTACAAGGATCCTCTGAAAGATTTTGATGACATGCATAGGATATTAAAAAGGCAAGAGACAGGATAATTGTGATTTAATCAATTGCAAAAAGCAAGGCTGAAAGTGGTGAGGTAATAGTTTATAAGAATATTTGTTCAGTAACCAAAAATCAACATAGAAACCTAAAGCTAAAGGGTGACTACCCATTTTTCAAATCATTCCTAGAGATTTGCAATGATAGAATTAAGCAATAAAACATTATTTTCTAACATTTATATCCTGAGAGAAGATACAGGAAGAGGTGTTGATGAAAAACAATGACATGAAATTTATCAAAAAGCTGCTTATGACTTTGGGGCCACCCAATTATTGATTTTATCCTCACTCCACTCCACTCAGTAATTGCACAGGAGCACATGGAAAAAGTGGAATAACAGATTAACATAGATGTACAGAGGTGTGAGTTTCTGCAGTCATGCCTGTGTTATTCACATATACAAAAGTGATGATATTTTGACCCTGCTGGTGTGCCTCAGTGTGTGAGCATCCACCTATGAACCAGGAGGTTATTATTCAATTCCCAGTCAGGGCACATGCTTGGGTTGTGGGTTCTATCCCCAGTAGGGGGCATGCAGAAGGCAATTGATCAATGATTCTCATCATTGATGTTTCTATCTCTCCCTCTCCCTTCCTCTCTAAAATCAAATATATATATTAAGTGGTAATATTTTCAGATAGTGATCATTTCTATATTTATACATTATTCAATAAATATACATTATATATTCATGATATTTATATATTTATAATGTAGGGAATCAATAAATCCTTGTTGAATAAATTAATAAAATATATAGGTGATCCTCATTATTTGTAGATTCTAGGTTTGCAAATTGGCCTACTTACTAAAATTAATTTGAATTAATTTGTAACCTCCAAATCAATACTGCACAGAGTAACAAAAAATTGAGTTGTCCAACACACGTGTCCCCAGTTGAGGGAAAAAAACATATGGTTCTTCTTTCTTGTTTCAGCTCTCATACTGTAATCAGGTAGCCTTTTCATAGTCTATCAGTGTCATATTTCTCCGCTTTCTGTTGGTGATTCTGCTGTTAGAACAGCTCCCAAGCATAATGCTGAAGTGCTGTTTAGTGTTCCAAATGCAAGAAGGCTCTGATGTGCCTGATGTATGTATGTTACATAAGCTTCATGTGTTTTAAAATGTTTGTGTGTAATTCTCTGTTATCTTATATGTTCATTGTTTTAATTTATTTCCATAAATTTATCTTTTAACTAAATTATAATCTCCCTAAAGCTAGGACTCTGTGTTTTGTATGTGTGTGCCAACATTCACCTAGCCCAGTGCTCAGACATAATAGGCTCTGAATGAATCAGTGGTTTATGGTTTGATTGATGGTGACCTTGATTTTCTGATTTCTGAATTGTATATTGTTAAAGTGAAATAAGTTACACTTTTTCTTCCTGAATAGGTCATTGCTTTGAACAAAACATCGGGGACAATTGAAAATAGTCACATAATACCTGGAGTTCAACGATGGACCCAAATCAAGATTTAAATAAGACAGCAGAGGCACAACCATCAAGGAAAGGAAAAAGTAAATGCTGCGATGGATTCAAGGTAGAATGAGTTTCATGTTTTCAAACTAAAATAAGTGAAAGGGAGATTTTTTTCTTTAAATAAAAGGCTACCGGTCTTTAAAAAAGAGCATTATACTTCAAATTAGTTTTCAACTGAAGCATACATTGAAATTTTAAAAGAGTTATCCATATCTTGATTTAAATCAGTTTTAAATCTGAAAAAATATATTTTGGTAATATTTCTGATGGCTAAGAGTTTATTAATATTAAATATTTAGAGATAATTTGTTATGTTTTCTTTGGTTCTTGATGGGCCAAAAGAAATTTGTAAATGTGATTAAAATAAAATTGTTGGGTAATGGATATGTAAAAATAGTCTTACAATTGACCTATAACCAGAGAAGATTACTCAGTCTTGTGAATTACTTTGTAGTCTTGACCTTTTAGAGGCCAGCATTTTTTATTTTAATTACTTACATATTGTCTGATGGAAAAGAGATCTGCAATAACAATTGAAAGACCTGGCCTCGTTGCTGACTTAGGAAAGCCATTGAATTTTTCCATGTGCAAGTTAGTAAAAGTAATAATCCTGCTTTTGTCACAAAACTGTGAGACACTAAATAATATAGACCATATTAGGGGTTTTCATAGACATGAAAATGTTACTCCTTGAAGGTACCAAGACTCAGAGACATTGAATATTTGCCTCATTTCATCTAACTAGTAAATTGAAAACCCTTGAACGCAAGTCAAAGCCTTTAAACCCCATTAGGGAAGTTGTGAGGAAATAAAAAAATCACAGCTGACTTTTTACTTCTAGTTTAGTTTTCTTCAGTCAAATTTGTTGTCTTATCAAACTGAGATGAAGGTGGGCAAAGGAAGGCTGGGGAAAATGGGGAAGAAAAGAGATGTTGCTTGGGGTGATGGGCACACAATGCAGTGTGAAGATGTTTTGTTGAGTGTACACTTGAGACCTATATGGTTTTGTAGACCAAGATCACCCCAATAAATTCAATTTTTTAAAAGACCACAGAGATCATTCTCAATTCCAGTAATGTTATATAAGGTCTATTTTAACTTTGTCCAGGGAACATGACTTTTGTTTGTTTGTAGAGATTGCTGGTAAAGTCTGTTCTGATGAAATATTTGAATAATATTTAAGCAGAATGGCAGTCACAAGGAAAAAGTATTGGTTAATGCAATTGTATTACATTCTTCTGTCTGGGGGTAATATGCTATGCTAGATTATTTCTGCTTTTAAATATTGAGGGTTACAGTGATTTTATTTGCACATGCATAGCAAGGTAACAACAAACTGGCTGAAGCAAATAGAGTGGTCCCTTGCAGTATTTGGAGAAAAGTTAGCAAGTTAGTTCTAGCCAGTTTGCGCAGTGGATAGAGCATTGGCCTGCTGACTGAAGGGTCCTGGGTTCAATTCCAGTCAAGAGCACATGCCTTGGATGAAGGCTTCCGGCCCTGTTCGGGGTGCATGTGGAAGGCAATCAATTGATGTGTCTCTCTCACATCAATGTTTCTCTCTTTCTGTCTCTCCCTCTCCCTTCCACTCTCTTGAAAAATCAACAGAAAGGTATCCTCAGGTGAGGATTTTTTTAAAAAAAAAGTTAACAAGTTAGCAGTGTGTATAAAGTTAATTGCAGGCCAATAATGAAGATCAGAGAAGCAATAGTAACAATAATAGCTAAAATGTATGGAACACTTACTATATGCTAGGCACTATTCTCATGTTTTACTTAAATTTATTTACTTCTATCTACTTCATGGATTTCTACCATAATTTCTTACCCCAATTCTGTCAGCTGGATGCTATTATCTCCCTATTACAGATGAAATATATATACTATTTGCTTATTAAATTGTTTAGTCACATACAAGTGATCTGTACATTGTAATGCTATATATAATGTTACTATATGAATATATCATAATTTATTTCTCTGTGGGCATTTAGATTGTTTTCAGGGATTTTATATTATAAATAATGTACATATGAATATTCTCATGCATATCTCCTGGTATAGTTTTTCTTGCCATTACCTTTGACTGAAATTGCTAGAATATAGAGTATGTAGATACTCGATTTTACAAGATTAATGCTAAATTGCTATTTAAGTGGTCATACTAATTTACATGATCATAAGGAATTTATAAGAGAAAATCAGGATACATATTCTCTCCAGCACTTGGCATCATTAGACTTCTTGATATTTTGCCATGTAAATGATTATTTTTCTAATTTTTTTCAGATAATTTTATTGTTAGTGCATAGAAATGCAACTGATTTGTATAGAAATGCAACTTTTTCAGTGTTGATTTTGTATTCTACATCTTTACTGAATTAATTTATAAGTTCTTGTTTGTGGAGTCTTTAGAGTTTTCTACATATAGAAACCAGGGACAATTTTACTTCTTCACTTATGAACTGTCTACATTTTATTTATTTTTCTTGCCAAAATTACTCTGGTTAGAACTTCCAGCACTAACTCCGTTGAATAGAAGAGGACAGAATTGGCATATCTGCCTTTTCAGTGTTTTACCATTGAGTATGATGTTAACTATGTGCTTTTCATATATGGCTTTTATTATGTGAAGGTACTTTCTTCTGTTCCTAATTTGTTGAGTGTTTTTATCACAAAAGGGTGTTGAATTCTGTCCATTGCTTTTCTGCATCTGTTAATATAATCACGTGGCTTTGTCTTTCATTTTGTTAATGTGATACACTGATTGATTTTCATATGTTGAACCAGATGTGCATTCCAGGTATAAATTCCACTTGGTCAAAGTATATGATCTTCTTAATGTGTTATTGGATTCTGTTTGCTAGTATTTTGTTGAAGATTTTTGCATCACTATTCATCAGGGATATTGATCTGTAGATTTCTTTTTGATCTGTTGATGCCTTTGTCTGGTTTTGATAAGAGGGTAATGTGACATGATGGAATGAATTTGGAAGTGTTCCCTCCTCTTTGATTCTTTGGAAGAGTTTGAGAAGGATTAGCATTAATTTTCCTTTACATATTTGTTAGAATCTCCAGTAAAGCCATCTAGCCATGGGCTTTCTTTGTTGGAAGTTTCCTTCTTATTACTGCTTCAATCTCCTCACTAGATTTAGATATATTTAGGCTTTTTAGTTCTTCACTAGAGGCCCAATGCACGAAATTCATGCAAGGGGCTTGACCCTCACAGCCGTGACGGCTTGCCTTGGCCCTTGCAGCCCCAGCTTGGTCTGGAAGGACGTCCGAAAGGTCGTTCCACTGTCTGGTCTAATTAGCATATTATGCTTTTATTATTATAGATTATTCAATCTTGGTAAGTTGTATATTTCTAGTAACTTATTCATTTCTTAAGATTAGCCAGTTTGTTAGCATGTAATTGCTCATCGTAGTTTTATAATTTATTTTATTTCTGTGACATCATTTGTAATGTTTCCTCTTTCATTTGCAATGTTAGCTGTTTAAATCTTCTCTCTTTTTCTTACTTAATCTTGCTTAGGGTTTGTCAATTTTGTTGATCTCTTAAAAAATCTAAGTGTTACTTTCATTAATTGCTTTATATTCCCTTTTTATTTACCTCTAATCTTTTATTATTTTTTTCCTTTTGATAACTTTGGATTTAGTTTATTCTTCTTTTTGAGGTGTAAGGTTAGGTTGTTGATTTAAGATCTTTACTTTTAATGCAATCATTTATCACTTTAAACTTTCCCCTTAGTCCTGCTTTTACTATATCCCAGATGGTTTAATATGTTGTATTTTCATTTGCATTTGTTTTTCAAGTATTTCCTAAATTCCCTTGTGATTTATTCTTTGATCCACAGGTTGTTTAAGAGTATGTTGTTAATTTCCACATATTTGTGGATTTTCCCAACTTCCTCCTGCTATTGATTTCTAGTTTTATTCCATTGTGATCAGAAAAGATACATTATATTATTTCAATCTTATTAAATTTTTAAGATGTTTTGTGGTCTAATATGTGGTCTCTCATATAGAATGTTTCATTTGCACTTGAGAAAAATATATATTCTGCTGCTTCTTGGTGGAGTGTTCTGTATATACCTAAGTCCAATTGGGTCCAATGGCTTATGGTGTTGTACAAGTCAAATGTTTCCTTATGATTTTTTGTCTGGTTGTTCATATTGAAAGTGGGGTATGAATCTCTTACTCTTATTGTGTTTCCATTTCTGCCTTTAGCTCTGTCAATGTTTGCTTCATATATTTGGGTGTTCTAATGTTAGGTGCATGTATATTTATAATTGTTATAACTTCCTAATAAATTGACCCTTTATCATTATATAATGTTCTTCTTTTTCTCTTGTGATGATTTTTGTCTTAAAATATATTTTGTTTGATATAACTACTGCTATTGGGGTTCTTATTTACATGGAATATATTTTCCCATCTGTTCAGGCAGCTGTAACAAAAATACAATGGCTCAAGCAACAAACACTTATTTCTTATAGTTCTGGAGACTGAGAAATATATGATCAATGTGATGACAATGGTCCACTTTTTTTTTCTTTATTGGTAAAGGTATTACATATGTGTCCTTATCCCCCCCCATTGCCCCCCCAACCCCCACTCATGCCCTCACCCCCCTGTTGTCTGCATCCATTGGTTAGGCTTATATGCATGCATACAAGTCCTTTGGTTGATCTTTCCCCCTTACCCCCTCCCTCTTCTACCTTCCCTCTGAGGTTTGACAGTCTGGTCGATGCTTCTCTGTCTCTGGATCTGTTTTTGTTCATCAGTTTACGTTGTTCATTATATTCCACAAATGAGTGAGATCATGTGATGTTTAGCTTTCTCTGACAGGCTTATTTCACTTAGCATAATGCTCTCTAGTTCCATCCATTCTGTTGCAAATGGTAAGAATTCCTTCTTTTTACAGCAGCATAGTATTCCATTGTGTATTAGGCGTCTTCAAACTATGGCCCGCAGGCCACATGCGGCCCACCGAGGACATTTATCCGGCCCGCTGGGTGCCACTGCCTGTCCTGCTTAGCAGCCAATTCGTCCCAGGCCCGCAGTGCGCATAGGAATTTGTTCAGTTTTTTTTTTAAACTATAGTCCGGCCCTCCAACGGTCTGAGGGACAGTGAACTGGCCCCCTGTTTAAAAAGTCTGAGGACCCCTGGAGATAGTACATTTACACAATGGTCCACTTCTTGATTCATAGATAGGTGTCTTCTCATTGTGTCTTTATATGTTGGAAAAAAGGCATGAGAGCTCTCTGCATCTCTCTCTCTCTCTCTCTCTCTCTCTCTCTCTCTCTCTCTCTAATTCTCACCTGAGGACATGTTTTTATTAATTTTAGAGAGAGAGGAAGGGAGAGAGAGAGAAACAGAGCATAAAATTAGAAAGGTAAAAAGGAGTATTTGTGGGGAAGGGATATCCAGTGGGGGAGGCTATAGGCCATTGGAAAGACTAGAAATTACTGTGACTGGAATGGAAGGAAAGGGAATGTTGGCATGATCTAATATTCAGTTAGGAAGACTTTTTCTTCATACTGTGTTGAGAAGAGACTGTAGATGAGAACAGATGCAGAAAGATCTATTAGGAGGCTAATGCAATAATCCATGCTAGACAGGGTGGTAGCTACCACTGGTAGTGTAGGGGGTAATGAGAAGGGCTTGTCTAAGTCAGCGTGACCTGCTCTAACAGAATGCTGTAGAGTCAGTGGTTTAAACAACTTAAATTGACTTCTCACAGTTCTGGAGATTGGAACCCAACATGACTGGGTTCTGGTGAGAACCCACTTTCTGATTTTCAGATGGTTATCTTTTGGGGGTCTTTGCATGGCAAGGAAAGAGAGAAGCAAACTCTAATAAGGACAATAATCTTATCATGAGGGTTCCACATGATAAAGAGATTGTGGTTTCAACATATGAACTGAGTGGGGGATAGAAACATGTAATGCATAACAAGATTAGATTTTCATACTAGAAGCAAAAGGAACTTGTGAGTATGAATATGGATTATAAGAAGGATGAATCAATAAATTTTGTTAACATGAAATTGAAAATAAAACATCTACAACCTATGAGGTTAAAAATACTTTTGAGAACATTAAATATACTGCTTTGTTTTCTTCATTTTAATTTGGATTTCTCCAATAGTAGTAGTGTTTAATAAATGAAAACTTTCCATTGTTTTCACCTGGCTTTCCTGGTAGTGCTATGTCTGATAACATGTAGCCTTTATCCTCAAAGTTAGCTTATGCTGTTCATTTTGGGAATAATAGCTTATCATCATAGCCACCTCAGACCATTATCTAGTTTCTTATCAATCAGTTCATGACATTAATTTAAAAATCTGATGTTGTAATCATGTTAGAAAATGATGCTTTATTAGTATAGTGATGCTAACATTATACTGAAAAAGGACTAAGAAGTACCAGTTGGTACAGAGGAAAGGTAGGTATTTTTTTATGATAAAATAAGGTTTTTAAGTAAAGAGGAAAGGCTATTTTAATTAACATATAAACATGTAGTTCTGTGAGTAAGCATTTTTCCTTTCCCTTCTGCTTTTTCTTAGATGTTCTTGGCAGCCCTCTCATTCACCTTTATTTCTAGGGCACTAAGTGGAGCCATTATGAAAAGTTCCATCACCCAAATAGAAAGAAGATTTGACTTAACATCTTCTGTTGCTGGCTTAATTGATGGAAGCTTTGAAATTGGTAAGTTTTATTTCTCTTTTGATTATTACTTAGTAACCAGATTTGCAGAGGTAAAAACTTTTCATATATGCTCTTCACCACTGGTTCTCAATAATGGATAAATTTGCCTCCATTTGGCATCATCTGAAGACATTTTGGGTTGTCATAACTGAGGGGGGAAGGCTTGCTAATGGCATCTTGTAGTAAAAGTCAGGAATGTACTGAACATCCTACAGTGCACAGAGCAGCCCCAACATTGACATCCATCCCAGAATGTCAATAGTACAGAGGTTGAAAAACCCTGATTTATACAATCTCATTACTTACAAACAAATACTTTTCAGGGCTTTACCTTCCCTCTCTCAAGCTTCCCTATTACAAACAAACAAAAAAAAAGTTTTTTTCTAATTGGAGAGAGAATTATTATTTTGATTATTTGAGGAGGAAAGAACAGCTTTAGAAGAACCTCTGTTAAGTTTCTACTGTTTAACTGGGTGTAAAATTTGGGTTAAAAGTCTTTTTTTAGTCCCTTGCTTTGTTGTCTTCATTTTGATTTAGATTTCTCTCATAATAATGAGGGTTTTATAGAATTATTGAACATTATTTTATCTTATTTTATAAATTAGAGCTCATTGCCTCTGCCCATTTTTCCTTTTTTTCTCACTGTTTAATAACTTAAAAGGTCTTTAAAATTATGTCTGTTGTATAGTTTACAAATATTTTCTACAATTTGTTGTTTATCTCTTAACTTTAAAATGTCTATAATAATAAAAGCATAATATGCTAATTAGACCAGATGTCCTTCCGGACATCCTTCTGGATGACCTTCAGGATGAAACCGGAGCTGTGAGGGCCGTGGTGGCTGCCTTGGCGGCAGGGACTGAGGCAGAGCCCCAACCCCCAACCTCACCCCCCCACCGGCTGCTGCAGCTGGCAAGGGCTGAGGCAGAGGTGACCACCGTGGCAGCAGGTGGGGGCCGAGACAGCCACTGAGGCGGAGGGGGCCGAGCCCCTTGAATAAATTTCGTGCATCAGGTCTCTAGTATTTAGATGCTGAGTGAAAAATAATTGTATGAAGGAAGACACATCTATTTTTTTGTTATGAATTCTGACTTTTCATGATCCAAAGGATATTACACCCTAAATATCCTTCACTCTTTCACCTCCCTGGTTTAGTGACACCGTCTAGCATGTTAGTATTAGTCTGTTAATCTATTTAATTAAATAATCTAATTTATTATATGTCTCCTTTAATTCTAATTTACTGTATGTCTCTTTTTATTGCAAAATTGCTTCTTAATATTTTTTAAAAACCTTGTAGCTGTTTAACAGCACTTATTTTGACTTGGATATAAGTTTTACTGGTTTCTTTGCTTGCCACTGTTTCTTGACTCTTATGACTTCAAATCTCATGCTTATTTTTTCCTGAAGATTATTTTCATGCAGCTATTTTTTCCAGAAATATTCGAACACATGACATTTTCTGAGCCCTTGCTTGTTGTAAAATGTATTTATTTTACTATCATAGTCAAGCGATAATTTGTCTGAGTATATAAATAAAAGTTCAAAATCTATTTTCCCTCAGAACATTTAAAAACATTTATCTACTGTTTTATGTACCTAATGTTGTACGATAAATCATTACCAATATCCTTGTCATGCACCGACAGGTACCTCTTCTTTATTCCTGAATTTCAGAAATTTTACCAGCATACACCCAGGATTATGGCTTTTACATTACTTATGGTGGAGAAATTTTCATCTGAAGGCTTGAGACTTCGTTTACTTCACTGAATTTGTTTTATAATTTTATATTTCTTTCTTCCCCTCCATTTTCTTCTGAGGCATCTATATGATGAATATTAAATTTTCTGGCTATTTTTTCTTTACGTTTTTCTTTCTAAGATTCTACTTTTTATTTTTATATTCCAACAATATTATTTGATGCTGTCACTCATCTTATCCTATCAGGCCCCAACAAGTGCATTTTAATGATATTTTAAATTTATAATACTTTATTATTCTCTTATTATTTTTAGCCTTTCAGTTCTTCTTTTATGGATATCCACGTAACTCTAAAATACTAAATAGATTTTTTTCAGTTTCTCCTCTTTTTAGTTTTTTTATTTAACTCTTTCCTCACAGGTTACTTTATCTGCCGGTTCATTTTTGTGGCTCTTATTTCCTGCTATTTTTTTCCATCAAATGTTCAGTAATTCTTGGTTGTTGTCTGTTTGTTATTATACTTGTAGCTCAGATGGATCAGAATTGGTTGTGACTCCCTCCACTTGGAATGCTCTTTTTCCCCTTTTTCATGTAAATAATTTATACTCAGTATTCAATCTCCTGACCCCTCCTCCAGGAAACTTTTCTGAAACGCTTAATTAATTTAAGCTCCCCCTTTCTGTGGTCTAACAGCACATCTGTCTATTTGTATGTTTTCATCACTGGTATGTAAGCATCTAGAGGACAGACAGATATCATGGTTCATTTTTATATATTTCTGGATCCCAACACCATGACAAGTATTTAACTGGAATTTAAAGAATGCTAGAGTGAACAAATAAGTGCATGAATGAATACCTTTCCCTCAGGTCAGAAAGTTTTTCTCCATTTTTCTTCATTCCAGTGCAATCCAGTTAACTCCAAATTCTGCAATAAAATATTGCTTCACTAACATTGCAAGTAAGTCAAGAGCTTTTTTTTGTATCTGAAACCTATTCTACTTATAATTGAACCCATAAAACTTTACAGTGAGTGGTTTATTATAAGTGCATTTTATCTTCTCAATTAAATTGCATGGTCTTTGAGGGATAATACCATGTTCTATGCTCTATGTATGTTCATTCTGGGGCCTTCCATTCTACTGAGCACAAAATTAGACTCGATTTTTGCTATAGTGAACATATAAAAATAATGTTGTCCTCTTTCTAGGAAATTTGTTTGTGATTGTATTTGTGAGTTACTTTGGATCCAAACTACACAGACCAAAAGTAATTGGAATTGGTTGCTTCATTATGGGCATTGGAAGTATTTTGACCGCTTTACCACATTTCTTCATGGGATAGTAAGTGTTAAACAGCTCTGTGCCATTAATTACCATTTACTTGTAAATTAATGATAGAATTTATTTTTTTCCTTTTAGATAAGCAGTCACCTTTTGAGAGCAATACCCACTAAGTATGTGTAGAAATGGAGTTTATTTTGTATGTAATAGTTAACTCACTGCATTAGATACCCTGGCTTTCACCAAATTTGAAATGTAAATAGCATTGAATAAAGTGTACAGTTTTATCAGAAATAAGTAAGATCTCTATGACTTTTTAGTATAACATATATGTATATTCACGCCTTTGCCTATAAGATTTTATATATTCAATAAACTTCACCACTCAACCTGCTGCCATTTGGGTTTCTCTGGTACCATAGCCATTGAGAGTGTTCTTCCTAAGATGACTGTGTAGTTAAGATTAGAGTCAGGCCTGGCCGGCGTGGCTCAGTGGTTGAGCATCAACCTATGAAGCAGGAGGTCACAGGTCAATTTTCAGTCAGGGCACATGCCTGGGTTGTGGGCTCGAGCCTCTATAGGGGGCATGCAGAAGCAGCCGATCAATGATTCTCTCTCATCATTGATGTTTCTATCTCTCTCTCCCTCTCCCTTTCTCTCTGAAATAAATAAAAAATAAATAAATAAAAACCTAGAGTCAGATACTCACAACAGCAAACCTACAACAGGGGTGGCTTAAATAAGATAGAGGTTTATTTTTCACACACAAAGTTAATGCAGCTGTCCCAGGGATGGTAAGTCCGTGTCTCTTTTTATCATATTGCTCTGCAATGGTCCAAATTGTGGCAACCTTGTTCCAGGCAACAGGTCAGAGGAAGGGGAAGAACAAGGAGAAGAAAGAGAGTGCACACAGCCTGGGGGTTAGGGAATATTTTCGGAAGTTCAGCACTTCTGACTTCACATTGACCAAAACTCATTTATGTTTCACATCCAGATATGAAGACATTAGAAAAAATAGACTTTATTCCAAGTTGGCATGCTACTAGCTAAAAATTCCACCCTCTATTACAATGGAAAGAGAGAAGAATGGATATTGAGAGACAACGAGCAGTTTCTGCTAAAAATATTAATTACCTACTCATTGCCAAAGCCAACAATCATGCCTTTGGTTCCATATTAATTCCTTTCCTCACCCCTCCCCCACCCCCATATTTGACTTTCATAAGCACCTTCTTCTTCCTGGTACTTCTCCTTCTGATTTTCACTGTATTATTTTCTCTTGATTTATTTGCTATCTTTGTGGTTTCTTCATCATGCTCATCCTTTTCTTCAGCTGCTGTCACCAGACTGTCAGTTATCCCCTAAATTCCCTCTTCAATCTTCACTTTTCATTCTAGATGATTCATATGGATTGTATGCATTAAATGCAACTATCACCTATGCATGGTGACTTTTCCTTACACTCAAGATCTAAATAACCAACTGCCTCATATACATCTCCAATTTAACATCCTACAAAGTATTTCCCATCCATATATTAAAAACTGAATTCATATCTGTACCAAAAGCAGCTCGGATTTTTCACATTCACTCTTTCCATGACTCATATTTACCCCCAAAGAAACTCAAACCAAAGTCAATGGCTTCATTCACCCTAGACTTTTTCTTTATTTCAACACAAATGACCAGTGGTCACGAAATCTTGCTTATTCTGTCTGTCTGTCAAAGTTGTACCATCCTTTCATCCCATTGTCCCAAACCTACTTGAGGCTTCCCTCCTTTCTGGCCTGGACTTTTTGCTGCCTATCTATCCTTCAGTCTAACTCATATTCTATATTAGAGTATTCATTTTAAAATGCAAATTTAATTATTTTATCCTTGCTTAAAATTCCCAATTTCTAGAGAAGCGTTTTTTAAACTTCAGATTCTGAACTACTAGTGGACCAAAAAATTGATTCGATTAATTATTGAAACCAATAATAGGATAGGATCGAATTGAATAAAATAGAAGAATATACAATGTGAATAGAAACAAATATTGTTGATTGAAACTTTTGGTTGTTAGTGTGTAATGTGTGTGTGCATATGTACGTATTGTGATTGTGATACAAAATACATTTCTTACTGTTGGTCAGTCAAAAATATTGAATACTGCTTCCCTGTGGATTAATATCTATACTCATTTACATATACAGGTTGTTCATCGATTTAGTCCTTATCTATCTTCTTAACTTCATTTTACACTGCTCTCCATGATCCAATATCACATCCCAGGCTTGCAGTTTCCCGAATATGCCCTAATAAGTCATACCTCTGCACCTGGTGTTTCTTACTCTCTTGAATACTTTATCTAGCTATTAAACACCTATCCATCTTCAAGATTCATCTCACATGTCATCCTCACTGAGAAGTCTTCTCTAATCCAATCCCCTTGACCTCAAGTAAAGTGTATCATTCCTTTTTTCTTGTGACAACTCAGGATCTGGTGTATTAAATTTATCATTTGTATCATATATGCTCATATTAGAGAGTGTCCAATTCCCTAAGTATAAAAAGTATGATTTATCTCTAGGTTGTTTTTGTTTGTTTGTTTGTTGGAGCTGAGTATAATACCTGGCATATAGTAGGCTGTCCCTTGGAGCTCATGAGGTGCCTTACTGTTTTTGGATATCAGCATGTGTCCCCATTCTAGCTCTATCAACTGTTATTCTTAAGTTCTTCCACATCAAATGAAAATGAATTAGAACTTTTTAAACTAAGATTGAAGAGTCAGGCTTATGATAGTGTGTGTGTATGTGTGTGTGTGTGTGTGTGTGTGTGTGTTCATGAAAGAAAATATAACAAATTATTGATAGAAAAATGTAGATGAGTTAGTATGTATTACAGATTGATTTGGAAAAAACTGTTCCAAAGTTTATTAAACGTTATAAAGTTTATCAGATAGTTTAAATTGTGACTATCTTTGAAGATGATTCAAAGGGATGGAAGATTCCGTAAGAAGGTTGTTGTTTTTTTAAGAAAAAGGCATTAAACCAAGATATTTCACTCCTTGACCAGTTTATAAACACTCCTGGGATGGTAGTAACATGATAATCCTTGCCTGAGGAGTAGTAAATGCTATTGCTTAGAGAACAGCCCTATTTCACTTTCATTCATCACCTAAAATAGAAGCTGGGAAGTTGACAAAAAGAATTCATATTATTTGGAGAAGAGAGTGGTGCAAATAAAGAGGAAATTTTCTCTGTATTTCTGGGAAAAGTAAAAATATTCAGTAGCTAAACAAAAATTTAAATCTAGGCCCTGTCTCGGTAGCTCAATTTGTTGGAGTTTTGTCCTGATATGTCAATATTTCAGGTTCAATCCCTAGTCAGGGAATATATAAGAGTCAATCAATAAATGCATAGATGCATAGGTGGGTGCAATAGTGAATTGATATTTCTCTCTCTCTCTCTCTCTCTCTCTCTCTCTCTCAAGTCAATAAACATGTTTAAAAGTTAAATCTAGTGATGTTCTTACAGTTACAGGTATTCTAAAGAAGCCTATATTAATCCACAAGAGAACTCAACATCAAGCTTAGCAACCTGTTCAATTAAACAAAACGTGTTACTTAAAACATCACTCGAGAAAGAGGGAAAAGGTAAGAATTGAACTGACACTAGTGAATATTAGCATAACTAATAAATATTCTAAAATTTATCAACTTAATTATATCTGTAAAAATGATTAGCAAAATTGATTTAAAACAAATAGGAAAAAAACACTTGCATTTTACAATAGTGTTAATATATAATATATAAAGAGCTTTTAGAAAAATAATAAAGAGTAATATTTTGGTAGGAAATAGGCAAAAATATGTGCATTTAAAATAAAGAGGGAAGTGAATACATATATTAAAATGTAACTTTACTTTTTGTGAAACAAATGGGAAATTGTTACACCAAGATTTTTTTTACCTATTAAAACACAAATCATAATATATAATTACAAATTATAACACCCATTAAAGGTTTTTCTACCTAGTATGAAAAGATTAAAAATAAAAATAAATGAGGTAGAGGAAAAGATACATTTATGTTTTACTGGGAATGTATAACTCTTTGGAGGTTAATTTTCAATATAGTAAAGAACAAAAATATGAATATCTGATTAAAATAAAACACTCTCTTGCCTACATAGGTTGGGAAAAGGAATCTGACTCACATACATGGGTATATGTCCTAATGGGTAATTTGCTTCGTGGAATTGGGGAAAGCCCCATACAACCCTTGGGGATTTCTTACCTGGATGATTTTGCTAAAGAAGGAGAGACTTCTTTTTATATGGGTAATGTACAGAACAATATTAGATTTTATGATTACTTTCCCTGGGTCTGCCATTGAAATAATAGGGTTTCTTAATTTATTCTTTTTTCACTTTTTATTAAATTTACTGGGGTGACACTGCTTAACAAAATTATACAGGTTTCAGGTGCACAATTATATAATGCATCGTCTATATGTTGTATTGTGTGCTCATCACCTCATCAAGTCTCCTTCTATCACCATTTATCCTCCCAAACTCTCCTCCACCTCCTCTCACCCCCATCCCCTGGCAATCACCATCAATCATTCTTTTACTTATTAAAATTTTTATTTGGAAAAATCTATTGTATAATGTTACTTTTAAAAACATATTGAATAAGAACCATGTATTTCTGGCATCTGATAAAATAGTTTTGTAATATTTTCAGGTACTTTGTTTGCAATAGCAATGATTGGTCCAATCCTTGGCTTTACAGTGGGATCTCTGTTTTCTAAAATGTATGTGGATATTGGATATGTAGATCTGAGTAAGTATAATCAGAACAAGGTAACATGATAATGCTTTCCAAGTACAGGACATCATTCCCAAATAATTTAATTAATTTTTTCAATAGTCCTTTGCTCACAATCAAAAGTTACAGATAGGAAATAAATGTACTAATAACCAGAATAGCCCTAGCCAGTTTGGCTCAGTGGATACAACGTTGGCCTGCGGACCAAAGGGTCCCAGGTTCGATTCCAGTCAAGGGCACGAACCTCAGTTTCAGGCTCCTCCCTGGCCCAGGCCCTAGTTAGGGCTTGTTCAGGAGGCAACCAATCAATGTGTTTCTCTCACATCCCTATTTCTCTCTGTCTTCCCCTCTCTCTTCCATTCTCTCTAAAAATCAATGGAAAAATATCCCTGAGTGAGGATGAACAAAAATAAAAATAAAATACCCATTCCTTTAAAAAAAATAACCAGAATAAAAATAAAATTCATCTCCTGTCTACACCCAGCTTTTACCACTATGTATATAATAAAAATTGTTTTAACAAACTTGCTTAAGATTAGTTCATCCAAAATAATTGCATTTGCAGGTTTCTCAAATATGCCCTATAATATCACTTCCCTGCATTTATCCTTGGAAAACCCTCTCTCCATTTTCTGTTTGCATAGTTCTTAAAATCTTTTCCAAAATGTGGCTCCTGTTCAGAGAAAACTTACTACACCCTCTTCAGAGAAAACATATGGGCCAAAGTTCAGTGCCCCTACTAGTCACCAAGAGCATGCCTTTATTGTAGCCTTTATACAATTAGCCATAAACATTAGTGCACTTACCTGTCATCTCTTTTAGAACATATCAGGATGGTCTCTGACTTCACATATAATAAGTAATTAGTGTTTGTGAATAAACAAATCTTATTTTCTATCTCACCAGGACTTGAACAGATCTCCAAGGAGATCAAAGGATTTATTTCCATAATGCAGTAGACATCACAGTAGGCCAACAATAACCATAAACTTGAAAGTGTTTTATAATGTAAAGCTAAAGCTAGTTTCTGTTCAAATGTTGTACATTTATTTTTGAAATGTAATTAGAGTTTAGGTTCACATTCTGTACATTTTTACTCATACATCATTGTTTTTATCACTAGGAATACAGAAATAAATTGTTAAAGTCTTTAGGATAATCATTTTGTAACCTCTTTTCTATAATCAGAAATCACTACTCACAATATTTTAGAATTTCTGGTGATTACATTTCTACTGCTGAATGCTTAGATCTTATTCTATCTTCTCTTATTCAGCCATGACTATGATGTATATATATGATAAAGTATATACTCAGGCTCACGATATTCTTTCCATGCAGAAATTTGGATCCAGCCTTAACAAGATATTCTGATTAGTTTTCAAAAAAAATCCAGATTTTTCTGTAGAATTTTTTAATTTTTAAGACTGTGTGAGCTAAGGAAAATACTTCAATAGGCCATGTTTAGTTATATTATGACTTCTGGTTCCTATATGTAGACCAGTGATAGAACAAGAAAAATGTTATCCAAATGACATTTCTGGCCCTGACCCATTTGGCTCAGTGAATAGAGCATTGGCCTGCAGATTGAAGGGTCCCAGGTTCGATTCTGGTCAAGGGCATGTACCTTGGTTGCAGGCACATCCCCAGTAGGGGGTGTGCAGGAGGCAGCTGATCAATGTTTCTCTCTCATTGATGTTTCTAACTCTCTCTCCCTCTCCCTTCCTCTCTGTAAAAAATCAATAAAATATATTTTTTAAAATTTTTTTTTAAATGACATTTCTGACAGATGAATAATTAGCATATAAATGGAGTCACTGCTTTTACCAATTGTTTTGTAAAATCTGTCTGAGTTGCTGGTTATGAAACAATATTATCATGTAAATCAATTCTAAACTCAGATCTGTGCATACTTGAAAGGTACTTCATGAAATAGAATAGATAATTTATTTCTATACAGTTTTAAATCAAGTCAATATTTTCTCATGTCACTAAGTTTTCTGATAGATCCAAGTGTAGCGCTGATATTATTGTGCTTCAAACTTCTATGATGTGTGTGTGCATGTGTCTGGGTATGTTGTGCTTTCTTACTACTTAGAATGTTTACTTTATGCTTGCTGAAACAGCTCATTTATATTTGTTTAGATATAGTGGTACCTATTACTCATGAATGCTGTGCTGTCAAAGAGTTGGAAATGCAGGTATCTGGAGGAGGAGAGAGGAGGGAGGAAACTCCATGATTGGCTCTGAGAAATTCTTGCAAAGTTCTGTAAATATCATTGCTGGTGCTTTCTTAACCTCAGCAGATGGTGCCAATAGTTTTCAGACAATAACAAGGATTTATATGCCTTTCATAACTGATACTTCAATGGTTTGCAGGCTTAAAAGTTCAATGATGGCAATTGTCCAGTCATGTCACCAGAAAAGCTACCAAGTTCACACCAGCTCAGGCAATGACATGACTGATTCCTGGACAACAGCAATCATATGATGCCATTAAATTGGGGGCTTATCCTAATTTAAGAGATGACAAAGTATGAAAAAAGAAAATAGAGTCTCAGAACTGATAAAATGTAGTTTATTTATCAAAGGAGGAGAGCAATCATTACCACTATTGCCCAGAATTTACTATATTTCAAAATAATTTTTATTGTCCTATTCTAATTCTTTATTATAGGCAATATCAGAATCACTCCTAAGGACTCTCGTTGGGTTGGTGCTTGGTGGCTTAGTTTCCTTTTTGCTGGACTGTTATCCATTATGTCTTCCATACCATTTTTTTTCCTGCCCAAAAATCTGGATAAACCACAGAAAGAAAGGAAAGTTTCAGTATCTTTGCATGTGTCCAAAACAAATGAGGAAAGGAGTCAAATGACTATTCCAATAGACCCTGGGCAAAAGGTGACTGAAAACATAACTGGTAAGTATTTCATATGTATTGTCATTGGGAATTGTTAATCCCAGTGAAAGGGAGGAGTGAGTATTCCAAAATAGTAGGTCATACTCAAATCATCTAGAGTTGGCTTTGTTCTGCACTAAATTGAGCTGAATTATTGTCCTAAGACCCTACTAAGGTTAGTAAATGTTTTCTGAATACTGATATACTACTCTCTGAAGAGAAAAGGATTAGCTGTGTGGTGTTTAGCAGGGAGAAACCAACCAAAGACTAAAAGTATCTGTTGCTTCTAAAGCTAGAGAGTATATATTCATTTCAAAATAATATGCTGTAAACTATGAGAGTTAAAAGGACTGTTACATGTCATTCATTCATTCACTTATTCATAAATGGTACCAGGCACCGTACTATGCCTTGGAGATAGAATATTGCCTCTGTTTTCCAAGAATTTACAATCTAGTGGATTGTACCAAGAAGCATATAGACACTTGCAATACAATCTTTAAGTACTATGGTAAAGTTAAATGTGAGTAATTATAAACCCGGCCAGTGTGGCTCAGTGGTTGAGCATCAGCCTATTAACCAGGAGGTCATGGTTTGATTCTCAGTCAGGACATATGCCCAGGTTTAAGGCTCAATCCACAGTAGGGGGTGTGCAGGAGGTGGCCGATCAATGATTCTCTTTCATCATTGATGTTTCTCTCTCTCCCTCTCCCTTCCTCTGTGAACTAAATAAAAATATATTATTTTTAAAAAGAAATTATGAGTGCCTATAAATTGGGCAAGTTTACTATTGTTACTTGGAGAGATGGAGTAAGGAGAAGGAAGACAGAGGTTTCCCTCTAGATAATTAGAGTAAGACTTTTTTTCTTAGTAATCATATAGCAGAAGTTTGCTTATGTAAATATTTAAAAAATGGAGCAGAGCCCTAACTGGTTTGGCTCAGTGGATAGAGCGTCAGCCTGTGGACTGAAAGGTCCCAGGTTGGATTCCCATCAAGGGCATGTACCTTGGTTGCAGGCACATCCCCAGTAGGAGGTGTGCAGGAGGCGGCTGATCAATGTTTCTCTCTAATCAATGTTTCTGACTCTGTCCCTCTCTCTTCCTTTCTCTAAAAAAATCAATAAAATATATATTTTTAAAAATGGAGCAGAAGCAATAGTAGTAGTTAAGATTATCGAAGTCAGTCAATTGAATAATGATCCTCCACCACGTGATAGTGCTGGTCCTTTCAAACATAAGCCCTGAGGGCTAATGGAAAACAAGTTAGGAGCAATAGTCTGGACAATGACTAACAGCATTCAAGAGCAAGGTGGTTGACACAAGGAGGTGTTAGTGCAGTTTTCACGTTGCACAGAAATGGTGGAACATAAAAACCAAAGCAAGGGCAATGCCTAAACCCTTGGCAACCTTTTCAAGTTAAAGCAGAAGTGAATTAAATATTCTCAGGTGTACCCAAGCGCTCCCTCTCACCAGTTCTTACACTCACTCATTTGATTGTTATTTTATCCTCCCCATTATTCTAATCCAAAGCAATGGTGTGATGGAGCCAGTTTGTATTGGCTTGTGAGAGAGGACTGTTCATTTTTCAGCTACACTGGAAGCTTGAAATTAGATATTGTGGGAGAATTTACCATTTATTACTTTGGAAATTTGGAAATACTACAAATAAGGCCTTGTCTCTTTGGTCTCTATGTCGTTTATCTCTGCTCTGATCTTTATTATTTCCTTCCTTCTGCTTACACTGGGCTTTTCTTGTTGCTCTTTTTCTAACTCTTTGAGTTGTTGGGTTAGATAATTTATTACCATTTTTTCTTGTTTTTTGAGGTAGGTCTGTAGAGTATGAACTTCCCTCTCAAGACTGCTTTCACTGTGTCCCATAGATTTTGGATTGTTGTGTTTTCATTGTCATTTTTTGCCATTATGCTTTTTATTTCTTCTTTGATCTCTTTGGTAACATAATAATTGTTTAATAGCGTGCTATTTAGCCTCCAGGTGTTTGATTTTTTCCATTGTTTTTATTGTAGTTTATTTCTAATTTTATGCCATTGTGATCTGAGAAGATAACTGATATGATTTCTATCTTCTTGAATTTGAAGAGACCTTGCCTGTGGCCCAATATGTGGTCTATCTTTGAAAATGACCATGTGCACTTGAGAAGAATGTATATTCTATGGCTTTGGGGTAAAACGTTCTGAAGATGTCAATTAATTCCATCTCATGTAGTGAGTCATTTAGGATTGCTGTGTTTTTTTTTTAGAGGATTTATCCAGTGGTGTTAGTGGGATATTAAAGACCCCTACTATGACTGTATTGCTGTCATTCTCTCCATTGATGTCCAGAAGTTTTTTTTATGTATTTGAGTGCTCTTGTATTGGGTGTGTACATGTTTACCAGAGTTATGTCTTCTTGTTGAATTGCTCCCTTTAGTATTATAAAGTGGCCTTCCTTCCTTATCTCTTGTTATGGCCTTCACTTTGAGGTCTAATTTGTCAGATATAAGTATTGCTACCCCAGCTTTCTTTTTCTTTTCTTTTCCATTCACTTGAAAAACCTTTTTTCATCCCTTCACCATTAGTCTGTGTGAGTCCTTTGTTCTGAGGTGGGTCTCCTGTAGACAGCAGATATATGGGTCATGTTTTCTTATCCACTCAGCTACCCTATGTCTTTTGATTGGGGCATTTAATCCATTTACATTTAAAGTTATTATTGATAGGTAATTGTTTGTTGCCATTTTTATTCTTTATGCCTGTGTTCCTTCTTAGCTTCCTATTTCTTCTTTTTACAGCAGTCCCTTTAGCATTTCTTACATTGCTGGTTTGGTGGTAATAAACTCCCTTAGTCATTTTTTGTCTGTGAAGCTCCTGATTTCACCCTCAACTTTGATTGATAGCCTTGCTGGGTATAGTATTCTTGGATTCAGACACTTGTTTTGCATGACTTTATATATTTCATTCCATTCCCTTCTGGCCTGATGTGTTTCTGTTGAGAAATTAGTTGATAGTCTGATGGGAAATCCCTTGTAGGTAACTTTCTGTCTCTCTCTGGCAGCCTTTAAGGTTCTTACTTTGTCATTGGTGTTTGCCAATTTAATTATAATGTGTCTTGGTGTTGGTCTTTTTGGGTTCATTTTGTTTGGGAATCTGTGTGCTTCTTGGACTTGTGTGAGTTTTTTCTTCTTCCCAATATCAGGGAAGTTTTCTGTCATTATTTCTTTAAACAGGTTTTCTATTCCTTGCTGAGTTTCCTCTCCTTCTGGCGCCCCTATTATTTGGATGTTGTTTTGTTTCATGTTGTCCCAAAGTTCCCTTAGGCTCTCCTCCTGTTTGTTAAGTTTTTTTTCCAGTTGCTGCTCTGGTTGGGTATTTTTTCTACCTTGTCTTCTAGCTACCTGATGCGGTCCTCCACTTCTTCTAGTCTACTGTTGATGCTTTCTATTGTGTTCTTTATTGCAGCAATGTCATTTTTCATTTATTCTTGGTTCTTCTTCATTTTCTCTCTGTTCTTACACATATTGTTGAATTTGTCTTCCATCATTTTCAGTGTCCTTACGACCATTGCTCTGAATTCTTTATCTGACATATTGCTTACCTCCATTTCATTTACTTCCTTTTCTGGTGATTCCTCCTTTTCTTTCATATGTGGGCTGTTTCTTTATCTCCCCATGTTTGCTTAACTTAAAGTCACAAAATACAACACGACAAGATGCAACACACAGGGAACCAAACACAAATGTATTCACAATACCAATAGCCCCAAACAAAGGAGACCACCAGAGAAAAGAGAATTGGGGGAGAGAAAAGAGTGCAAAAATGATATTGAGAAAAGGAAAAAATGTAAGAGAGAAAAGAAAGAGAAGAAAAAAGAAGGGGGAAAAATATATGTATATGGGAGAAAACTCCAAAACACCTACAGCTAATCCAAAAAATGCAACAACAAACACCCTGAGATGAATGCAAACAAACAACAACTAATCCAAAAAATGAAACAACAAACACCCTGAGATGAATGCAAACAAACAACAACTAATCCAAAAAATGCAAACAACAAACACCCAAACAATAAACATCCAGCTGAATCTGAGGAGGCAGAGCTCTCTCCAGGAGATCTCTGACCTTTCTGTCCAAGGATTGCCTCACCAGCTGTGTTTAATTCACCAATTCTGTGTGGGTTTTATTTGATTCAGCTGTTCCTTCTAATTGCTCTGTGAGAAGGTGCAGGGCCTATCTGTGTACTCAGTGCCATTTTGTCTCCCTCTGGACAAACCTCTTAGGTACCCACAGCCTGGGAGGCTGGAATCTCACACTCGTGGGTTCACAGCTGAGGCAGCCAGTCTCTGGACGTTATATTTGTAGCATCCCGGGAGGTATCTGAGGTCTCCCTGGTTGAAGTTAAGGCTGGGCCTCTGATCCCAGCCGCTCTCCCCCTCAAGATGGCATAGTCTCAGTGGCAGAGCTGGCTGCTCCAGGAGAGATTTCAGCATTAGTAGAGGCTGCCTGGCCAAGGGAGCCTGGTTTGCTGTCCCCAACAGTCCTGTGGGATATAGTTGTCCCTCACTCACAAACACAGACACTCCCTGCACACCCACCCACTCTCCTTCGCACTTTCACTCACACACTATCTTGGAGCCTTCCGTCCCTTTGGCCACCATCTTTGAAAGTCCTATCAATGTCACAACTCATTTAGAATGCCTCACAGGTCAGGCATCCACGTCATTTTGGAGTCACATGGAGAAAAGTTTGGCCTAACAATTTTAAATATAATTTTTTCCTGTTATAAATCTCCTTATCTTTTCTTTTTTCCTCTTCTACACCCTTTGCCCTAACCCTCCTTTCTTCTTATTATAAGCAGATGAAACTATTTTTTAGACCATATCTAATGAAAACCTTTAGTGATCTACAGACCTTTCAAAGCTCATGTCATCCATCTCTCAATGGCCATATCTGGTTCTGTCTTTTTAGACTCTGATACCTTTTCCTATTTTTCTAAGTAGCTCCTTTCACTTTAGCTCCCAATACATCTTATTGGCCTATTAATCACAGATTCCAGGTCACATAATTCTTGCCATGGAGAGAAGTTACAAATTTGTTATGCATCTATTTGTAGGCACAGGTGGCTGTACTGTTATTGTCATAAATGTCACCTGAGACACATCATTATTCTTTGCCTTTCCTTGCACCTTCATAAAGGTAATATATAATAATTATAGTAATGCCAGCTTTACTGAGGCAGTATTTTATCATGGGAAAACTTTATACCAGGAAACAAGAGATCTGTGTCCTGGTACTAAATTGATCTTTATTATTTTTGAACCTTAGTCTTCTTATTTCTGTGATTATACTATCTTTAAGGTAAATTTCTACTTAACAATTATACTGTTAATACTAGAGGCCCGGTGCACAAAATCCGTGCACTTGCGGGGGCGGGGGGGGTTCTCAGCCTGGCCTGCACCCTTTTGCAGTCTGGGACCCCTCGGGGTATGTCCACCTGCTGACTTAGGCTCAGTCCCGCCCAGATTAGGCCCAGCAGGCAGACAGCCCTCTCTCAATCTGGGGTCTCTCACTCCTTACTGCCTGTCTGCTTGTCCTTACCACTCAGCTCGCTGCTCCTTAGCAGCAGGCTCCTTACCACTCGGCTCACTACTCCTTAGTACTGCCGCGGAGGCAGGAGAGGCTCCTGCCACCTCCGCTGCACTTGCCAGCCATGAGCCCAGCTTCTGGCTGAACAGCACTCCCCCTATGGGAGCGCACTGACCAGCAGGGGGCAGTTCCTGTGTTAAGTATCTGCCCCCTGGTGGTCAGTGCGCATCATAGCAACCGGTCATTCTGGTCATTCCACCATAATGGTCACTTAGGCTTTTATTATATAGAATGTAATTATATTATTAAGTGCTAATAAATAAAAGACATTGCATGTCTTTTTCACTTTTGTTTCTTGAGCACCTAGCATGTTGCCTGACCCAGTTAAAAACCAAATATTTGTTGAATTAATTAATTAATTAATTAATCATGTATGTAGTTTGTATGGTCGAGTGAAAAAACTAACCAAATGCAAAGTGAACAAAGCAAGTTGCAAACAACATGTATATATGATCCCATCTAGGTAAAATGAACTAAATAAATATAAATGCATATATGGAAAAAATGGAAAGAATATATAACAAACTGTTGATAGGATTAGCAGGTATTCTGTCTTTCTGTGTTATCTATTTATATAATACTAGTGGCCCAGTGCACAAAATTCATGCATATTAAAAGGGAATTAATTAGAGGAAATATTTTAATTTTGCTATTTGCCCTTTATCTATAATAGAAGTATCAGAGATGAAAGAAAATTAGTAAAATGTATATGAAAATCTCCCTTCTGTCAGAGTCTGGGGCGTGCCATGGGACCCAGAGTCAAGTCCTCACCTGCCCATGCACACCTCGAAATCATGCCAGACCAAGACCTGGCCAGCCCTACCCCCATTGGGTGAGACCCAGACCCGGCCAGCCCCACCCCCACCAAGCCCCGCCGGTCAGGGGGGTGCAACCTCAGGTCCCCTGCCCCAGCCCAGCGCCACGCAGCTTCAGGTCCCTGCTGATCAGTCGTTATGGCATCACGGTGTGATGACCATTTGCATATTAGCCTTTTATTATGATAATTAAATGTTATATAACATATTTATAAAATTAAGATATTGATATATATTTAAGTTAATTTTTGTATTTTCTTTATACTTCTGTTTTTATAGGTTTTTTCAAGTCCTTAAAAAGCATCCTTACCAATCCCTTATATGTTTTATTTTTGTTTTTGACATTGATACAATCCAGTGCCTATATTGGTATTATTACTTTTATCTTCAAATACATAGAACAACAATATGGTCAGTCAGCATCTTCAACCAACATAGTGCTTGGTAAGACACATTGTTTCTGTTTGCTTGATAAGCAATATACTACAGAGTAATTGAGTTCTAAGTGACATTTTGTTGTGATGGCAACTTCATATTTTAGTAAATATAATTTCAATTTATTATTTTGCAAATATTATCAAATTTGTCCATTTTGTGATGTCATCTTTGTTCTGTATTTGAAGTGACATCTCATATTATTTTTGAATAGATAAATTCCTGAAGAAAAAAATTGCATGTAAATGGAACATTTAGACATGGTATTCTGCATAACTGGATCTTAAAATTTAGTGCTGAAATCCAGAGACAAATCCTTTTGTAATGTAATCATTATATTTTCATAATTCATGAACTTTGAATCAGGATCCAGCTACTTACAAAAAATAGAGCATTGATGTTTCCCAAAGAAAAACAATTTAAACAAACCATTGATGTCTACATAATTCAAAACAAATACCATATAGCAGAGAGGGGTCTTTTGCTACAATATCTATATCCTATGACATAGTAAAACTTGCTTATGAAGGAATGGCTTTCTTACATCATTCTTCATCTATACCTGGTACAGTAGAAAATTAATAAATATTTGATAAATTAAATTGAATTTATCAAGTGGCATGTGAGCAGGTCATAAATAAACAATAAAATATTAATTATGTATGATGCTCAAATTGAACTTAAGAGTCTGAACTGTAAGAGTTAATTTCGTTCCCAGTAATGTTCCCAGCCTGAATTGTTTTGTTAGAGTGGTCTTCATATTTAATAACTCTTGCAAGACAATGAAAGGGAAAACTTACAAGAGGGACCAACCATGTTTACTGATAACAGGCCTTTTTATCATTTCAGGGTATATGTGTGTTTGAATGAATAAAAAAAAGATAGTAATTCAAATATTCAATTCTAAAGTACTGAGCACATTTGGTATGCATTTTTAAGAACTGAAACTCTTCTTTTTGAGGAGATGTGAAGGATTTTTAGATGGTAGGATGAAAGTCTCATAGGCAGGAAGATGATGTTTTGTTGTTTTCCAGTGGAAAAGCATCTCATAGAAACTATCTGTTTAGACATACAAATATTCTCAGTCACTGACTTTTGCTATCAGGGAAACAAAACCCTCAGCATTGGCAAGAAATCATTTTTATCCCTCCTATATGATACACTGGTACCCTACCTTCATCCAGGCCCACCAGTCTTAAGAAATAATAAGATTATAATGAACTTGGTTGATATATACGGTGTTTCATATGTAAAGACATTCCAGAATAACTGTATGTATATAATTACTATTTTTTCTTTTATCTCTAGGATTCATAACCATACCAACTATTGCCTCTGGAATGTTTACAGGAGGATATATCATTAAAAAATTCAAATTTACCTTGCTTGGAATTGCCAAATATTTATTTTGTATCAACCTATTGACCCTCATACTTTACCTATTAAATTTTGCACTAATCTGCGAAAGCAAATCAGTTGCCGGCCTAACCTTGACCTATGATGGGTTTGTATATATCAATATATCATTTGTACAATGTATAACTACTCAATGTAAAAGACTTTAAAGAAACCAGGGTAGATGACAATTTTAACTAAACTTTCTTTTGAGAGAAATTACTAACTTATAAATTCCTAAAAAGTACATTTTTTTAAGATTAAAAAAAATCTTTTTTATTCCTTGCTGTAAAAAAAGTGACATAGTTTGTAATAATAGTTACCATGTATGGAGTGCTTACAATGAGTGCTGGACACTTTTATCCCCATTTTATAGTTAGGAAAAGCAAGGTTTAGAGGATACACAGATAATATGGATAGCAATGTTAAGATTCTGACTTCAATTTAGGGTTTTTTACTCCAAAATTCTTAGTCTTAACCATTATAATCTTGGATGGATCATGAGATGAATACAAATGACATTTTCTAAAAGCAACTGAACTATCTGTATCTGCAGTTAATTTTTATGTTTAACAACTACTTTTATAAGAAAACATTGTACTATTGAGTTCTCCATTTCTGCAAACTAATACTGCTTCTTTTTGTAATGTCTACTTTGATAGAATTGATAAGCATCCCATATATAATTGCGTATCACATCCTAAAAAACCTTTCATTTTTATTATTATTATCAAACTAAAGGCCCGTGCACGAATTCGTGCACCAGCGGGGTCACTCGGCCTGGCCTGCGGGATCAGGCTGAAATTGGTTCTCTGACATCCCCTGAGGGGTCCCGGATTGCAAGAGGGCACAGACCAGGCCAAGGGACCCCACTGGTGCAGGATGGGGCCAGGGAGGGACACAGGAGGTTGACCAGTGGGGAAGGGACCATGGGAGGGCTCCAGGGCATGTTCGGCCCATCTCGCTCAGTCCTGATCGGCTGGACCCCAGCAGCAAGCTAACCTACCGGTTGGAGCATCTACCCCCTGGTGATCAGTGCATGTCATAGCAAGCTGTTGAGCAGCCTTAGCATATCATTAGCATATTATGCTTTGATTGGTTGAACAGCCAACTTGATGACCAGACACTTAGCATATTAGGCTTTTATTATACACTGAGTGGCCAGGTTATTATGACCACCTGACGTTTGTAGGCAAATTAGCCGTACACTGCATTGTATGGGATATGGAAGCCGAAGTCCTGTTCAAACACCTTTGCTGTCTGCAGTTACCAAGATAAAACATCTCCAATTTGCACAGGGACACAAGGATTGGACAGTCGAGCATTGGAAAAAAGGCATGTGGTCCGACGAATCATGTTTCCAGTTGCATCATGCAGATGGCAGAGTGAGAATTTTGCAGAAACAGCATGAAAGCATGCACCCACATGCAACCCTTCAAGCTGGTGGGGGCAGTGTTATGGTTTGGGGCATGTTTTCCTGGCATGATTTGGGCCCTTTAATTCGTGTGGAACAACGTCTGAATAGCACAACATACCTAAGTATCTTTGCTGATCAAGTTCATCCTATCATGTTGATGGTGTATCCCAATGGAGATGGCCTCTTCCAACAAGACAATGCGCCATGCCATGGTGCTTGTATTGTGCAGGAGTGGTTTCAAGAACATGAGGGAGACTTTACCTTGCTTAGGTGGGCCCCACAATCACCAGATCTCAATCCAATTGAGCATTTGTGGGACGAAGTTAAAAGAGCCATCAGGCAGCTGGTTCCACAGAACTGGACAGTGATATTCATCAGGCATGGTGTCAGATTCCTTGCATCACCTTTCGACATCTCGTGGAGTCAATGCCAAGAATCGCCGCAGTATTGAAGAAAAAAGGTGGCCCAACGAAGTACTGATGGGGTGGTCATAATAATCTGGCCACTCAGTATATAGGATATCGTTAAGTATTCCTAGTACTATGGTCTCTACCTCAAATCAAGGGCAAGATTCCTGTGCAGATTTCTTATCATCTCCTAAATACAGCCAACAACTTGAGTTTAGGAAAGTTCACATTCAAACTTAGGAAGGTTCACATTCAAGCAACAAGCAAGGATCCCTGAATCATAGTTTAGTAGCCATGCTCCTTGGTGACCTTTCTTGTTGCCTCAAAGCTTTTACACTCTGGATCCTATGAAGCATCAATTTTAACTTGTCAACTATTCTCACATTTCCTTACCTAAGCATCATCCTATTCTTGGAGGCTTGACAAACTAGCCTTGCATTATCTCCTCGCTTCCTACTAATCCTGACTATTGTTGATTATTTCTATACAGCATCACCCACTCTAGTAAGTCAAACTACAGAGTAGCTAGAACATTGAACTTTAGCAGTAAAAGAGTCATAGTGATCATGAAGCCCAACCCTGTTATAATCTCTTTTTTTATTAGTTGAGACTCAGATAAACTACGACTTGTCGGCAGCCCTACAATGCCTCCAGATGGCACCACATCACATCATTGGTTCAAGGGCTCCCTGGTTGCCAGGGCAGGCTTTCGCTTTTAGCCAGTTCCCTGAAAACAAGTACAGTCACCGTGCCATAATTCAAAAGAAGGCAGCTACAGTCCTCTGGGATTGTTTTCAGTCAGTAAATTTTGCTGAGTGCTTCCTTAAAGGTCAAGAAGATGCCCTCACGGAATTAATAGTCTAATGATATTAAACAACCGAATCAATGTATTCAGCATTTATGAAATGCTAGTCACTGGGGAAAGTTTTAAAAGTATGAATTAGTGCAGAGGTTCTCAGAATGTGGTCTGAAGATCTATAGGGGTCCCTGAAAGCTTATTAGAGTGTCAATAAATTTTAAAATATTTTTAAAATGATACCAAGACAGTATTTGTCTTTTCCATTCTCATGTTCTCATGAATGTATAGTGATATTTTCTAAACCTACAAGACATGCAATGATAACACCAGTCTGATGGCTAATGATATGTGTGCTTGTGTATTCTCATACATTAAAGTTTTCTTAGCATTGATTCCTAATAGAGTATATATCAACAGATATACCCACTTGAACAAAAATCTTTGAGAGCCCCAAAACTTTTGAGTGTGAAGAGCTCCTAAGAACAAAATGTTTGCGAACTGCCAAATTAATATTTTTCCAAAAAAAAAAATCCCATGAGATTGATGCTATTATATATGACTTACAAACGACAAAATTGATTTTAGAAAGAATAGTTACATTGCTAACATGGCAGAATTAGTGTGAACACAGGAGTTTCTGATTGCAATGTCTGGACTGGGTCATTAATCATTAAATTTAACCACTTCCAGTTGTATGTCCCCAAGAAGAATTGGATATAAGATGCTTTTTAGTAAAATTATTGATGGTAGCATTCTGGAATTTCAAAATCTACTTTTTTCTTTTTTATGTAAATTATATTTTCATTCAAAGATAGTTTATCAATCCTCAATTATTATCAAGATTTTTACCAAAAGCCAAAATATAGTTTTAAAAATCTATAAGTAGAAAAGTAATTATACAGAGTTCTATTTTGTCATTTCAGCAATGTTTTAAGATTGTATTTTATAAATATATCCATGTTTTACAGTTAGTCAATATAAAGTATGTTGTAGTTTCATTTAAAAATTATATGGAGTATTTCTAGTCTTTCTCAACCGATTTTTTTTTCTTGATTTTTAAAAAATTGATCCTTAGGGATTCTGCTTTAACCATGTTAAACTATTTTCCTATGTAGTGAAAATATAACATTTAAAATTCAAATTAGTTAACAAACATTCACAGATTTTGGGGACTTTACAATGAGCTGGGAGGAACCTTCATCTAATGCCATTACCTTGCTGAAGAGAAGCTGAGTAACAGAAAAATGAAGTGACTTATTTAATGAGTAATTTCTTGAGAGAGTCACAGAATCTCTTGTCTATGTGTCACCTATCCTCTTTGCTTTCTTTTTATTGTTTTACCTTATCTTTATCATAATTTATGTCTGTGTAAAGATGGAGGGTAAAAAAGTTAATAAGTCCTATAAAACTTTGCTATTTTGGCTTCATTGCTCATCAAATTTCTCTGTTGAATTAAAGGACAATGCTTTCCCTTATTTCCCCTTTCTTCCTTTCTCCTCTCTCCTCTCCCCTTTCTATTCCCCTCCTCTCTCCTTCCTTTCCCTTCCTTTTTTCTTCATTTTACTTCCTCTCTCTCCCCACTCTCCCCTCCTCCTCCTCTTTCTTCTCCTTCTCCTCCTCCTCCTCCTCTGTTTTTGATATATGTCTATCATATCTTTCCAGAAATAATCCAGTGTCATCTCACATAAATGTACCACTTTCTTATTGCAACTCAGACTGCAATTGTGATGAAAGTGAATGGGAACCAGTCTGTGGGGACAATGGAATAACTTACATATCACCTTGTCTAGCAGGATGTAAATCTTCAAGTGGCAATAAAAAATCTATGGTGAGTATTAGATTTGGGTTTTTTCCCTCTTCTCCCCTAATCAGAATCACAGATTTGATTTAAAAATTATTTGTCAGATTTCTTTTTCAACTTTACTTTGATTGTTAACACTATTACAGATGTCCCAGTTTCCCTCCCTTTGCCAACCTCCACCCAGCCACCAACCACCCTTCATCTGGCCACCACCACACTGTTGTCTGTGTCTATAGATTTTGCAAGTATTGTCTTTGGCTAATCACTTCAACTTCTTTCATCCAGTTTCCCCTCCCCACTGACAACTGTCAATCTATTTCATGTATCCATGCCTCTGTTTCTATTTTGTTCATCAGTCTATTTTATTCATTAGATTCCACAGATAAGTGAGATCATATGGTATTTGTCTTTCTTGACTGGCTTATTTCACTTAGCATAATAATATCCAGGTCCATTCATGCTGTCTCAAAAGATAAGAATTCTTTTTTTTTTTTATGGCTATGCAGTATGCTATGGTATAAATGTACCATAGTATTTTGTCTATTCATTTACTGAGGGGCACTTGGGATATTTCCAGATCTTGGCGATTATAAATAACACTGCTATGAACATATCACTTCAACTTCTTTCATCCAGTTTCCCCTCCCCACTGACAACTGTCAACCTATTTTTTATAGTTGGTGTTTCAGGAATCTTAGGATATATTCTCAGAAAAAGGATCACTGGGTCAAAAGGCAGTTGCACTTTTAAATTTTTATGAACCTCCATACTGCTTCCCACAGTAGCTGCACCAGTCTGTATTCCCACCAACAGTGCACTAGGATTCCCTTTCTCCACATCCTCACCAGCACTTTTCATTTGTTGATTTATTGATGATAGCCATTCTGACAGGTGTGAGCTGTTATCTTATTATGGTTTTAATTTGTATCTCTCTGGTGATTAGTGATTTTGTCATTTTTCTCTATATCTATGTTCCTCTCTATTTCTTATTAAAATAGCCCCTTTAACATTTATTCCAATACTTGTTTGGTGGTAAGAAACTCCTTTAGCTTTTTTTTCTTTTTTTGTCTGGGAAGCTCTTTTTTCCCCTTTAATTTTAAATGATACCTTGCTGGATCAAGCAGTCTTGGTTGCAGATCCTTGCTTTTCATCACTTTGACTACTTCATGCCAGTACCTCTGGCCTGAAGTGTTTCTGTTGAGAAACCAGCTAACAGCCTTATGATAACTCCCTTGTAGGTAAGTAATTCTCTCTCTTCTCTTGCTACCTTTAAGATTCTCTCTTTATCTTTAATCTTTGCCATTTTAATTATGGTGTGACTTGGTGTGAGTCTCTTTGGGTTCATCTTGATTAGAATTCTCTGTGCTTCCTGAATCTGTGTGCCTTTTCCCTGCACCAGGTTAGGGAAGTTTTCTGCCATTATTTCTTTAAACAGGTCCTCTATCCCTTGCTCTCTCCTCTTCTTATTTTGGTACCCCTATTATGTGGATATTGTTACATTTGCTGTAGTCCCAGAGGTTTTTTAGACTTTCTTCACTTCTTTTAATTCCCTTCTTTCTGTTGCTCTGCTTGGGTGCTTACTGTTATCTTGTCCTCTGATTCACAGATTCAGTCCTCTGCTTCATCTAACCTGCTGTTGATTCCTTCTAATATTTTCTTCATTTCAGATATAGTATTCTTCATTTCTGACTGATTCCTTTTAATGGTCTCTGTGTTCTTATTAATGCTTAATCTCTTGGCTTAGGTTCTCACTGAGATTATTGATTCTTCCCCTAAGGTCTATGAGCATCCTTATAACCATTATTTTAAACTCTGCATCTGGTATTTTGGTTGCTTCCATTCCATCCATTTCATTTAATTCTTTTTCTGGGTATTTCTCTTATTCTTTTGTTTGGGGAATTTGTCTTTGTCTCCCCATTTTTTCTCCGTGTTTAGGTAGATTTTCTACGACTCCTAAATTGTTATAATGGCTCTATGATGGAGGTGTCTTGTTGGGCTCAGTGGCACAATCTTCCAAATCACCTGAGCTCAGTGCTCCAGAAATGTTGTTGTTGTTTTTTTGTGGGTTATGTGCACACCCTGTTATAGTTGAGTCTTGAATGTTGAAAGCTGTTTTCCCTTTTGTGTGTGCAGTTGACCCTTCAGGCTGGGTGACTATAATGGTAAACTTCATTCACCATGTATGAGATGCTGTGTAGGGGCTACCCTCTCCCCCTGCCCCATGAGGTGGAGTTGTTCCCAGCAAGGTCTGTTGCCTGCTGGAATCCCACTCTGGGTGAGTCACTTGTGTGGCTAGTTGGGTCAGTCTCTGGTGTGGTGTGAAGCCCACCACTGTTTGTGTTGGTTCTGAGTCTACTTCAGTGAGTTTCAGGTACAGGTCACTATCAATATTGTGTGTAACCAACCTTGGGCTGCCTATCTGTAGCTACCATGCTGTTCACATTTGTGTCTGTGTCTGCTGGACCTCAGTGTGCATGGGAGGGGGAAATCTGTGTAAAAGTGTCGGCTTCCTCCAGGTTAGAGCTGGGGAGTTGGGGGCAGATCTGTAAAAAGACTGAGGCTCCCTGAGGTCTGCCTCCACCTGTCGGCTATGCTGCCTCCCCTGAGATTACTTCATCTTCCTCCAGAGCCCTCCAAAGAAAGTCTGTAGTGTTAGCCCAGGCTAGCCTCTTCTCCTGGTTGTGAGCTCAGTAGGGTGGGGCAACTGGGGTCAGGAGGATAGAGCTAGTGAGTCCCCTACTTGGGGATCATGCAGTCAGGCACTCAATGAGAGGAAAGTGGGCCCTACTTCAAAGCCAAACCCCTCAGTCTCTGCCACAGTTTCCAGCTCTAGTTCCCTCTAGGAGGGCTCACTGCAGGTTCAGGTTTGGTACAGTCAGCCTGCAGCAGAGACTCAGCCACCTGGGCTCAGGAGGATATATCAAGTCTCTCATCTGGGGATAATGCCAGCCCAGTCCACAAGAGGTGGGGGAGGGAGGGGAGCTAAGCACTCGGCCCCAGGCCCAGACAATAGCCTCACACTTTGAATATTTCTGCTTTGAGCCACTCTTTCTTCTCCCCCCACCCTCAACCCCCCAGAAGTACACCCAGTGGAGGTACTTGGGACTTGGCAGGGCTAATCTGAATAGCCTCCCATTGGGAATGGTGCCCACTAGCTTGTAGGAGGGGAGTGAGCACTTCCTCTTCCTGGGGTAGTGCTAGCTGAACTCACAAGAATGATTAGATTTGCCTCCCCACAATGTAGCCACACAGCCCAGCACTCACCCTTCTGGTTCCTGAACATAAGCCAAATTAAATCTCAAAAATTATTTGTTCCTAAGTTTTCTCCTTCTGTGTTCTATTAGGGTATTCTGTTGGATTTAACCTCTCTGGTAACAAGATCTTATATTCTATAATCTGTCATTATGCTCTTGAATGTAGTGTTTACTGCCAAGGTAGAATTCCAGCACCCCTAACTGGCCGCTTTTCCCCTGGACTCTGCCTTATTCCAATGGGTAGCTCTAGTTCCAGGTTTGGGCCCCTTCCAAACTACTATATTTTCTGAATTCCTTGGGAAATCCCTCCTCAAGGAATGTCCTTGATACTTAGTAGAAATTGTTAAAGAGAGTAATTAGGTGTGTTATACATAGCAATCGTGAGTAGAAGAGAAATAGTAAAAGAATTTATATTAATGAGAAAATTACATACAGAGTTTCAGACATTAATTTCTTCTATTCTTTCCTAATTTTTAAATCAGAGATGAATTAAATGTTAATGGTGATTTACTATTTTTTTTTCCTAGAAGGGAATCCAGGAAACTATTTTGCCTTTCAACTATGAAACAACTGTATTTTTAAACTATTTTATTTAAAATCTGTAATTATTTTAGCTTGAATAAATGAGACTTCCTTAACTATAATGGACTGTATTTATAGACCAATCATATTGGGCAGATATATTCTGTAATATTTCAAAAACTGTTTTTTAGGTGTTTCATAACTGTAGTTGTGTAGAAGCAACTGGTTTCCAGAACAAAAGTAACTCAGTGATTTTGGGTGCATGCCCAAGAGATGATCAGTGTATAAAAAAATTTTATATGTATATAGTAGTGCAAATCCTGAATTCCTTTACCTCTTCATTGGGAACAGTCTCAACTGTCATGCTGGTTTTTAAGTGAGTATAACTTTTTAAAAACTTTTTTATGTATATTAGACTATAAACACACCTAATAATATACATATTTTTCCATAATATATTTGGAACCCAAATTCATACTTTGTTACACTTTAATGTTCTAAGAATGCATTTTCTTAGGATTATTGTGATACTTCAATGTCATAATTAATCATAATTTAGCTCTGATTCTTACATTATAAAAATATAGATTCAATACTTGCTCCTCTTGCTAAGAATATTAAAACACAGACTGATTGATAATTGCTTCAATCCTTAAAAAATTCCTGTTGCGATTCTAAATGAACTTTTAATTTTGAAACACCTTATATCCTAATGAACCTGTCAGTATGAATTACCTATTGATTTTATTTGAAGAAAACATTTGGGAACCAGACTGTATAATATAAGGTCTATAATATTCCAAAGCTTTTAATCCACTCTTAGAATGGTTTTTGACCTAGACTCTCAAATACCTTCACAAAAGAAAAACATATGAACAAAATTCATTCCTTTCTTCATTCATTAAACCAATATTTAGAACCGTGCTTGATAAAAAAAAAATACCATGGTGAATAAAACAGATAAAGTACCTATTCCTATACAGTTTAGAGTCTGACAGGGAAGATTGACATAAGATAAATAAGCTTAAAAATAAACACATAATTACAAATTGTCATTAATACTCATAAAGAAAAAGAGTTCTATTGAGAGAATTAAAAGGGAAACCTAATTTAGGATTGAAGTGAGGAGCTATAAGGAAGAAGACTCAAAGAGCACTTTTCAAAAGAAATGACATTTAATCTAAAAGTTGAGAGAATAACTTAAAGTTAGCCAAATGAAAAACTCACAGGTCTAAGTGCCAATGCTCAAGGCAGGAAAGAACTGGTGTGTTTGAGGAATTCAAAGAAGCCTGTTGGTTGAAACATAGTTAATGAGAGAGAAATGGCACAAGATAAAAGTGCAAGGTTAGGAAGGTATCAGATAAGACAAGCCCTATCGGTGAAAGTAATTTTTCAATCGCCTAAAGTTGAAAACATAAAGACTTGAATGTAGGTCTTAAGAACATCCTATCTAATAAAAGAGAAATATGCAAATTGACTGTGCCTCCGCTACACCCACAAGCCACGCCCATCAGTCATTCAGGAGTGAGTATGCAAATTAAGCCAACCAAGATGGCTGCGGCCACAGAGAGAGGAGGAGGCTTGGGTTTCCCCGGCAATAGAGGAAGCCAAGCTTTCCACCTGCCCTGGTCTGCCTTGGCCTTTGCTTAAGGCTACAAAGTTTCAATTATAGAAGATAAATAAATCCCAACAAAAATGGCTGGGGCCACGGAGCGAGCAGGAGGCTTGGCTCCACTCAAGGCAACAAAGTTTCAATTACAGAAGATAAATAAACCCCAGATACCAGGGCCTCCGCTTGGGTCACCCAGGGTCATGCCCAGCCTGCAAACCACCACAGGCCCGTCACCCAGGCTACCCCATGCCCCAAGGGAACCCCTACCCTGATCTGGGACACCCTTCAGGGCAAACCAGCCAGCCCCCACCCGTGCACCAGGCCTCTATCCTATCTAATCCTCCTATCTAATAAAAGAATAATATGCAAATTGGCCATCACTCCAACACACAAGATGGCTGTCCCCATGTGGTCAAAGATGACTGACTCCATGTGGACACAAGATGGCCACCACAAGATGGCCAGCAGGGGAGGGCAGTTCGGAGGGACCAGGTCTGCAAGGGAGGGCAGTTGTGGGTGATCAGGCCAGCAGAGGAGGGACAAGGCCTGCAAGGCAGGGCAGTTGGGGGGGACCCAGGCCTGCAGGGGAGGGCAGTTAGGGGTGACCAGGCCTGCAGGCGAGGGCAATTAGGGGCAAACAGGCTGGCAGGGGAGCAGTTAGGCACCAATCAGGCTGGCAGGGGAGTGGTTAGGGGGTAATCAGGCTGGCAGGCAGAAGTGGTTAGGGGCAATCAGGACAGCAGGCATGCGAGCAGTTGGGAGCCAGCAGTCCTGGATTGTAAGAGGGGTCCCAGATTGGAGAGGGTGCAGGCTGGGCTGAGAGACACCCCCCCCCCGATTGCACGCATTTTGTGCACTGGGCCTCTAGTATATGTATAAATATGGTGACCTGGGTAAGCATCTAATTATATTTATAAGACCTAGGTAGTTGACCACAAGTAACTGTCAGCCAACAGTGTGACATGGAAGGGGGAAAACAAACAAACAAATGTATTGACTTTTGTAAAAATGAATATAGACCTGTAAACTGAGTCTACCTTTGTTTAATACTCTGACTCCAAGTATTGTGAAATTTTTATACTAATTTATTTCACAGATACTAATCCACCTTAATATAAAATGTTGTCTACTCAAAAGGAGAAGTCTTCCATATTTGCCAAATTACAGATATTAACTTACAGAAAACCATCTCAGAACTTTATATTAGTTTGCATCTCAACCAGTCTTAGCTTCTTAATTTAAAATCTCTCATGAAGAAAACTGGGGTTTGAGAGATTTTTGTTCCATCATTGATGGCATTTATATCTATAACTAGAGGCCGGGTGCATGAAATTTGTGCACGGCGGGGGAGTGTCCCTCAGCCCAGCCTGCAGCCTCTCCAATCTGGGATCCCTCTCACAATCCAGGACTGCTGACTCCCAGCTGCTCAACTGCCTGCCTTCCTGATTGTCCCTAACTGCTTCTGCCTGCCAGCCTGATCACCCCCTAACCACTCCCCTGCCAGCGTGATTGATGTCTAACTGCTCCCCTCCCAGCCTGTTTGCCCCTAACTGCCCTCGCCTGTAGGCCTGGATCCCCCCCAACTGCCCTTCCCTGCAGGCCCAGTTGCCCCCAACTTCCCTCCTCTGCTGGCCTGATCACCCACAACTGCCCTCCCTTGCAGGCCTGGTCCCTCCCAACTGCCCTCCCCTGTTGGCCATCTTGTCATGGCCATCTTGTGTCCACATGGGGGCAGCCATCTTTGACCACATGGGGGCAGCCATCTTGTGTGTTGGAGTGACAGTCAATTTGCATATTACTCTTTTATTAGATAGGATAGAGGCCTGGTGAATGGGTGGGGGCCGGCTGGTTTGCCCTGAAGGGTGTCCTGGATCAGGATGAGGGTTCCCTTGGGGTGTGAGGCGGCCTGGGTGAGGGGCCTGTGGTGGTTTGCAGGCTGGCCATGCCCCTGGGTGACCCAAGCGGAGGCCCTGGTATCTGGGATTTATTTATCTTCTATAATTGAAACTTTGTAGCCTTGAGCGGAGGCCAGGGCAGGCCAGGGCTGCAGGAAGCTTGGCTTCCTCCATCGCCAGGGGCAACTCAAGCCTCCTGCTCTCTCCAGCTCCGTGGCTGCCGCCATTTTTGTTGGGATTTATTTATCTTCTATAATTGAAACTTTGTAGCCTTGAGTGGAGGCCAGGGCCTGGCCAGAGCGGGTGGGAAGCTTGGCTTCCTCTATCGCCGGGGAAACCCAAGCCTCCTGCTCGCTCTGTGGCCACAGCCATCTTGGTTGGGTTAATTTGCATACTCGTTCCTGATTGGCTGGTGGGCATGGCTTGTGGGTGTAGCAGAGGTACGGTCAATTTGCATGTTTCTCTTTTATTAGTGTAAATAATAAAAGTTTAATATGCTAATTAGACTGGACAGCCGAACAACTTTCGGGGCGTCCTTCTAGATGAAGCCATCGCGGCGGGGGCCAAGGCAGAGGTGGTTAGGAGCAATCAGGCAGGCAGGCAGGCGGAGTGGTTAGGGGTGATTAGCAGGCAAAAAGAGGGGTTAGGGGCAATGAGGCAGGCATGCAGGTGAGTGGTTAGGAGCCAGCAGTCCAGACTGCAAGAGGGTGCAGGCTGGGCTGAGCAACCCCCCCAGCACAAATTTCATGCACCGGGCCTCTAGTTTTATCACATTGAGCAAGTAGTTAAGATTTACATTACCATTTGTCAAAAATAGGCATTGATCTCTCACCAGCCTTTGATTTTATCAAAAGAAAACTTTTGTGAAGCAGACTCTAAAATAAAAAATTATTAAAATTAGACACTAAACTACAGATATTTTTGACCCCCACCCCCGTGGTTATATTATGTAGTTCCTGAATCATATTAGTCAACTTTTCTGTTAACAGCAATGACAGAAATAAGATGGTAGAAAGAGCTATGCTGTGACCTAGACCTAAAGTGTGGGCTCATGGCCTGTGTCAACTAAACAGACCACACAGACTCAATTTCTTCATAGACATAATAAAGTCTGTTCTGACCACTATCTCATAGGATTTCATAAGGAGCCAATGTGAAAATGTTTGTTAAATTGTCCTGAAATCATAATGCATTAAATAAATAAGGGAAAATTATTATTATTATTATTATTCAGACATTTTCTTTTTAAAACAACTGAAAATATAATTTTAAATAAAGTCAGCTAGTTACTTAAGGGTTTTTATTCAACCATGAAGAACAATGACACAGAAATGTTTTAATATTGAACTCAGTTTGGCATTTTAAAGATGTTTAATGAAGTTTTGGCCTTTATTTTATTTCAGAAATGTTCAACCTGAACTGAAATCACTTGCAGTGGGCTTCCATACACTCACTATCCGAGCACTAGGTATGATAAATAGATTATAAATTCAAGATATAAATTTTCACATCAAAGCTCAAAGACAGAATATAATTAATTTAAAATTTTAAGAAAGTAAAAAACAAAGTATGAATAAATTTTATTTCTATTTTGTGATAAGTGACAAATAATATGCGACAGAGAAAAACTGGGTGAATTAAAAGAGAAATTGTTAATTCTAGTTCAAGTCCATCTTTAACTAGAAAAAGGAATCATATTTGTTTTACACTTTTTCCAGCACAAAAATGGATGGTCTGCAAAGTTTGTTTTGTTTTGTTTTACTTTCAGACTTAAGAATATTTCTTTCCATAGGCAGAGTAGAGGGCCTTCCTTTTACACTGAGGGCGTTAGTACCCCAAACAGCTCAGGAGGGGCCTGGGAATCCAGTCAGACTGAGACTACAAAACAACAGAAGGGGTCTTCACTTCCCACTGCCTCATTCTCTAGGCTGGGGCAGCTAACTTTTATCAGAAGTTTAAAGTGCAAGAGGAAATGAGAACTAAAAGAAATGAGCGTGTTAGAATAAGGGAGTGTTTTGAATGAAAGCTAGGGAAATTTTAGGGTTTGTTGTTTCCTGTCTCCAGATCCAATGGAGAGGCCTTACTACATAATCTAGAGCACAGAAGCTAGCAGATGAACATAGAATTTGAGGAGCCAGATATGCTGAAATGAGACTGAGAATAACGGAAGTTCCTCTAGTGACATAAAATAAAATAAAAAAGGAATTTTGCCATCCTAGTTTGTGAGCATACTATTTTGATATGCCCAAAATATGACACAATGGAACCTATCTGCTTCTATGGAAAAAATACCTACTGACTACCAATTCAAAAACAATGGGGAGGAAGTCTTAGTGTTGGCACTTACCTTTTAATTTTTTAAAAAATAGAGTTGAAAATCTCCTGCTTTGGCAGCAGTTAAGCTGAGAGCTTTTTCACTTCCCTGTGAAGCTATGTCCATTTCCACTCTTCCAGCTCTCTTTGCCAAAAAAAAAAGGGGGGGGGGTAGGGGCTAGCCAGCTTGGCTCAGTGGATAGAGCATTGGCCTGCAGACTGAAGGGTCCCGGGTTTGATTCCCGTCAAGGGTACATGCATGGGTTGTGGACTCAATCCCCAGTCCCAGGTGAGGCAGTCAATGAATCATTCTCTCTCATCATTGATGTTTCTATCTCTCTCTCCCTCTCCTCTCTGAAATCAATAAAAATTTTAAAATGGAGGGGATATGAACAAATATAACATTCATATTTTACAAATAGCATTCTTCTTTTCACCAATCAGGCTTAAATTAATTGGCACTATATGAAGAACAGATATACAGGCATATAATGTTCCTATGTGTGGTGGTGGGGTGAGGGTTGATAAAAGGTGTCTGTGCTATTATATATGGTTTCAGTTTTTGAAATTACTTTTTTTAATGTTTTCTTATTAAACTTTTTGTGGTGATATTGGTTAATAAGGTTTCATGTTTCAAGGATATATATTTATGATATATGATCTCTATATTGCATTGTGTGCCCATCACCCAAAGTCAAATCATTCTGTCAACCATATATTTGACCCCTTTTACCCTTTGAGATTCCCAATAATCTTGATTCTTGAGTAGAGTTAGGCTAAAACATGGAAGAGTTCTGCAAAGTTTTTAACTTTTTATTTAATCTTAAATGTATCAATGTGGATCACACCATTACATTTGAAAGGTGTTCCTTGGATTGACATTTCACCTCATGTTGCAGGAGGAATTCTAGCTCCTATATATTTTGGGGCTCTGATTGATAGATCATGTATGAAGTGGTCCATCAGTAGCTCTGGGAAGCAAGGTTCTTGTAGGATCTATAATTCCACATTTTATGGGTAAGTTGTCATTAATATATTTTATTAATTTGTTTTTCTTTGATTATATTAATTTAAAGAATGATATATTATTGACAGTATAATAATAGTATTAATAATTATAGCTATCATTTAATGAACTGTATCAGCAATCTGACATCTCATTTTAATAGTCATAGAAACTGTAAAATATGATTATTTTTCTCCTTTAAATATGAAGAAACTAAAATTTAAAGAGAATAAATAATTTTCAAAAATCACACAGCTAATGACAAAAAGATCTGGGATTTCTACTCAAATCTCTTTTGTTTCCAAAAATTCCCCTCATAATAAACAACAGCTATATTCAATGGTCTCTGACTTCTCTTTGAAGATACAAAATAATCATCTGGAGCTCTAGTCATAGGCCAATGGGAAACAAAGAGGAAAGAATCCTTTCTATACTATTCTATTCATAAGGAAACAACTAGGTAGACATCTAGAAAAATAGTGGAAATAATACGTTAACTGCAAATAAAAATTAATTGAAGATTAATCAAACATATAAATTTAAAATTTAAAAATACAAGTATTAGAAGAAATTATGATAGAAGTTCTTTTAATTATCTAGGAAGCAGGAATGTGTTTCTAAATGTGATCCAAATCCTAAAAACCATAGTAGAAAAAAATGATAAAATATTTTTAAAACACTGTATCACAAAACTTATCTTAAGCAAAGTTCAAAGACAAAAGATAAACTGGAAAAATAATTTGTAACTCACAACATAGACACAAGAAAAATGTCCTAAACATATAAAAATTGAGAATAAACAATGCCATATGCTGGCAATGTTGTGGAACAACAGGAACTCTTATTGCTGGTGGGAAGGCAAAATGGTTTAAAAAGTTTAAAAAGTCTGACAGTTTCTTACAAAGCTAAACAGGTTTATTGTATAATCAAGTAATTGTGCTCCTAATCATCTACTCAAATGAGCTGGAAATATATATCCACATAAAAGCCTACACTTTTATATTTATAGCAGCTTTATTCATAATTGCCAAAATATGGAAGCAACCAACATGTCCCTCAGTAGGTAAGTAGGTAAACAAACTGTGGTACATTTATACAACAGAATTTTATTCAATAATAAAAAGAAATGAGCTATCATGCTAAAGAAAAAGAAAAGGCAGTAACTTAAATGCACATTGCTAAGTGAAAGAAGGCAGTTTGAAAAAGCTACATACTTTATGATTCAAACTACATGATCTTTCCCAAAATTTGCACCTTTTCAGCCAGCTGGAAATAGATATCCCTCTTTATAATTCTATGCAATTTGGAGCTCACTCACAGGCCTTATCACTTTTTCTTTGGTCATTTGTGTTCATTGCCTAAAATACTACATTGCAAAGTAATTGCATAAAGATGGCCTAATGTGCAACTTTTTAAAACAGCAGTGTGCTCACCAATGAATACTCTACAAAAAGTTAAATTGTCACCTAGTGATTTTTTGGATTATTTTGAGGTAACCATATAATTGTTCATTGATTTTATCTAGCATAGAAAAAGAATATCAACAATTGCTAATTAAAAGAATAAAAATCTATTTTGATAACGATCCTAAATTTAAACACAACTTATTCAAATTTTCTCAATAACAATCGCATAATAAGAAACCCATATTAATTTTTCTTGGTGGCAGTGGAAGTTTTGAAAAGCTTAGCACTAGTGTATTACTACTTGACATACCCAAGCATGAAGCAAATATTTTTGTAGATTTTAAATATTTCTTTCATCATATTTGGTACACCACAAGACCCTATAGTAATTTTAACAAACTTAAGTTTAAACAGGTCAAAATTATATGATTAATGCCATTCATCTTCAAACAAAACTAATAATTGTTCAAAATATTTTCTTTTTTGCATAAAACTTGTCAACATTTAATTAACACTGTCATGAGGCCAGTGAGTGCTTCCTAACCTACTAGGTCAGTGGTCATCAATCTTTCCTGCTCATTATAATCACCTGAGAAGCTTTAAAAATATACTAATTTCTGTGTCACACCTTCAGAGATATTTTATTTAATTGGTCAAGGAATGTGGCTTAGACATGGGAGTTTTGAAATCTCTTCAGGTTATTTTAATGTGCAATCACAGTTGAGAATCCCAGGAATAGACTATATGTGCTACATCATTCCATGTGGCTTTGTTAAATACTTCCAGGAGGCCACACTGCAGGGCATTTTGGACTGTATTTAGCCTATAAACTAAATAGTGGCTCCTGCTTCAATCGAAATGGATTCAATTTTATTATCTCAGTCAATTCATTTCCTTTATAATCTATTACAGTCCACATAAACCAATCTGTCTTTGAGAAAGTTAAAGCATTCCAAATATACCTCACTTTAATTTTTTTTATTAAATTGATTGGGGTGACATTGGTCAACATGAACATATTGGTTTCATGTGTGGCTTTCTATGTTACAAGATCTGTATATTGCTCCATGTGCCCACCACCCAAGTCAAATCTTTTCCTGTCACCTCATATTAGAACCTTCTTTCCCCACCCCTTCTTTCCCCACCCCTTCCCTCTGGCAACCACTACTCTGCTGTTTGTGTTTGTAACTTAAAAGTTTTATATCCTACATATGAGCAAAATCATATGGTTCTTAGCTTTTTCTGTCTGACTTATTTCACTAGCTTAATGTTCTCAAGATCCATTCATGTTGTTTCAAATGGAGCTATTTCATCTTTTCTTATAGCTGAGTAGTATTCCATTGAGTATATGTAGAACATCTTCTTTATCCAATCTTCATTTTATAGAAAGTACTGGGTAGATCATTAATCAGCCTTAGATTCTGTGGCTAAATATTCCATTTAAAATAATTAAAGATTCCTTGTGCTCCAATAAAAAGAATAACTAGAATTGCTGCCTTAATATTTTCATGTATAATTTCAAACATCATTTGTTTTCTTCCTTTAAGGTCTTCTGAATACTGGAGAGAAGCATTGTAAAGTGTCTCACACATTTTAAAATAAAAATTGACTTTCTTTCTCTTTTCACAGAAAAACCTTCTTGGGCTTGGTTGAGAGCTTAAAATTCACAACAGTTATTTTGTTTATTGTATTTATTTATGCTATGAAAAAAGTATATCAAGGAAAAGATACCAAGGCATCAGCAAACAGAAGAAAATCTGTGACTGAAGCAAATGTAGAATTCTTAAATAATGATGTTTATTTTGAACCTTCTGCCAGAGCCAACTGTGAAACACATATGTAAGGGTTGAAAAAAAGTCTTTTCTTGCTGGGTTTCCAACCAACATTGTATTAATTCAATAGGATGTTATTTTTGTGTTTTCTGCTCCTTTTACTAACTATTCCCATACTCTTTACATATGATAGTACAATGAATTACCTATGAATTTGTAATAATTAAACAAACTATAAATAGTGAGTACTCATTGTTACATGACTATGCATTTGTGGTTAAGATTAGAATATATGAACCATACAAATTTAAAGTGAGAGTAGTATGTAAGAGAAGAAAAAGTATTTGTGTAACTCAATAAAGCAAGTGACTAGAAAATAGGTGGAGGTAAAAAAATAAAAAATGAGGAGAGAAATGCATAGCCTAAATAAGTAGAAAAGTCTTAAACCTTTTTTAAATAACAAAGCAGTGTGGATTGCCAGAAGCTAATTCCAGCATGTCATAAATGCAAGAAGTTTCAACAAAAAGTTGATGGAAACTTGGGGCTTATTCAGCAGGGCTGAATCATCTAGAATGGCTGGGGGCACTTCCCCAAACCTAAAAGGATGCAAAAATGATTGCTTGCAGGGCATTTTAATCTACATGTTATTGCCTCCTGCTGGCCAAACACCTGAACAGCCAAAGGCAGTTCCCCCAAAAACAATGCCTACTGTATACTAAACCTTGCCTTTGATGTGTATATCTGCTTTGCCTTAGGACAATTTGTGTTAATAAAGAGCAAGGGGTCCTGAGACAGACAGAACTTGGTTCCTACAGCCAAGCTCCTCTAGCTACCCCATGGATTACAAATTTATATTATATTTCTAGTCTCTTGATTAATTAACAGCAGCCCCTTCTCCAGATATTTTGAATCCTAACAGCAGCAGAGAAAGACCAAGACTGCAATAATGGATCACGTTACTGAAGCCCGAAGTCTAGTATAATGAAAGATTTATGCCATCATGCCATCTGTCACTCATGTATTAAGTCATATCTTTCACAAACCTTAATTGAATTTGTCTAGCAACCTCTAATACATCTTCTCCCAACCTCCCATTAAAATTCTGCTGAAGAAATAAACAAAAATTTGCAAGCTATGGCTGTCAGACAACATATTACAGAATGTGTTGTTTCTTTTGAGCTCGGGGAAACGAAGTAAGAAAAACTGATGTTAACTTGAACAAGCAAAGCCCATTTAACAGATGTGTCCTCATTTTATCTGTCTGCTCTCTGGAAGAAGTGGAGTCTGCACCAGATAATTAAAAAAAATTAAATATATTTTTATTGATTTTAGAGAGAGAGGAAAGGAGAGGAATAGGTAGAAACATCAATGAGAGAGAAATATCGATTGGCTCCCTCTTGCACACCCCCTGGAAATCAAGCTTGCAACCCAGGCATGTGCCCTGACTGGGACTCAAACCAGTGATCTCTTGGTTCATGGGTTGATGCTCAACTGCTGAGCCACATCAGCCAGGCTGCCCCAGATAATCAATTGCATAGTTTTGTGTGTGTGTCTTTATTTGTTTGTTTTTGGTGCACAAAGAGAATTCTTTCACCTCCCTGCAAATAGGACAAGAAGTAGAGTGAAAGAGAACAAATATTTAAATATTGCATTTGCTAGTTACATCAGCATTATTACAGTGAATGCTAGAAATTACAGTTTATGCCAATAGGTTAAAAGAAATATTTTTTGCTACCAGAATCAACTGTGAAACTTAAAAAAAAAAATAACCCTATCTTACACCCACCCTAGAGATTCTGATACAAAGCATTTTTGTGATACAGCCTGGACTTCTTTAAAAACAAAACACAACAAAAACTCCATGTAGAGTTCTTGATAACTGAAAACCAAACTGCAGGATAGGAGGCTATTAGGGTGTATATTTATTCACCCTAATAAATATGACACCAACTTGAATTCTACTTGAATTCTTCAGCCTACAGCTTAGTTACCACCTACCTCACACATACTAGTACACACCAATACACATATCCTATAGAACCAGGTCCAGAATTGAGAAAACAATTGTTCAGCAAACACTGTTGGAGACCGTCAACAACTCTTATAATTGGAGGACTCCGTTTCATCCCTTTCTGTAAAATACATTATCTTATTTCTTCTTCTTATTTTTGCTGATGTGTTATTATTAATGAAATATTTTTTTATTTTTTAATGAAATATTTTAAATCATGTTTTTTATAGACAGGATAAAATAAGAGTACAAAAAATTGAAATGAAAGATAAATGTACCTTTCTTTGCTTCTCATGATAATCATGTCACAGAAGCAACCACTTTTTTTCCTGCTATTGTACTTTTTCTTCAATTACAGTTTACATTTAATACTATTTTGTATTAGTTTTAGATGTACAGCATAGTGGTTAGGCAATTGTATACTTTACAAAGTGTTCTCTCTGATATTTCCAATACCCAACCGGCACCATAAATAGTAATTACAATATTATCCTATATAATAAAAATGTAATATGCAAGTGGTTGTTACGCCCTGAAGCGACCATGTAACGCTTCACGTATCAGCAGGAGGGTGGGGCAGCGAGCTACAAGCAGGCAGTGGAGAGCTACAGGAGGAGGCAGGGCAGCAAGCTATGAGGGGGTGATGGGAGGAGGAGGGTCATGGAGAGCTACAGGAGGGCCGGATAGTGGGCGGAGAGCTACTGGAGGGCAGCAGCGAGCTACTGGCAAGCTACTGGCGCACAGATTTGTGCGCAGGGCTACTAGTTTACTATATTTTCTGTGCTGTACTTTACACCCCCATGACTATTTTGTGATTACCAATCTGTACTTCTCAATCTTTTCGCCTTTTTTACTCAATCCACAAATCCTCCTCCCCTATGGTAACTAACAGTTTGTTCTCTGTATCTATAAGTCTGTTTCAATTTTTTTTGTTTTATTTTGTTCTTTAGATTCCACATATAAGTGAAATCATATGGTATTTACCTTTCTCTGTCTGACTTATTTCACTGAGCATAATATCCCCTAGGTTCATCCATGCCAGGAGTCCTCAAACTACGGCCTGCGGGCCGCATGTGGACATTTATCCGGCCCGCCGGGTGCCGCTGCCTGTCCTGCTTAGCAGCCGACTCGTCTCGGGCCCGGAGTGCGCATAGGAATTTGTTCATAGTTTTTTTTTTAAACTATAGTCCGGCCCTCCAACAGTCTGAGGGACAGTGAACTGGCCCCCTGTTTAAAAAGTTTGAGGACCCCTGATCCATGCCATTGCAAATGGTAAGATTTTGTTGTTGTTTTTAATGGCCAAATAATATTCCATTGTGTAAATGTATCACAACTTTTTTTATCCACTTGTCTATTGATGGGCACTTGGGTTGCTTCCACATCTTCACTATTGTAAATAAGGTTGTAATGAACATGTAGGTGCATATATTCTTTTGAAATAGTGTTTTGGGTTTCTTTGGATACATTCCCAGAAACAGAATCACTGTGTCATAAGGCAGTTCCATTTTTAGTTTTTTGAGGAACGTTCCATACTGTTTTCCATAGTGGCTACACCAATCTGCATTCCCACCAACAGTGCATAAGGGTTCCCTTTTCGCCACATCCTCACAACACTTGTTGCTTATTGATTTATCAATGATAGCCATTCTGACAGGTGTAAGGTAACATCTCCTTGTGGATTTAATTTGCACTTCTCTGATGATGGCATTGAGTATCTTATATCTATTGGCCATCAATATGTCCTCTTTGAAGAAGTGTATATGCAAGTCCTCTACCCATTTTAAATAGTATTGTTTGGTTTATTTTGGTGTTGAATTGTATGAATTCTTCATAAATTTCATACAACCCCTTTCCAATGTATCATTGGCAAATGTTCTCCCATTCAGTAGGCTGTCTTTCATTTTGTTGATAATTTCTTTGCTGTGCAAAAACTTTTTCTTTTGATGTAGTCCCATTTGTTTATTTTTTTCTTTTGTTTTCCTTGTCCAAAGAGATATGTCATAAAAAATATCGCTAAGAGAAATGTTTGAGGCAACCACTTTTAAGCAATTAAAAAATATATGTGTATACTAATTTTATATTAATTTATCAAGTTTAAAATATATTTTAACTTTATGCTATAACATATGAAGAATGCATATTACCTCTCTCTCCTTCCCTTTATATTTCTTTTCCCAATTTCTGTGGGTTTTTGAAGTTATTAATTTTTAAGATTCTGTAAATATTGGTTACATTTATAATTATAGATGATATATTAAACTATTTCTAATTAAACAAGATTTCTCACAATATTAAACAAGAAAATTAGTGACCCTAGACTTCCCACTACCTGTTTTTCTCCTGTTTCTCTTTTCTACTCTGTCAGCTATTCCATTACCTCTGCCTTGTATGTGGTAGTGCAAGTGATCAAACTAAGAACTGGCCTACCAAGGCCTCATGAATTCTGAGGTCATGAGGGATTACAAAGCACTCCAACTCTCACTTTTGCTGATCTTATTTCTTCCACCAAGAATGGTCAAGAGAGAACCCTAGGCTCACAGAGTAAAATGCCATCTTTCCTAACAGGGAATAAGAGTGAGCATATGGTACTGGGTTCTAAAATAATGTCTCTTTGGACCTACTATTCTCCCCTGAGGGTGTTCAACTAGGCGAACTGTAATGACTCAGCTTTAGAGAAAGCTGTCTATCACTTTATCAACAGAAGTCAAGATACTCAAGATACTCATACTGAAGTAACTTTCTGCTTCTTCAGTTTGCCTCTGTAACAAGGGGTCATGAAAGAGCCCAATGATGATCCCTCCGAATTTTGACACTCACCAACACTATCTGCCTTGAAATTCATCAGAACTGATCTCATTATGTCAGTCACCCAAAAAGCTTCAGAATTCCAAGTTATCTCTCATTTCCTTTCTTCTAATTTTCATGCATAATTTCCAGACACTTTCAATTATCTACCTTTTCCTCTCAATTGCCATTTCCTGAAATTTTCTCTCTTTCACTTTGTCTTCTGGTACTTAGAATCCCAAAACTATCTATATTCTCAAAATCATAAATGCTCCTTCTGGTCACCACTGCACCCTAACCCAAATCCAGGTTTCTTCTGGGGATGTTGCTTACACCCAAAACTCTTTATGTGGTACCAGTTTACTTTTTCTCACAACTCTCTGGATGTGTGGTAAGTTCTTGCCCCTCTTTTAGCTTCCCGGCAATTCTCTCCACTTCCTTCCTTCCAGAAAAAGCAGTTTCAAAATTAATGTCATCAGGTCCTAACCCTCAATTGGATCTAATTGCTGCAGTCATACCTACCCTGAGTTCCACTGCTCATTTCCAATGGTTTTAGCTCCTCTCTCATATTTCCACACTGTCCCTGTCTTGAATCATGGTTATTTTTAATACACCTAGAGATGAAGTCTCAAACTTCACAAGTCCAAAAATTAACTCTTATTTCTTCCCCACAAACCTTTTCTACCCAGTCTTTTTCATCTCAGTTGCTTTTTCCTCATGTGGCACATCCAATTGTTCAGGAAATCATGTCTGTCTGAAACAATGTCTGTAGACAGTCTTTCAAGTAACTGGCCTCTATTCTGTCCAGCTACCAACTTATATTCTTCAAACTTTCAACCAGAGGCTCCTACCTACATTCAGGGGCCTTCTAAGTGAATTCTGTGTTACAGCTTCTACCAATCTAGAAACACTTCCATTCCCTTTATATTCCACATAAGTAACGATAGTATATTGAGACCCTCTTATCCCGTTCTTCTTTTCCGCATTCTCCTCACCATTGGGGACTTATATCATTTTTATATATTGACTCTAATTTCAATGTGATGAAGAATAAGGAGGAAGATATAGCAGTAGATACACATGGATGTTCATTCTAATCTCTTGAACCCCATCTCCATTATTATCCATAAGGCTCTTGTGTTATATCTATAAATTATAAAGTAATACTGTGAGTATGTTTAGTTTTTTTGTTTGTTTTATAGAGTAGATTTAGTTTTAAATGTGCATCTTGAACTTTATTAACTTTATTTCATAAGAGAAGCTACTTTTTAAAAGTTTTCATTCATTCTCTAAGATGGTTTATGGAAAATTAGTGCTTGTACACTAACTTAGGATGCTGTGAATGGCATAAACATTGGTCTAAGGAGACCTCCTGAATCTGGCAAACTGTTTCTTTGACAATCTTCACTACAAGCAGCCTTTAAGGACTATTGTCTTTCTAATATGACCCTTTCATTCTTTGGCTCAGACACTTGTTTTTAAGAAAGAGTAACCTGGTTTGAAATGCTGAAAATAAAATTCCAACAATCTTTGCTACATGATTTTTAATAACCTGATTCAGTTTGTCAGTTTGCTGAACAAAATGAGCAAATATATGACATGAATAATAAAGCAGGGAATGTGTTGAAAGCATGTGATGGCACATTGATGAGTAAACTATTTTCAAAGTCATGTCTAGAATAAATAGGAGGAGTTAAAGAATAATCTTGCCTAATAATAGATAAACATGTAAATTGACTGTACCTCTGCTACACCCACAGCCAATCAGAGTAAGTATGCAAATTAGAAGGCCAAAGATGGCGGCCACCCAGCTGTTCCAGGCACCGAGTGGCCAGGCGGGGCAGGATGCCTGCTATGAGAGGGAGGGCGGTGTGTGGGGGGGGGGGGCAGCGTGGCGAGGAGCCTAGTATGGCAGTGAAGACAAGACTGCAGACTCTGGCCTGAGTCTGCAGCAAAGACAAAGAAGGCAGACTCTGGCTGGAGTGAAGGCCTGGGTCTTGGGTGCTGGAGGAAAACTGAAGCTGGAAGCCAAGGGAAGGAAGGTCTATTGCACGAATCTCTTCATGCAACAGGCCTCTAGTTTATAAATAAAAGAAGATAACATAGGCTTCTTTTAGTTGGAAGCAATAAATTTGAATAAAATACTTAAATATTCACATAAGCAGAATGAGAATCCCAGTCTCTAACCCCAATACCAAAGTAGATACTCAATGGAATTAAGTAGATTTTTCATAACAGGGAATTTTTAGAATTATTTGGAAAAGACAATGTAGGAAATATATTCTTATTGTATGTAAGTTAAAAGAGAAATAGCTGTTTTAACATAAATGTAAAGTTGGCTGTAGGCCTGGCTGGGTGGCTTACTTGGTAGGAGCGTCATCCAGTACACCAAAACGTTGTGGGTTTGATTCCCAGTCAGGGCACACACCTAGGTTGTGGGTTTGATCCCAGGGAGGCAACTGATCAATGTTTCTCATTGTGTTTCTACCTCTCTCTCTCTCTCTTCCTCTCTCTCTCTCTCCCTTCCTATCTAAAGAAATTAATAGAAATATATTCTTGGGCGAGGATTAACAATTTTTTTTAAATAATAAAGCTGGCTCTAATCTCCAGTCTTAGGGTTGTTATAAATGTCCATCTAAGGAAAACCTCAAGTGCCATTGATGGCTCAGAAATACCATGTGAACTTTTTATTTTTTACCCTAAGTGAAAAACTTTTTTTAGGTTCTTAGACAAGAAAAGGTTACCTGCAGTACCTCTATTGGTTTTTACAAACAATTAAGTTATAGTGTGTTCTCCAACTCTGGGAAACATGAATAATAAGATATTACATTTTAGTTTTCAATACATCATTATTCAAAACTTTGGAAGTTTGGTCCATTTCTTGGCATTCATTCCCTGTAACCTTTGCCTCTACAGGCACAGTTCCTGAAGTGGTATTTTCACCAGGTAAATGATACTTCCTCAAAATAATTAGGATAAAAATGGCTGGAATATAGCTTAATCCTCTTAGTGCTGCTGGCAATCCAAGGTAGAGGTGTCTGTCAAAAAACAAAAGTTGAAATATATTAAATTTTATATAGACGTTATGGTGAATACAAACTAGTTTTTGTAGATCTTTAATTATCGATATTTTATTCCCATAAGAACAACAGCAGCTAATTGTTTTGCATGTTGATCATACACAACTTTGCTGAACTCACTTATTAATTTTTGTTAAAATGGTTTTCTTTAGAATTTTTCATCCAGAAAATCCAATTTTTTCTTTTTTTTCTGATCTTTCAGAACTATTTTTATTTGTTTACATTGACTAGACACTCCAACTTAAATTGAATACTGACAGTGATTGCAGTGATTCTGGTCCAGTGTTTAATAAAAATACTCCCAAAGAATCGCCATTATTAACAGATCATCAAAGATTTGTAAAACTTGCCTTAAAAGCATCTGGACTCAGTGCTTTTAGAGATGGGTATTTTGATTGATTCAGTTTAAATAGCTATAAAATATTCATGTTTTTATATATTTATAGTAAAATTTTGGTAATATATAGTTGTTTAGAAAATTCTCATTCAATATGTTTCCAACTTAAACCCATATGTAAAACCCATAAGTAACTGTACTTATATTCCCTTTTTCATTTTTAATCCTCACTGGAAGATATTTTTTATTGATATGAGAGAAAGAGAGCAAAAATGGGTGGGGGGACATTGATGTTAGAGAGAAACATCAATTAATTGCCTCCTGTACATGCTCTGACTTGGAATCAAACTCAAAACCTAGATATGTGCCTTCACCAAGAATCGAACCTGCAACTCTTTGATGAATGAGACGATGCTTCAACCAACTGAGCCACCTGGCCAGGGCCCTTTTTCATTCATAATACTGTTTATTTGTGTTACCTCTCTTTATTTGTCTTTCCAGATTAACTGCCGTTATTATATTTTAAACTTTTCAAAAACACAGCTTTTATTTTTTTGTTACATCTATGATATGTAGCCTATTAATTTCTGCTTTGAATTTTCATCTTTCTACTTCTAAAATGTTATTTTATTATGAAACATTTCAAGAATACAGGAAAAAAAATTCAACAAGTCTTAACTCACTACCAAGGTTTTTAAATTAATAACTTTTGCTACTTTTATTTCAGACTGATTTAGCAGAAAATACTAATACATTTAAGTCCTCTATGTACCCTATAATACTAATGCTTTCTAACCCATCCCAGATATAACATTATGTTGAATATTATTAATTTTGTTCCTCATTTATTTTTAAAGTTTTACAGAGTGTATATGTATACACTCATGATTTATACAATTATTTTATTTTTTTTTACATTTTAAATAATTGGCATAATACTGCCCCATTAGGAGAACTTAGTTCAAATTTAACCCAAATTCCGGTATCCAAACGAGAAAGAACACAAAATAGGAAGAGAAAAATGGAAGTTTTGTTCAAAAACTGGTTAATATCACATGTTTTGTTCAAAATCAGATTTTGATTAACAAAAAAATAAGCCTTTAAGAGACATGAAGAATATTGTGTCAGTGAAATTTAATGACAGAGAACAAGTATCACTTTAGAGATCAGAGGTAGTTGGTGAAAGGAAGTAAGGATTCAAGCTAGTAAGATGCTAAAATGATGAAGGATGAAATGGGGCACTTTAGAACAGCAATTTTCAACTGTGTGCCACAGGCACACTGGTGTGCCACAAGAATTTTTAAAACATGCAATACCTGACTATTTAGTCAAGGGCACTGACCTCTTTTCCCTTAAATTTTCAAATAAAAAAATTACAACAATCAACACAACAATAGCTGTCCAGTGTGAATGAATCAAAATTATCTTTTCTTTTGTCAAATTGGCAAAAATATATATATTTTTGGTGTGCCACAGAATTTTAGTAATTAGTTTATATGTGCCATGAGATGAAAAGGGTTGAAAATTGCTGCTTTAGAGAATAATATAATTTAGATAGGTAGCTTATGGATAGCCATTACCTTCAATAATGTATTGACTGCAAACAATTAAACAAACAACATTTTGAAAGGCTAGGTTAAAGAAATCATCCAGGCTTATATTTATCAAGTACTTTGAAAATATTGAGAAAATGAAATTGTAGCACATAAATAAAAAGTGGGGATATAGTATCAATATCTATTCTGGAAACAAAACAAAAAGTAGACTAGTCACTTGGCAAAGAAAATATTAGACACTAGAGGCCCGGTGCACGAATTTATGCACCAGTGGGGTCCCTTGGCCTAGCCTGCGGGATCAGGCCGAAACCAGCTCTCCAACATCCCCTGAGAGGTCCCGGATTGCGAGAGCACACAGGCCAGGCTAAGGACCCCACCAGTGCACAATCAGGACCAGGGAGGGATGCGGGAGATTAGCCAGCCAGGGAGGGACCGCGGCAGGGCTCCAGGGCATGTCCAGCCTGTCTTGCTCAGTTCTAATTGAACAGCTAACCTACCGGTTGGAGCATCTGCCCCCTGGTGGTCAGTGAACATCATAGTAAGTGGTTGAGCAGCCTTAGCATATCATTAGCATATTACACTTTGATTGGTTGAAAGGCTGACTGGACGACCAGAGACTTAGCATATTAGGCTTTTATTATATAGGATGATTGTTGTCATTTTATGCAATCTATGCTAAGAAAACAATTCTTTTAAAAAATTATTATCTTTACCTGAAGTTGGTGGAATCATATATCCTGCATGCTCCTGATTCACCACATTTAAAAGTTGCCCAATGTAAACATGTGGAGTCCATTAAAGCTCCAAAATATATAGGTGCAGGGATTCCAGCTACAATAAAAGAGAGAAAGAAAACTCTATCAAGAAGGTAAGAATTAAGATACATTATATTGTTTGGGAGAATTTTAATTTCCTCTATTTGAAGAACCAACAAAATTAACAATATCTAAATTTAATACTTGACATTTTTTTAGAGAGATTAGAAATTACTTTTACCCTTAAAGTTTCTAGATTATAAAGGATAAGTAATCTTGTGGACAAATGCAACACAAAACTATTGATAGAGGAAAAACATTGAATTCATGATATTTTTTCTGCAATGTTTTGGGTCAGTCATATGTACATTTTATTTTAACATATCATTTCCTGTTCTTTTTATTTTCAAATCCAATAGATGAAAAGTAGAATTAAGTTTAAAATAGAACTTTAAGTAAAAGAAGGAAGTTCTCTAGTTCTTCTTGCACTTCGTTCTCATACTAATTACAGAGTGCTATCTAAAGCAGAAGGGATATTTTCTAGACTCTTACTCTGAGAGAGTGATTTAATTTACTTAGTATTTAATAATGGTCTGATATAATATTGGGAAAAAATGACTATTTTTACCAAATACTCTTGTGGAAAATGCATGCAATCCCACACCAAGAGACTTCTCTTCAGGCTTAATACACCTAAAAGAGAAATGAATTCACAAATAAAATAATGAGATTTAAAATTACCATATACAATGGTGGAATATTACTCAGCAATAAAAAATGACTGAAATGTTGCCATTTGCAACAACATAGATAGACCTAGAAGGTATTACATTAAGTGAAGTAAGTCAGACAGAGAAAGACAAGTACTGTATGTTTTCACTTATATGGGGAATCTAAAAAAATAATACAAATGAATAAACAAATCAAAGTAGAAGCAGACCCATAGATGCAGAGAACAATGCGATGGTTGCCAAAAGTGATGGGTTGTGGATTGTGTGAAATGTTTTAAAAATAAAGCAACTTTTGGCCTGGTCAGTGTGGCTCAGTTGTTGAGCATCGACCTATGAACCAGGAGGACACAGTTTGATTCCGAGTCAGGGCACATTCCCCCATTATGAGCTGAATCTCCAGTGGGGGGCACGTGCAGAAGGCAGCCAATCAATGATTCTCTCTCATCATTGATGTTTCTATCTCTCTCTCACCCTTCCTCTCAAAAATCAATACAAATATTTAAAAAGAAATCAAATAAAGCAATTTTTAAAAAATAAATAAAATAAAATGATTAGTTTCTTTTTTCTTAACTTTTATTTATTGATGAGAGAGAGAGAGAGAGAGAGAGAGAGAGAGAGAGAGAGAGAGAGAGAAATGTTGATTTGTTGCTCCACTTATTTATGCATTCAAGTGTTGACTCTTGTATGTGCCTTGATTGGATATCTAACCCACAACCTTGTCTTTTTATAGAGATGACTAGTGGCCTGGTGCATGAAATTCATGCATGGGGGGGGGTGTCCCTCAGCCCAGCCTGCACCCTCTCCAATCTGGGACCCCTCGGGGGATGTCCGACTGCTGGTTTAGGCCCGATCCCTGTGGCCATTTTCAGGCTGGCCACACCCCCTACAGGGTGGAGGTCCCCGCTGGGGTGCCAGACCAGCCTGGATGAGGAGCTGATGGCTATTTGCAGGCTGGCCACACCCCCCAGAGGGGACCCTCACCCCATGGGGGTGTGGCCAGCCTGGATAAGGGGCTGAGGGCCATTTTCAGGCTGGCCACATCCCCCAGCAGTGACCCTCACTCCAATGGTGGCATGGCCAGCCTGGGTGAGGGGCTGAGGGCTGTTTGCAGGCCCCTCCCTCGGTGGCCAGCCCGGGAAACCCAAGCCTCCCACTCGCTCCGGCCTGCTACGTGGCCACTGCCCACAGGCCCCTCCATCAGCAGCGAGCCCAGGTGGGCGGGAAGCTTGTCTTCCTCCATCACCTGGGGCGACCCAAGCCTTTTGCCAGCTCTGGCTGGGTCCGTGGCCGCCACCATCTTTGTCCCACTAATTTGCATATTCCCTCCTGATTGGCTGTGGGCATTGCGGAATGACGGTCAATTACCATATTGCTCTTTTATTAGATAGTATGCTCTAACCAAGTAAGCCACCTGGCCAGGGCCTACTATCATAATTTCTTTAAAGGATTGTTTGTGTGCTAAGAACACACTGAATATTAGAATTTCCTTGCATGTTCTAGTCTTGGTTATTCAAGACCTGATTATCCAGTTTGTAGCCTATACAGTAGCCTCACTTCTGGTTCTTGGCATTTTACCCAAAACTTTTTCCTCATTCATTTCTATCAGAAAGTTATCAAAGGAGAAAATATTTCATATCAGTTCATTTCTATCCTCTCATTGAAGTAATAGTTCTTGATTCTAATGGTTCAACCTTTAGCCTAAAATAAGAATAATGCAACCCTAGCTATTTTTAAATCATTTGTATTAGCAAAATACAGAAAAGGCAATAATTTACACACGTAAATGCAAGGAGGGAAGAAAGAATACAAATTTTCAAAGGAAAGTGATGAAAAACTCCAAAGCAAACATATGTTAAGTGATTTGGTATAATTTCAAGAGTCACACTGATTTCTTTTTCTCTTGAGAAATTCTCCCACCTTTTCACTGTTGCCTGAAATGCCTGTAAGTAGAAATGAAGACTATAATTCTCCAGTGCCACTGTTTGCACCTCACTCGTTTCAGCATTGGCAGTGCTACCTGCTCAAAGAATTCACATGGAGAGCTCCTCTGTATTCCATTTCCTTCCCTGATTAAATCAAAGCTAAGAAAATAAAAGCCGCTTTCTTCACAAAATGATGCAATACATTTTTAGCAAAAGCATCATCTTATTGGTATTTCCTTGTAACCTTACGACATAGATGTGTCTCTTTTTGTGTTAAACAATGAGAATTTCACTAACTTAACTCATAGAAATAAGGAAGAAAAGAAACAGAGGGAAAAGTCAACAGATGAACATGTATGGTGCTACCTTTAAAATTTCACAAAATTCAATAATGCTTTAATGCAAAACTCTTAATGAATGACATATTAAAGCATTGAATTCTTAGGCCATGAGTTCCAACTGGCTTTCTGAGAAAGTTACCTTAATAAATGACCAGAAAGGAATTTAAATAAAGAAAATAATTTGTGTACCTCAGGAGAACCATGTATCCAGGTATGGCAGATAAAGAGTAAATGAAACTGCTGACTGACGACAAGATTAAAAAGTACTGGAGCATCATGGAACAGTCATGTCCTTTATCACACAGCCCAAGAACTGCAGATGAATTTCCTAAGGTTTGAATGCAGCTACAATTATGGAACACCTGTCAAAAAATAATACATTATCCTCTTTAAGGAAGAAAAATCTTAAACACAGATCTCAAGTATTTTCTACATTCCCCCATTGGATCAAAATGGAGATTGTATATTCCCTTTATTCTCATCTCCTTTATAGTGTCTCTCAGGATCATATCAAAAAGTGAAACATAGAAGGGTAGTTTCAGAAACATGGCATTTCTCTCTAAATATATGGAGTACATTTGTAATAGCTCACCTATCCTGAAGTCATGCTTTTTAAAAAGACATATTGTTTTGCCACAATACTAAGTATGAGAAAGAAAATTTGTTCCAGAATGCTCAGTTGAAATATTTAGATAACTAAGATAAGTAAAGCTTTGTTTAAAAAAATATAGTTTATTTCAAAAACAGAGTAAAGTTCATTCTTTTTGGAATTCTTATATGTTTCCAAGTTTCAAAATTTATATTGACTGTTATCACCAGCCAACATTTTTAGGCAAGAAAACATGCCTAAATCCATCTTACAAAGCTCTCAGAATGTAGAACACATAGACAACATATGCATGCATATGCACAGAAAAAAACTCCAGCAAAACAATTTGCTGGATACTTGAGATCAAGCTGTCAACTTTATATCAATGATAAAAATATTTCAGCCCAGAGTATTTTTAAAACAAATTATCTGAGTAATAATGTCAACTGCTATAAAATTAAAGATCAGCGCTCAGACACTCTAAAATAAGACCTAGGAAATAAAAGGTAAATCAAGTGAGCATATGAAAAAAAATGTTTATTTTTTTCTACAAAATAATTTGGTTTTGAAGAAAGACTATAATTGTACTTTTATCAAATGTGGGCCCAGTTTACAGTTGGAAAGTGCCAATGCAGTTCATAAATCAATATTTCTGTTAAAAAAAAAAAAAAAAAGAAAGCCAATAGGTTATGTTACCATGTTCAGTCCTGTTCCAACAAATGTCTCACAACCAGCAAGACAGGCTGACATATATGACAAACCATTACTTCCACACACGGGGTCCCATGTTTTAGTTGGACAGTTACAATCTATGTTGCAATCATCAAGGATGACATTTCCAGTGTGTAAATCTTGTTGCATTCTGAAATGATTTAAAATAATACCATGAATATTGAAAGACTATTAGATCATTTTCCCTTCCTTTTTTTCATCTCAGTCCACAGTTAAATTTTTTCTTCCTCAAAATAGAAACAGAAAACTTACAACCATCAGTGTGAGGCCTGGGTATTATAGATAAGACGTAAAAGATAGCTGCTTCAGGGACCACACAGCCACTTTTTCAATTATTTATTTTACATAAACAAACAGTCAATGAACAAGAATTAGTTGAGTGCCTACCATATGGGTGGGAGGTGTTTTTCCAAGTATTAGTAGAACTCAAAAATAAAGTTGCCCTAATCCCTATGGTTGATCCACATCATGGAAAGTAGCAAGGGAGATCATATTCTATTAATGCAATCTCAAGAGCTCACTTTAAGGTCAAAATCTGGCCCTTCTCAGTGTGGCTCAGTTAGCTGAATGTCAGCTCATGCACCAAAAGGTCACTGGCCCAGGTTACAGGTTCGGGTGCATATGGGAGTCCACCGATAAATGTTTTTCTCTCTCCCTCTCCCTTCCTCTCTCTCTAAAATCAATAAAAACATATTTTTAACAAAATCTGTAAGTCCAACATATAATATAGATAATACATTTAGCTCCAGAAATAAAACTACAATATATGTGTAAACAAATATATTCTTCTAGTATAAAAGTGTATCAGGAACAACCAGTGCTGCCATCTTGATGACCACCCATCCAGGAAGCCCGGCCAGGGAACCTGGGCCCATCCTACCACCTCACTTAGGCAGGGAGTCAAGCTGGTAGCCCTGCTCTACTGTTACCTATAGCTTCTGACCCCACATAACCAATAACCCTGAGCATCCTCAGAGCCTAGCATAACATACTGCCAGACTGTGAAGCCAAGCCTACAGCACTGCGCAGCCGCAGAGCCCAGCCTCCAGGCCTACCCAATGGCTTAACAATCAGCAGCCTTACTCAGTCATGGAATCTAGCCAATGACCCCGCTTCATCATGCAGCATATCCTACAGCCTCACTCAGTGAAAGAAAGTGGACTGTGACCCTGCTCGATCAGGGAGCACTGTTCCTAGCACATCCAACCTTCCTATAGACCCAGAGAACCCTCAAAATACAAATCTAAAACTACTGAACAATGATACATAACTATACAAATGAAATACATGAATTTATATGAGTTATTGCATCATGTATCAGGATTGGGTTAAGCTAAATTTAAGCTTATTGTGGAAACATAAAAGCGATTGAGGCTGTATGCTCAACTCTTAATTTTACCCATTTATGAGAGTATAAAATATTTAGATAACATATCCCAATGCAACCTAAAACTATAGGTAGTTTCTTTTGATATCACTTTAATATCTAGTAGGATACTACAAAGACATACCCATAGACACACGTGCAATCATAAACTCACCAACCCTGTGATATATTCCCAACCTCTTTATTAAACCTGGAGCCTGAATACATTTGGTTGTAATTGACAGATGAAGGAAAGATGAAAGACCATAGATTGCTACCATTAGCAAGTGGTCTGGTCATGGATAATCATTGGAGAAAATATGTTATTAACTATTCAAGTGTATAACATTCTTTAGTAAAAAAAAAAAAGCATACCCTTTATAATCGGTGGTTATGCCAGCAACTGAAGAATTATCACAGATCATGAAAAAACACGAAAAGTAGAGAAGAAAGTCAATGAAAGATAACCAAAATGCTATGTGGGCAGCTTGTTTGACAGTAATTTTGAACTTTTTCATCATTAATCCACCGAATATATATCCAATGCATATTGGAGGTAAGTTGTAAATACCTATAAATGCAAGAAATGTTATTTACAATGTGACTTAGCAAATGAACAAATATGATATTACTTTTATCTAACTATAGACTGCAGAAAAGATATCTAGCACGTCTTACATAAGAAACCATTTAGGTCCATTTCACAGTAAATATGGCTGATTGATTTTTATCCCTAATTAGTTACATGTTATCTACAGAGAGATTTTTAAATACCCCTCAATGTCAAAGTATATTTTGAAGATCTATTATCATTCATTTAATTGATAACAGGAGGATAAAATGTTTTGTAGTATCCAAGTAGGAGTGACAAGTCAAAGTTGACCGACCAGTAATTTATTGCTTTCAATTCGGGGGATATATATATATATATATATATATATATATATATATATATATATAATTTATATGATTTTGTTGTTGTTTATTCCCATTTTGGTTAAGAATTTGGCACAGTTTAAGGTACTTTAAAAGATTACTGCCTGTGATTCTCAGTTGTATTTACAATGCATGTCTTGCTGCTACTCCTCCCTCCACACAAGGAAAAAAGAAGAAAAAGGAAGAGACAGCCTTTGGTTGCATTCTTACATGCCAGGATCTGCTCACTGAATTACACCCTTGGAAGAGGTTGTTTAAAATCCATTCCAGAGCCCCACACCAGAGATCCAGTATGTCTGATTCAGTATGTCTAAGGTGGGCACCAGGTATCTGAACTTTTAACTAACACTCTAGGTGATGTGGATGTAGATAATTTAGGAAATTCACTTTCAAAACTGTAAAGAGATCCTTAGAGAAACTTAAATGGGGAGAGGGGAGGGTGGTCTAGTCATGTGGTCACAAGAAAATCAGAACATATGGGCTGCAGAGACACCTGAAACCACCAGGGGGACCAGGGAAACCATGAAATTCATGATTGGGAGGCAAGAGTAAAATCTGAGAGTAAAACATTGACTCCTAATGAATTCACCCTCTCTTCCTTTTTTTTTTTTTTTCATTAATGGATTACCTACCTGAAAATTGTAACTAATTTGTGCATTCCTCAAGATTTTCAGAAATATTTTGAATTTGTGTCTGGAGAGAGAGAGCAGAAATGTATATACCTACCATGTATATACCTACCCTTTGTTGATTTCATTGAAGAGGAGGGAGAAATGTATCAGAGACAAAAATATCCTAACAGATTTTAATTTAGGAGTTTCCTAGACCCATCATCACTCTGTTTACCATTTCAGGAGGGAGGAGGGGAGTGGGTTACTAATGCTGAGAAGGATAAACATACCAATTAGAAAGATTGCATCTGAAGTTGACTTTCCATATTGCTGTTCCACATATTTAGGCATGAAAAACATCATATTAACAAATGCATTGAACTGTACCACACTTATTAGCATAAAAAGCATGTAAACTGGGTTGCAAAAAAGACTTTTCATGAATGGTAAAAAATCTGAAAGGGAAGAGAGACAACAGTGTCAAACTAACTGAGTTCTGCATTTTTCTGATTGACTTTTTCTCAAACATCAACTTCCCCTCCAAACTGCTTTCCCGTTTTATAATGCATACATTGCTAACTCCTTTTACCTCTTAGAAGCTGAAGTTATGCCATTGTTTTTGGCAGCTTCTGCAAGTCAGTGACACAGCTGACTAGATAGGTATCATAGCACAATAGTTTTGCCTTTGCTAAGTTACTATTGTGTCTTAAGGAAAAACTGCAATGTGACCAAAATATTGCCTGTGTTCATACCATTCCCGTTTATCCTTCTCTTTTTCCTTCTAATTAATATCCTCTCTTCTGTAGAGATCATCTGGAAAGAAAGATATTTGTTCTATTCTCTAACGTCTGGAAGAAAATCAATTAGATAAAGAAGTTCACACTCTAATATTGATATTATCATTCCTGAACATTTAAAATAAATGTGTATGTATTTGGGAGTTCGTGGAATATAAATTTTCTCAGGTACCAGGTATTTTTCTGCTTTTTCAGAACATCAGTTTTGGTGGTTCAGCCAATGGTTTACAACAAAATGTGCTTAAAAACAACGTGGGTATCTATCTTTTAAAACCCACTCCCTGAGGTCTGCTTCATCGGGAACATACTAAGGACCATGTATATAATGTAACCAAAACTTTTCCCTGCTTGTGTTCACTGCCAAAACTCAGAGCCAAATTTTGCCCATCTCTAGCAAATTCTCTGGGTCACACTGCTGCCACTTGAGGTCACAGTCTCACAGTTTCTTTTCACTTTTCCTGTCTTCGAGTTCTCTGTCTTGATTACCTTTCTTATTCTGTATTATCCTGGTTTGCTTAAAAGCTGCCTAAAATCCATTCTGGAACAAAGTATCAATAAAAAAGCAAATTGAAAGAAGATGAAGTATAGCTCCACGAAAAGAGATGAATTCTGGTGGTAGAATTCCTATTTAGGAATAAAACACATAACAGGGCTGAGAGTTGTGTTCAGAGCTCTTTAAGTAACCCATTTTGTTGACATCCCTGTACTCATAGATGAGTCTCAGTAGTTCAAATTATTTCCTATATTTCTTATATTAAGCTAAGCTCTTTCCTGGTTTTGAAAAATAATCCTACAGACCACAAACAATATTCTATGCTAATATCCTCTCTCAGTACATACCATCTCTTTGAGAAAAGTTGTAATATAATCATGATGCCTGGGAATTTGCAAGTTCTGAATTGGCTCCTAATGATCTGGGATTATGCTCAATTGTGGTTTAAGTGCATTTGTAATTGTTAATAAAAATTCTGTGCAAATTGGTATTATAAATTATGGGTGATTTTAGAAGTAGCAACCTCAAGAAATAATACTAATACTAGTTGTAGTAGTAATAATAATAATAAAAGTGCCTGAACTCCTTTTACCTTCACACAACAATTCTATAATTATAACTACAATTATTATTTCCATTTTACAGATAAGAAAACTTAGCCCTTCCCTGCCTTCTAAATAAATACTCTTTAAAAATTCCAAGACCTAGGCCATACTAATTAAATGTTCATACTAATTAAATCAGACCTCTTGGGAATAATACAGAATTTCCAGGCATCAATGTTAAAAATTTCCCAGGTGATTCTAATATGTGGCCAAGTTTTAAAATCTAAATACTTAGACTCTTTTAACTTAGTTCCCCATAGAAACACCTTCTGTAAATTATACTTTAAACTTTTATTGATAATCTACATCAAAAGGAGGAGGAGAAGGGAGAAGAAGAAGGAGGAGGAGGAGTGGGAGGGGGAGGGGGAGAGGAGAGGGAGAGGAAGGAGAAGAGAAGAAGAAGGAGAGCAGTTACATGAAATATACTCCTACATTTGCTGGGAAACAACTATGGATTCAATATTACCTAAATCATAAATATGACAATTATTTTCTTTTTTTACAATTTGTTACTTGGGGAAGATTTTCTCCTTAAGAACTACTATTCTTCCATTTATCAAATATAGACAATTATATATCTTGTTTTAGTTTTATTTTTCTGCCTTAATTTCCAGAAACTCACAGCTAAGCTAACATCTTTGCATTCAGGACTATAAACTTATTCGGATTAGTGTATATTTTTCCTCCTTTTGTTCTTAGATTTAATTTCTTTTTTTTTTTAATATATATATTTTTTATTTCAGAGAGGAAGGAGAGGGAGAAAGAGATAGAAACATCAATGATGAGATAGAATCATCAATCAACTGCTTCCTGCACACTCCCCACTAGAGTTTAAGCCAGCAACCCAGACATGTGCCCTAACCGGGAATCAACCATAGGTCCACGCTCAACCACTGAGCCACACCAGCCAGGCTTAATTTCTTTTTTTTTTTTTAATTTGACCTTCAAGGCAAATGGGACTAAATAAATAAGTTTCTAGTGTGCCCAGATTGATAAAGAATTTTATATAAATACTGATCTGAGATAATTCAGCTTCCACATTATATTACTTATTTCCAAGTAGTAGCGCAGGAAGAATCAGTCTAGTTAGACATTATTGACTGTTAATGGCAAATTGTCCTAATGCAGCCTAGCATGTTATAGTGCTAGACTCAAATAGAGACACATCTATATAAAACGAAAAGTAAATTATATAGTATTTAAAATTTTTATATTTGCCTTTAGTGATTCCATCATTTACATTCTTGACTTCTTTTTGTTTCTCTTCTTTGTCATTTTTGACAATGTCAGAATTATCCTTTGATCCTTCCTTTGCAAGCGTTTTGGGCAAAAAGAAAAAAGGAATGGCAGTGAGCACATTCACTCCTGCACAAATCAAAATGCCAAACCACCATGCACCAACCCAACGAGTATCAATTGGAGTGATAGTCAGCTCATCTGTAAAAAAAATACACATTTTTATTAGCTTTAGTCATTTCCTATGTGAACTACAGAAAAAAAATTAAATTACTGTTCTCAGGTTCTATCCAAGTATAGAGTTTGTATACAATTCAAACATTCATAAAAGTTGTCTGACAAATGGACACAGACACTGGGGTGGTGGGGGGGTGGGGTCAAGTGGGGAAAAAAGAGACATACACAAAATTTTAGACAATAAAAAAAAAGTTGTCTGACAACGCATAGTGTTACAATAATGTCTAGCAATAAATTTGTTTGGAGATATGTTCTATCATGTAAGGAATTTATAAATATGTACTTACTAAATAACTACAAGTTCTAATTATCCACAAATGTTTGCTTGATTAAAAGAAATTCAAATCTATATGCTGAAATCTTTTAAAAACAAGAAATATGGTCGTGGTACAGTAGAAAGAGCATTGAATTTTGAGTCAGAAGATCAGAATTTTATCTTGCTCTCCTGCTCACTGGAATTATTTAAAGATTTATTTAAACCCCTCCACTTTAGTTTAAACTCCTAGACAATAGTGAATCTATCTAATTGAAGGTCAAGTAAAGCAACAATAAACATGGTAGCATACCTGAAGTGGCTTAGTGTACTCTAGACACTATGACTAGATTTTAATGAATTACCTGTGTTTACAGATCCGGTGTCAACATAAACATTTGCACAGAATGACGCTAACAAAAGTCCAAACAAAGGACCAATGATAGCTCCTGTTTCTACAAACCCTAAAAATAAAAGAAAATATAAAGTTATAGTATCTTACCTAATAATAGACAAACATGTAAGTTGACCGTACTTCCGCTACACCCACAGCAAATCAGAGTGATAAATAGCAGGTTAATTTGCATGTGCAGGCCAGAGCGGCCAGGGGGGGCAGGATGCCTGCTATGAGGGTGTCGTAGGGCAGCGGAGGGAGCTACAGGAGCAATGCTCCAGACAGAAGCGAGGACTTGCCGGCTCCTGGGTGGCTGGGAGTGATGCCAGGGGAAGGAAGGCCTATTCTTGCACGAATATCGTGCAATGGGCCTCTAGTAGTTATATACCCACATAAGGAGTTCTAATTCCACAAAGAGTCTCAAAACTGAATTGTTTTTGCTTTAGATATTTTTGCCTTAGATAGTCAATTTTCAAGTAACTTAAGCTGGTGTCCATATAAGTAACAAGATTGATTCTGTAAACATTGAAGAAGGAGCCTTATAATTTAAAGTCACTTTCTCTAAGCCTCCAAATTCACTTTTGCTGGGTCACAGGTAAAGACTTGCCAGAGCAGCATAAAGTGGGATCATGCTATCATTGGAACCACAAGACAGAGTAAGATTATTTTGAGGCTTTCCATAGCCACATTTTTAGAGGAATTCTAACGCAATTCCATGTGATGTTAAATTTCTTGTGACATCTTCCTCATAAAAGCTTTACTTTCAGATCTCCCACTTGAAACTTTCTCTGGCTTTGTCCTCACTATTGCTGACACTTCACTTTTATTAGGATCTCCTTTCTTACCCTTCACATTCTTACCTATTTCCAACAGTCCTTATAACTTCTCACTCATCTGAAATTTCATCACCAGTTTCTCATAACTTGTCCACAATTCAGAATCTATGCTGCACCCTCCCTGCTCATTGAAAATCCAGACATAAGCTGTTTCTACTATCTTTCTCTTTACTTCAACGTGTGCTTGCCCATTGTCTCTGCCTTCTCTGCCATTCTATAGGCTAGTTCACCCTATGTACACTCCACGTCTTGACATCAACACCTTCTATCTTCTCTGAGGTCTTGCTCAACCAAATACTTCTCTTGTGCTTGTTCTCACTCCCCGATCCACTGATATCTACAATACCTCAAATGGACCCTACTCTCTTTCCTTTCACTACACTCTGTCTCTCCTTCCTTATCAAGCAATCACTCTACTCAAATCTGTCCACATTCTACTCAAAACAAGCTCAGGTGGTAGCACCAGTAATCTCTTTACCACTTATCCAGTGTCCTTTTCTAGCCCTCATCCTCGTAAGTCTCCATTTACTGTTTGACATCGCTGGCCAACTTCTCTTTGAGGTTCCTCCTAAGGCTTTCTCAAAACTAGACATTTACTGTTTTACTTTTCCCTCTACGACTACTCCTTCCTTGATTTTTCTTCCTCTCACAATTCTATTAAGAAGAAGTGTTACCTAGTATTTTATTCTAGGACCTCTGGTTATATATAGCTTCACTTAGCAACCACACTTCTCCCTCTTAGTTTCATTTATTGTTTCAGTATAGATAATTCTCAAACTGTATTGCTAGCTTATATGTTCTTTCCTAAACTCCAGAACCCTACATGGAACTGTTTTTCTTGAAGTATAGCTAACTGAGTTATAGTTATTTAATTATATGCACACACATATTTATTTATTTATTTTCAAATTAATTTAATTTTTAAATATTTTAATTGCACAGACATATTTATCAAATTTAATTGATTTATAATTATGCAAGTTATTTATTTACTAAACTTTATATGGACCATGTCTTATTTATCTTAATATGTATAAAGATTGTCACAATTATTTCTATACATTAAACACCCTAGTATTTGTTGAATAAAGAAATACATATTATAACAAGGTGTTTGTTAATTTATTGCAGGTAACCATTTGTATTCTTTCTTCTTTCTTTTTTTTTTTTTGTGATTGCATTGGAAAACAGATGTGGAATTACTGAGCGAGAGAGAAAGAGAGAGAGAGATTTCAGAGGTCAAGGAGTTTTTGTTGTTATTAATCCTCACCCGAGGATATTTTTCTCCAGTGATTTTTTTGGGAAGAGTGGAAGGGAAGGGGAGAGACAGAGAGAGAGAAACATCGATGTGAGAGAGACACGCTGATTGGTTGTAGGAGTCTGCAACTGAGGTACATGCCCTTGATCAGAATTGAACCCAACGTGGAGGCCATGGGGGCATAGGCTACCAAGGAGACAGAACTGAACCTCACATCACCCTGATTGGCCCTGGAGGATGACTGGTTAGCCAGAGGCGGGTAAGATTCCTCAGGGAAGGAACAACCTAAGACAGGCACAGTCGCAGAGGGGCCATCAGGAGAGAACTTGGGGGTCAACAGAGGTGGGGCACAGACCCTCACCCCCCCAACCTTGCAGGGGCCTGAACCCTCACCCCGTCTGAGGGAGGTCTCCTGCCCCCATGGCTGCTTTGCTTCCCACGCCCAGCTCAGATCGGGACACAGGTGACAGACAGTGACTTGGCCCAGCTCAGATTGGGACCCAGGTAACAGACAGAGACTTGGCCGACAGCAGCTGCCCTATATCTAAATCCAGCCTGGCACCAGGAATGCTCAGGGCCTACTCAAGAATGCAAATAATCCTTTCCACTAATATTTACAGGGTAAATTAAGATTGTTGGTAGAGTATTAAATTTGACAGTAAAATAATAATCAAGTTTTCAGATTAATTTAAATAGGCTAATTGAAATAAGTGAATATTCAAGAAAATTTAATTGTACTGGACAAAAAGCTGTTCCTAATGTGGTAACTAAAATTTCTATTGGTAGTTCATCTCATGGTAAAATTCCTGAACATGCAATGAAACTAAAGCAGTCATATTTTTGTCAAAAAATTAAAATTAAAAGTCATCAAGACTGCATTATAAAAGTTACAAAAGCTTCCATTAATCAAAAAAGGGGGGGATAGAAGGGTAATATCATGTAAGGAAAAATATCCTATAAGTAAATTACATCTAGAAAACTTTTACTTTACAAAATTAGTTTTCATTTGTAATGCTAACAGCAAGACACCCATGAAAAACACACATGGTGTCTAAATAAGACAAAGGAAAATCGTTTGGGCAAAAATAAAAAGGATCCCAAATCAATTATATAGAAAAGATTCCTTTATTAACTTTTGGTCGAGAATATGTTTGTATATTTTCAGAAAACAACTCCAAGACCATGTGGATTCCTGCAACAGAGAGGAATTGACAGGTCTGCTCCAACCACAAAGACAAGAGGAGAAACAGTCCAGAGATGGAAGACGCTGATGACGCCTTGCCACACTAGCACTCAGCAGCTGTGCGACGCAGCAAGTTGCCTAGGACCAAACCAGAGAGGGTCGGACCTGCATTGCCACCATGTGCCCACCATCAAGATATCATTGCTGACATGTACACATAAGGAACTGTTTGACATTGAAATGGGGACTCAGAACTGTTGGACATGGAAATTGGGACTCAAACATTTTTTGTTATTATATGTTTATTTCTAGTCTGCAGAGGCAAGATTTTTTAAAGGAATGAAATGGGGGGAAAATAGATACAGAGGCAAAGAAGCATTGAACAGACTGTCAAACTACAGTGGGAAGGCAGAGGAGGTTGCGGGGGGGTGGGGGGGGCTGTAAGAGATCAACCAAAGGACTTGTACGCATGCATATAAGCATAACCAATGGATAAAAAACACTGGGGGGAGGGGGCAGGTAAAGGCATGTACTGGGGGGAAGGGGAGGCCGGGGGAAGGTCAATGGGGAAGGAAAAAAAAAAAAGGAGACATGTACTACTATTTGTAATACTTCAAACAATTTTAAAAAAAAAAGATAGATGGGGCATATAGGGTTGGGATATAGTATTATTTATATCTTTATTAGGTATAAAATGTTTTTTAATGAAAAAAAAGAGATTACTCTTTATAGATCTGTTTGTGATGTATAATATTAGGTAAATTCCATCATAGGATGAAAAGGTAGATGAAGCACTATCCTGGGCATTTTGATGTTTCTATATGTAATCATTTTTTTTTATTATTAATACAAAGAAATGCAGGTTATACTCAACATGCTCATGGTTTATATAGTTAAAATATTTTTTGTTTAAATGTGCAAGCATAAAAAAATACTTGTGTATTGATCATTACTCTCTGGACAGATAAAATTTCTTTTAACTACTTTTGCTAAATATTGTCTTTCTAAAGCAATGCAATTTAGCTAAAAATATATCCTCTGATTTCTTTGGCTGTAAAAAAAAAAAAAAAAAAAAAAAAAAAGAATTGAACCCAAGACCCTTCAGTCTGCATGCAGATGCTCTAACCACTGAGAAAACTGGCTAGGGCCATTTGTATTCTTTCAATGAGATATATGAAGGGATCTGAAAAGATTAAACAGAAAAACACTGGGAAAGGTTATTGTGAAATCAGTGAGTCATCAAAAGCTGCCCAAAGTTATTTGGGGTAATGATTCCTAAATGTTTTAATTTATTTTTATTAAATGTAATTCTGTTTCATCTTCTCTCACCCTCTTTGACTTTTCTGGTTTTTAAAAGGTCTAATACATTAATAGAAAAATGTAACTGTACTCAAAGTTATGATTTTTATAAATAACAGATGAAATAACTAAAGAATATAAGCAGGTTATGCATAATAAATTAAAAATATTTAGGGGATCAGAAGACAACACAAGATGGTGAATCTTAATTTGGCTATAGTAGAAAGTGACATTGATTGATTTTAGAAAAGAAAATTTCAAGAAACAACCAAATGTACAAAGACAGACAAATTATGAAAAAGCGTAAATAGTGTGAAGAGATTGTGATGAAGTGAAACTATATAGGAAACTAAATAAATAGAGTACAGAGCTATGAATAATAAGTGAAGATATCAGACTTAGCTAATAAAGAGCTAGTATGTTTCATGAACATGATAGAGAAAATATGATTAAAGCAATGTTTGAGAAAAATTATACTACAAGAATGCTTATGAAAAAAATAATAAAAGAAAATACTAGAAATAAATGACCAATAAAGAAGTTACAGTAATCTACAAATGAAGTAATGAAGACCTGAGCAAAAGTAGACATAATGGCTGAGCTGATGTTGCTCAGTGGCTGAGTGTCAACCTATGAACCAGTGGATCATGGTTCAATTCCGGTCAGGGCACATGCCCAGATTTTGAGCTCGATCCCCAGTGTGGGGAGGGGAGGGTGTGTGCAGGAAGCAGCTGATCAATGATTCTCTCATCATTGATGTTTCTCTCCCTCTACCTTCCTCTCTGAAATCAATAAAAAACAGATTTTTAAAAAAATAGACATAATGAAAACAGTGAGAAATTTTTAATATGAGGGGCATTTTTAAGAAACCATTGGTGAATCTCTTCACAGATTGGATATAGAGTGGAGCCAAGGAAATGAAGGAGTCAAAGAGAACTCCAGGAACACTAGATTAGTGTTATTTTCAACAGCAAAGAGCAGATTTAGCAAAGTGGCTTATTTGGAGTTAGCATGTAATTGTTCCATTGAACAAACTCTTACTGATGACTACCTGTGCCACAGTACTTTTTTCATCAATCTGAAAATCAGTAAGAATCCAAATAAATAACTAATATCCACCTTCAAGAAACTTAACTATCCTGAAAAGAAACTAAAGCATATTTTCAAACTCACCAATATATAAAGGAGAGTTTTCAGATTTGGCAAAATCTTCTATGTAAGAAATACCCAAAGGCATGATGGGAGTTTCACCAATTCCACGTATCATATTTCCTACTAGTACATACACCCACATTAATGATTTAACTTCCTTCACACACTCTGCATAAAAAAGAAAAAACATATTGCATTAGTGTTTTGATAGTAAAATATCTATACTAATAAAAGTCTAGGTGGCATCTCACCCTTGTGTCATCACAAAATGGCTGCTCCCATGTCATCACAAGATGGCCGCCCCCATCTCATCACAAGATCAGGGGAGGGTAGTTGGCAGCCATCAGGTCAGCAGGGGAGGGCAGTTGGGGGCAAGATCAGGCCAGCAGGGGAGGGTAGTTGGAAGTTATCAGGCCAGCAGGGGAGGGCAATTGGGGGCGACTGGGCCTGCAGGGGAGGGCAGTTGGGGGCGATTGGGCCAGCAAGGGAGCAGTAAGGCATCAATCAGGCTGGCAGGGGAGCAGTTAGGGGGTGATCAGGCTGGCAGGTAGAAGTGGTTAGGGGCAATCAGGAAGGCAGGCAGGCAGGTGAGTGGTTAGGAGCCAGCAGTCCTAAATTGTGAGAGGGATGTTTGACTGCCAGCATCCTCCGAGGGGTCCCAGATTGGAGAGGGTGCAGGCTTGGCTGAGGGACACCCCCCCCCCCCCGTGCATGAATTTTGTGCACCAGGCCTCTAGTCTATATATATAAAAGCCTAAGAGACCTTTATTACCAAACGACCAGTCAACCAGTCGCTATGATGTGCACTGACCACCAGGGGGCAGATGCTCAATGCAGGAACTACCCCCTGGTGGTCAGTGTGCTCCCACAGCCACCTCCTGGCTGGCCCTGATCGCCTTCAATCGGGACTGGGTGAGATGGCCCCAATCGGCCCTGATCACCAGCCAAGCCAGGGACCCCACCTGAGCACTAATTCAGGCACCGGGTCTCTAGTTAAGCTATAAGTATAGATGTAATTCTAAGATTCTGGTAAGCATTTCACAGTTCTTATGCAATATGGCACCTTATAAATGATTTATATTACTATGCTAGCAATAACTCACTGGGCCATCCCTCTTGCATTTTCTGAGAGTACTTAGGTATGGCCAAGTGTAAGTTGTATGCTGAAGCCATTTCCTACTGGGTTGGAAAAGATCTCTTGATGAGTATTATACACACCTCTTCCCAATCCAATGCTTAATGACAACACATTGATAGTTTGATAGGAGCATTTACACCATAGAAATTGGCAAATACTAGAAGTCAGAACTATTTTCCCTCAGTTTGCCAATAACTACACCATCTAGTTAGCTGCTATGACTTCTACTCCATTTCTATAATAACTGTAGGGAGAGAAAAAGAAAAAGGGAAAAAAAACAAAAAACACAAGCCCAGCAAGTGTGGCTCAGTAGTTGAGCCTCAACCTATGAATCAGGAGGTCATGGTTTAATTCTCAGTCAGGGCATATGCCCGGGTTGTAGGCTCAATCACCAGTGTGGGGCGTGCAGGAGGCAGCCAATCAAAGATTCTCTCTCATCATTGATGTTTCTAACTCTCTCTCCTTCTCCCTTCCTCTCTGAAATCAATAAAAATATATTTTAAAAAACACACAAATATATCTCCCTAGAATTGATACTATACTTATAAGATTTAAATAAGAGTCTCACTGAAGTTTAAATTCTGTACAGCTGTAATTACTTTATAGACACTAAAAATACTTAACTAGGTAGTAATCACATTTTCTCTGTAGAATCTACTGTGTACTGTAACCACCAAATAAGGTTTGACAAAGAAATTTACCCGAATTCTTGGAGCAGCAGCTACTTAGTAGAATAACAAAGACTAGGCCAAAGGGAAATGAAAGGGAGGAAGGCAAGTCTCTGAAGACTTAGCCATTTCTGTCTAAACCAAAATAGCTGTCAAGGAGAATACTCTATAGAGCAGGGGTGGGCAAACTTTTTGACTCGAGGGCCACAAAGGGTTCTTAAACTGGACCGGAGGGCCGGAACAAAAGCATGGATGGAGTGTTTGTGTGAACTAATATAAATTCAAAGTAAAGGAGCGGAGGGGAGAGCAAGAGAACCCTCCGCTCTTTCGGCTCCGCGGGCTGGATAGAACAGCCAAACGGGCCGGATCCTGGCCGTAGTTTGCCCACGGCTGCTATAGAGTCATGTTTTCAGGCAAGTGAATCATAACATTCTCATTTACTATAAACTGGCCAGCTGCTGCCATGAATGTGAGAGTCCTGAGCACAGCTGGGTCTGGAAATTTCTTTTGAGGTCTATCTCTCAGTTATTTCTAGTCCAGAAAATTACAGTCTTCATTTCTGAGTATTCATATTTTTTTTCTGTGTTGAGTACAGTGATTTATGGACAAAACTGAAAATAACAGGTAATCAAAGAATTAATGCACTTTACTGGAGATTAACCAAACTGGGAAGTTTTTATTTATCTTCTCCAATGTAAATTTTTTAAAATAAAAAGAAATAGGAAATAAGACCTAAGTCAGCCTTTGGCAGAAGCCAGCTCAAGAAGAGAGCAAGGGCCACTGTTGATATCACTATTTTCTTTTGTTTCCCCAGGTGGTTCCTTTGGCTTAGAGTTTCTGAGACAGCTTTCTTATATTCCTTGAAACTATTTTGAGTCCTTCTGATTCCATGCTGGCAGTGAAATTCCCAGCTTTGGTGACCTTGTAACTCCCACTGATATGAATCAACAGAGTCACCTCCAGATTAAGTATCACAAGTCTACATAGGTCCCTTAGCATATGAAGGGCCAGAGACCTGCACACTTCAGCATGGGATTATGGGGAAGCTAGAGGAAGCACCACTACTATAAAGAAAGAAAAACAAAGACAAGTTCCTAGTTCAGAAAAAAGAGAACATAGTAAATGAGAACTATGGCATAATTGCTGCTTACTCAGGTCTGCTATGGAAGATCAGTGATATAACACAGACCTTTAAAACTTTGTTTCTATCTCTATTTCCTATCATTGCATAGAACAAATTGTATAAATCCATTCTTCTAAGATCTTTTCCTCTGTGGAATTAACTCTGCAGTGGCTCTTGAATGGATGTCTCTGACTTATTTTTAAATAACCATTTTAAAGAATAGACAAAGAGTGTTAATATATATATCAAATATATAGAAGTAACTAGAGGCCCGGTGCACAAAATTCATGCATGGTGCAGTGGGGGGGGGGAGGGGAGGGGCGGGTCCCTCAGCCCGGCCTGCATCCTCTCACAATCCAGGACCGCTGGCTCCTAACTGCTCGCTTGCCTGCCTGCCTGAGCACCCCTAACCACTCCGCCTGCCTGCCTGATCACCTCTAAATGCTCACCTGCCTGCCTGATTGCCCCTAACCACATCTGCCTGCCTGCCTGCCCCTAACCACCTCTGCCTGCCTGCCTGACCACCCCTAACCACTTGCCTGCCTGCCTGCCTGATCACCTCTAACTGCTCACCTGCCTACTTGATCACCCCTAACTGCTCATCTGCCTGCCTGATCACCCCTAACTGCCTCTGCCTTGGCCCCCACCCGCCATGGCAGCCGCCTCTGTCTCGCCCCCGACACCTTGGCTTCATCTGGAAGGTCGTCAGGAAGGACGTCCAGAATGATGTCTGGAAGGACATTCAACTGTCTGGTCTAATAAGCATATTATGTTTTTATTATTATAGATATGCTCTATTATTAGCCATTCCTATTCCCCTCTGGGATTCCCTCCAAAATCCCTGAACAAAGAAAATATATTTTGTTCATTTTACTTAGTTATTTAATCAGACCCAATAACTCATTCAAAACCCCTCAGTAACACGTGTCCAGTTTCAAATTCAATGAACAGAAACAATAAAATGAAGTCAACAACCTGATGGAGCTTCTGTTGGTCTGAAAATCTGGGTTCCATTTTCATTACACAAGAAACTGTTTGAGGACAAATTGCCTAAAACTGTAGATTCATATTCATATCTGTATGAACATAGGAAAACATGTTTATGTTAGAAACTAATAAAGGCAATGTGAACATTATGCAGATTAATTCCTGCTTCACTTAAGATATAATATCCAAATTTAGTAAAGAACTCTTTTCATCTTTGCCACGTAATCATCATAATTTATATCATCAAAAAACTTGCCACTCACTATAAATGTGCAATCCCTTGACAGCTAGCTTTCAGTTATTTGCATGTGGATGATCTACCTTTCAGATTACCTAATGTCAAGTTTCTGTAGTTTGTAGGTGATCATTTCCTGGAAACAATTACTGTGGGGTATGGGACAAAAACCAATAAAAATAATAGACTCTAGACTTGACAAAATATAATTAAGAAGCAAAGGCTTTGGGGGAAGGGAGGGACACAACATAGCAAAACAAGTCTCCAACTTTGGATTCTCTGAGGTTTGCTCATAAGAAACATACCCCCACTTTCTGAGAATCTAAACAATAATTCCTGCATGGGTTCATTAACCCCTAAGAGAAACAAAACCTTTGCCCATTATAATGAGAGACCTTAGGAGAAACTCAAACACTTGACCACACAATGTAATGACCTTTACTCTTCTCATAAGAGCAATGGGGGTAATAGACTGGGATCATTAACATTAGGCAAATTACTGTAAACTCAGCATACCCTTTGTCAGAATATAAATTATCCTAAATTGTGAAAGAATAGAGGAAATTATGCCCAACAAAATCTCTCTTTGTTAGGAATAATGGTGGAAGACTTGCCCTCTGAGTTTCAAAAGAACTAGGGTGTTAAAACACCTTCCCCTTAGAACAATTGCCTAGTCATGCCCATGAGTTTAACTGTGAACTGTGGACAAATGCTCCTGTCTCCATACCTGTGATGCCATGAAACATGCCAGCTTCAAACAAAATAACACCTTTGGAAGAGGGTAGAGAGAAATGTAAATGTAAACACAACTTGGCATTGTGTTGGAGAGGACGGGAAATAAAAAGTCAGTAAAAACTCTTTGCCTGGAAACTTCTGATCCTTACAGAAACACCTGAGAAGATGAAATGTCTTTTTCATGTAACTTATCCACTTAACACCTAATAACTCATTCAAAGTCCATTCATTCCCAATAACATCAGCAAAATGACAGTGAATGGATTTTAAAATAGAAAAGGAAAGGACATAACACCACAGGGATAAAAAGAATGAAAGAGTTGACAAGAAGATTTTGAAAATGGGAAACATATGAGTGAGTGGTCACTGAATTAGTAGATATCAAAAACACAACCCTAAGTAAGTGCCTGCAGGGGAGCAACCAAATGTGTGCCACATATTCCTGGAAAGTTTCAGGCAAGATATGACATTTCTGAATTGGGGAGTAAGCAGGATCCAAAAACAAGAGGATTGGTTTACAGTGTATATAAGAAGCAGTTAACCCCTTACAAACATCCTCTGCCATTCCAATTGAAATGGTCTTTGACTCTAGAGCAGCCGTGGGCAAACTACAGCCTGCGGGCCGGATCCGGCTGTTCTATCCGGTTCTCTTGGTCTCCCCTCCGCTCCTTTACTTTGAATTTATATTAGTTCACACAAACACTCCATCCATGCTTTTGTTCCGGCCCTCCGGTCCAGTTTAAGAACCCATTGTGGCCCTCGAGTCAAAAAGTTTGCCCACCCCTGCTCTAGAGTGTTTGAACAGGCACATTGAGAATAGGAAGGCTATACTAAAAACTAAGGGTAGTAGATTTTTTTTTAAATGTACATACTGAAAAGTGAGATTCTCACTCCCACCTAGGTGGTAACCAAGCTTCTACCTCCTAGGCAACAGATTGGAGAGTCCTTGTCAAAAATAACTGATAAGTTATGGCTATTCTGAGCCATCTAAAAAATAGCCAGTCCCTATACAATCACCATACAAAGAAGTCCTCTATTAATCATGTCCTAGACATTTATAGAGAACTTCCAGTTAGTCTGTTGTTGTTATACCGCTCTCTGATATATGAACAAAAAGCCAAGAACCACCAGATGTATGAGAAAACCCTATATCAATAAAGATAGAGTCAAAACAAATAAAACCTCTACACTAGGAGGAAACAAGACAATGAAGACAGATAAAGGAAATTTAGATGGGAAAAGACATTGCACTTTTTTAAAGAAAATAAGATGTTCCTTAAAAAGATACATTCAAAACACAAGAGTCCTTGGAAATTAAAAATGTGATAGTAAAAACTAGAAATCCACTCAAAGTTCTACAAAAAGAAAATAGAGGGGTAGGGAAAATATTACCAAAGAAATAATACAAGTAACTTTTCCAAATGTCTAGAGCAGTGGTCGGCAAACTCATTAGTCAACAGAGCCAAATATCAACAGTACAACGACTGAAATTTCTTCTGAGAGCCGAAAACTGACTTCTGTGCATGGGCCACGAAGTTTCAATTGCACTGTACGTGTGCGCCCGCACGTGGTATTTTGTGGAAGAGCCACACTCAAGGGGCCAAAGAGCCGCATGTGGCTCGTGAGCCTCAGTTTGCCGACCACTGGTCTAGCGTGAAGGCATCTAGCACAATGAAGGAAAAGGATTTACACTAAGTATCATGAATCCAGACTTTGGAGCTTAAGAGAAAATCCCAAAAGACCCCAGAGAAGGGAAACTGATCACAGGAGTGAGAATGGCACAGAATTCTCAATAGTAACATTGGAAGCTAGAAAGTATTGGAATAATACCTTCAAATTTTTTAGGGCAAATATTTCTAGTCTAGAATTTTACACCAGCCAAACTATCAATCAAGGGTGAGTAGAATAAGAATTACTTCCCTTAAACACTTTTTCAGAAACCTCTTAGATAATATTTTCCACAAAAAGAAGTAAAAGTATAAAGGAAAGCAGAAGATGTGATACCCAAGAAATAAGTAACTGAAAAGAGGAAAGAGGCAAAGCAAATTTCCAAGGATTATGATGAGGAAAAATTTCAAGGAAGCCGCCATGTAGCAGGCCTAGAGGTTCCCATTTGGATTGTAGATGATGAGTATGTGGTGACAGGAGAGATATCTCTAAGATGAAAATGAAACCATCTGATATGTATGAGTATATTGAGAAGATGTTGTCCTTTGTTTGGTGACAAATAACAAGAAAGTGAATTAATTTTTTTAAGCAATGATTAAATCCAGGGAAAAATTAAAAAGTGATTTAAAAATGAATGATAAAATATTGACATAGTCATACACATGGAAAGAATGAGTATAATTTTATAGTAGAGAGTCAGTATATATGACATAACACCAAAGTATCAAAAACTAAAAGGATAAATATTGAGACATTTGGAGGTAAATAGCAGAAGAAAGAGGGAAATGAGTTCCAAGTAGCTGCCTCTGGAAAGAAGTGATATGGGCAATGTCAAAGGTGCAGAGAGCAACTCTTTTTTCAATATAATTTTATTTTTTACAACTTTGTACACATATGACTTTAGTAAAAATAAAAATAAAACTTCATACTGGTCTGTCTCTTGATGACTTACAATTAAACAGAACCACATTATAATTAAAAGTGTCTAAATAGTCCAAAGGAAGGAGTCATCTCCAATTTTTGCAAGGTCCTAAAAACATTTCAGTCAGACTCAGTTCCATAAAAGAGGTGTCCCAAATCTCTATATCATAAATTAACAAAATTTATGTGACTACGTAACTGGAAGCGAGGCAGCCAAGAACACAAAACCGACTGGTGGAACAGAATTTGCGTTTTTGGTTTCTGTTAAGGTGCTCTGAGTTTTGGGGAAGCATTGTTCCTAGAAAGGAATTTCCAAAGCTTCATTTCCTGAAGTTGAAAATTGAATCTAAAAAGTCATCAGAGCCTGAATGCTTACCGGTCCATGAGGAAATGAGGTAGAGACTGTAAGAAACACCCAAGGCCCATAACAGCACATCCGACACCAATCATTCTAGGTCTGTGAAATTTCGTTCCAAAATAACTCACAAATATAATCAAAAAAAGATTTCCTAAGGAGGGAGAATGAGATAAAAATAAATATTTCAGTAAGTATGTGCAATAGCTTAATAAACAAGCTAATTCAATCATTTACTATCTAGCATTCATTGTATAAACACTATCTCAACTACTGGGATTGGTGCTAGGGATTCAGGAAACAAATAAGACACAACCTCTGCCCTGAAGGAGGGCTATTTTATGTGGAGAGCAGCTACAGCATTTGGGCAGGTTCAAGCCTCAGACTAATGAGAGGGCATGATCCTCTCGTGGCAAAGCCACGTGTAAGTCCCAGCACAATTATAGCCTAAGGCAGTGGTCGGCAAACTCATTAGTCAACAGAGCCAAATATCAACAGTACAACGATTGAAATTCCTTTTGAGAGCCAAATTTTTTAAACTTAAACTATATAGTTAGGTACATTGTTATTAACTTAATTAGGGTACTCCTAAGCTGACCTTTGCTAAAAACTCAAGGGGCCAAAGAGCCGCATGTGGCTCTAGAGCCGCAGTTTGCCAACCACTGGCCTAAGGCTGTAGTTGTAAGCTTGACCTTATGGTCTGAACCTGTGGTCCCATGTGGCTGAGTGATGTGGGCTTGATAGAGTTCAGGTGCATGTAACTGAGTGGATTCAAAACCGGCAAGAACGTTGTAAACATCTTGACCACACCCTCACTTTGCCTCCTGGAATCTGGCTATAAAATAAAGACTCTGCTTGCAGGCCGTGGCACTGTCTCTCTAATCAGAGGGCAGCATCCCAACTAGCCCCAGCTTTATTCTCTTGTCTGTCTTTTCTAATCCTTCACCACCCTCCCCCCTGCTCAGGTTCACCCATGGCCATGCTGGCATGGCACAATTTTACAATGTTGAAAGACACATAAACAGATCTCTATGCAACAACAACAATTAAAAAGGGCAGAGAAAGGGAAGCCAGAAGAAGGAATAGAAGACCAGTTCTGGGAATTTTTAAAGGCTGTATTTGTGATTAGCTAGCCTTAGGTGTCAGGCCATGTGTCACCTCTGGCCTCTCTCTCCATGCCTGCTCCACAGAATATTATGTTTCCTATGCTTGAAAAAAAGAAGCAAAAGTTAAATTCAGATAGATAAATGTTTTCTAACTTATGACTAAAATATAACTTTATATTGGTTAACAACCAAGTGAGAGATCTGTGTTTATTTCTACTTCTTTCCTTAGAAGTAAAAAAATTGTGGATTCCCCATTTTCCAAGTGTTCTTAGAAGTAAGTCTGGATTTGAGGAGTAAATAACTCAATGAAACATTGATTCCCATGTCTTAGGATAAAGAAACTAATTGGGGAAACCCAATTATTATGGACAAGCCCTTGATAAGTATAAAGAGCTGAGAGTCAAAAATATTCGTTTGCCTCTGTGCCATCCTTTAGACCAGTGGTTGGCAAACTCATTAGTCAACAGAACCGAATATCAACAGTACAATGATTGAAATTTCTTTTGAGAGCCAAATTTTTTAAACTTAAACTTCTTCTAACACCACTTCTTCAAAATAGCCTCGCCCAGGCCGTGGTATTTTGTGGAAGAGCCACACTCAAGGGGCCAAAGAGCCGCATGTGCCGACCATGGCTTTAGACCATGAGCTGAGCTATACGAGACTATGTAAAGAGTTATTTCTAACTCCATCACCTAGCATACAGGTGATACAGGGAGCTGAACACTAGGAGACAGAATCAAGAATCGCCAGCTTCAATTTTGCCTCTCCTCAATCCTGATTTTTCTTTCAGAGACTGATTAAATATATTAAAGGCCATTCTTATCTTGAAGGATGTAGAAGCCATGATAAAACTATAAAGGAGTGGTATTCATATTTCTATGCAGCATGTTCACAATCTCCCTCATTCTCCCACTCTGTCCTTACATCTTCCCAGTCATCCACAAGAAGCAGGACCTAAGAATAGAATTTATTTTTCCCTCAATTCAGAGAGATGTGAAAGTAATTTCTTCTTCCCTCTGCACTTAGGAAGAATTGTCAGTTTCCCAGAAACTACAGGAGAAGGTAAATATTTGCTTTTTCCTTTGGAAAACAGATTCCTTTGTTTTCCATTGTATTTCTTAAGTATCAAGATGGAGCCCTTAAGAGTCATCAAATGATAAATTAAATGTAAATATTATAAATACTTAACTACTTATGCTAGATAACCAGAAACTATTAGAATAAAATGTCCAGTGGGGAACATGTGATAATATTTAGGTGTTATTCAGAAGCAATATTTAAATGAATTATTTCTAAGCATACTCCAAACTTAGCTAGGATATTTAATCTGTTTCAGAAAATATACTCTTCAGTAAGATTAAATGGTCTAAAACAAATAAGGAGAATAAAATTCAGACTAGCTCTATAGATAAAATAAATTATAAAAGGAAGTAATATGGGAATAATTCATTACCAATCTCAAAACTCCCATTAATAAATCCAACTAGTGATGTCGGGATGTTGAATTGTCTCTCTATTTGTGTGAGCATGGAATTCATATAAGATCCAGATAGTGTTTTGGATACAAATGCACATGTTATTGCCAGCAGAAACATCTAGGAAGAAAAGAATATAAGAAAACATATGAAAATTTTATTTTTAAATTGTATGTTTGCCATCTGTTGACAAAATATCTTCTACCACAAGACTGAATTAAGTCTCCAATTTAAGTTACCCTTGAATTGGCAATCAACTTCTTGTTGTTGTTGTTGTTGTTGTTGTTGTTGTTGTTATTAATCCTCACCTGAGGGTATTTTTTCCATTGATTTTTAGAGAGAGTGGAAGGGAGGGAGGGGGAGAGAGAGAGAGAGAAACATCCCTGTGAGACAGACACATCGATTGGTCTCCAATGCAACCCCAATGACCTTGCAACCCAAGTATGTGCCCTTGACCAGGAACCTATATAATTGTATTAACCGATGTAACCACAATAAACTCAATAATATATAAAAATAAATAAATATTAAATTTATGCTATTGATCCCTTCAGGTTTAATATAACCAAGCCAACGTAAGCAAAGCACATTTTAAGTTATTACATTTGTTATTCACACTGTTAGAAAAATACATTGTTACACACACACAGAAAATCTGATTATTAAGCAATTGCCTCTCCATTTTACCTGATAAACTTCTACTTGCATTATTTTGCCATAACGTTCAGATCAATGTCTAATCTTGCCAAACTCAAAAGTGATCAAAAATTAAAGACCAACTGTTTACAAATAATGCCTGATTTGACTTTTATCCACAAATGCTATCAATAATTAATAGCTAATATTTATTGAATTTTTACAATATTAAAGTCATTATTTCAAGCATGTAAAAAGAAAAAAAAAATCCCATGAGATAAGTGTATTTTATTAACCTTCTCAGATGAGAAAACTGAAGCACCAAGAGGTTAAGCAACTTGTCTAAGGATTGAAGCAAGTAAGCAGTTGAACTCAGATATGAACCCAGGGAGCCTGGGCCTTGAACCTTATTTTTAACCACTCAGTTTTGGAAGAAGGACATGACAATTGAGGGATAGCTTAAGGGAAAATTTACAAATATAACGAATGTGGCATTTCGAGCAAAATTAGTTTTCTAAATCTGTATCAGAATTCCCCACTTTCACGTACATGTGTATATTTTCTCTACACACGTACAAAGAAAAAACAAACTTTTTTAAATATATTTTATTGATATTTTACAGAGAGGAAGGGAGAGGGATAGAGAGTTAGAAACATCGATGAGAGAGAAACATTGATCAGCTGCCTCCTGCACACTCCCTACTGGGTATGTGCCCGCAACCAAGGTACATGCCCTTGGCCAGAATCGAACCTGGGACCCTTGAGTCCGCAGGCCCACGCTCTATCCACTAAGCCAAACCGGTTAAGGTGAAAAAATAAACTTTTGATAGGGAGAAAATTGCTGGCAGTGTCTTAGTTTGGAAACTGCTTGCAGGCACTAGCTATAGAATCAAAATAAATATCCAGATCCCTTGGTTTAAAATAAATTCAGATTTTGTTTGAAGGCAAAATGCAAAAGGAAATTGCTGTGAAATAGTCAAGATATTAGAAACAGCTAACAAATGAACAATTTTTTTTATTGAAACTGGTTGGCATGCTGCCAAAGCTTGAAGTAAATATTCGCTTTACTTGGTCATTGTGTAGTGATCACTGCCTATAGATCAACAATCATTTCTGCCTAGGAACCATTTTCCGGGAGAGATCCCCACACTCCTCTGGCCCAGAAACCCCTGAAGGGGGTGGGGGGCATTTTCTTGGCCTTTGATCTAGGAAAATAAGTCCTGCTGTAACATTATGTCTAAAAATGTTAAAGACTTTGTCGTCTGTTTAAGTTTCCCCACACTATCTCCGATTAAATTGCCTGAATCAATAACCCTACTTAGACACACTTTCAGTTATAAAACATACTTCATTAAGGCAAGAAATTATCACCATAACAGGTAGTAGGACGTTAATATTAGATTACTTCATGAACATATGAACAACTTTATAAGATCTAAGTTAAAAAAACAAACAAACAAAAAATACATATACATACATCCATGCAAAAAATTCCATACCTTCAACTTGGAAAAACATCTTATTCTATGGGTTTCAATTTTCTCAGTTTCTCCCATGTTGCTCTTCTGAGTGTTCCAAAGTATTTATGATTTAAATCTTGATATTTCTTAGTTCTATTGTTTTAAGAAGACAAAAATATATTAAATTACTAACAAACTCCTAAGTCGTCATTCTTTTGAAGAAAGCACTAAATTTGAATAACACAATAAGAATCCATTGTACAAAAATACCTGGGAAGCTTTTGATCTACTTCTAGAAAATAATGACGTTAAAGAAGATTTAGTTGTTAAGTTTCCATTGAAAAAGTCACATCAAATAACTTTAGTTACTCTTTAGTGAGATTAAAGATAGAATTATTTGTTAAGACCTCTTACAAAATAATGACCATGTGGTTAAAACAAAACTTTTCCTTTCTTTAACCAAAACAAATAGAACCAAAGTGCACTTTTTTTGGACTTACATGAAAATGCTGCTTTTAAGAACACACAAACTTTGATTTGTGTTTGTGCTAAACCTCTGCTTCAGCTAGCCTACCAAAGTTCAAAAATCTCTGTTTGGCTAGTCTCCCTCTTCAAGTTCTTTTCGTTCCAATACTTCCCTGGAGTTTCAAGAAGGGAAGCACTTTCTGGGGCACTGCTGATTCACGGAAACCTGGGGAGACATGGAATTTTAATTATGGAAATAGCCTAAGTAAAAACAACAAATAGGTCTCTGATCTGGAAAAGAATCCTACAGTTGCAAGATATGAGGCTTAGGAGAAGACCAAACAGATACGTAAGTGCAGCTCTGTGTAATAAATACAGGTGTATGTGTATCTATAAGTATATGTATAGTAATCATATAGGTATACATTTTTATATGTAAAACATTATTTAAACTCTATTCAGTTTTATTAACCTCTTTTTAAAATCTTGTCTATTTTGTGTCTTGAAACTAGGACAATATTTTGTACCAAAAACCAAAGTGTTTCACTATGACAATATTTATTCCAGTAATCTATTTTAAGAAGAGAGAATAATATATTAGCATTATTCTCCAAGTTACTTTATGAAAATCCTCTGAACAATAATCCACTCTGAACAAATGATCTTAAATGCACTAATTTTTAAAGACCTCACTGCTTTACCTCTATAAGTTTGCTGAATCCTATTCCCCTACATACATAAAGACAAACACTGCACAGTGTACGAGGTTAGTTCTCTTTTCTCATGCTATGATGGACAAAATTATATATTGAAAGTCTACTGGGTGCCAGTCATAGTGTTAAGCACAGGATTTTGGAAATGAACAAGACAGACTAGCTATCCTATAGACAATATGAACTAATTAGAGACCTGTAAGGCTCTGTGGAAAGCACTTGTCCCCAGATCCCAAGAAACCTATAATTTAATTGGGAATGGTAAAACTTTTAAATAAAATGCACTGGAATAGAACTAAACAGTGTGTGATCAAATTACAAATGTTTTGGTATGTAAGAAATGAAAAAATTCATATATCATTAATGGCGATTCCAAATGGCCCCACAGATGAACTCATACTGCAATCTCCACATAAAATGCCAAATCACCTTAACCAAAGTTCAAGTGCAAGAGCTAGTTTTGAAAAAAATGAGAGAATTTGGATAATTTTTCAAATGAATAGAAACTGCTCCTCTTTGGCCCTCACCTGTAATACCTATGCTTTTATTATACATAAACCTCTCAACTGCTCTCTCCTCTTCCTTCTCATGATTTAGAACCCAATCTCACTCCCCTTCATTTTTCCTTCTATCTCTCCTTGCCAATACCTGAGCCCAATATAGTCACCCAATCAAACAATAAGGGAGGAAGAGAACTTATTCCTCTTCGATGTCAAAGTTGTCTTCATTCTTTTTAGTGGCTAAAGACGTGACTCTTCTAAATGCCTATGTTTTCCTATCAGACCCGGGGACATAGAAGGTAAAGTTAGTGACACAGAAGATCACCCCATAGTAGAATACTGTAGCTCCTTCTACGCATCGTGACACTATGGAACCATCTTGAGCACATTTTATCACCATGCCTCAAAGACTTATTTCAAAATGTGTTTGCTCTCTTGAAGGATGTCTTATAAACAAACGTGTTGACTGAGATAAAAGGCAGTTTGAAACTAAGCACTTGGAATGAATTCAATGTGATTCAATTAACACTGAACATTTTCCTAATTTGCCAGCTTGTACAGTGAAAACATTTTAGCTTTTCATACACACTTTAATAGAGAAAAACAAATTAATTAACAGTAAAATCTATTGTTTCTTTAATAAAATTCATGAAATCCAATAGTTAACATCACAATCACTTTGAGCATTTTGGCTGCAAATCAGAGAAAGCATGCACATGCATTGTTTCTTCATATCCTTGAGAAGGGCAAGTGCCAGCCATGTGAACAATCCCCTTTTGTTAGCACAGGGTGTTTACATGGTGACGTTTGCTCCTGGGACCACAGTGCCACAGATAAATCCTCATCAATCGTCACTGCTAATGAAAATGACTTGCTGAAGCTTTATTAAGAGGAGAAGCATTTTATTTCTCTAACCCCTTCTTAGCATTCAAGGGGGAGCAGGAAATTCTTCAGTTTGCATTCTCACAAAAATGTGGTTGCATTTCTTCCATGTCTACTGGTCACAACTTTGGGTTTCTTTTTTGTTTTGTTTAGTTTTGTTTTAATTGCAGTCACAGCACATTACAGAATTGTTAACTATATACGCATTTTGGGATGGCAGGTCTCTAGAACTTTTCATCTTGCGTGACTGGAACTCTGAACAGCTGCACTCAGGTTTTTGACACTCCTTAGTTGCCAGCCTTACCAAATCTCAATCACAAAAGAATACAATTTTTTACAAAACAAATAAAGCACCTTGTTTGTGCTCTTTCCCCTGTGTTAGATATAGAGACATTATTTTTTTTAAGACTGGGAAATGCATACATTTAATTTTGCATCATAGTATTGAATTAATAAAATAAAGGCTTTACTTTATCATGGCAAAACTAGTAGTACATACATGAAGAAGACTTAGGAGAACATCCTTTCTCTGGGGGAAAAAAAGAGAGAGTCATACCAGCAACATCTTAAGAAAATTGTTTATTTCCAGAATCTTCAAATGGCTTCTCCCTCTGCAAGAAAAGGACAGCCTCTTGGGAGTAGCCAGCTGAAATAATTCAACCAATACCAAACCAAGCAAGCATGTGCCAATGGAGCACATGGAGAACCAACAATGACTCTTTGTATAATGCCTACAAAAATTATTTTACTTCTATTAGTTCATTTTCATCAGAAATCAAAGAATAAAATATTGGATTCTGCAAATAAGCCTTATAAATACAGGTATTATTCTACTTCTCATGATTAGAGGAGGTAACAGGGATGCATCACTCTAGGCAAAACAAAAGGAGAAACTTAATTGAGCCATATGGCCATGTCTGTGATTTCTCCATGCCAACCAAAGGGTGAAATGCACAGAAACACAAGCAAAATAAATATATCTACTCTGTTACTTTAGATAACTTACTGCCTGACTCTGGTAAAAGACCAAGACACGGAAAAGCCAAACTGATACTCGACTTCACAATTCTTCAGGAGAACTGGTGGTGAATATCATCAGTGTTATACCCAATGCAAATAATGCTAATGAATGATCAGGTTATTATCAGAGTTGCCAATCTTTGCCACACTGGCAATTTAAACTATTTTTTTTTTCTTTTAAAAATTTCCCCAATTCTTTTTGTCCTTTTGCCTGCATACACATAGTTTTGGTTACAGAAACATGTTCCTTCACTTAATTATGCCAAATAAATACCAAACTCTTCCTTTTTCTCATAGAGAAAGGAGTTTTTATCTGTTTATAAAGCTCCCAAAATAACTGAAAATCTAAAATGTTCAGATCCCCCCCAACCCATTTATTTGTGTATTTGTCCATTCGCATTAATGAATATGGAAAGGCAGCTAGATATAATAAAAAAATGTCAGACCTTGAGGCCCAGTCAGCTTGGGTTTAGCCTAGTTTAGTTGTGAGTTGTTTAAACGCATTGAGCCTTCTTTTTTTTTAACTTATCTATGGTACTGGAATATTTATTCCTGACTTGCAATATAAGTATAAAGATTGAGTTATAAATTTCACATGAGACCAATCCCTAGCATAGCTGCTGGCATAAAATAGTCACTCTGTAAATGGCAGTGATTATTATTCATTCATTTCACAAATATTTATTAAAGCTCTGCTACATTCCAAACGCAGTAGTTGGTGGTAGTGATACAAAGATGAATAACATATGTGCTTGTTCGCAAGTGGTCTCACCAACTCTTGGGAGAGATAGACAATTAAATGATAATAATAGGTAGTTAGTGCCATAATGCAAACAATTGGAGCTAAGTAATCGGAAGATGGTTAATGAAAACTATTTGGATGTTCATTTGGAATATCATTTGGATACAGTGTAGTAGTGTAAGTACTTGAGCTTTGAAATGAAGCACAACTGGTTTGAAAGCCTGTTGTTAAACTAGTTGTGTGATGTTTGTACAAGTCTCTTATCCATCCATACAATGAAGATAGTATCTGTCTTTATATCAGACAAGAAAACAAAGACAGGAAAAAATAGGGCCCAGGAAAGGCAATTCAATAGAAGAATTTTACATTCTAGGAAACTAGTTACAAAGGTATCAAAGAATTAAAAAACCAGCAGATTTACACTGGTGGAAAGTCACTCCTAAGAGAAAAGGCCTGAGATGCAGGACACACAGCTGCTAACTGACAAGGCACTGCTTAAAAGTGTAGAGGGAGAGATGCCCTGGCTTTCCCTTCTCTGCAACTCCATTTTCACACCAATGCCTCCCATTGATAACCTAACAGGAAATCAGATGCAAGGGAGCCTGGGAAATTTTCTTTTCCCAGACAGTCCCTTGGGATAAAGAGAGGATCAGAGGATGAGAAAAAACAAACAAACATGTGAGGTCAGAAAAAACAAATGACTAACACAGCTATAATCAGTTGGAGTAGAGTTAAGTAATACAATATACAGTAAATATGTAACAGGATGCTAACAATCAACATTCAATGAAGGTAGCTACGTATATTATTGGGTAATATACCTTCAATCCTAATGCTCTTTTTATTCTCAGTAATAGAGAATTTGGGAGATTTAACTAGTTGCAATGGCCAGCTCTGGACATTACACATGTAGATACTGCAATCTCTATGTGATACCAAATAAGATGTGAGATTTTGTCATTAAATCAACTGATTTTTAATTGACTCAATTGCAGAATTTTCATGTACTCTTTACTCAGATTCACCAATTGGTTCCATTTTGCATTATTTGCTTTCTCTCTCTCATTCTTTCTGTATATAGTCTCGTCCCCTGGTACCGAGGGGATTGGGTGCAGGACACCCCACCGAGAATACCAAAATCCTATGTTTCTCAACTCCTTTATATAAAATGGTATAATATTTGCACATAACCTAAGCAGAGTCTTTTGTATAGTTTAAATCATTTCTGGATTACTTATAATACCTAATACAGCATAAGTGCTATATAAATAGTTGTTATATTGTATTGTTTATGGAATAATAACAAGAAAAAAATCCATACAAGTTCAGTACAGACCCAACCATCATAGGCCTAACTGCATAGTACATGTCAGTAACAATGTCACATTTTTTTCAAACATTTTTCAAATATCCAGTTGGTCAAATCCTCAGATGCAGAACTTGTGGAAATGGGATCCAACTTGAATAAGCTGGAGATACTGTGGTCCTTTAACTATTACTAATTTTTTTCTGTGTATATTTCCTAAAAGCAAGATATTCTATATTATATAAACAGAATGCAATCCTCAAAGTCTGAGAATTAAACATTAGTTCAATATTAGTGTCTAATCCATGGTTTACTATACTGTATGTTCTACCAATTGTCCTGATAATGTCTTATAGTTTTTTGTGTGTCTTTTTTTATTTAAATGGCCCAGGATCTAAACCAGCACCATACATTGCATTTAGTTTATTTTGATCAGGAAGAATTACTCAGTTGTTTTTTTTCTTAACCTTGAAATTTTTTAAGAGTATACATTAGTTGTTTTTGTAAAATATCCCTCAGTAGGAGTTTGTCTGATGTTTCTTCATAATTAGGTTTTGGTTGCACACTTTGGACAGGAATACCATTGAAGTGATATTACGTCCTCCTCAGTCGGTGACATCTGGAGACACATGATGTCATTCTGTCCCAGTATTTTATTCTCTCCACATCCATTCCCCCATTAGGAGAAAACTGGGCAGCGGGAAAAAACAGTGTCCTGACCCTGTTCATTAGAAATCAACTGACGACAGGAAGGACGCTATTGACCCCTCATACCCCTGCTTCCCTTTTCCCCAGGGAGAAGGCTCCTCCTCCTCCCCCTCCTCCTCCCCCTCCTCCTCCCCCTCCTCCTCCCCCTCCCCCTCCTCCTCCCCCTCCTCCTCCTCCTCCTCCTCCTCCTCTTGGTGGGCGACCCTCGCGTAAAATGCCAGCAGCCGCCAGCTTTGGGCACCCTGCCCTCCCCTCCCGGTCCAGGAAGAGGCAAGAGGGAGGGCTCAGCCCCAAGCTGAGTGGAGCGAGGCTATCAATTCCGCATGACAATAGGGCAAGACGACCTGGACGCTGAGACCTTCCTGCTGGCCCCGCAGGCCTGGACCGGTTCGCCTGCCAGTCTACAGAGTTTGCACTCTCCATCCCAGGTTAGAGTGTGTACCAGTGTTTTCAGTATAGTTATTATTTTTCCCTTTGTAATGAATAAGTAATTTCTATGGAGATATTTTGAGACTACATAAATATCCTGTTTCATCCTCATTAGTTGTAAATCCATTGATGGTTTTCTCATCCCATTATTAATGTTATATTTATTGGTTGATAGTCTATTATAAGAGCTTCCATTTCTCTTTCAATATTTATTTAGTCATTTATTTCAGTATGGACTCCTCATGAGCTTTTATTTTATTCGATGGGTTTTAACCTATTGCCTTTATTATTTACATTCATGCTCAAATTTTCTACTAGAAGCTTCTTCAAGCTGGTTCCTATAGCCTGCTGATAGGTGCTGGTAGAAGCCCCTTAAAACCGGTTCCTGAATCCTCTTGCTATCTCCCCATCTGTGTTTGGGCGCTTCCTTCCTTTCTGAATCCTGAGTATGTTTTAGGCTCATTTTTCACTTTCCTTGACACAACTCTCAAATTAACCATTTTTTTAAAAATTAACCCTCCTTTAGTGATAAATAAAATTTAAAAACTAAGATAGAGATATATGTATACTTGGGAAATATGTCTGTATTTACAAATATAGGTAAATAATATAGGTATAGGTAAATGTGTAGATATTAAATATGGGTTTATACTGACACCCCCAATTTCAATCCAATACCATCTTCTACTATGACCAATACTGATCAGTACTGAAATCATTTATTTTTTTCCTCTGGGAAAACATTTTTTTTTCTCTATTACCAACTTCAGATAATTTCTTATCATGGGTTCTTATATCAAGAAGATTTTGTTTTGCTCCAATATATTTGACTCCTAATACAATTTCATGTTATCTTTGGATGTGTTTCTCAATAAATTCATGCCCTTTCTTAGTTTAGTAATTTAAAGTTAAACTAAACTTTTTAACTTTAGTGGGGTGGCATTGGTTGATAAGGTTATGTAGGTTTCAAGTGTACATTTCTGTGATACATGATCTGTATATTGCATCATGTGCCCACCACCCAAAGTCAGATCATCTTCCATCATCATCCATTTGGCCCCCTTTACCCTTTACTACTGCCCCCAACCCCTCTTCCCTCTGGTAACCACCATACTATCCTCTGTGTCTATGAGTTTTATTCTTTTGTTTGTTTATTTGTTACTTTCAATTTTATATCACACAGCTTGCATATTTCTAATGATTAACTAGGAATGATGAGATGAGTGTCTCTGTTTGTAGGTGCCTTGTGATTTGCTCAAGTTCATCTGTTCTGAGCACTCTTTGTCTTCCAGTGGATTGCTCTGTGTTCTCTACTAAGCTGAAGCAATGGAAAAGTTTTAGACTTGTTTTTGTTGTTTTCGCTTTTTATATATATTGTATTTGTTTTGTTTTGTAATTATTTGTATTTCCTTATGTGCTTTTTGCTAGAAGGTTAGCTTCTAGATTGAGTCCAAGACAAACATTCTTCTTCCACTCAGCAAAAACATGGAGTGTGTTGTAATTCTCCCTATCACTGTTAAACATCCTCCCCACTTACAGCAACTGATTGCTTTGCTGTTTAACACTTTCTCACTTATTAGTGAGATTGGCTATGCACATTTGTACAAGTTTGTATATATTCACTAGAGGCCCAGTGCACGAAATTCGTGCACAGGTAGGATCCTTAAGCTTGGCTGGTGATCAGAGCTAATCTGTGGGGTGACCAGCAGGGCGATGGGGGGGGGGGATGACTGGCACCCGCCTTGGCCGGCCTGGCACCACCCGCTCACCAGCCCCACCCCCCACCAAATGGTTGTTCCGCAGGTTGTTCCACCATTTGGTCTATTTGCATATTAGGGTTTTATATAGATATATGTGGGTACTCTTTGTGTGAGGAAGGATGTGGGTTATGTTAGAGCAAAGTTTATTGAAATCTGCGGAAATCTGGGGGTAAAAGGAAGAGAATATGTGGAATGACTATCACATTATCACTGGGAAAGGCATGTTTGTCAGCAGAAAACAAATTGGTCAGGGACATGCTTGAAGACCCTAATAAAATGAAAAAAGTTAAAAAGGAGAGATTAAAACAGAATGTTAAATGAAACTGAGTAAAAAGATTTGTGAATAGCATTAATTACTAGACTGAGTCAGATTGGATAATATGAATTGATACAGTAGGTCATCAATATCTTTATGTGATTTATGCCAAAAACATTCAATACAAAGAGAAAAGAAGAGAGATAAATAGATATATGTGTTTACCTAAAATTTGGAATTGCAATTTTGATTCAGCAATGAGTAAAGGAATCTAAGCAGCAAATAAGTACAGAATTGAAATTATAAACCAGGAAGTTGAGTTTGAATATACAAGTAAAGGAAAAATGAAGGAAGTGACAGACTGACCCTACATGGAGTGCCATGTTATGAGTAATTTATACAAATAAAAAGTTGACTAATTGGCAAGGTTAGAAAGCTATACAAATAAAACATTACTGTGAAAGAAAAAAATTCAGATGCATTTCCTGGTGGAAGGTATCCAATGAAGAGTCGTTTTTTAGCCAAAACCGGTTTGGCTCAGTGGATAGAGCGTCGGCCTGTGGACTGAAAGGTCCCAGGTTCGATTCCGGTCAAGGGCATGTACCTTGGTTGCGGGCACATCCCCAGTGGGAGGTGTGCAGGAGGCAGCTGATCTATGTTTCTCTCTCATCAATGTTTCTAACTCTCTATCCCTCTTCTTTCCTCTCTGTAAAAAATCAATAAAATAAAAAAATATATATATAAAAAAAAAAGAGTCGTTTTTGATGTGATGAGGCCACAGAACAGCTAGTTAAGTAGGCTGTTATTCTAAGGGTGAAAGGGGAGCTAACTGAAATGGAAGCATACTCAGAAAGGCAATGTCAAGGTCTGAATAGTTGATACACAAATGTGTGACATTTACCCAGGCTAAGCAAAAGAATGTTCAAATGCATTATTCTCCAACATTTCTCATTCAGCACTTACTATCAGTGACTAGTGAATATCCAACTTTCCAGAAACAGAGACAAACTCTAAGCCCTTATTATGGTACATGAGAAAACCAATCAGCTTTGTGGTGGCAAGTTGATTACATTGAGACCCTTCCACCCTGAAAGGGCTATCGATTCCTCTGTACTGGAACTGGTACATAATCTATCTGTGGAAATTACTTTCCTGCTCACAGAGCCTCGGTTTGGACCATAATCTAGGTGCTTATGGAATGTTTGGTCTTCCAACATAGGATTCTGCAAACCATTACATTGGGCCAAAGGACCTACTTTATGATAAAGGAGGTTCAATGATAGACACAATACCATGAGATCCACTGGTCCTATTAAATATTGGACTATCCAGAAGCTACCAACCTGATAGAGCAATGCAATAATCTTTTGAAGGCAAAGGTGAGGAGCCAATTTGGAGATAACACCCTGCAAAGATGTGGCACAAATATCCGAACACAGTATACCTTAATGAATTCATTGAATATATTCTTTTTTTTTTTTTTTTTTTTTTGGTTAATTCTCACCAGACGTTACTTTTTTCCATTGCTTTTCAGGGAGATTGGAAGGAAGGGAGGAAGGGGGAGAGCAAGAGAGAAACATTGATGTGAGAAAGACACATTGACTGGTTGCTTCCTGCACACACCCTGACTGGGGGTAGGGAGCAAACCCTCAACCCAGGTACATGCCCTTGACTGGGATTCAAACCTGTGACCCTTCTATGCATGGGCCAACACTCTAACCACTTAGCAACACTGGCCAGGGCCATTGAATATGTTCTTATTTATGAAAAAAAAAAGTATATATCAAACCATAACTCCCAACTATGTGACCTTATATTGAAAAGTTATGATCTACAAAAGAAAACATTGGTAGAATAATGACTATATTTTATCCCTGCTTCAGCAAAAACCACTGGCACAGCTATCTTCCTAGCAGTGATAAATACCTAGTTATAGATTCCAAAGAAATTTCCCTTTGGCTGGAATTTGGCCTGTTGTATAACCCAACATCCAGCATCATTAGATTTTATATATATATAAATTCTGAATTCAAAAAAAATATAACCAAGGCTGTACTTCACTATGAAAGAAACACCCACATTTTCCAATGCACTTCATTTGTAAATAAGATGAGCTAGTAAGCCATACACATGCTATTGTGCCATCAATAGTAGGCTCATTTGTATGTTATATGAATTGCCCATGTACATCCCCTATATAAGGTAGAGCATTTTCTTCACTCTTTGTGTGAAGCTTATAGTAACATGACTAATCCCAAGTTCAGACTTATTTCCAACTATAGGAAAAAAGGCATTATATATTGCTGGGTTTTTATTATATAGAATTATTATACCCCATCTGTTAAGACTATATCATTTTGAAAGATAAAGAGTGTTCTAAGATACAGAGTGGTTTTATTCTCTTTGCAATTTGAATGGGAAAGAAAGTGATTGTTGAAAGTAAAAAAACTTTTAAAAAAATTTATTTAAAATTTCATTGTCGCCTGTTCGGTATGACTCAATGGTTGAGCCTTGACCTATGAACTAGGAGGTCAGGGTTCGATTCCCAGTAAGTGCATATGCCCAGTGTGCGGGCTTGATCCCCAGTGAGGGGTGTGCAGGAGGCAGCCGATCAATGAATCTCTCTCATCATTGATGTTTCTATCTCTCTCTCCTCTCCCTTTTTCTCTGAAATCAACAAAAAAATATTTTTAAAAAACAACTTCATTGTCAATATATGTACATAAATTAGCCCAAGTTGATCTAGTACCCCAAGTATAATTTATTTGCTACCTACAGAGTACAAAGTGGTGCATTAGATATTGAGGCCAAGTGGTAGCCTGAGACCATTTTATCAGCTTTTCTAACTCCATTTGCAATAATTGTCCATACTTCACCATTAGCATGTATTATTGCTGACCAGGCACATTTATTGTTTCTTGTGCATATGCCTCAACAATATGTGTTTCCCTGTGACCTAGCATGATCTTACCTTATTTTTACCCCTGAAATTACTAATGTTGAATTAAACTATGTTTTGAATGTGTAGTGCATACATGTATCTAGGGCAGTACAGTAATGTGGATTCAGTAGATCTCAATCGGACCAAATATGACTAAACTAGAGGCCCAGTGCACGAAAACATGCACTGGTAGGATCCCTAGCAGCTGCCAGCTGCCAGCCGGGGCCTCCCTCCGTTCACCCGGCCGCCTGCCACTGCCACTGCCAGCTGGGGCCTCCCTCCCTTCCCCTGGCTGCCTGCCTGCCTCTGCTGCCGCCACCAACCGGGGCCTCCTGCCACCACCGGCCAAGATCTCCCTCCCTTCCCCCGGCCAGCCCTGCCCCTTGTCAAACTCCCTGACAACCTCCCAGTCGAGGGTCAATTTGCATACTATGCTTTTATTATATAGGATGAATGGCTGCTCTCCCTTTACTGTAATATGTCTTTAGACTGCCAGAATAAGTAGTAATTTACATATATGATCCCCGATAAAGCTCTCCCAAAGCTCTATAAGTCTTGTATCAAGCCACAAATGATCAAGTCACATGACTCTTTTATCTCTTTACTAGAGACCCAGTGCATGAAATTCGTGCACAGGTATGGTCACTAGGTCTGGCCTGTGATCAGGGCCATCTTCCCTGGCTGCCCTCAGCCAGCCCCGCCCTCCCCCCCGCCACCACCCACCCCTGGTTCCCCATTTGCCATAAGGTTATTGGAGCCTGCAGGTCAGGGGGAGGGACTGAGAGGTCGGCCATTCCAACCACCTCCCAGCTCCACCCCCCACCACCACCCACCCCAGTTCCCCATTTGCCATTGGGCAACCGGAGCCTGCTGGCCAGGGAAAGGGACCAAGAGGTGGTCAGTGTGCCTCATAGTGACTGGTTGAGTAGTCGTTCTGGTCGTTCCACAGTTAAGGTCAATTTGCATATTACCCTTTTGTTATATATGATAGAGGCCTGGTGCATGGGTGGGGGCCAGCCTGCCTGCCCTGATGGGGTCCCCGGATCAGGGTTGGGTGTCCCTGGTGGGGGGCGGAGCTGGCCTGGGCGAGGGACCACAGTCATTCTGATCTCTGGTGATTCTGGTTGTTCAGCCATTTTGGTTGCTGGGGTTTTATTATATAGAATTATCAGTTCAACTCAGTTATTTATTATTATTTTCTTTGAGGTAGTTGATTATTATTTTAATACTCATCAAAGGATATGTTTTTTGTTGATTTTTAGAGAGAGGAAGGGAGAGAGAGAGAGAGAGAACCATCCATGTGAGAGAAACATTGATCAGTTACCTCCCATACATGCCCTGACTGGGGATTGAACCCATAACTTACGTATGTGGCCTGACTAGGAATCAAACCTGCAACCTTTTGGTGTACAGGGCGATGCACCAACCAACTGAGCCCCCTGGCCAGGATAAGCCCAATATTTTACATTGAGTAAGGTGCAATTAAATTACAGTCTCTAAAACTTATTTTAAAATTTTCCCATAATTGTTTACTTTCAATAAAATTTTATTGCATATCACATCTATATCAACTCTCCAATCTATCTTTTAAGAGTTAACAAATTATTAATGGATGCATATGATATTCAAGGATATTGTATAGAGTAGCACACAATTACCAGGAATAATACAAGAAGAATTATGTATAGTAACTTAATAACCTCCATTGCTAAAGAGTAGAATGTAGTTAGGATGCCTATGTAACTTATTCCAACTGGGAGACTTCTAAGAAGGAAAGAGGTTATTTCATTGATACAACAGATATTAATTGTTGGTTATTCTAAATTTTATTCATTAATTTTTTTATCAAAGTGAAACATTTGAACAAACCCAGTATTAGTTTCTTAGTTGATGTTTGCATGCCAGTAGGAGACTAAGACTAAATATATAAATGTTGGAAAAGTCTTACTGCTATGGAGTTTGCCAAACACTTCCCCTGGTTTCTCATGATTACCTGGGGAAAACAATGAAGAGTGTAACTTGATTGATGTAATTGGAGATATCAACAGTGAGTTTTGATGATTAAATTTATCCCAACCTTTCTCATTGTGCCTACGGCAGCTTTCAGTAACCTGAGAGTGAGTTAAGCTTCTAAACACTTATATACACACTACAAATTCTATTTTACTGCACAATTAGAAACACAAATGATTTCTCTATCTTCCACATTGCAACATGGAGCCAGAACAAAGAACTGATTTGGTAAGACCACATTTAAAACTTCTGGAAATTCTCGTGAGCATTTTGAGAAGACATCTATACTAATAAAAGGGTAATATGCTAATTAGTCCAGATGTCTTCCAGAGATCCATCCAGACGTCCTTCCGGACAAAGCCACGGTGGCGGGGGCCAAGGCAGAGGCTGGCAGTGGATAGCAGTTAGGGGCGATCAGTTCGGCAGGGGAGGGCAGTTAGAGGCCACCAGGCCAGCAGGGGAGAGCAGGTAGGGGCAACCAGGCCGACAGGGGAGGGCAGTTAGGGGTGATCAGGCCAGCAGGCAGAGGTGGTTAGGGGCGATCAGGCAGGCAGGCTTAGAGGTTAGGGGCAATCAGGCAGGCAGGCTTAGAGGTTAGGGGCAATCAGGCAGGCAGAGGCAGTTAGGGGCAATCAAGCAGGCAGGCAGGTGAGCAGTTAGGAGCCTTGCGAGAGGGATGTCCGACTGCCGGATTGGGCCTAAACCGGCAGTTGGACATACCCCGAGGGGTCCCAGATTGGAGAGGGTGCATGCTGGGCTGAGGGACCCTCCCCCCCGTGCATGAATTTTGTGCACCAGGCCTCTAGTTATGCAATAATGTCGTATTCCCTGGATCCTGAATATCATTACCTAGTAGTAGTATGCTTAGATTAAAGAATACCTTTTGGTTACAAGTTGAAAAGCCTGTGAGTCCAAAGATCCTTTGGCTGAGTTCAGGGTGAGCTTTTCATATAAACTATTCTGATCCACCCATTATTTTTCCTTTCACATACACACAACCCAAAGCTATGGAAAGATTCAGCTTATACTCAATGCACTTTTAGTAGGCATTATTAGTGCTCACCAATATTCTTACCACATCAGTTTTTTATGCAGAACTTTTGAAAGGCTTGTTTTTAACAACTAAAATATATCAAATTCATAAGCCTGACATTCAAGTCCCTCTATAAATTAACCCCAATTCTCTTTCCCAGAATTACTGCACATCATTTCTCTTCATATACTTATGCATGGACAAACTCTTTGGTTGTTTTAGTTATTTCTATTTAACTGGTAGCATCATTTTTCTTCTTTCACACTCTCTGATTCTTCCCTCCATTCCCTCTAAATTAAGCAACTGTCTGGAGTGCAACCTTTTGAAATCTTTTAATGACAAAGTCAAGAAACTTCCATCATTTCTCTACTGATCATGAGTTCTCTACCCACTTAACTCTCATCATGCTTTGAGGATGTCTTTTAGATTCATATAAAATCAGAGTATTATATTATTACTACTTAAGTTATAATAAAAAATACTATATTGTTATACTATTACTGTATTTGTATGACTGACAGATTTCTCAATTGTTAGGTTCCTAAGGGCAGAAACTAGGACTTAATCATCCTTTATTCCACAAATTTCCTAGTTCATGATTAAGGAGCTTGAGCTTATTAACACAACCTAGAGAACATTAGGCTACTTGAGCAGTTTCTGACTTTGGTCCTTGATATTGTGCTGGCTCAGAGCTTAACAGTTCTTATCTTTTGAAAATAACACTTACCACCAGCATCTTCAGTTGACAATGGATTAAGCAAGTGTGCCATCTAACTAAAAACAATAACTTGCTATAAATTATAAACATTTTCATTATACCAGAACATCCTATATAATAAAAAGCTAATATGCAAATGGTCATCATACCCTTGCGCCCTCGTGCCCTCACACCCTCGCGCCCTCGTGCTGGGGCCGGGGGACCTGAGGCTGCGTCCCCCACCCTGCGGGGGTGGGGCCAGCCGGGTCTGGGTCTCATGCGATTTCGAGGCGTGCGTGGGTGGGCGGGGCTTGACTCTGGGTCCCAGGGGCGCACCCCAGACTCTGACAGGAGGGAGATTTTCATATACATTTTACTAATTTTCTTTCATCTCTGACACCTATATTATAGAGCAGGCATCCTCAAACTACGGCCCGCAGGCCACATGCGGCCCGCCGAGGACATTTATCTGGCCCGCTGGGTGCCGCTGCCTGTCCTGCTTAGTAGCCGACTCGTCCCGGGCCCGCAGTGTGCATAGGAATTTGTTCATAGTTTTTTTTTTAAACTATAGTCCGGCCCTCCAACGGTCTGAGGGACAGTGAACTGGCCCCCTGTTTAAAAAGTTTGAGGACCCCTATTATAGAGAAAGGGCAAATAGCAATATTAAAATATTTTCTCTAATTAATTCCCTTTTAATATGCACAAATTTTGTGCACCAGGCCACCAGTATTAATTATAATTTTTTTGCCTTGATTTGAGTTACTAAACCCTTTAGGAAATGAATTCCATCTCCCAATAAACTAAACATAGTATTACACAATTAAACATTTAAATTCCACAAAATAATTATTGAAATAAAAATTCTATCCTATATAATAAAAGGGTAATATGCAAATCTACTGAATGGCAGAACAACTAGTCACTATGATGCGCACTGACCACCAGGGGGCAGATGCTCAACACAGGAGCTGCCCCTGTTGGTCAGTGCACTACCATAGGGGGAGTGCCATTCAGTCAGAAGCCCTGAGCCAGGCTCACGGCTTGCGAGCGCAGCAGCGGTGGCAGGAGCCTCTCCTGCCTCTGTGGCAGTGCTAAGGATGACCAACTGCGGGCGGAGCAGGCCTTAGCCATCAGTCGGACATCCCCCGAGGGCTTCCGGACTGCGAGAGGGTGCAGTCCGAGCTGAGGGACACCCCTCCCGGGTGCTTCAGGTTTCTATTCTATATATAGAAAAGGGTAAGTGACTGGCCAGTAGCTAGTGACCACCAGGGTGCAGACACTCAATGCAGGAGCTGCCGAGTGACAGCAACTTTGCAGAGTGCCCTCTCACACTCTGGGACCCCTTGGAAGGTGTCTGACTGCTGATTTTGGCCTGATTCCCGCAGACCAGGCTGAGGGACTCCACCTGCCAGAGGGACCCTGCTCACTCCACAGATGGCCTTCGAGCCCTGATGCCACCCTTGATGTGGCCGGCCGGGGAGGGACCGCGGGAGGTCGGCTCCAGGGCATGTGCAGTCCATCTCACCCAGTCCTGCCCCACTGGCCACCTTCTAATTAATTTCCTTTCAATGTGCACAAATCCATGCACCAGGCCACTCATATTTCCATAATAAGTGAGACTGAGTAAATTCAATTTTTCAAAAAGGTTTTCTGGTGGAGTGGGATGGAGGAAATGGTCATGTTTCTCAATTTATTGGAAGAGAAATGCCTTTTCATTTGAAAAATGTAAAATATACTTGAAAACTCTCTTTTCCCCTTATTATTGATTTAGGCTATCCATTGAATTCATAACCAAATTTCAAAAATAAAATTTAAATCTATACCTATTCATAAACTTTTAAAATTATTTAATTGTTGAACACTTATGAAAACATAGTAGCAAAAGTGGTCATTCCTCTTCATGCTGCTCTTAAACCTACATTATTTGGAAAATATTTATGCTGGCTGAAATGTCTTTGCTTTGAAATATTTATTGATAGTGAAGAATGAGATATCGAAGAACATATTGAGTCATAGTCCTGTGGCATTTCCATCAGAAGAAATAAACACAGAGTACATTAGAAATCCAAACATGATGCTCAAACATGTGAATTAGTAAAATAGTTATATCAATTTGGCTTATAATTAATATCCTTAAAGATATAAGCTGTCACCCAGCCAGTGTGGCTCAGTGGTTGATCATCGACCTATGAACCAGGAGGTCATGATTTGATTCCTGGTCAGGGCACATGCCTGGGGTTGTTCAATCCCCAGTGTGTGGTGTGCAGGAGGCAACTGGTCAATGATTCTCTCTCATCTTTGATGTTTTTATCTCTCTCTCCCTTTCCCTTCCTCTCTGACATCAATAAAATAAAAAATTTTTTAAATTACTATTACTGTCCCTTTTTATAGATAAAGAAACTAAGGCTGTTTGACTTTGGGTAAATCACTTCACCACCTTCTTCCTCAGGTTATACCAATTATAAACCAAGTCCCACGGAGGAGCCACAACAATTACCTAAATATTCATCATTCCATAAGTTTGCTGAGCACTTACTATATGCCAGACACTGTTCAAAGTGCTTAGGATGCCTCAATGAACCAGACAGACAAAATCCCCCAACCCTGTAGAATTTACATTCTAGCTTTGGGTTGGTGGTGGGTACCAGAACTGTACTCTTAGCCACTGTGTACAGCTCCCCACCCTAAAGGACTTGTAAAATCTCTTATCTTTATACTAGAGGCCCGGTGCACGAAATTCATGCACTCAGCCCAGATTGTGAGAGGGCTCAGGCCAGGCCAAGCCTGGACCTCACCGGTGCACAATTGGGGCCGGGGAGGAACGCAGGAGGTTGGCCAGCCAGGGAGGGACCACAGGAGGGCTCCAGGGTATGTCTGGCCCATCTCACTCAGTCCCAATCAGCCAGATCCCAGCAGCAAGCTAACCTACCAGTTGGAGTGTCTGCCCCCTGGTGGTCAGTGCACGTTGTAGCAACTGGTTGAGTGGCCTTAGCATATCATTAGCATACTAGTGGCCCGGTGCACAAAATTCGTGCACGGGGGAGTGGTGGGGTGTCCCTCAGCCCGGCCTGCACCCTCTCCAAACTGGGACCCCTCAGGGGATGTCCAACTGCCAGTTTAGGCCTGATCCCTGTAGGATCGCAATCCAGGACTGCTGGGTCCTAACTGTTCACCTGCCTGCCTGCCTGCCTGATCATCCCTAAGCACTGTGCCTGCCGGCCTGCTCGCCCCCAACGGTCCTTCTCCCCACCCCCGCCAGCCTGATCACCCCCAACTGCTCTCCCCTCCTGGCCTGATCAGCCCTAACCATCTCTGCCTAGGCCGCACCACCATGGCTTTCTCTGGAAGGACATCCAGAAGGTCTCCTGGTCTAATTAGCATATTACCCTTTTATTAGTATAGATTATGCTTTGATTGGTTGAATGGCCGACTGGACAACCAGACACTTAGCATGTTAGGCTTTTATTATATAGGATGAGATTTTTTTGCATTCTCAAACAGTGATATATTTCAAAATAAGGAGCCTATATCTTTAAAAGAAATTGAACCAACTCATCCAAGATCACACAGTTAATAAGTGTTATTCCAAAATAGAGCCCAGATTTATCAGACGCCAAAGTCCAGACAATTTCTCTACATTATGCCCAAATAAAAATGCTTTTCTGCTACTTCCACTGTGCCCTATGGTTTATTTTATATAGGACCCTGTCAAATTAGTTTGTCTTGGAACTGGACAAATAGGTCAGGCAAAAGAATAATGGGATATAAATATTTTTCAACATGTAAAGAACTTGTTTAATGTTGAGAATAACAGTCTTTACCCAGTATGAGATAGTTTTGCTTTGTTTCACTTTGTTTTTTAAGGTTTCAATAGAAAGAAAATATGAAAAATCTAATATACACTTATTAAATATTTCTAATACTGAAAGATTGTTGGAAGCTTCTCTTTATTCTTCCCCCACCCCCCAAAAAAATATCCAACTGAAATTTTCACATTGCATTTCTATTAAGACTTCTATTTCTTTGTTCTATATACATCTAAGAAAATTGTCTCTTATGGTGAAATGAAAACTTGAAAACTCCTCTGAGAGAATAGGCCCATAGCCAGTAACTAGTCCCTTAAGGCCCCTGCATGGGACTTCACATTACATTTCACCCGCATTGCTACTGCTCCCTTTTGTGCCGTCACCTCCTATATGTTTCACACCTCACATTCATGCACCTCCATACCTTGGCCCATACAGTTTTCTCACCTTGTCATACCCTCCTCTCACCCTCTGGGAGTCTATACCCGCGTTCCCAAATGCCACATTCTCCAAGGAACTTCTCATGATCCTTTCATCTCACCTCAGGATTTACATAGACTCTTCTGATATTAGCTTACACAAATATTTCCTCAATCACTAAGCAAATGTTTATTGAGCTCACTTTTGTATTTGATATCATTTTTGTGGTTGGGGTTTGGAGAATACCTTGAAGAAGTTGACAGCTCCTACCTAGTATTTTGGTTATGCATGGACAGGTGTTATTTCCTCATCTAGCCTGAAAAGTACCTGAGGACAAGGATATATATGAGTCATCTCTGTAGTCCACACAATATTTAAACCCATTACTTGCACATAACAGGTGCTCAATAAATAGTTGAAATAAATGTATTTTATGAGTAATGAACAAAAAATTAAATAAATGAGTAAAGGTTAATATAAAGTTACTAGAGGCTCCATGCACCGGTGGGGTCCCTCAGCCTGGCCTGCGGGGATCAGGCCGAAACCAGCTCTCCAACATCCCCCGAGGGGTCCTGGATTGCGAGAGGGCACAGGCCAGGCTGAGGGACCCCACTGGTGCACGAATCCATGCACTGGGCCTCTACTATGCATATAAGATCTTTGGTTAATCTCTTCCCACCCTCTCCCTTTCCCCCTTCCCTCTGAGATTCATCAGTCTGTTTCATGTTTCCATGCCTGTGGTTTCTGCTCCTGTGTTGAGCATCTGCCCCCTGGTGATCAGTGCATGTCATAGCTACTGGTCTGATGGTCGAACGGTCAGCTGGTTGCTTAGACTTTTATATTTATAGACTAGAGGCCCGGTGCATGACATTCGTGCAGGCGGGGTGGGGGTTCCCTCAGCCCTGCCTGCACCCTCTTGCAGTCTGGGACCCCTTAGGGGATGTCTGCCTGCCGGCTTAGGCCCATTCCCCATGGGGAGCCGGCCTAAGCTGGCAGGCAGACATCTCCCGAGGGGTCCTTAGCGCTGCAGTGGAGGCAGGAGAGGCTCCCACTACAGCCGCTGTGCTTGCCAGCCATTTGCCAGCCGTGAGCTCAGCTTCTGGCTGAGCGGCGCTCCCCCCATAGGAGCACACTGACCACCAGGGGGCAGCTTTTGCACTGATCATCTGCCCCCTGGTGGTCAGTGTGCATCATAGCAACCAGTCGTTCTGCTGTTCGGTCATTTGCATATTAAGGTTTTATTACATAGGGTGATTAATACAATGTGATAAAGTTAATAGAGTGTGGTTGTTGTGCTCCCTTTATAAAAAAAGAGAGAATAATTGTAAGATTTTATTAAATTGATTAATTTATTAAAGAAAAGGAATAAAATATTCAAAGTACCTGACAGATCTTTGGTGTTCAATCAGAGGTAGCTATTATAGCCACAGTAACTGTTCACAAAGGAAAGATCAGATATAATAGTGGGTATTTTTGTTATTAATAGCAAATAAACAGGATTTAAAAAGAGAGAGAAAGACAAGAAGGACAGATAGGCAACAAAGTGGGCTCAAAACATTGTGGAAAAAAGTTCAAAAAAACAAAAAGAAAAATAGAATAATGAAAACAATCTACCTAAATCCTAAGTAGGATTTATATCACTATATATATTTCCAGTTCTAATAACCAATGATGGAAGGACATTTGTCTTACATAACCACTTCTAGAATTACAAGATTTTGACAGAATCATACAAGATAGAGGTTCAGAAAAATCCACCTCTTCCCTGTTGGAACATTCCTTTTGTTATTTAGAACAATGGTTACGATCAGTAAGAAGCAGCCCATAAATACTAAAAAGGAAATAATAGAGAATGTAGAAACAGCATATCTTGCAGAGTTTACCTGGATTGTAAGTAGATTAGAGGAATGATAGCAAATTCTAAAATTCTGAAAGAATAGAGTAGCCACAAATATTACCACATTTGTAACAAACTATAATTAATAAATTCAATAATTTTAAAATTGAATACTTCTTAAAATATAAGCCTTATAAAAAGGAAACTTATTTTATCAAAAATTGTAGACTTAAATTTAAAAATATATCTTCATCTTATAGGCATAATGCCTGATTATCCTATAAGCATGTGAATATGGTGCCTATGCAATTGAAATGCTGAAATAATTAGGGTGAGCTTACATGAAAGCTAGGAGGCTGTGGTCCCACACACAGCTATAGCTGTGATAAAACTGTATTCTGGTGTGGTCTGATAATTCACTTCCTTTTATTGAATACATTCCTCTATTTTCAGAAGCGTCAATGATCTGAACAAGCAATAGGCAACATATCTTGAGCTGAACTCCTGCCCAAAATTAACCCCCATCACTTTCCATAATTTGAAATTCATTCTTTTGCGTTTTAAGGGCCATTTAGTTCAAGAGTTCCTTATTAAAAGACAAAAAAGGGGAAATCCTTATTATCAACTAATACCCTAGTTAATAGTTAATAGCTAGCTAAGAACAAAGCCCTAGGAAACAGGATAGGTACCTGGAAACGAGAAAACATGGTGAAGGATGGGAAGGGGTGAGCTATAAGGAAAAGAAAAGGGAAAAGGAGCAGAGGGGGAAAAGGATTAAAGGAGTCCTGGTTGCCTTACAATTTCTCTGGTCGGGCTTTGGAGCCTACATATATTTGCAACCATTTTCTTGCGCACAGGTAGAAACTATAACGGAAGAAAATTACAGAGTAGACTTCATAATACAATTTACACAAAAGCAAAACAAAACAAAAAAACAAAACAAAACAAAACAAAACAAAAAAAACACAAATCAACCCAGAAAGAAATGAGACCTGTTTGAGATTCCATTGAGTGTCAGGAAAGGAACTGGCCCCATAATGAATTTGGTAGGCAGTGGAGGGAGAACCAAATGACTTCTTGGTTCCTGGGTCAATGCTCAACCACTGAGCCACACTGGCAGGGCTGAATTCTCACTTTTATCCCAAAAGCCCAAGTATCTCTGAGGCTTCTGGAACTGCCAAGGGACCATCTAGGTAGATATCATTAGACTTCCTAGAATCGATTCAAATAGGAGCTATCTAAATCTCTTTCTGGATCCTAAGAAGATTAGACATACAATAAAAAATGAGATAAATAACGTAAAGTGCTTGTCAGAGAGCCTGATATTGCAGATTTCAATAATTGGTAGCTCCCGTTGCCCCTGTTGCTAGACAAAATAACTGAGAAGTTATCAAGCTTAAGTTTCATCTTGTCTTTGTTCTGGCTCTAAGTATCTGTACTAAGTTAACATCAAAGACATTTTCTACTTTCTGTCCTCATTCCAAATATGGGACATGTAATTTTATTTAATTCCTCTCGTGTACGAAATAAATGGCTATTTTGCAGATTTAAAATGCTATATAAACTTCTGAAATTATTTTCCTCCCTCTATAGAGTAACCCAAATTTGATTCACATGCTTTGACTGTCCTTACCAATTCCCTTTCTATGGAATTGGTGTGAGAAAAGAGTGAAGATAAGGGAATACAAAAAGTTCAGTCACTTTAAACCAGCTGATGAGTTTATTAACATTATGAATGTTGAGACATGAAGAAACAATTCTATTCTTGTCCTAACTTGCCAGGGAACATAAACTTCTGACCCTTCCAGTCTTGGGTCTTGTTTAGGTATATATCAACTCATGTGTGTCAGTACCTGGACTTACACCAGACTTCCAGATAACCCTCTGTTTATCCTTTGAAGGACTCACCTCTCCAGATCTCATGATATTCAACTAACATCCGTTGTCCAAAACACCAGATGGGACCAGATCTCCTGCCGTTCATCTTCCAGACCAACTGGAATTCATTCTCCAGACCGTCTGACATCAGACTGATAACTGTCCTTGACTAATCCTAACCCTAAGAATTCAGGATTGATCATTCTCAATCATGTACTTCTTAGTATAAGAACTCTTAATTTTCCTTCTTTGGAATACTCCCAGGTTTTTGCCTCGCTGCATTTCCATTTTGCAAACCATAATACCCTTGATGTACCATGCAACAAGGAGTCCCGGGTTCAATTCCCAGTCAGGGCACATGCCCGTGTTGTGGGCTCGATCCCCAATAGGGGGTGTGCAGGAGGCAGCTGATCAATGTTTCTCTCTTATTGATGTTCCCCTCTCTCTCTATTTCTTTCCCTTCTTCTCTCTCTCTAAAATCAATAAAGTACATTAAATAATAATAACTATAAAGACCCTTGATTAAATATTTATCATTTCTTTCTAGCCAAAGCCTTCAAAACTCTTTTTGAGTTTGGTCAACAGATGACATGCCTCAAAAGCTAAATCTATTCCCATGATTCAAACAAAAGATGTCTCCAGGTTAAATGGCAAATATTTTTGTTTAGGAAATATTTAAGTGAAATATGTATGTGTAGAAAACATTTAAGCAGAAAAACCAATCACAGTATACTGAAATGAAGGGAGGGCTGCAGAAGACAAAATTATAATCTTGGTGTCTTTCTAAGGAGAAGGTCAATGTTTACTGAAAGGGATGTGTTATTGAATAAAGACATTAAAGTTGAAATAATGCAACCTTATGCTTGCAAGCAATATTTGCATTAGAAATGGATTGCAGGTTCAAGTGCCTTAAACAAATAGGAGGTTTGTGGTGATATCAGAAAATAGCCTTATTCTTCTATCAAATTCATTTTATGGGGCCAGTTCCTTTCCTGATGGTAAATGGAATTTCAAACACATCTTACTTCTTTCTGTTGACTTTCAAAAGGTAAATAAAAAGGAAAAAAAAAAAAAACCCTCTGGTCATGTTTAGTCCCACAAAAAAAGTTCATTTCAAGATTAATATAGCTAATTCGCTTTGAACTTCATTTAAATTAAAATTTATTTCCTCCCACTACAACATATCCAACGCCTACCGTCGGGACAGTCCAGGTTTTATCTCTGCTTTCTTTCCTAGTCTCTCCCAACCTCTCCCCACCCCACACACCCATCTCTTCCCTCACAACTGAACAGGCCGCTTCTGTCTCCTCCGAAGTTGAAACTTGTAAGGGAGGAGTTATGGAGGCAAGAAATTTTATCCTTGCTTCCTTTGTCAAAGACAAGTATGTAAAACTGACTCTCAGCCCAGCCAGCATGGCTCAGTGGTTGAGTTGTCAACCCATGGTCATGGTTCAATTCCCAGTCAGAGTACATGCCCAGGTTGCAGGCTCAGTCCCCAGTGTGGGCGTGTGCAAAAGACAGCCATTCGCTTGTTCTCTCTCATCATTGATATTTCTATCTCTCTCTCCCTTCCTCCCTCTCTAAAGTCAATAAAAATATATTGTTAAAGCTGACTCTCATGGCCACTTTGGTGGGTCTTTGGAGATCCCATCCTTCAGTCCTAATGTCACCTGCAGTGTCCTTGGCAGGGTAAATGCACCTTGCACCTCATCTGACTAGTCACACACAACTTCTTCAAATTTTGACATGCAGCACACATCTTTAGCCTCTTTCAACTGAGGTCTCAAAATTGCTCTGTGTAATCCAATCAGTCCATAGCTAAGACAACCCCAAACTAGCTCTGGCTGGCCCACATTGACGGGGGTGCCAGTACTTTTAAAACAGAGCCCTCTGGCCCTAACCGGTTTGGCTCAGTGGATAGAGTGTCAGCCTGCGGACTGAAGGGTCCTCGGTTCAATTCCGGTCAAGGGCATGTACCTTGGTTGTGGGCTCATCCCAGTAGGGGGTGTGCAGGAGGCAGTTGATCAATGTTTCTCTCTCATCGATGTTTCTAACTCTCTATCCCTCTCCCTTCCTCTCTGTAAAAAAATCAATAAAATATATTTTAAAAAATGAAATAGAGCCCTCTACCCTGGCCAGTGTAGCTCAGTTAGTTGGGCATTGTCCCATGCACTGAAAGGTTGCCAGTTTGATTCTCAGCCCGGGTTGGAGGCTCCATCCCTGGTAGGGGGCATGCAGGAGGAAGCCAAGTGATGTTACACTCTCACATCGATATCTTTCTCTTTCTCCCTCTCCCTTCCTCTTTCTAAAAATGAAATTTAAAAATAAATAAATAAAGTAAAATAGAGCCCTTTCTTCTTTCTGCCTCCCAGCAGATGGATCCACCCACAGCCTTTTACCTTTTAGATACCAGTCCCCTGTGTTCTCCAAACTACAGAGGACAAACATAGTGCACTCCGAACAGATTTAAAGCCATGCTCACTAGGCTTAAGGTCGGGAGAAAGAACACTTCACCCTGCTCTGAAATTGAAAAGTTTGCAGGTGTCCGCCATACCGCTATGAGAGATACTAAACCTTCTGTAACAGTAATCTGCTTAACACAGTACGTCGTGAGCCAAGAAAAAAAAAAAAAATAGATTAGTCACTGGTACAAAACTGAGCCCATAACTAGACCCTGTGTAAGTGAAAATGTAATATATGGTAGGTACTTCAAAGTATATAGCCATATGTTTGTTTGTGAAAAACCAATATTATTACTCTTACAAGATCCTGCATTAAATAAAATTGTTGTCCCTCTCAGAAAATTATAGACAAGGCAATTAGAAAACCCAAAGGGTCTTATGGTAAATAAGTTTTAAATCTACCTTGCATTTTTTTCCCCACATAAAAGCAACTGAATTGCAACCCACAACAACCCAAATACATTAATTTCTTTTACCTTAGTATTCACCATCATCTTCATTCACTGCTGCTTCAATACTGTAAGATCATCAGATTTTTAAAAACTTCTATATTGAGTAAACAATATGAATAAAGCTCTGCACACATGTAAGCCGGAGTGTCTTGCTCTGAATCAGAGCTGCAAATAAAGGGATCTTTGTTTATATAAGTTTTAATCCTTTGGTAAAGTTTCTCTGGCTCCGAGGATTGCATAAATCAGGTTATAGAAAAGATTAGTCACTTGGAGCCAGAAGCTCCTCCTTGCTGGTTTAGTGGGGGTTTTTTTTGTTTGTTTGTTTCTTTTTTTTTTTTTTTTACAGTTAACCCTTATGTTGCCATGGCTTATACTATCACATCATGTCAAAAGTCTACAGAAATACTCAGTTAATGAGTTAACGTTCTTTAACGTGCCAACCCTCCATTTTTTTCTTTTGTGATTAAGAAGAAAAACCACAGACTTGCTGATTTATTAACTTAGTAAACTAAGATGCTTAAAAATTGAGCCTAAAGTTTTTGTGTAGCTGGATAACCTCAGAAAAGATGGCACCCAGTAGACATAGACTTGGGAGCATAGGGTTGCTGTAGACAGGAACATTCCTTCTATAGGGTAGCATCAACGTTTGGGGGAAGCACCAACATTTTTGTATATAAGACTGATGTGAGAAAACCAATGATTACCAATTACTCTACCAATAACTTGCTAGCTGGTTTGGATGAGTGAAAAATTAGAGGCCCAGTCAGGTACCGAGGTGGTCAGATTCAGGTGGAATTTGGGACGGACTGGAGAGGATAGCCTGGATTGACATTTTAAAGGGGGAAACCTGATACGAATGGTATGGAATGCTTCAAAGCTCCAACTTTTAAGAGCCCAGATCCAACCCGGCTGGTATGGCTCAAGGGTTGAGCATGAACCTAGGAACCTGGAGGTCACAGTTCTCGGTCAGGGCACATGCCCAGGTTGCGGGCTCGATTCCCAGTGTGGGGTGTGCAGGAGGCAGCCCATCAGTGGTTCCCTCTCATCACTGATGTTTCTCTCTCTCTCTCCCTCTCCCTTCCTCTCTGAAGTCAGTAAAAATGTATTAATAAAAGAACCCAGATCCAGCTCTGACTAGCTGTGATTCTGGACAAGTTCATTAGCCTCCATTTTTCAAGCTATGCTATAGGATAGTTACAGCACTTACCTCAGGCAATAGCTGAAGTTATTGTCCTTTCATTCGGCAAACATTTGCTGAGTGTCTATTTCATGCCAAATACTATTCTAAGCGCAAGGGACATAATAATAAGTAAAACAGTCTAGATCTCTACCTCATAGGTTTTGTTTGTTCTGACTGAAGGCAGGGGAAAAAAAAAACCAAGTCAGCATATCAAGATCAAGAGGGAATATTTTCCCTTTACTAGGCCTATTTAATAAATATATTTAGAAAGCTGTGAGGGGTGTGTGTGTGTGAATAAACCAGAACACTTTTTTCTACAATGTATTCTATCTACCCAAGAGAATACCTAGTAAATCTCAGATATAATTTGTACTGCTCCACGGCCTCAACGAGTGAGACTTCTCCCATTGTTTTCAACTGTTTAATTTTGGAGAAGGATGGACCCCAAAATGTCCACCATCCTGCTGCCCTGGGAATTATTCAAAAGTGGGCAGGGGGCGAGTGGGAGATCATGAGGCGGTGATCCCTCCTGTCACCTCACCAGAGCCCCAGGAGGAAGCCACCTTCCGTAGGGCAGAAACGAACAACATGGTGTGCTTGCAGATTGCTGAGACTGGTGTAGCGGGAGCAGGGGGAGCTCAGGGAGAGGACAGAAGTGGATACAATGAAGCAGGGAGGCTGAGCAGAGGCCAGATCACACCCAGAGCTGTGCACACAGCAAGGAGTTGAGTTTGTTGTGTTCTATCAGAAATGGGAAGCCATTAAAAGATGTGAGCAGGAAAATGACTTGATTAAGGTTGTGTTTCTAAAAAAAAAAAAAAAATCGGTTTGGCCGCTGTGGAGAGAAAAGGGGGGACACAAAAAGCAAGAGTGGAGCCGGACCTACTGCAAAGGTCCAGGCGCGAGATCTTCAGTGGCTTGGAGAAGGGCGTTGGCACCGGCGGTGGAGAGATCTGCACACATTCAGAATGTGTTTGGGAGACAGACGGAAGAATGTACCGATGGAAGTTTTCTAGGAGCTTTTGCACAAGGGAAATATTTAGAAAACTCTGTGGCAACTCCCTGGACGAGGGCTCGCAATGTGTCTGGCACCCGATTATTTTCTCTAGTACCTTTTCTATTCTGGTAAGATTGTACACAAAATAATTTTCCTGACTTCGATGGGCCTGCCCAACATACATAAAATTAGCTGTTACTGTACAGCCAAAGGACTTAAAAACTATAGGGAAAGTACTTTTTAAACATGGATAAGGGCCTCTTGGACCACTCTTTTTGTTTGTCTCTATCAGCCGCCTTTTAAAATTCAGAAACAGTGCCTCTACTTTGAATAACTATCTACCCAAGGTCATCACCCCTCCCTCAACAGCACTGAAACGCAGAGCCCTTTAAACTGCCACTGTTCCCCAGCTCTGTCTCCCATGTGTAATGTGATTCCGTAACTTTCAGTAGGTCTTACCACATGTGATGCTGAACCCGGAGGCCTCTGCGTGAGCTCCTCCACACACGCCTGGGGAGTCCACCTGACACCCTACATTGTTCACTGAAAAAGCATCCCAACCCTAACCCGTTTGGCTCAGTGGATAGAGCGTCGGCCTGCGGACTGAAGGGTCCCAGGTTCGATTCCGGTCAAGGGCATGTACCTTGGTTGCAGACACATCCCCATTTGGGGGTGTGCAGGAGGCAGCTGATCGATGTTTCTCTCTGATCGATGTTTCGAACTCTCTATCCCTCTCCCTTCCTCTCTGTAAAAAAATCAATAAAATATATATATTTAAAAAAAAAAAAGCATCCCAGTCCCTTCTTTGCGGAGGGAAATCCAGGGTGGTCCATATCATGCTGAAAATACTGGTCCTATAAGTTGCTAAATAAAAGCTCGAGGCCAGCATCTGAATCAGGAAAGCTGATTTTGGTTAGCGTTTCAGTGGGAGTTTTGTTTGTCTGTTTGTTTGTTTTTTACAGAAGAGACAGAGTGCTAAACTGCGAGGATTGGGCTTGTTATCCACTCTAAAAAAAAAAAGATGGGAAAAAATTTGTCCAAAGATCCCCAAAGCTATCCTAAAACATTTTCTGAATGACTGGTAGAATAAAACTTACTTCTGTTTTCAAGCAGCTTCAAACTTATAAATAGACAGTGAAGGTGTAGACAGTGTTCAGATCCCCCCAGAAAGGCATCTAAGGTTCTGAAAGCATTGATAATCCCGGCTCCCCAAAGACAACAGAAAAGCTTCTAACTCTTTTTACTGTTTGCTTTCCCTCAAATCCTCATCTCAAACTGGCAACTGTGGAGAGTGTCATTTGATACTATTTCCATTGTCAAGAGTTCTGTTTCTTCTCACATTAGAAGATGTGGCAAAACAGAAAGAAAGAAAAAAGTGGCTACTTTAACCCTAAGGCTGGCCTAAATACTATCTCACCACGTTGGCAAGCACGCTGTATTGATATCCTACCACCATAAAAGACTAAGCATTGGATAGAATAGATAGTATAGAACTGGGTTCAACAAACTATGTTTTGGGGCCAAGTCTGTTGCCTCTTTCAGGTTTTATTGGAACACAGCCATAGTCGATTATTTAAAATTTACGTGTGGCTGCTTTCGTAACTACAATGGCAGGTTTGAATAGTTGTGGTAGCATCTTACACTTTGCAGAGCCTAAAATATTGACTATCTAGCCCTTTACAGAAAACGCTATTGCTGACGCGGGATGGAGAATAAGGCTTCTGGGAGCAGTAGTGCCAGTTTGTGGTAGTCAGCAGAAGTTCCAGTAAAAATTGGGACATATAGGCTAAACAGATACCGTTGTAAAACATTGGAATGAATGCATGTGTGGCTGGTGACCCATACTCACCTTTGAACATAGCCTTTGAGATCGTGGTTCTATTTCTGAGTTGTACTGTACAGAGGCTTTCTTCAGAGGCAATGCCCTGCTCTTTCATACCCCCTGAACATCAGACATGAAGCATGTTCTCCTCACACATTGCACCAGTTCTCTCCTCCCAGTGAGGGCTAATTAGTCAAACAAGGTCCCTTGTAAACTTTTTCTGTGCCCTGTTTTTAAATGTGCACAGTAAGCCTTTTAGTAAGTCCCGTGTTTGGAAAAAGAAATTCTTTTATGGAACTCAGAAACACAGAATTTGATTCATCATACTCCTTGATTCACAACGTGTGCTCATCACTGTCCATGCCTGGTATGTTTTTATTTATGAAACCTAGACACTTGTCAATAAACTACTTGTCTACCATATGGTTTCCTCCATTGAGCTACTTCCTAGATCCAAAGTCATCTAGTCCAAAGTAACCATCCACCTGAATGTTGTGTTCATTGTGAATCTTTTGTTCATAAATCCCTGACTTTCATTTTTATGTAGTTTTTCAATGAGATAGAGAGGTGGGGGGTGGGAAGAGGAAGGGAAGGGGAGAAGAGAAGAGGGGAGAAGAGAATGAATTCATTTATGTGTTTAACTTTATACAGAGAGTTTCAGACTATATGTAACTTGATAGGACTCGATTTTTTTCACTTTTTGCTATAATCCATTCATTTTGTTGCATAGTATATCATTGTGGTTCATTTGTTTTTATTGCTGCATAGAACTCCATTGGATGAATGCACTGCACTTATTTACTTTCCCTTTGATAAGCATGTGGGTTTGTGAGCACAGAGTTCCTGAAACCCTTATAATTTCTTAATGGTTAGAGCACTAGGAGCATCTTTTGTTCTATTGAGGGGACTCTGGGGGGGTTCCTGGTTGGCTCCTGCTGGGGGCTGAAAGACAAAGCCATGGTTGGAACCTTGGAATTATCAGCCCTACACCCCATCCTCCAGAATGGAGGGAGGAAGAGAAATGGTGTTAATAACTGATCGTGCTTATGTGTGGAAGCGAGCATAAAATCCCTAGAATATGGGGTTCAGAGAGCTTCTAGATTGGCGAACACATCCACACTGGGAGGGAGACACACCCCAACTCCATAGGAACAGGAGCTCTTGAGCTCAGGACCCTCCCAGACCTCACACTAGGTATCTGTTCATCTATATCCATTAATAAACTAGTAAATGTAAGTGTTTGCCTGGATTCAGTGAGCCACTGTGGTAAATTGACCCCAAGGAGGGGGTATTGGAACCTCTGATCTTGGCATCTGAACGGGGAGCAGTTTTGTGGTACTGAGTGCTTAACCTGTGAGATCTCAATGCTGCCTCTGGGTAGGTAGTATCAGAACTGAGTTGAATTGTGGGATACCCAGCTGGGGTCAGAGACAGCTGCTTGGTGTGAGAAAAAACAACAACAACCATATCTGGTGTCAGATGTATTGTAAATGGGGTCGAACTGTGAAAGAAAAGGAGACACACAAAAGACATGGGAGCGGAAAATGGTGATTTTTCTTACACTTGGAGACTAGCATTTCTAGTCTCCTTGTCTATTGGCTTTTGTTTTATATTTTCCTTTTATTTTTGTCTTTTACTTCCTTCTGAAGGATTTCCTCAACCTGATCTTTTATCCATTCTACTGTATTCATTCTGCCAGTTATTTTTCAGATTTAACTTCCTCTTTTGTTCCTTTTGTGGCTTATTGCTCTTACTTCACCTTGTTAATAATCATTCTTTATTATTTATCTTGTTTATTATATTTACTAGAGGCCCGGCTCATGAAATCCATGCACTGGAGGGGGGCCCTCAGCCCAGCCTGTGCCCTCTCGCAGTCCAGGACCCCCAGGGATCGGGCCTAAGCTGGCAGTAAGACATCCTTCTTGCAGTCCAGAGCTCTTGCAGTCCAAGACCCCTTGCTCCTTACCGCCCACCCACCGTGGAGGTGGGAGAGGCTCACGCCACCTGCCACCTCCACTGTGCTGGCCAGATGTGAGCCCGGCTTCTGGTTAACGGGGGGGGGGGGGGGGGGGGGGGGAGGAGGGGAAGGTGCAGCAGTGGGGGGAGCTCAACCAGAAACTGGGCTCACTGCTTCTTAGTGCTGGCCCCACCCCCCGCCCACTGGGAGGGGGGCGATCTGGAGCCAGGCCAGCTGGGAGAGGGGCTGTGGGAGGTTGAGGCACCGCGGTCGCACCCCATCCAGCCTCTGCAGTGCCAGGACCAGGCCACGCTGCTGCCTCTGCAGAAGGGGCTAGAAGACACACAGCCCCCTCTCCTGCCGCCTCTGCAAAAGGGGCCGCAGTGCTGGGACCTCTGGGCAGCTTCGCCTGGGCCGTCCGCAGGCACCTGAGACCCGGCTTTGTCAGGAAGGACGTCCAGAATGATGTCTGGTTTATCCAGTCTAATTAGCATATTATCCTTTTATTAGTATAGATTATATGTTCTCCTTCTTTTGTATCTATAACCTAATCTGTTGTTTTCTTTTCAAATGACTGTGCTCTTAGATGTCTTGTAACTTGAGCCTCGGAGCTCACTTCACCCAGAGTTATTGGCTCATCTGTCAGGCAGTGTTCAGCAGGAAGGGCAGACCTCGTTTTCTATCAGCCACAGTTACAGCAGAGGTGGAAAATGATGCACCTCTGGATACAGAATCCAAGACACACACACACATACACACAAAACATAATAAGTCATCCTTTCCTCCAAAATAAGTCATCTTTTCCTCAGATCAAGTTTCTGTTATTTGTTCCCCAAGCAGAAATAGCATTAGGAGTAGATAATTTTTAGATTATAATTTCCAAAACCTCAGAATAGAGCCAGCTTCATGGATGTGTGATCCGTGCAGTCACACAGGGCCTCATGCTTCATGGGGCCCCAGGCTTGGTTTAATGGACTGCTGTCCCTCCTGAAATTTGAGCAAAGAGCCCCAATTTTTCATTTTGTACCAGAAATACTCATCACAAGTGAGGATGTAAAACAAGGAAAATAGTAAGTCATTGGATTTAGGAAACAAGTGATCCAACTTAAGTGAATGAAATTTCTGTGATGACGATGAAGAGAAATTCCCGTGCAGCAAAAATGGAGAGTATAAATTTTACTGGATCAGAATGATGAAATTTTAGGAGGAACATTTTCAAGGAACAAAACAAAACAATAAATTACTAATATAATTGAAATTATTGAGCTAGAATGCTAAGTGTTTGAACTTAGTGATTTAGAATATTAAGTATTTCAACTTACTGATCTAGAATGTAAGCTTTATGAGGGCAGTAAGTAGCACATAGTAGATACTCAGTATATATAAATTTGTAGACCAAAATCTAGCAGAAAATGTGATATAATATTAGCATTCAATCATTCAGTGCTGCTTTTGAGCAGACATTTAAAAAAAAATCTAGGATACATAATTGTAAAACTGATCTATTTCTGTGGAATGTGGGTATAAAAACCTGACTGGGATGTGCTACCTAAAATATCTGTTTTTTCCAGACACTTTGGTAGCTGAAATGGCCACATAACACAGTTCTGGCTAATGACTGAGTGAAAACCCAAAGTGTATAAAATACACTCCCTTTCCTTAAAGAGGAAGCTCAATAGGAACACACCCATCTCTAACACAATAAACATTCTTAAATGCAATAAAGTACTATAAACATGATTATTTCTGCTTAAGAATGATGGGGAAGGTAGCATTTGAGCTTGCTGTTCAGAGATTCACAGATTTCTATTGGTGGGAAGGATAGCCTGGAATGGAAGAGACAAGCCTGGATGTATTCAGGAAACTGGAATTATGCCAGAAGGAAAAGTGGTGAGGAGGAAAAGTAACCACATTTCCCTTTTAGTAAGGGAATTCTTAGGGTAGCGTAGGAGCACATTAGAAGCAGAGGACAAGGAAGAAAGGCCTATGAGGAGCCTCTTTTAATAGTCCAAGTGGGAGAAGAAGGCTTAACGGAGGGCAGTCACAATAAAAACTAAAATAAGGGAACTGAGGAACATTTCTGAGTTGGCAGGACTTGATACATTGAATTTTGGGATGTGAGGGTATAGTTTAAGAAATGCTTCCAGTTTTCTAAAGGGCAAAATCAGATATTTATAGAACAAAAATGGTATACCGTGTATTTAAATGTGATTTTTTTAGTTTGTTCAGTTCCAAAAGCTAATAACAATATAGTAAGTACCAAGTACATCAATGCCTTTAACAAAAGGTACTAGATTATGCTGAAAGATCAGAAAATAGGGGAGTGCAAAGAGATTATAAAACTGGCTTTTCCAATGTTAACCTATCTTATTCCTTGAGGCTATACAAGGGAAAGGAAAGAATTCATTGATAAATTGCAGAAGAGTGCAATAAAGATCCTTTTGGAGAAAGTTGTATACATGCTTGTAGGAAACAATCCCCCCACCCTTGCCAGCTCCAGCACACTCACAGTCCTGGCATTGGTCCCTGTCCTAGCAGAAGGGAGGAAGACTTCAGGCGTGTATGTGGAGAGCTTTACCTGTAGCCCAGGAATCTGAGGTCACAGGAACTGGCACCCCATTCAGCTAACAGCAAAGAGATGTGGTTAGCTAGATGGTCCGACAGCAGAGAAATGCTATGTTAGGTTGGAATGCACTTTCAGAGTTTGCTGCGGGGAAAGGATGAGTGAGTTTCCCAAGAACCTTCTATGGACCCTGTGAGAATATCAGAGCAATTCATTTATTTTAAGAACGCTCTGCCTCGTGAGATCATTGGTTTTTAGACACTTCGCTAAGCTTCTTTTGGCCACCCATCTTCTTTACTTTTTGTTTTCTATCTTCTCTTTATCAAATGTACGTGGGAAAACTACATTCAGATGTAATAACCGTCACATCAAGCCCGGTCATCAAGTAGATGCCTCAGTGCTTGGAAGCACGCAGCTCGCGGCCAATTGGCGAAGGGACTAAGTGTGAACCGCTCGGCACCCGTAGCTCTGGTTCCCAGGATCAGACACCGGAAGTGGCGGTGCGGGCCCACGGCTTCTCTGGGAATGCAAATTCCCGCAGCTCCCCGGCGGCAGTCTGCGAACCCTCAGAAGTCTTGGAACATGGAGGCCGCGCGCCCTCCCCCGTCGGCGGGGAAGTTCATAGTGGTGGGCAGTGGCATCGCGGGCGTCACTTGTGCGGAGCAGGTAGGGCGGGCGGGCGGACGGGCGTCTCTGCGCCTTCCTAGACCCCGGAGGTGGCGGCGCTCCGGGCTCCCCCCCCCCCCCGCCCCCCGCATCCCCAGCAGGTAGAAAGTCCGGTCCTCCTACCTGGTCCCTCTATAGACGCTTTTCCCCCATCCCCACCCCCCGCTTTCTTTCCTGCTTGCTCCCAGGTATTAGAGACTGCGTAGTGGCCCTTGATGTCCTCAGTACCTCGCAAGCTTCACCTGAGGCGCCTGGCCGATTTGGGGGGCGGGTGGGGGGGGGGGGACAGTGGGGAGAGAGCAAGTTGTTAGGACCTGGGCCTAGTAATTTCCGAGCAGACCGGAGGCCTTGTAACTAGTTAAGTGCTTAGAAAATTCAGCCCCCTTTGTCAGTTGATGATTGAAGGCAGCTTCCACATAGGTGCCAGGTCCTTGGTGCATCGAACCCTTACGTACGTTTCCTGTACTTTGAACTCCCAAGATCGAAAATATTTCATCTCTAGTAATGTTTTATAAAAAAAACAACAAAAAACCCGCAAGGTATATGCGGAATGCAGCTAGGGAATGCATTTCTGCTTATAGTGAATAATGAGACCATATGTATCTACACCTATATGTATTTTAATATTCTAAAAGGGACTAAATTGTCTTGAAATAAACAACCTCAGAAGTAATAAGAAATGGTACAAGAAATTCAAGACTTTTAAACTTTTAATCATATATATATATATTGATTTCAGAAAGGGAGAGAAACATCAATGATGGGCGAGAATCAGTGATTGGCTGCCTCCTGCAGGCCCCCTACTGGGGATCGAGCCCACAACCCTGGCATGTGCCCTGACTGGGAACCGAACCCAGGACCTCTTGGTCCATGGGATGACTCTAAATCCACTGAGCCATCACAGCTGGGCTAAACTTTTAATCTTAAGGTGTATTTTCCACTTATTCACCAAGTCAACACCTGTGATCCAGGCACTGTACTAAGGGCTGATTAGTCAGATATAAGCAGCATGGTACCTTTTTAGGGATTCACAGCCTAGTGAAGAGGCATGTAAATAAATCATTTCATTGGTGTGTTTGCTATCTTAGGGGTGCCAGTTGAGTTGGTAGGGAGTAAATGAGGGAAGAGGTATCCTTTCTCCAAGGCGATATACCTTTGTCTCAGTGTAGAACAATGAGTAAAAGCTCACCACTTAAACAAGAAAAGACAGATGTTCCAAAGGAAAGCAACAGCAAACCTCAGGTGAAGCGTAGCATCTTCTGGGAGCAGCAAAATTTAAAGCACATGGTGCTTGGGGAAGGTGACCAGAGATGAAGCCAGGGAAGGTTGGCAGAGACCAGATCATAAAGGATCTTATAAGTCAGGCTAAAAATTTACCAGGAACTTACAAATAGGTGATTTTGAGCAATGGAGTAATGTGATCCAATGAAAAAGTTTAAAAGCTGATTAGTTATAATGTGTGGGGCAGGGGTAGCTGGTTAATATGAGACTGGAAGGCCAATTGAAAGGTGATTTTAATAGCATAAAGAAGTTTTGAGGGGCCTGTCTAGAAATGGAGACAAAGCAGAGGGAGCCCTAGCTCATTTGGCTCAGTGGATAGAGCTTTGGCCTGCACTCTGAAGGTTCCTGGGTTCAATTCCAGTCAAGGGCTCATGCCTGGGTTGTGGGCGTGGTCCTCAGTAGGGGGCGTGGTCCTCAGTAGGGGGCGTGCAGGAGGCAGCCAATCAATGATTCTCTCATTGATGTTTCCATCTCTCTCTCTCCCTTCCTCTCTGAAATCAATAATATATATATATATTTTTTAAAGGCAGAGGAAAATTACAGAATACACAAAGGAAAGAAAGATAGGCAGAGTGGTGATATTGTCAAATACTGTAGAAAGTTAAAATAAGGTGATACTTAAAAAAATCTATGGGTTTTAAGGATGTATAGTTGAATTGGATATGTTCAGTTTTAATAGTGTAAAAGGGATAGAAATAGAGATTGGTGGAGTTGAGGAACTGGAGCATCAGTTAGGAAAATGCTTTCAAGAAGTGTAAAGTGAGAAAGAGAGAGGTTTGAAGCTAGAGAAAAATGACGAAACAATGGCAGGTTAAGCCACCATATTTTGTTTAAGGCTAATATTAAAATGGCTTGGTCTTTCCAGGATATCTGCTGGTTGGGCCCTTGGAAGAGGCAGGATGGGAATGCCAAAGCGCTTGGGAAAAGGGCTAAGATTCTAAATGTTTATTATTTAGGGTTTGCTGTAATTTCATCCTACTGAAAGCAAATTAAAATATTTTACAATAAATAGAAGTTGGTTTAACTGTTAATAGGAAGATAATTTCTCCTTACCCTCTTCATGATAACTTTAAATTGGCATATAAAATAGGTTAAGTAAATAAGGAATACCTCTTTATGCCACTTTTCTTATTCAGATCTTTGTTAGTATTTAGTATAAATGTATTACTCATTTTAACCAATACCACAGTATTGAACACTACTAATCACTACCCCATAAATATGAACAAGACTCAGGATAATGGAAACTTTAGATGAGGAACAATGATTTGTTTCCTAGGTTAATAACTTTATTAAAATTGTACTATCCCTTTCTCACACTCCATGCCATATATACTAATAGCTAAAATTATTTATCATGTTTTTCCTACTTTTTTTTTTTAATAAGTTGGCAATTCAGTTTCCATCAGAAGAGATTCTCCTGGTAACAGCTTCTCCTGTTATTAAAGCAGTTACAAATTTCAAGCAGGTAAGAATCTTTGTATAACTTCCTTACTACTAATTTTTAAAAATTGCAGTAACTTGCATAGCAGGTAGTATAATTGTACTATTTTAATTGTTTAAAATGACAAATGTTCTTTGGATGTTCATTTCAAAATTGTAGTTTAAAGTTTAGAATTATTCAGATTGAGTACCAAAAGCACCCAGAATGATATTGAATTTCTAGTCCTCTTTTTTTCCTCCTATCATTTCCCTCCCACTCTGAATTACTTTTCAGAAAATTTAAAATAATGTTCTTTTGGGGAAAGTTGCTATGAAATCTGAAAATGAATGCAAATATGTACGTGTGTATGTTTTTATTATAAATATGTGTGTACATGTGTATTTACAAATCAGAAGTGCTTCTGAGCCAAGTTTACACTTGTAGATAATATTGCAGATGTATAATAGGCATCTCAGAATACTTTGTAGTTCCACAAATTTATATTACGTATGTCATAACATTATAATAGGAGTCTTAAGATCATTTGGGTCATAGTATGATAGAAGAGTGGTCTCCAAACATTTTTGATCCAGGAAACTAAGGCGGTGACCTAACAGGCTTGCCCAAGAGTGGTAGGACTAGTATTTTGAGTTCTAGTCTTAAAATGTGAAATCTAGCCTTTTTTCCACTCTGTTTTGTGTAGTTCACCAACTTTCTTGTTTTATGAACATAAACTAAGTAATCTATAGAAAAAAATGAAACTATTTTTATTATTTAGAATTTTTGAAAAAGTTTTTAACATATATTCTTAACTCTTTGATCTAATACAGATTTCTAAAGTATTGGAAGAGTTTGATGTTGAAGAACAACCAAGTACCATGTTAGAAAACCGCTTTCCCAACATTAAAGTTATAGAATGTGGAGTGAAGCAACTGAAGAGTGAAGAACATGTAAGAGAATTTTTCCTTAATGACATTTTGCTCTGTTAAATCTTGGTGAGGTTTTTCCCTGACTTCCTTTGAACTCACCTATACCACCACCAAAGTCCCACCAAAGTGCAAATTTTGTGACATTGATTTCCATTACTAGAAAAATTTACACTCTTTTGTGGGTTTATTGGGATTGTGTAATTAGTTTAGTTTTGCCATTTAAGTTTTATATTTCAAATTAGCATTAACATTTATATAGTGTCCACTGTTTTCTGGGCACTACATTAAGTGGTAGGCACCATAATGTAAGGAATAAGCAATAATATAAGGACTCTATTCCTGGGAGCTCTCAGTGTCATGGGGAATATAGACCTGCACACCTATAATTATATGGACATGTGAAAAGCACAGCCATTGAAATATTATCAAAGCTCTGCTAGTAGATATTTAAGAAGACTTCACAGATTGAGTAATATTTGAGCTGTGTTTTAAAATATGAGTGAATTAATAGTTAGTGAATTAATAGATGCAAAGGGCATTCCAGGAAGAGATTGCATCTTCAAAGACCAAAAGAAAGGAAAAGGGGCATGTGTAACAGTGAGGTGGTCAATGGGATTTGGGTGGGGCTAAGTAAAGGAGATTGGCAGACAGGGCCTGAGAAATAAGTAAATAAGATTGTGAAGAGCTTTTTATGTCATGCTAAGAAATTGAGTTCAGTTTCTAATCAATGAAAAAAATAGTAAAGAGATTTTAAATGGAGGCAGGAATGATGAAATAGATGTTCTTTTAAGAAGATATATAATAATCTCAATAAAGATTAAAAAAAAAGAAGAAGATATATCTGACAGCATTGTCAAGAATAAGTAAGTGGCTAGTAGCCAGCAACCAAATTAGAAGGGGCTTGCAATAGTCCAAAATGATATAAGGCCAAAACCAAGGTAGTGTGAGGAATAAGGCAGTCTCAGAAAAGGATATTATCAGGTGATTAACAATATCTTCAACTGAGCTTTAGGCAAGATGTAAAGTAGAGTTTGTACTTGTTTCTCAAAACCAGCTCTAATTTATGAATTCTCCCTTAGGGATAAAACACATCACATTTGACAGGAAAAAGAAATTAAGAAAAGGTACTGAGTTTTATCAGAAAATAATGAAAAATCTGAATCCAAAAACCAGAATAAGTTTCTAAGTGGTAGTACTTACTCATTGTAACATCCACGTGAATTAATTTGCAAATTGAAGTGGGCTTAAAAGTATACTAATGAGTTGTGAGGAAATTTTACATTAGGACATTTGAATGAATTAGAGCGCTACCCATTAACATTTGAAAAGTGTCCCACATGAGGTATATGTCTACTTTCTCTTATCCATCCTTTATATTCTTTAGTGAATTAGAAATAATGTGTTTTATCTTTATTTCTACTTCCAAAAATTTAACAGTAGCTAATAAAGAGCTTTTGTGTTTGTTTTCATAGTAGCTAAATGAAAATTTATTTTTTAAATTTGGTCAAAGCCTATAACTAATAAGTCTTCCTTTCATGAAGGAAGACTTGCATGAAATTTCTATATGGATTACACTGTTGGGTTATTGATTTTATGTATTTGTTATGCAGCTAAAGAGTTAACATGGGTGGCAAGTGTCTCAGTGGGTAATAAGTGCTATGTTATGATTTGCCAAGTTTTATGATTCAAACACATGGCACAAAATTTAACCCCTAAACCATTATAATGAAGTCCAGCATCTCTCATGTATATCTGCTTTCTAAATGCTGCTACTAATCTGTAGATTTTCTTCAATATTAAGAAACAGAAACATGTGTTTTAGACTCATTGAGGTTATTAAAAATTAATATAAATATCTTTAAAGCCAGTACATGCTGGATTTAAGTTTAACATGTTTGTCACTTAGGTGAAAATATAATCCCTAAAGAGCATATAGTTTGCTGGGAGAAAGGCTAGTTTTCATCAGACTCGCAAAATAATTCATGGCCCTAAAATGATTAAGAACCACTGAATTGAAGACTGTATTCTTAATGCTTACTTAGCTTTGTATTTACTGGGACAATATTGAGTGCCACCAAGAGGCAAGCTTAATATACTTTGTGCTTTTGTGTTTTTGAATGTTTAAAGTGAAATTGTACCCACGTATAAATGCTTCTCCTTGCCCCTTCATTGCTCTATGTTTTTACAGTGCATTTTAACAGAAGATGGCAGTCAGCATGTATATAAGAAACTCTGTCTGTGTGCTGGAGCTAAACCGAAGTTGATATGTGAAGGAAATCCTTATGTATTAGGAATTCGTGATACAGATAGTGCTCAGGTAATACTTTGGGGTTGGGTCATAGGGAATAAACACGAAGATTTTTTTCTTAGACATCTTATGCTACATTTGAATGAAAGTGTTTCACTTACAGTGCTAATTCCTAAACTGTAGGAGCAGAAGGGAGGTTTTTTGTTTTGTGGCCCATAAACCAGAAATTAGCTATAAGGTTCTGTTATTGTCAATTTTAATTTGTTTTTAGTTGATAATTTATCTTGTTTTTTATTCATGCTGATGTTCTGCTATATGATGTCCCAAATTTAATGACTCTGCTGAAGGGTACAGCTTATATTGTGCACACACTTGTTATTGTGATTGGGAATATGTGATTTGTAACCTAAATAATATAATGATCTCTTCCCCAAAAGAATAAAGCATATCCAAAACTTACTGAACTTACTCCTCAGCAAAGAAATTAATATTCAGAAGATCTTTGTGGTACAGAATCATGACAGACCCTAAAACTGGAAAAGTCACTCTGTTTATTGTTCTGCTCAAGTGATAACTATCCCAGTAAGGTGAAACTCTATTGTAGAACCTTATACAACTTGTTTTGCGAATTTATTTCAGGGTTTGTTGACCTTATTGCCAAGAAGTTCTTCCTGATTTCAAATCACAATACTCTGTCTTACTTCAAGTTCCTTGTTGTTCTGTCCCATGAGGTGATAATTTTACACTTATGTAACAATATTTTGTGTCCTTGAAAATTGATAGTTTACTTTCAGGCTGTTCTTACTTAAATAATTAGGAATTTAGAGAAAACTAGAACTTGGTTATCTTTCAGTAAACCTTTTGGGTTCATATTACCAAAGATTCCAGCGAAGCCCTCTACTTACATGAACTCATTGAATCCTCATGATAATTCTATGTAACAGTCATTACTGCCACTCTACAACTAGGTCATTGAAATAGAGACACTAAGTAATTTATCATTACTAAGGTAGTTATTAAACTGTATCAGAAGAACAGTTCAAACTCAGGCCATTCATCTCCATATCCAGTACTCTTTATGGATCTTTCTTAAATTATCTACTGCCCTCAATGAAGGACAAACTAAAATTAACTTAAGGTGGTTTTTTTGTTATAGAAATTTCAAGTCAGCATGTATATAAGAAACTGTGTGCTGGAGCTAAACCAAATTTCAGTGGTTATTTATTGAATATTACAATAAGTTTTGGGGTCAATTTAAGAGAAATGGTAACTTGACATAGTAGGCAGAGGAATTGAGCTATTCAGACGTCATCCTGAAGCAATGGTACTATTCTGTACTTTTGAACATATCCTAAGAGTGACCCACTGGCTTTTCTCCAAGTACATTGTGGAGAAAAGCCATTGATCTTTTTAGGGAGGGTGGTGGTAGTAACTAGCTGCCTTATAATGGTAATAACATTTTTTAAAATATATGTTAGACATTATTATGTGTCTGCTACTCCTAACAGCCTTATCTACATCATATTACTTAATGCTTACAGAAATCTCGAGATTTAGTCACTTCTTAATTCCATTTATAGTTGAATGTGAGGTACAAGAGGATAAGCAACTTGTCCATCATCCCCAGTTATAGTAACTGCTATAACCAGTTCCTCTGGCGTTTGTGCTCTTAACCACTGTGCTGCTGTGGCTCTCATCCTGCAAGTTTTAAGTGCAGAGTGACTGCAGAGAGTATCAACTGAGGAACTAGAAGAGGAAGAATCCGGTATCTAGGATATAGATCAATGTTATGTTAGTAAATCGATTTGGTCAAATAGTTGGAATTTAGTAAACTAAGACAGGGCCTCCTGCTGAAATTCTGAAGTAGTATTCTAAATGTAATGACATAAAAACAAGGAAAATCAGGAGAGGCATTGCTGTAAAGGCAGTGTAGGGTGAAACATAGAGAATTTGTATTATTAATTGTAAGGGTGCATCCTGGAAGAGTGGGAAAGTGAGATTCGTTATCAGAGAAGCCTCTTGCTTCCACTATTGCCCCCTATACAAAACCCTGTGTCATTTTCTTTTTAATACAGGAATTTCAGAAAGAGCTTACAAATGCTAAAAGAATAATGATCATAGGAAATGGTGGTATCGCACTTGAATTAGCGTAAGTATATATTTTTAAAAATTGCTCTGTGATTCATGTGATTGTTGGCAGACTAGAAAAGATTTTGTTATCCTAAAAATCAAAGATAATATCATTGTTTTTTATATATTTTCAAGAACAGAAATCCACTTAATTATTTTAGTTTTCATGGGATACATAGTTGCAGAAATGTTGTTAGAAAACATGAGTTTAGGCAGTGCTTTAGGTGTCAAAGGGTCATTAACTGGTAACTGGCTAGATTTGACCCATCCTATCTAATAAAAGAGTAATATGCAAATTGACCGTACCTCCACTAACCAACAAGCCACGCCCACCAGCCAATCAGGAGCGAGTATGCAAATTAACCCAACCAAAATGGCTGAGGCCATGGAGAGAGCAGGAGGCTTGGGTTTCCCTGGCAATGGAGGAAGCCAAGCTTTCCTCCTGCCCTGGCCTGCCTTGGCCTCTGCTTAAGGCTACAAAGTTTCAGTTAAAGAAGATAAATAAATCCCAACAAAAATGGCTGCGGCCACGGAGCGAGCAGGAGGCTTGGCTCCGCTCAAGGCTACAATGTTTCAATTATAGAAGATAAATAAATCCCAGATACCAGGGCCTCCACTTGGGTCGCTGTGGGGCGTGGCTGGCCTGCAAACCACCACAGGCCCCTCACCCAGGCCACCCCATACCCCAAGGGAACCCCATCCTGATCTGAGACACCCTTCAGGACAAACCAGCCGGCCCCCACCCATGCACCAGGCCTCTATCCTATCTAATCCTCCTATCTAATAAAAGAGTAATGTGCAAATTGACCATCTCGCCAACACACAAGATGGCTGCCCCCATGTGGTCAAAGATGACTGACCCCATGTGGACACAAGATGGCTGCCACAAGATGACCAGCAGGGGAGGGCAGTTGGGAGGGGCCAGGCCTGTAAGGGAGGCCAGTTGGGGGCAATCAAGCCTACAGGGGAGGGCAGTTAGGGGTGACCAGGCCGGCAAAGGAGGGAAGTTGGGGGCAACTGGACCTGCAGGGAAGGGCAGTTGGGGGGGACCCAGGCCTGCAGGAGAGAGCAGTTGGGGGGACCAGGCCTGTAGGGGAGGGCAGTTAGGGGTGACCAGGCCTGCAGGGGAGGGCAGTTAGGGGTGACCAGGCCTGCAGGGGAGCAGTTAGGCATCAGTCAGGCTGTCAGGAGAGTGGTTAGGGGTGATCAGGCTGGCAGGCAGAAGTGGTTAGGGGCAATCAGGATGGCAGGCAGGCAAGCAGTTGGGAGCCAGCAGTCCTGGATTGTGAGAGGGATGTCCGACTGCCCGTTTAGGCCCTATCCTACCGGGATTGGGCCTAAACAGGCAGTCGGACATCCCTCGAGGTGTCGCAGATTGGAAGAGGGTGCAGGCTGGGCTGAGGGACACACACCCCCCCCCCCCCGTGCACAAATTTCGTGCACCGGGCCTCTAGTCCTATATAATAAAAGCCTAATATGCTAAGTGTCCGACCATTCATTTGACCAGTAGCTATGATGCGCACTGACCACCAGGGGGAAGATGCTCCGACTGGTAGGTTAGCTTGCTGCTGGGGTCCAGCTGATCGGGACTGAGAGAGTTGGGCTGGACACATCCTGGAGCCCTCCCGTGGCCCCTCCCCGGCCCCAGTCGTGCACCAGTTGGGTTCCTCAGTCTGGCCTGCACCGTCTTGCAATCCAGGACCCCTCAGGGGGATGTTGGAGAGCTGGTTTTGGCCCGATCCCCCCAGGGCAGGCCGAGGGACCCCACCAGTGCACAATCCATGCACCAGGCCTCTAATGTTTTATAAGCATGTACTATATTAAAAAGAATTTGAATGTGTACACTTTTAGAGATTCTAGTCATAATCCCCACAACTTTTTATTGCTTATACCCATCCTGTTTCACTCAGTTATGTTATGTGAACACATTAATGAGTATGAAATACTATTTTTAAATGATATTTCAAGTTCAAAAATCATCGAAGACTCCTTGTAGTTTACAGTGCATTAATTCACTTTCTTTGTGATTTTATCTTCCAGCAGATAGCTGACATGAAATAGTATGGGCATTTTTCAGATTAGAAAATTGGGTCCAATTATAGATAGGACAAATTTATATTAAAATAAGGAATCTGCTCAAGCCCCGTCTTTGTTCAATTTCATCCATTCCAACTCTCAGACTAGGTTTTTGCTCCTCTTTTTTAGAGGATGATGAATACCATTGAAAGACTGTAAGAGTTCTTCAATTGCCTGAATACCAGGAATGGCAGTCATTATCATAATTATGAATTTTGTGGCAGCGTGCAGAGAAATGCAGAGGAAAAACTAGAGCAACAAAACCAGACTGGGCCTTAAGGGAGGAGGCACAGATGTAAGAGGGGCTTCAAATTCTTAGTACACGTGACAAATTTTCTCCATCACCTATTGCCAAAACTATAACTTAATACTATTACTATTTACAGTGAAATGCTTTCTTACCTTAAAAAATGTTTAAATTCTCACATTTGATCTTAATTCCTTCTGTAATATTCTTTGAACACATAAAATGTCTGTTACCAAATAAGTCAACTATTCTCAGTATGGTAGTTGTGTATCAGCCATCCATCATCCATTACACTATAACCAGATAAAGCGTTTCTCACTCCTGGGAACCCTGTGGACATTAAATAATAACTATGTTGTAGAAACTGAACACTTTGAAATGATATTTATTGTAATGAAATTTTATCTGATGTCCAGTATATATATGTCACTTACATATTCTTGGTAAACTGGTTACATTCCTTTTATTATTTATTCTACTTTAATTCTTATCCTGAAAGAGTGTTACATTCCTCTTTATAATCATTTTTTCTGAGTTTGCCTCAAAATACTTTCTTTACTTGTGCCATAGGAGAGAATTGTTATTTGCAAGTACAAAGATTTCTACTCATACTTTTGAAATTGCTCTAAGTAACTTTAGTATTCCTTTTAGGTATGAAATCGAAGGGTGTGAAGTAATTTGGGCCATTAAAGATAAGGCTATTGGGAATACTTTCTTCGATGCAGGAGCAGCTGAATTCTTGGCCTCAAAGCTCATTGCTGAAAAACCAGAGGCTAAAATTGCACATAAAAGAACCAGATATACAACTGAAGGTAAATATAGAATCTGACTCATTAATTCACAGATAAATCTCTATTTTTTTTAACCATATAGAAAAAGACTATAAGAAAATTTAGTAAAATATATTTGGATGCTAAGAATATAGATAAATATTTATTTCTATATATCATTATATGACTTTTTAGATTTTCTAGAATTTATATATTTTATGAAAAATATGTATAATTAAAACGAAATTTAAAGTGAATTAAATAAACTAGTCCATCTGCATCTTTGTAAACAGATGCTACAATTAGACAAGACCTAAGGTAATTTTATAAAAATGCAATGAGTTTGAAAGCAAATACAAGCTTCATGATTTTTTAGTTTAAAAAAAAAACACAACGTAATGGCTTGTAAAATTCAAGAATTTTATAAGTTTAGGGCATCCCAAAAACTGACCAAATTTTCAAAATCTGTTGGCTAATATTCTTACCCTTCATATTAACCAGCGAATATAACATCCCCAGAACACTATGTTTATACTTAATACTCGATTGAAAGATTATCTATTTTATATCTCTACATCACAAAGTATTAAAATAAATAAAATTATTAATACAGGTGACTGTTTCGTCATTTGGTATGTACTTACGCATGAGAATCATTATATTTGCCTAAAAGCTGCAGAACAAGCATAATTATCTGCCTGGCAATTTTTATCATTTGAATTTTGAATTGAGTTTATCTCTTCAGGAAAGAAAAAGGAAGCAGGAACCAAAATTAATGCTGGTAATATAGGCAGTGCCTTGGGACCTGATTGGCATGAAGGCTTAAATCTTAAAGGAACAAAAGAGGTATGTTTTCATATACTAATTAAACATGTCTAAATGCAATTTTAAATTCTTGAACCATTTTTTGAAGACTGGTTACAAATATGTAGTCAAAGAATTGCTAGGTCCCTTTACTTAAACTCCATAGTGCTAAGAAAGGAGTTGATCTACATGCCCACCAAAGGTAGGTGAATATTAAATTCATCTAAAACTCACTCTCTGCCTTCTAACTCCCCAGAGGTAGAGATTGCCATACACAGACCACAGTGAAAACACCTGTCCTATTTTATTTTATTTATTTATTTTTTTTATATTTTATTGATTTTTTTTAGAGAGGAAGGGAGAGGGATAGAGAGCTAGAAACATCGATGAGAGAGAAACATCGATCAGCTGCCTCCTGCACACCTCCCACTGGGGATGTGCCCGCAACCAAGGTACATGCCCTTGACCGGAATCAAACCCGGGACCCTTCCATCCGCAGGCTGACGCTCTATCCACTGAGCCAAACCGGTTTCGGCTGTCCTATTTTAAATTAATGTTTTCTCAAAGGTTACTTCAGATGCATTTCAATATTTTAAAGGTTAATAGGTAGATTCTAAATAAAATATTTCTCTTTTAGTTTTCTCATAAGATTCACATTGAAACTATGTGTGAAGTAAAGAATATCTATCTTCAGAAGGAATTTAGAATCTCTAAGAAAAAGTCCTTGACATTTCCAAGAGACCATCATGAGTTAGTTACAACTGATAAAGGTAAGTGATAAAATAAAAAGATATTTAACTTATTTAAAAGGAAGGCAGCTTAATTTTTATTATTATACTAAGGCCCGATGCACCGGCAAGGCGGGTGGGGGCTCAGCCTGGTCTGTGCCCTCCTGCAGTCCGGGACCCCTCGGGGGATGTAGCAGTGTAGTAAGCAGCAGGTGGCCAGGGTGAAGCCCCAGCCCACTGCACCTGCCACCGCAGCTTGGTAGCGCTGCCACAGAGTTGGGAGCTCGGGAGAGGCTCCTGCTGCTGCAGCTGCACGCGCCAGCTGTGAGCCCAGCTTCTGGCTGAGCAGCGCTGCCCCTGTGGGAGCACACTGACCACCAGGGGGCAGCTCCTGCGCTAAGCGTCTGCCCCTGGTGGTCAGTGCACATCATAGTGACTGATCATTCCTGTCTTTCATTCCTAATGGTCACTTAGGCTTTTATATATATATATATATATAGATTAAAAACCAACTTCACACTTCCATATAAAATTTAAACATGAAAAGTAAAAATAAAATGGTAATTTAATAAGTCATTTCATTTTTACAACTAACTCAAAGTTTTCTAATAAATTGTATAGGGCTTTACTCACTGTGTTTTGACTGTTATAACCCTGTGACTCAATCAGAATATCTTGCAGATCAAATCAAAACAAAAACTAAAAACCTGATGTTCTCAGAGGTGAAGTGACTTCCCCAAAATCAAATAGGCTGAAAATGTATAAATTTGGAACTAAGACACAGTTCCACTCTTGTGAGAATGCTGCCATTTGAAGAAAAACACTCAACTTAGCCTAGTGTATGAGATATTCTAGTTCTAAGTTCTTTGAATTTTTCCATAGGAAAATAAAAAGTTTGAATATGAATAGTAAGGGAAAACATTGAAAAGTGAATAACCTAGTTGGACTAAACTCTCAGAGGAGTATACTCTATTAATAAAGATTTTTAAAGAAATAATTTGTAAAATGATTATCAATTTAAATTTACTTGGTTAGATTTCTGTGTCTAAATTTGAAGGAAAAATATTTAGAATGCCATAATTTTGTAATCATATCCAAAACAAGGAGATGATGTTAATTATATTAAAAATCGTGTTAACAAATGTGCCTTATACAAAATATTAAGGGATGTTGTTTTAAAGTCACCTCCTGCCTTTTTATTTTTGTTTGTTCTAGTTATTATATTCACATATGTTGTGAACAGTTGGTGGTGATTACATTTGAGAATAAATTTCTTTTTTTTTTTTTTAAGAGATATGGCCTGTGTATGTGGAACTGACCAACGAAAAGATATATGGCTGTGATTTCATTGTTAGTGCTACAGGAGTTACACCAAATATAGAACCTTTTCTCTGTGGCAACAATGTAAGGTGAAATTTTTGGTCCCACTACACATATTTTTTTTTCCACTACACATATTTTTAAAGTATTAATTATTTATTAAGCTCTAATTCTCAAGCCTGAGTAATTATTCACTGTGTGAGTATAAAACTATAACTTAATATGAATGAAAAGAATTTAATTTATATTCATATCTTGATTTGCAATGCTTTTTTAAAAATGTTGTTTTTTTTTTAAATATATTTTGTTGATTTTTTACAGAGAGGAAGGAAGAGGGATAGACAGTCAGAAACATCGATGAGAGAGAAACATCGATCAGCTGCCTCTTGCACACCTCCTACTGGGGATGTGCCCGCAACCAAGTTACATGCCCTTGACCGGAATTGAACCTGGGACCTTTCAGTCCGCAGGCTGACGCTCTATCCACTGAGCCAAACCGGTTTTGGCAAAAAATGAAGTTTTATTGATTTCAGAGAAGGAGAGGGAGAGAGAGAAACATCAATGATGAGAATCACTGATTGTCTGCCTCCTGCATGCCCCTTACTGGGGATCAAGCATGCAACCGGGCATGTGCCCTGACTGGAAATCAAACCGTGACCTCCTGGTTCTTAGATCAGTGCTCAACCACTGAGCAACAATGTTCTTAAGCAGTTAACATTTCAGCATAGGTGTCATTACTGATGTGACATAATGCATAACTTATTTAATATAAATATTGGTAAGAGACTGATACCTCATGAATTCTTAAAAGTGCTATTTTGAAAAAACTTACAATTTTTTCCTTTTAGCATTTGAAGCTTAGAAAAACTGAGGAATATTCTTGTAATTATGAGTGGGCTAGTTGTATGGTTATTGGGCATTTTTGATGTTGAAATTCTCAGAATTTTATGAGTTTGTGTCTTATGAGGAATTTGATTCCCTGGAAACTCAGCTTAGTTGCCTAAACTTTCAGCTATTTTTTACTTTCTCTTTAAAGATCAGCAAATCATGATGTAAAAATTTTACTTGTTCTTTTACTATAGAATGAAGTCATGTTTCATTTTTCTTACCATTTATGCTTATGAGGAACATTGTTTAGTTTGATCTAGGAGAAGACGGTGGCCTGAGAGTGGATGATCATATGCACACATCCCTTCCTGATATCTATGCTGCAGGTGACATCTGTACTGCTTCCTGGCAACCCAGCCCATTCTGGCAGCAGGTAAGCCACATACATGATCACGTTTTTTCAGAGACTCCATCTGAAAGAGTTGCTACTAGCAAATCCAACTTTCTGGTTTTCCAAATTTTCTACTTTAAGTAGGAAGCTATCGTAGAGTTTTTTGTGACATTAAAAAGAAAAATCAGAATGTTTCCCTTTTGGTGAGTTGTAATTACAGTGATAGAATAAACTGAGATATCTTTCCATTTAAAAAGTCATGTGCTGTTACTTTTTCATTCTCAGATGCTTAACAGCACTGTCCAATGGAACTGTCTATGACGACGAAAATGTTCTGTACTTCTGCATTGTCCAGTCAGGTAGCCACTAACCACATGTGTCTGTTGAGCACTTGAAATGTGGCTAATGTGACTGAAGAACTGAATTTTACTTACTTTTAACTAATTTAAATAGTTACATATGGCTAGTGGCTACCATATTGTACAGCACAGTTTATCCAGCCGTGGGCAAACTACGGCACGCGGGCCGGATCCGGCTGTTCTATCCGGTTCTCTTGCTCTCCCCTCTGCTCCTTTACTTTGAATTTATATTAGTTCACACAAACACTCCATCCATGCTTTTGTTCCAGCCCTCTGGTCCAGTTTAAGAACCCATTGTGGCCCTCGAGTCAAAAAGTTTGCCCACCCCTGGTTTATACTAAAAAAATGAAGTTACAGAGATTATAAGCCATATAGATAAAGCATTCTGTTCCTGATGACCATGTTCTGTCCTGTGGGAATTACTACTGAAAAAAAATGTTCCTATAGTGAACAGCCTTGCTCAGCCTTTAGCCTAACTGCTGCTTCCAGCTGGCTCTAGACTTCCTCCTGTCCTCACGTGCTATTGCCTACTTCCAAAAATACTAGAGGAAGATACTCAGTGGCTATAGGTGTGGTTGTCTCAGGAGCAGTAGAGACAGGTAGATATTAGAGATAAAAGAACCAGTCAATGCCTATCTTGGTGCAAGACCAGCTCCACAAGTAGCGATATTATTCATTCAGATTAACTATGGAGTGTGAAGTATTGGAAGAGCTAGATGTTTTTCAAGAGGCAGCTTCATTGGTTTGTGTGTTGTTTTTTATGTACAGCAGATATAACATCAGTGATAAGAGAGCTTCTAAAATGCTTCAAACTAGCTTGTTTTCAGTTTTCTCTACAGTCATCATATGTCATTTATGTGGCATATCTGTCACAAACTCTCAGGTAGGAATTAGAGTTTGGGGGACTTAAAAAAAACAACATTTAAAACCCTCTAGGATAAATCATATCTTTAATGTGCATCATTAGAGGAAAGAAATACCCAAAAATAAATGTCTCTTGTGTTGAGTAAATCTTAATAGATCCCATCTCTTAATTTGCAGAAGCAGTAAGTACATTAGTAATTGTTTTACATAGTTCGAGATGCGAACTTAAGAGACTTGGAAGCAGGAATACATCAATTAGGTAATAGTCCAGCAGGGTAATATTGTAGGCCACTGCCTTTAGCCACCCTCTACTTTTATTGTGCTCAGTTTACTCTGCTTCTTTACCAGAGACTTCCTCTTACTTCATTAAGTCTAACTTGTTTACATGGAGGAGACTGAATTTAAAAAAAAAAAAATCACTTCTATCAGAAATCCTTGAAGCTTATATGATTGTGGTATTATTTTTACACACAAAAGACAGCATTAGTTACACATAGGGGTATAAGGGTGCTACTAATTGCTTATTATATAGGCTAACCCTGTGGTCGACAAACTGCGGCTCGTGAGCCACATGTGGCTCTTTGGCCCCTTGAGTGTGGCTCTTCCACAAAATGCCACGGCCTGGGCGAGTCTATTTTGAAGAAGTGACATTAGAAGAAGTTTAAGTTTAAAAAATTTGGCTCTCAAAAGAAATTTCAATCGTTGTACTGTTGATATTTGGCTCTGTTGCCTAATGAGTTTGCCGACCACTGGGCTAACCTATTTAATGTTCCCAATAGCCAAGGAGGAGGTGGTATATGTTTATATTTCAAGGGAAGAAACTGAGGCTCAGAAAAATTAAATAGAGGAGTTGATATGCAAATCTACTGACTTCCAAGGTCAGTAGTCTGTTATACTAGAGAATCCCAAAGCTTTGTAGAAATACAGTAAAAACAGAATACAGAAGAAATTAATACTGCTGTAGAGAAGAATTTTAAATGACTTCCCAGAATCAGTTGCTGAAATCCGAAATGATGTCTCGGGGGTTAGGCACCAAGTGATCAATCTGTCTGGCCACTGAGGTTAAATTGCAGGGTAGGCCTTAACGATCTAGCACCAAGATGAGAGTTAGGAGAAGGAACACATTTTTCAGTGATAATTTGGCATCTCTATTAATGCTGATGAGAAATTTATTCTGAAGTGGAGACCGGTTAAAACGTTATAATCTGGTGTAACCTGAAATATACTTTTAAATAGAAAATTTATTGAAATGTAAAAGTTGGTGTCATCTTTAATTTTTAAAGCAGTAATTTAGGTAGAATTATCAGATACCAAAATCAAATGTCTATCAGTGTGGATTGGTGATTGCTTCTATGGCAAAGATGATCCAACCAAACATGTAACCAATTTAACCGATCTAGACCTAACGAATCTCAAGGACCGTCAAACATTGAACTCCATTAAGGAATGTTACAAGGTTAAGTGATAACATTTTTCAAGTAATGATAATGAAAAATTATACTGCATTACATTTTTTATTTCAGATGAGGCTGTGGACCCAGGCTAGACAGATGGGATGGTATGCAGCAAAGTGCATGGCTGCAGCTAGTTTAGGAGAATCCATTGACATGGATTTCAGCTTCGAACTTTTTGCTCACGTAACAAAGTTTTTTAACTATAAGGTAAGATAGATAAGCAAATTAGTGCCTTTTTCTGCTTGTTAGTAACTGATTATAATCATCAAATTTTCTTACTTGAATACAAATCCGTATGGTCTTAATCATTTTACCAAAAAAATGAAATATTTTCTTATTTTATGCAAGTCAATACTTGGTATTATTGCTGATCTTAATTCCTAATTATCTGATAATCATTACCTCCCTTTCCACTATACTGTTTTACACTTAATAGGGAGTGTTCCCTGGGGGTGCATTTCTAATTTTTATTTGAGATTCATTATTTCTTTGTGCAGGAAACTAATAGCTGTCATACTCAAGAGTGAACCAAGTTATTTTCCATACATAGTATCTTACTTAATCCTCTTTACATTAGTCTGAGGCTAGTTTTTGTTCCTAATTTACTGATAAGGAGAAACATACACAAATAAACACAGATACAGGGTTCAGGGAGATTAAATAATTTGCCAAGCAAGATCTAACTCAGTTCCTTATTAAATCATGACTCCAGACTAATGTGGTCCATATTCTACATATTTGTATATTTCATAGATAGATATTTTAATCCTCACCTGAGGATATGTTTTTTAAATTAATTTTAGAGGAAGTCGGGGAGAGAGAGAGAAACATCGATAGATTGCTCCCGTACATGCCAACTGGGGATCTAATCCGCAACCTAGGTATGTGCCCTGTCTGGGAAACGAACCCACAACCTTCTGGTGTATTCTGGTGTATGGGACACCACTCTGGTCAACTGAGCCACCCAGCCAGGGCTTCACTAGATATTTTTAATGTTCAGGTAGATTGTATGGCATTATCATCTGTAGAATAAATGCATACCATTCAGATGTTTGGGGTTTTTTTGGAACCTGCTTCAGTGACGCTTTTAGCTGTAAAATTTTGTGAACAGATTTTTCTGTTGGCCATTCTGGCATAACACAAAATAATTGCCTATTATGTCTCCTTTTAGGCACTCACTAGAATAACTTTATCCCTACATGTATATTTATAGGTTGTATTGCTGGGAAAATACAATGCACAGAGCTTGGGTTCAGATCATGAATTAATGCTGAGATGTACCAAAGGACAAGAATACATCAAAGTCGTCATGCAGAATGGACGAATGATGGGAGCTGTCTTAATTGGTGAAACCAATTTAGAAGAAACATTTGAAAACTTGATATTAAACCAGATGAATCTTTCATCATATGGAGAAGATCTACTAGATCCAAACATTGATATAGAAGATTATTTTGACTAAAAAGAGCATTTCAAGAACCACATAGTTTCAAATAAGACAAAATGTCAAGTCAGTGATGTGAAGGACTGCACTGATTTAATGGTGACCACATTGAAGTTAAAAATACAGAAGTGATAATGATTTTAGAGGAAAAGTATTTAAAAAATAAAGTTCTAAAGATGAAGTCAGTTTGGATAACTTACAGATATATTTTTTTCTAACACAAAACTGGCCTTTCATGACCACTTATGTAAGAATTTTCAAGTTACTCATTTATGTGCTTTAAACTTAGACACGTTCACTTGTGATTTAGTTTTGGAGCTCGGTTGGTCTACAAAGGGCCATTCTTTATGAAATCTCAAAATAGGGCTATGGTTTCAAGCTTAGTTTTATTTTACTTAAATAGAGACATAGCCATCTTACTTACTAATATTAGTATTGATACCTTATTACTCTCTTTGTGTGGATTCTACATCTGTTATAACCTGAGGGTACTCACTTTTTGTGATGAGCCTATGTGAAATTCTCAGTACAATAACACTGCTGTCAAAAGATAGTTATGTCAAAAAAAATTACAAGGCATAAAGAGCTTAAGATAGTTATGTGAACTTATTCTCTTAAGTATTTTACTTTTAAAGGGTTTTACATTAAAAAATTATTTTCCCCTCATTTCATACTGTAAATGTATGCAGTTCATGCTCTTAAATTTTCAGAAGTTCTCAAGTCAATACTTTAGAGAGAAGTTCTTAACATACAGCTTCATGTATATAAAGTATAAATGAAAGTGTCTTAAAATTTAAGCTCTTGTTAACTACAAAAATAATGGTGTATGCATGCATAAAACTTCTTTTCTTGGAAAATTTAGAAACATTCATCTCATGCATCATCAATTTTTCTTTTCTTAGCCCCTGTATTCTTAGAATCAGATTGCTGAAGTATGTTTGCAGATTTCTTCTGGAAGTTGCCCGAATGTTTTCCTTCCTTCTTTTTATCAGATCCTTCAGAATGACAAGTTTGAGATGATTCAATCTACAAAACAATAACAAACACGGGTGAAAATTCAGTTATCTCATGAGATTCATAATCTCAATAGTCCTTCTATATCAGTTAGCTCTTGAAGTGTCCAGTGGTCTGGTTTTTTATCTTCAAATTTCTACTCAAATATGAGTACCATCTTGAATAGAAGAGTCTATGCCAGTGGTCGGCAAACTGTGGCTCACGAGCCACATGCGGCTCTCTGGCCCCTTGAGTGTGGCTCTTCCACAAAATACCACGGCCTGAGCGAGTCTATTTTGAAGAAGTGGCGTTAGAAGAAGTTTAAGTTTAAAAAATTTGGCTCTCAAAAGAAATTTCAATCGTTGTACTGTTGATATTTGGCTCTGTTGACTAATATTAGAGTTTGCCGACCACATCAGAGAAACCATAAAGAACACCTAAAGTGTCCTTAGACACAATTGTATATGGCATGCTTTTGCAGGCTTGATAGTACTTAGTTTATAACTGCCTTTCAACCTCTGCCGCAGAGGCAGACTTCACAACCAACATTGATCTCATGAGAGCATGGTATATCACAAAATTAGACATTAAAATGGAGTCTTCACATTTCAGAGGTTAGAAATTCCTCTATATTAAAAAGCTAGTCTAAATTCTCCCACTTAATGTCTTCCATACCCAGATTCTAAGAACACTGACTTATCTCTTATGTTCAACTGGACCTAGGAGAGTACTAATTAAAGAAAAGCATCCATAGGCTTTAATGTATTTTTTAAATATTTGAAAATAGTTACCCTGAAATAGGTCTGCGTGGACTTCTTTACTTGCATAGTAATAACATGTGCCTCGTTGTTCAGAAGATTAGCTTTAGGTCCTGTTTTCAAATAGGAAATGGTAGCGTAAGCTGTAAAACTGTAGTCTTCTCTGCAGAAGATAAAGACGACCAGTCAGAGAGGTTTTGAGGAGTTTCAGTAAACAAAAATAACCATACGTGCAATAATTCTAAGTCATATATTTATATGAAACAATGAGAATGACACTATAAAAATACAATTTATCTTTATATAAAGTATTTTCCTTTTGTGCTTCCTTTGGCACTAATCAATTATAGTTGGAGTTTAAGCACATTTTGTATAGTGTTTAACATTCACATGAAACAACCATTTGTTTTGAGGCAATTATAAAAATGAGAAATAATCATAAAGACGCACTCATCTTTTGTGGAAGAAAATATTTTCCCATTTTTATTCTTGTGATTGAATAAGTCATCATTCTTATGGTACTGGTTTTAGACATTTTACTATTTTATTTCTTAAGTTTAACATATCTCCTATTTATGGCTCTACTGAGATATAACTAATGCCTATAAAGTCTGTTTCCTTATTTTTAAAATTAAGATAGAATGTCTAGTCTCATCTCACCATGTTGCTAAGATTAAATGAGGTAATATATGTAAAAATTATAATATGTAAAGTATTCTATAATTATTATCATTGTTATATATCCAAATTAGAGTTTTTCTTAAAAGTAATCTTTTTGGGAAAATATATACTTATTCCATGAATAAAAAAATAAAATTAGCCCGGCCAGCATGGCTCAATAGTTGAGCGTTGACCTATGAACCAGGAAGTTTCGGGGCACATGCCCTGGTTACAGCCTCAGTCCCCAGTGGGGGGCATGCAGGAGGCAGCCAATCAATTATTCTGTCTCATCCATGTTTCTATCTCTCCCTCTTCCTCTGTGAAATCAATAAAAACATTTAAAAATAAAACCGTGTACTGTTTAAAAAAAATTATAAAGACAACATGAAAAGACAAGACGTGGGTTGGTATATACTTAAGATACTGCTGTAGAAGAAAGTGTGCAATAATTTTCTCCAGGTCTTCACGAGGAAGTGTGGGAGGAACAACACCTGCTACTCTCAATTTTGCTGCTCCCCTTCCCATCCAAGAATCCATCAGTTTCAGTGGAGTGAGCTTTTCATTCATTTCCTCTGCCTGTTGCAGGATTTTGATTAGATCTCTGCAGTAGGCTGTTACATTCTTTCTTTCAAATGCTATAATGAAAGAGGCATGGTTACAGACAATTGGGATTTAGAAATTAGGGCAAAGATAGTCTATCCTAAGTGGTTCAACTGGTTTCAAAACAAGTTATCATTGTGAGCCACCCTACACATTGGTTTATTAATGTGTTCTGAATTAAAATTAGGCTATTCCCCAAGTCTGGCACTAAACTAAGTTGTAAGTTCTTTAAAACACTGAGATTTACAGTGATATAAAGAAAATAACCTAGTATCAGAAGGCCTTTGGGTATGCTTTGGAATCAAAGAGTGTATGCCAGACGTGATGATGCAGATACTAAGAGGTGTTTATAGGAGAGTCAATCTATTCTGCATATTTACCTGATGTGTGCTCATTAAGCAATTTCCTGAAAACTAGCATGGCTTCACAGCTAGTCTGATACAGAGACAAGAATGTCCTGAACAGATATCCCCAATTATTGATACTAGCACTCTTATTTTACATATCAGACTCTTATTAATTTGGTCAGCAAAACATGCTCTAATAAACAAGTTTCTCTAGCTGTAAACTTAAAATAGTGATGACCTCCATGCACCAAGTCTTCAGAACTCAGTGAGGAACTGGTTAGTCCACCTCTTCGAATACAACCCCCAAACACAGAATGAAATAAAGTTAATACAGTTCTAAAACTTTATTTTCCTAATCAGTCACTATCAAGTATTAGTATCATGAGATTAGCCTTTTCTTATATAAATAGCATTTCTATTCAGACGATTTATTTCCTTCATTTCTTAAAAATTTCACATGCCTTCAGTAATAGCAACATAAAATATCCACTGAGTGGCCAGATTATTATGATCTCTGAACGCATAATAATCTGGCCACTCAGTGTATATCCTATATAATAAAAGGCTAATACGCAACTTGTCCCCTCGACCAGGAGTTTGATCAGCAGGCAGGCCGGCCAACCGCCCATGTCCCCTTTCCCTGGCCAGGCTGGCCGGCCCCCACCCATGCACGAATTCATGCACCGGGCCTCTAATATATATATATATATATATATATATATATATATATATATATATATATATATATATATATGTGTGTACACTGAGTGGCCAGATTATTCTGATGTCTGAACGCATAATAATCTGGCAACTCAGTGTATACACACAATATGGCTTTTCCTTTATTTGCCTTTATTTCAAAACCACGTTACTTTTGAATCTGGCAAATTCTATTCACACCTTGTTTAATCTTTTAAATCTATTTTTAGATCAAATATGCCCTCATGGGTAGGCATCTATAATAATCTATAATAATAAAAGCATAATATGCTAATTAGAACGGACGACCTTCTGGATGAAGCCGGGGCTGCAAGGAGGGCCAAGCCCCTTGCACAAATTTTGTGCATCGGGCCTCTAGTGTATATATATATATATTAGCCTATAAAGGTTTAAAAAACAATGAACTCACAAATGTCTTTACAGCAATTATCACACATTTTGTTGCATGCTTCTGAGTTCCATACTTCATCAAAATGTTGAGCTATCAATACACGGCGACATCTGCCAACACATTTAGAGATACAAATAAAGTGATCTAATGTTTTAAGAATCCCTATTTCAAAATATAGGATTATATCTTGTACTAGTAGCCCTGCACACGAATAGCTCTCTGCCACCCTCCTGTAGCTCTCCGCCCACTGCCCCGCCCTCCTTTGGCTCCCCCCATCCCCCTCATAGCTTGCTGCCCTGCCCCCTCCTGTAACTCTCCACCTCCCGAAGCTCTCCACTGCCCACTTGTAGTTCGCTGCCCCACCCTCCTGCAGATCCGTGATCCGGTCGTTACTCCTCATGGTGTAACGGATAATTAGCATATTCCTCTCTTATTATATAGGATAAGTTTTCTATTGCTGCCATATCATTAGCACAAACTCAGTGCCTTAAAACAACATATTTATTATGTTACATTTCTATAGGTTAGAAGTCTGACGTGGGTCTTGCTGGGTTAAAATCAAGGTGTAAGCAGGGCTGTATTTCTTCTGGAGGCGCTACAGGACAGAATCTGTTTTTTTTTTTCCAGTTTCTAGAGACTGCCTGCATTCCTTGGCTCCTGGCCCCCTATCCTTCATCTTTAAAGTCAAGCACACTGGGTTGAGTATTCACATCACTCTGACCCCTTCCCCGTCTCTGCCTCCTTCCAAATTTAAGGACCTTTGTGATTATACTGGGCCCACCCAAATAATCCAAGTTAATCTCCCTATTTTAAGGTCAGCTGATTAGCAACCCTAATTCCATTTGTAACCTTAATTCCCTTTGGCCTTGTAAGGTAATATACTCACAGGTTGCTGGGATTTGGATGTGGATATCTGTGGGGACTTTGTCTACCCACCACATATAATTTTTTCCATACGTACTTGATAAACATAGCTTTTAAGAAGTTGTCTGAGATTCATTTTGAGATTCAATGTTTTACTATTAAAAAAAAATCTTCCTGATAGCAGTTTCTTGTACTTTATAGTATCCATTTGAGTCTAAACCTCAAAATATGCTTCATGGGGGTCTACTGGACATCTAAGAAAAATGTTCTTTTTCTCATTTCTTTAACTAGATTATTGTAGCATCTATAGGAAAGAAATACCATTTTCTGTCACTGTCTGGTTACTGCTTATATAAAAATTTTGAGTCACTTTTATATGATGGGTAATAAGAGTACAAAGATGACTAAGACAGAAAAGCCATCAGGGAGCTATATGGTCTAATTAAGCCTACCCTAAATAGATTTAAACTTATTTCTTAAGGAGAAACTGGGCGCTGCTCTCAATTATTTCATCAATCCATCAGCTGATAGGACGGTTGGTATGCGTTACTGAGCTCAACTCTCAAAACTCCTCTTATACACCTGTACATAATTATTAAAGCATACAGCTACACACCAGTAAAACAGAGTTTTGGAGAATTATCTCAGAGAGAGAATATCTTTTCTTGGATTAAGGCAGATCTTGCAGGTTCATGTACTTGTTCTTACACTTCATACACCTGCTTTTACATGTTTGCACTTGATGTTTTACCAATGTATTTACTGACTCTCCTAAGTACTCAAAGGAACATCATATACTTTCACGTTGTGTTTGTCTTTAACTGACAAAAGTTATGAAAAGACATGTGGCTTACTTGCTTATGTTTTGACAGTATGACACCATCTCATAAAGCTTTTGTTGCCCCACATTTTCCATCACCACCATTGAACTGATTCTGAATATGTCTCCAAAGCCATAATACAAAATACAGTCTGCTTTCGTGTCATCTCTACCTGTAGTAAGAAAGATCTTGGGATTGCATAATTACTTTAAAAATTCAAAGCAAGCAAAAATAATATATGCAAAATCAGCTGGCTGTGCTTCATTGTCTAAGTATAAAACATCTATAAATTTCAGACAAAAAAGTGAAAGTTAATTTGTAACAACTGCCCTTAAATTTTTTTTAAATGACTAGAAGACTTACTAACATTCAGCTTTATTAATTTAAAAATGTGTCCAGCTCTGGCTGGGTGGCTCAGTAGGCTGGAACATCACCCTGTACACAAAAAGGTTATGGGTTCAATCCCTGGCCTGGCACATACAGGAGGCAACCCACCTATGTTTTTCTCTCACATCGATGTTTCTCTCCCCCTTCTTCTCTCTCTAAAATCAATGAAAATGTATCCTCGGGTGAAAATTAAAAAATAATGTGTCCATAAGTAATCCAGTTACTTAAGATACAGAGTTGAAACCACTAATTAAAAACTCAGGAGGCAAAATGGATATCAAATTATCTTAGCAAACAGAAGAAATAATTCATAACACTTTAATAGAACATACATAAGTAAAACTTCTCCATAGGCAAATAAGTATAAAACTGTGAAAAAGACTTGTTATTCTAAAAACAGTAGCCAATAAAGATTAAAAATACAGAATTATTAAACATCACTTATAGTGTGTTTTCTGAAAAAGCTTTTTAAAAATGACTTCTGGATTTGAGTTATACATACCTGCACGTCCACTCTCTTGGTAATAATTTTCCATAGATTTACTCATTGAATGATGAATAACAAATCTCACATCTGGCTTATCAATTCCCATACCAAATGCAACCGTTGCCACTACTACCTAAAATGTTTTAACATTTCATATGTTAATTAAGTCAAGTGAAAATACTCTTAAAGGTGAATTAGGTTTCTATTGAAGATATACACCTAACCTGAATTTCATTGGCTGACCACCTTCTGTGAACCGTGGTCTTATCCTCTGGTTCCATATTGGCATGGTATGCACCTGCACGAATTCCCAATTTCTGCAAGCTAGCTGTAACTTGCTCAGAGTCCTTCTGAGAAAAGCAATAAATGATTCCTGTAGTAAAATATGTCCAATTGTTAGATTTATGAGTATAGCATATTTCTGGAAGAGAATTTTTAACACTCAAGATAGTGATTAATACAGGGGACAATAATTTATGAAAAATTTCAAGGCCCTGACACATATTGATTTTTTGGTAAAATTCACGATTTGATCACGAGCAGACATGAGCCCTGAGCCACAGGTGTTGGATCTCATTGCCCCTTTCCTCTCTCCAACTTTATTTCCCACTACAGAGTGTTTCGCAAACTGATGCCTCACAGCTCCATAAGAGGTTAGCAAGTGTTCTGTGAAAAAAGTTCCAGTTGCAAATGAGTTTGAGGAGCAATGCATTGAAATAAGTTAAGTATCTCTCTTTGTTTGTAGGGCTGGTCAAAGCAGATACACCCCGTGACTCGCAGGAGAGATAAATAGCTAGTTGCAGCCTTTTTCAAACTTATTTGATCCTGGAACTCCCTTTACCTGGGGTACCCATTCTTATCTCCTGAAAATCTATAGAGCAGTTTTGAAATGCCACTTTTATACAAACTCTTTGCTTCAGTAATACTTGCCTGTTCATTAATCCTGAAACACAGTTATACATACTCTGAACTCCATCTATACTTAACTCATTCAATATGTTCTATTTATTTCTTTAATATGTCCTTTACTATAAGGGACTACATTTTACATCCCTTTAGATCATCAGTGGTTACTTCTATCTTATACACAGTGGATACTTACTGAATATGTGCTATTGAAAATTAACATTATGACATTAGGTCCATTCCTTAAAACAATTAAGTGTTAATAAGCAAAAATAAATCAGACAGTTAGCAAATGCCACATACAGTTTCTAAGATGGCCAAGCAAATTAATTTTACCATAACATGTTCAAGCATCTTCTGCCATGCATTACCATAATATTTTTGGTGCTAATCATTTATCATTATATCAGTGTAATATTATTACTTTTTGAAAATTCTCTCTGTCTACAAAGTTGGTTTGTTATTTTATTACCTGATTGCCCTTTGTATCTCCCATTAATGACCTTTACAATATCCTCAATAAAATCTTCAGTGTTTGAAGGCTTTTGACGAACCTAAAAAAAGCTAACTTATTAAAAAGTAACTTAATGAGTACTATCCAAGTAGTCACTTACTTACATCTTTCAAGGTGTGATTCTTTCATGAACACTGTGTTTTTTCCTATTATTCTTTCACCCACGCATCTGCCTCACCCCACCACCTCCTCCTAACCTCTTCTTCATCATTATTTTTTAATTTCCCAGAGATGAGGAGGCACAGAAGCAGTGAATAACTTGTAAAGATGGAGACTTTATTTTCTGGTGCTACTTTTATAAAAACATAAACCATGGAATAACTATTCAATGAAAACTCAGAAAAATATTGTCTATTCTTAAAAAAATTAAAAAAGAAAGAAAAAACAATTGTTAGGTTATTTAACTTTCAAAGTTATATATAAAATATAATCTAAATAGGGGGATTAGAAAATCTTTAAAGGGATACTAATTTTGTATTATTTCATAATTAATTTTAATAGGATGTCATTAGGATCCTTGGTGTCAATCTATGCTCTTTTTCCACCCTTGCACAAGAAAAAAATGTACATAAATTTAACAAGGCAGCATCTTCTACTTAAACTAACAAAGAATATGCAGCACAAGAGATATCAGAAGAAGGCATTAATTAATGAATCTTATAATTACCCCCTGATTCTAAAAGCTTTTTAAACATAGTTAACTGTTACTCAGGTAAATACTGGTAAGCATAATGAAAAGGTAACCTCTCTGCCACAACCCTTCACAGAAGTTACGTACCTCATAATAAAGATTTGGCCGATTAAAAGAAGCTGTAAAAGTAAAACACTTCTCAACACACAGTATTTTTTGAGCATCCTTCAAAACATGACTGGTTGCAGTCGCAGTCAGCCCAATCAGGGCTGTGTTCGGGAATTGGCGCTTTAAGATACCAAGTGCCTTATAATCTGAAAAAAAGAAAATACAAAGTGGCCCTCTTTCTGTCCTTGAAGGAATAGAGTAAATTAAGCCTCTTAACATGATGGAGATAATCAAGGATTGCTGTAATTTGATTTCCATAGCTAGCTATCTCAGTAAATCTGCAGTTGCAGCCTAGTCTTTTTGAATAGGCGGGCTTTCTTATACTTTTAGTTGATTCTTTGAAAACACTGTTCTTGGCCACGGATGGAGCTCTCTGTTGAAGAGAAGAAATAACTAACATTTCTAATAAGCTATGCACTGGTCCACACCTGGTGAACAGGGAATTTAAGAGGCAGTGGGAGTAGCCACAGTATTTGAGTCTATTACAACTGACAAGAGATAAAAGAGGCCATCAGCCTAAACCTGAAGCATCAGGTTTCTATCACCAGAAGCATCCACGAGTGGCAAGTTCAGACCAGAAAAAGCTTGGTGAGGGCACAGCTTTGTATATAACCTATTTCAGGGGAACCATTCTGGGCTCATACTTGTCATACACATCTACATCACTAGATAAGTAGTCTTTAAATACGTAAATTATTTAGGGAAAAAAGTGAAAAAGAAATTGCTAAATGCTAAGGTAGAGGACTATGAAACTACAGAGAAAGTAACCATTTGAGAAGTTATGTAGGCTTCCAGGAGCTAACATTGAACGGGGTCTTGAAGAATAAGCAGAGTTCCTAGGAAGGGAGGAGGAAGACATCAGGCAGAGGAAAGAGCACACACACTGCAGACACACAGGCATGAAATTACTGAAGAAGTTGCGATAACAAGCAGTTCAGTGGGGCTAAATCACAGGGTGATGTGATGCTTGGATCTATTGCCAAGGCCAGTAAGTAGGGAACTATTCCTCTATGGTTGCGAGTTAGAACTGAAAGCTTTCCCTCTAAAACCATGAACAAGGCAAGGATGCCCACTTCCACTTTTATTCAACACGAGAAGCCTGATGCACGAAATTCAGGCAAGAGTAGGCCTTCCTTCCCCCGGCTGCCAGCACCGGCTTTCCTCTGGCACCTGGGACCCAGGCTTCCCTCGCAGCCCCGGCTTCGTTCAGAAGGACGTCCAGTCTAATTAGCATATTATGCTTTTATTATTATAGATAGTACTAGAGGCCTGGTGCACGAAATTTGTGCACAGGGCGGGGGGTGAACCTCAGCCCAGCCTGCACCCTCTCCAATCTGGGACCTCTTGAGGGATGTCCGACTGCCCATTTAGGCCCAATCCCACCGGGCCTAAATCCAGGACTGCTGGCTCCCAACTGCTCACCTGCCTGCCTTCCTGATTGCCCCTAACCGCTTCTGCCTGCCACCCTGATCACCCCCTAACCACTCCCCTGCCAGCCTGATTGATGTCTAACTGCTCCCCTGCCAGCCTGTTTATCCCCAACTTCCCTCCTCTGCCAGCCTGGTCACCCCTAACTGCCCTCCCATGTTGGCTTGATCGCCCCCAATTGCCCTCCCTTGCAGGCCTGGTCCCTCCCAACTGCCCTCCCCTGCTGGCCTGATTGCCCACAACTGCCCTCCCTTGCAGGCCTGGTCCCTCCCAACTGCCCTCCCCTGCTGGCCATCTTGTGGTGGCCATCTTGTGTCCACATGGGGGCAGGATCTTTGACCACATGGGGGCAGCCATCTTGTGTGTTGGAGTGATGGTCAATCTGCATATTACTCTTTTATTAGATAGGATAGAGGCCTGGTGCATGGGTGGGGGCTGGCTGGTTTGCCCTGAAGGGTGTCCCAAATCAGGGTGGGGGTTCCCTTGGGGCATGGGGCAGCCTGGGTGAGGGGCCTGTGGTGGTTTGCAGCCCGGTCACGCCCCCCGGCAACCCAAGCATAGGCCCTGGGATCTGGGATTTATTTATCTTCTACAATTGAAACTTTGTAGCCTGGAGCGGAGCCAAGCCTTCTGCTCCCTCCGTGGTGGCAGCCATTTCTGTTGGGATTTATTTATCTTCTATAATTGAAACTTTGTAGCCTTAAGCGGAGGCCTGGGCCGGCCAGGGGCTGCAGAAAGCTTGGCTTCTTCCATCGCTGGGGGCAACCCTAGCCTCCTGCTCTCTCCAGCTCTGTGGCTGCCATCATTTTTGTTGGGATTTATTTATCTTCTATCATTGAAACGTTGTAGCCGTAAGCAGAAGCCTGGGCCGGCCAGAGTGTGTGGAAAGCTTGGCTTCCTCCATCGCCGGGGAAACCCAAGCCTCCCTCCTGCTCTCTCCATGGCCGTAGCCATCTTGGTTGGGGTTAATTTGCATACTCACATCTGATTGGCTAGTGGGCATGGCTTGTGGGTGTAGCGGAGTGGTGGTTGATTTGCATATTACTCTTTTATTAGATAGAAGGATGGGAAGTCCTAGCCAGAGCAATTAGGCAAGAAAAAGAAATAGAAGGCATCCAAATTAGAACACAAATAGAAATATATACTATACTCATGGATCGGATAATTAATATTGTCAAAATGTCAATACTACCATAAGAGAGCTACAAAGTCAATGCAATCCCTTATCAAAATACCAAGGGCATTTTCCACAATACTTAGAACAAATAATCCTAAAATTTATTTGGAACAACAAAAGACCCTTAGTAGCGAAAGCAATCTTGAGAAAGAAGAACAAAGTTGGAAGTATCGCTCTTCTGAATTTCAAACTACACTACCAAGCTATAATAAAACAGTACTTTACAATTTACTCTGTGGAGTAGTCTGGTTAAGATAGCAGGGCTCTTAGTAGAAAGGACAGTATATATACTGCCTGAAGCATTTAAATCAAATTAAAAAAAAAAATACGAACGGGAAAGTGGAGCTTATCAGAAGCCTGAGAATCCACAACTGCGGCACCCACAGAACAGCTGCGAGCCCCAGAACACTGGTCCCCAGTTGGCGCAAACACGCGTATTCAGAGGAGCTCTACACTCCACCACGGAAAGGAGAGAGAGAACTACATAATGAGACATCCAGAGAAGAGAGACCATGGGGAGACAAAGAAACAGCCCGCATATGAAAGAAAAGCAGGCATCACCAGAAAAGGAAGTAAACGAAATAGAGGCAAGCAACCTTCCAGAGAAAGAATTCAGAGAAATGGTCATAAGGTGGCTGAAAAGAATGGAAGACAAATTCGACAATATGAGCAAGAACCAAGAGGAAATGAAGAAGAACCAAGAAGAAATGAAAAATGACATCACTGCTGTAAAGAACTCAATAGAAAGCATCAAGAGTAGACTAGAAGAAGCAGAGGACTGCATCAGTGAGCTAGAAGACAAGATGGGAAAAAATACCCAAGTAGAGCAACTTCTAGAAAAAAAAGTTAAAAGGCAGGAGAGCCTAAGGGAACTTTGGGACAACACGAAACAAAACAACATCCGCATAATAGGGGTTCCAGAAGGAAAGGAAGCTGAGCAAGGAATAGAAAACCTGTTTGAAGAAATAATGACAGAATATTTCCCTGATATAGGGAAGAAAAAACCCACACAAATCCAAGAAGCTCACAGAGTCCCAAGCAAAATGAACCCCAAAAGACCGATGCCAAGGCACATCATAATTAAATTGGCAAACACCAACGACAAAGTAAGAATCTTAAAAGCGGCAAGAGAGAGACAGAAAGTTACATACAAAGGAACCCCCATCAGACTAGCAACTGATTTCTCAAAAGAAACTCATCAGGCCAGAAGGGAATGGAATGAAATATACAAAGTCATGCAAAGGAAGGGTCTGAATCCAAGAATACTGTACCCAGCAAGGCTATTAATCAAAATTGAAGGTGAAATCAGGAGCTTCACAGACAAAAAAGGACTAAGGGAATTTATTACCACCAAACCAGCAATGCAAGAAATGCTAAAGGTTCTGCTATAAAAAAAAAGAAATAGGAAGCAAAGAAGGAACACAGGGGTAAAGAAAAAAATGGCGACAAATAAGTACCTATCAATAATAACTTTAAATGTAAATGGATTAAATGCCCCAATCAAAAGACATAGGGTAACGGATTGGATAAGAAAACAAGACCCATATATCTGCTGTCTACAAGAAACCCACCTCAAAAAAAGAAAAGATGCACACAGACTGAGGGTGAAGGGATGGAAAAAGGTTTTCCAGACAAATGGAACTGAAAAAAAATCTGGGGTAGCAATACTTATATCTGACAAATTATATCTCAAAGTGAAGGACATAACAAGAGATAAGGAAGGCCACTTCATAATACTAAAGGGAGCAATCCAACAAGAAGAAATAACTCTGGTAAACATATATGCACCCAATACAGGAGCACCCAAATACATAAAAAAACTCCTGGAGGATATCAAGGGAGAGATTGACAGCAATACAATCATAGTAGGAGCCTTTAATACCCCACTATCACCACTGGACAAATCCTCTAAACAAAAAATCAGCAAAGAAACATCAATCCTAAATGACTCACTAGACCAGATGGAATTAATTGACATCTTCAGAACATTTCACCCCAAAGCCACAGAATATACATTCTTCTCAAGTGCACATGGGTCATTTTCAAAGATAGACCATATATTGGGACATAGGCAAAGTCTCTTCAAATTCAAGAAAACAGAAATCATATCAAGCATCTTCTCAGATCACAATGGCATAAAACTGGAAATCAACTACAATAAAAACAACCCAAAGAAATCAAACACATGGAGACTAAACAGCATGCTATTAAACAATGATTGGGTTACCAGAGAGATAAAGGAAGAAATAAAATACATCATGGCAACAAATGACAATGAAAACACTACAATCCAAAATCTATGGGACACAGCGAAAGCAGTATTGAGAGGGAAGTTCATAGCTCTACAAGCCTACTGCAAAAAACAAGAAACAATGGTAATAAATTATCTAACCCAACAACTCAAAGAGTTAGAAAAAGAGCAACAAGAAAAGCCCAGTGTAAGCAGAAGGAAGGAAATAATAAAGATCAGAGCAGAGATAAATGACATAGAGACCAAAGAAACAATACAAAAGATCAACAAAACCAAGAGCTGGTTCTTTGAAAGGATAAACAAGATTGATGAACCTCTAGCCCGGCTCACCAAGAAGCAAAGAGAGAGGACCCAAATAAACAAAATCAGAAATGAAAGAGGTGAAATAACAACAGATCCCACCGAGATACAAAGGATTGTTAAAAAATACTACGAACAACACTATTCCAACAAACAGGACAACCTGGAGGAAATGGACATATTCCTAGAAAAATATAACCTTCCAAAACTCAATCAGGAAGAATCTAAACAGCTCAATATGCTAGTAACTATGGAAGAAATGAAGCAGTCATCAAAAAGCTTCCAGCAAACAAAAGCCCGGGGCCAGACGGCTTCACAGGAGAGTTTTACCAAACATTCAAGGAAGAACTAAAACCTATCCTCCTCAGACTATTCCAAAAAATTCAAGAGGAAGGAACACTTCCAAGCTCTTTCTATGAAGCCAGCATCACCCTAATACCAAAACCAGATAAAGACAACACAATGAAGGAGAATTACAGGCCAATATCCCTCATGAACATAGATGCCAAAATCCTCAACAAAATTCTAGCAAATCGGATCCAGCACTACGTCAGAAAGATCATATACCATGACCAAGTTTATCCCAGGGATGCAAGGATGGTACAATATCTGCAAATCAATAAACGTGATACATCACATAAACAAATTGAGAGATAAAAAAATCACATAGTCATATCAATAGATGCAGAAAAAGCATTTGACAAAATCCAACACCCTTTCTTGATAAAAACTCTCAACAAGGTGGGAATAGAAGGATCATACCTCAACATAATAAAAGCTATATATGATAAACCCACAGCTAACATCATACTCAATGGGCAAAAACTAAAACCATTTCCCCTAAGAACAGGAACAAGACAGGGATGCCCACTCTCACCACTCCTGTTCAACATAGTACTGGAAGTATTAGCCATTGCAATTAGACAAGAAGAAGAAATAAAAGGCATGCAAATTGGAAAAGAAGAAGTAAAGCTGTCCTTATTTGCAGATGACATGATATTGTACATAAAAAACCCGAAAGACTTATGAATTAGGCAATGTAGCAGGATACAAAATTAACGCCAAGAAATCTATGGCATTTCTATACACCAATAGTGAACTTACAGAAAGAGAGACTAAAAAAGCAATCCCATTTTCCATCGCACCAAAAAAATTAAGATACTTAGGAATAAACCTAACCAAGGAGCTAAAACACCTATACGCGGAAAACTACAGGACACTGAAAAAAGAGATAGAGGAAGATGTAAACAGATGGAAGAACATACCATGTTCATGGATTGGGAGAATCAACATCATTAAAATGTCCATACTACCCAAAGCAATCTATAGATTCAATGCACTCCCCATTAAAATACCAACAGCATATTTCACAGACCTAGAAAGAACTCTCCAAAAATTCATCTGGAATAAAAAAAGACCCCGAATAGCCACAGCAATCCTGAGAAAGAAGAATAAAGTAGGAGAGATCTCAATACCAGATTTCAAGCTGTATTACAAAGCCACTGTCCTCAAAACAGCCTGGTAATGGCACAAGAACAGACATATAGATCAATGGAACAGAATAGAGAATCCAGATACCGACCCAAACCAATATGCGCAATTAAAATTTGACAAAGGAGGCATGAACATACAATGGAGTCAAGACAGTCTCTTCAATAAATGGTGTTGGGAAAATTGGACAGATACATGCAAAAAAATGAAACTAGATCACCAACTTACACCATACACAAAAATAAACTCAAAATGGGTACAGGACTTAAATATAAGACGGGAAACCATAAAAATACTAGAGGAATCCACAGGCAGCAAAATCTCAGACATATGCCGAAAGAACTTCTTCACTGATACTGCCCCTAGGGCAATGGAAGCCAAAGAGAAAATAAACAAATGGGACTACATCAAAATAAAAAGCTTTTTCACAGCAAAAGAACCATCAACAAAACAACAAGAAATCCCACTGTATGGGAGAACGTATTTGCAAATGTTATCACTGATAAAGGTTTAATCTCCAACATCTACAGGCAGCTTATACAACTTAATAAAAGGAAGATAAATGATCCAATAAAAAAATGGGCAACGGACCTAAATAGAATCTTTTCGAAAGAAGACAGAAGGAAGGCCAAGAGACACATGAAAACATGCTCAAAGTCACTAATTATCCGAGAGATGCAAATCAAAACGACAATGCGATACCATCTCACACCTGTCAGAATGGCTATCATCAACAAATCAACAAACGACAAGTGTTGGCGAGGATGCGGAGAAAAAGGAACCCTCGTGCACTGCTGGTGGGAATGCAGACTGGTGCAGCCACTGTGGAGAACAGTATGGAGTTTCCACAAAAAAACTGAAAATGGAACTCCCATTTGACCCAGTAATCCCACTCCTAGGAATATATCCTAAGAAACTAGAAACACCAATCAGAAAGGATATATGCACCCCTATGTTCATAGCAGCACAATTTGCAATAGCTAAGATTTGGAAACAGCCTAGGTGCCCGTCAGCAGATGACTGGATCAGAAAACTATGGTACATCTACACAATGGAATACTATGCTGCCATAAAAAAGAAGGAATTATTACCATTTGTAGGCACCTGGATGGAATTAGAGAACATTATGCTAAGTGAAATAAGCCAGTCAATGAAAGAAAAATACCACATGATCTCACTCATTTGGGGATAATGAAAAACGGTATAAACTGATGAACAAAAAGATAGATACAGAGGCAGTAAAGCATCAAACAGACTGTCAAATTACAGCGGGAAGGTTAGGGAGAGGTGGGGGAAATAAGAGATCAACTGAAGGACTTATATGCATGTATATAAGAGTAACCAACGAATGCAAAACATTGGGGGGTGAAGGCATGTATGGGAGTGGGGTGGGGGGGGGCAATGGTAAGATATGTACACATATAATACCTTAATAAAAAAAATAAATTAAAAAAAATTTTTAAAAATACCTGTGCTTCCAATATTTCTGAAGGTAGAGAATTATCTTCAGCTTATCCTTGGGGAAGTAGAAGAAAATGTGAAGACAGATCAAAACCAAAGGGAACACTAATATTTAAGGAGGTGGCAAAGGAAGAAGAATGAAGGAGGTAAGAATGGAAAAGAACAAAATAAAAAAAGTAACATATTAAGCAAAAGAAAAGAAAGTGGAAAGGTGAGAGGTGAACAGTATAAAATGCTATTGAAGTTAAATAGGAAGAGGAATAAAAATGAGACCACTGGATTTAGACAGTGGGAAGTAGGGTCACTGGTGACCTCTGAGTAGGCTGGAGAAGGAGGAAGTGCGATTCAATAAACTCAGGAATCCAGGGGTCCATATGAGTGTGAAAGTAGGTTCAAAAGGAAAAGAGATTGAAATCATAAAGCAGGATTTTTTAATTTAAGATTTTTTTACATAGAACAAGTCTGAATAATCTGCTTCAGGCTTTGACTGCAGGATTAGGTTGCAGGAGTAAAGAAAAAAGTTATTAAAATATCCCATGGAACTTTACCACTGAGGAGTTAGTTGAATATAGGTCCTGAAGTGGATGCTAACGACTCAGAATGACAACTAAAGACAACTTTGAAGCAGATGCAAATTCCTCAATAGATGTGAAGAAGAACCTAGTGATAAGTAAATCTTTATGGCTAAAGGTAGAAGAGTATTTTTGTTAACAGACATATGTTTTAAAGGACAAAGATAATTAAGCTAAACATTACCTTAAGAGGGAGTAAAGAGAAAGGTTTTGCCTCTTAACCCCCCTTATATTAAGGCAAAAGAAAAGAAGTAATAACTACCCAAGAGGATAATTTTAATGGAAGCAGGAATTTTCCATCATGTAAAGCTGAGTAAGAAAATAGTCCCCAGTATCAAGTTTTCCAGCTACCACATACATACCGGGTCTGAAATCATGACCCCAGTGACTACAGCAGTGAACTTCATCCACAGCTATTCGGGTAAATCTCCTTGCTTCATAGGCTTTCTCTAGTCTTGACATAAACATTTTGCTTTTTGCAATTTTCTCTGGAGTCACATAAATTAGCTTTAGCTTGGAGTTTTTATTTACCATTTCAGCATGAACCCATTTCACATGCTCCTATTGAAAGGAAAAACAGACACGATAGTAGAACTAAGCTAGCAGACTGCAATACTAAGTGATAAAAGATGTTCATTACTCAAAAGCAATAGCCTGGGGCTGTTTAATAGCAGATATTTAGTTCATTAAAATGGAAACCATGTCCCAGAACTAAACTTCATGGCAGCTGTGTAAACAGAATTTTAGCTATTTACTTACACCCAAACGATAAAAACATAATCTCATTTGACAAAAAAAGAGTAAGAAATGAATGTCAAGATACTCAAATAAGCATTTATTCTATGATGGCATAATTCTAAATTGTTTGTAATAACTATGATTACAAAGGTGTGTTTTTTATTAATCTTAACATTATATTTGTAACACTGCATATCTCTGTGAACATAATTTATTCTTGATTACCTACTGTAATGATGTTGTCAAATCTACTCATAATCTCTTAATTTAGGTTTTATAAAGTATTTAATTCATTGAATTAAAATTTTATAATGTGAAATATATATTTATATGTTATATATAACAATAATAAATCTTAAAGATGTAATTTATTAGGTTCTTAGTGCTTTGTTACTATTTTATATAATATTTTGCCCAGTAGATGTCATAATTTTCCTTCTCATTTGATTAGGACTCAAAGAAGTGTAAAGAAACAATGCTGAATGTGATAGAAAGAGAAAGTCAAAACTGCTTTCATCATCCCAGAAAGCAGTGTGTTAACTCCTTGAGATAGTCCTAATTTTGTTAAGAAATAGACAAAGTGTATTAAACATTTCAAATGGTCCTAAATGTCCCAGAAATCTTAGGGGAGCCAAACATAAGGCTATCTCCTCAGAAATGTGCCGATGCAAAAATAAAATACTAGAACTTCTGGCAGAATAAGTGTAAATGAGTGAGCATGGTTATGTTCCAATAAAACTTTATTTACGGACACTAAAATCTAAATCTCATATAATTTTCACACTTCACAAAATGTATTATTTTTCTCTTAACCATTTAAAAATATAAAAATGTATCTTAACTCACAAACCATACAAAATAGGCAATGGGCTAGAAATGGCCCATTAGCAGTTTACAACTCCTGATATAAATAGTAATTAGTTTTAATTTTATAAGCAACTCAATTGTAGTTAAGGCCCCTACTTCAGTGAAGAGTTAAAACACAATAAACAAATAATACAACCATACCTTAGAACTAGAAGAATTTAACATAGTAGCTGAAATTTCTAATTGTTTTAAAACCATTAATTGGTCTTCCATAAGAGAAATCAATGGGCAAATCACGAGTGTAAAACCTGAAAAAGAAAAACCCATTTTCAATTTTATACCACCACCAGAAAAAGTTTCAATGAGTCACCTTCTTTACCATAACTTGTGGGCACTACCCATTAATTCAGACTAATTTTCAACTCAACTTGAGCAGTATACTTTCTATTTCTTACCCTCATTAACATAGGAGGAAGATACGAATAAATGATCCTAAACCAAATAAGCAAATTTAAGATTAAGCAGAAATCTCTTCCTTTATTCAGTCCTACAAACATAAAGGTAGATATTATCATTTTGAATTTTTAATTCACTACCATTTTTAATATTGGTAATCTCAGTAAAATAATATAAATCAAGACAAATACTATCCAGTTACATCAGGGAAAAAGTTATTCCAAAGCTGCCTACCTCCCCATAAAAACTATAACAATATATAGAATTGAAAATTTTTCATGGGTATTCATCCACTTACTGCACCAGATTAATTTATTCTGGAAAGAAATCAGTGAACAGTGTATTGACTAAATGAAGTTCTGGCAATATATCTTGTTTCTCTTATAACTGAAAGTGTTGACAGCTATAAGAGCTATTCTACATTGTTAAAAGCATATGACCTCATGTTCCTATAGTTTGTTCCTTAAAATAACCACAGAAAGAGGGTAGTCCCATGTAACTATTTTTTTGAATACTTAAAAATATATTAAGAGAGCCCTGGCCAGTGTGGCTTCAGTTGGTTGAGCATCATGCAGAGCACCAAAAGGTCCCTGGTTCGATTCTCCATCAGGGTCCTGGTCAGGGTGCGCAGGGGAGGCACCAACCAATGTTTCTCTCTCTCTTCCTCTCCTTTCCTTTCTCTAAAATCAATAAAAATACATTTTAAAGTATATACTGGATGTGTGTGTGTGTGTGTGTGTAAAGAGAAATAATTTAAAATCACTCTTTATTAATACATACCATCTGAACATAATGCTGGTAACTGGTAGCATAAGCTCTTTCCACCTCCTGTAGGCATAACAAGAAATACATCCTTTCCAGACATTGTTACATTAATAGTTTCAAGCTGAAGCAATCTGAACTTCTCCAGTTTAAAGACATTTTGCAGAACATTTTTAACTTTATCAGACCATGGAAAATCTAGAAAGAGAAAAATAAGCTAAATATATTAGATTGTTTAGGACTATAATGAGACACATGTGTATGGCTGCTTTTATAAAAGCAGGGTCAGATAAATATACATAAGACTTTTAATACTATGGACAATTTAACTTTCATAAGAACAATTTTGAGATTAGTGTAAGTCACAAAACTAAAGCAAAAGCAAATTTAATGATATATCATAAGAAACAGTACCTCAGAAAAAAAGCTAGTATATCAGGAAAAAATCAAAGCATATGCCAGTTGAGAATTAACTTAACACAAAAGAAAATATTTGAAAAACCATCTGAAAGTCAACCAAGGAATTCAAAGTATCATAAAAAAACTCAAATATCATGAACAAAGTTAACAATTATCTGGAATTTTTGGTGTAAATATCTTGTTTACAAGTGAATCACTAAAAAACAAGGCCCACAAAAGCACTACAATTCCTTCTCAAGTTATAGTATTCTTTTTATAATTTTTCTTTTGGTTGTTTACCGATGTTTATTTACTTTTCAATTACAGTTGACATTCAATATTATATTAGTTTCTGGTGTACAGTACAGGATGAGACATTTATATAACTTACAAAGTGATCCTCCGTAAGTCTAGTAATCACTTGGCACCATACATTTATTACAATATCATTGATTATATTCTCTATGCTGTTTTACACTCACATGACTATTTTGTAACTGCCAATTTGTACTACTTAATCTCTTCACCTTTTTCACCTATCCCCCCAACCCCTGTCCTATCTGGCAACCCTCTGTTCTCTGCATTTATAAGTCTATTTCTGTTTTATTTTAATTTTTAGATTCCACATATAAGTGAAATCATGTAGTATTTGACTTTCTCTGTCTCTCACTATAATTAGTGATACACATGATGCTTTGAAGAAACTTAAATCAAAAAAGGTTTGTTCAGTAGATAAGGGAAATGAACTAGACTTCGGCAAAAAGTTTGAATTTTTTTCTTAATTGTTTGATTTTGTCTAGTGAAAATTTAGAAAATTTAGTTAAAATAAATATCTCACTTTTCCAAGCATTGATTCATGTTGTTAACATTAATGTTGTTAACCATATTTGGAAAAAGGTAATAGTCTGAATAATAAAAGCTTAATTTTAAAAGAGTACAGAACATGGGTAAAGAATGGTCTGCCTCTAAGCTTCCTTTGCCACTTAAGGAATGGCCAGTTTCACCTCTACACTTACTGGAAAGTACTGACACTGGTACAATGATTTGACTCCAGTTTAAAGAAAGAAGAAAAAAACTAGCAAATAAAAAAAGAATAAACCTTCTTTATTCCAAGAGGCAGGTGAAGAATCACATTCATTGCTTCCCCCAGCATCAGAATCCTCCAAACACTGCTTTATTCTGTTTGTTAGGATGTTTTTTTTCTGAGTAAGCTCTTGTTGCCTCTCCAGAAGTTCCTGAATTTGAATGTCTACTGCATGTAACTCGTTGTTCACCGAATCCAATTCCTCAGTTAGAGCTATGAGGGAGGAAAAAAGATACGATGACAAGACAGTCAATTACAATTTTAAGTTTCCCTAATAATTTTTTAATATTCCTCACCATCGAAATCACAGAAAAGCTTATAAATTCTGCAGTGTGGTTAAGAACATTGTTTTGGAGTCACACAGACCTGACTTACTAGTAAATCTCAGGTTCTCCTCTTACCTGCTGAGTGACCTCGGGCAAGGTACTTAACCAAGCCTCAATTTCCCCATCTGTAAAATGGGGATGATACCTAGGTTTCATAGCACTATTGTACAGAATTAAGTGAGATAACATATTGAAGGCTCTTGACACAGTACCTGGTACAAATTAAGCATTTACAAATGATATCTATTTTAATTATGTTGCAGGGCAGTGGCCCAACAATCTCATAAATCAAATGACCCAACTACGAAGCAAATGCAAGCTATTTAAAAGTAGTCCCCTAACTTCTTAGCTATTATTTCACAAAAAACATTCACATTTAGGCTCATATAGTGGCATGATAAGGATTTAATAATTATAAACAAGATGATGTAACAAGTAAAAAAAGAAATCATGTACTATTAAAATTAGCATTACAACTCCATCATTAATTAATTTATAAAGAAGCTTTAATGTATGATTCTAATCAAAGTCAAAGTGAGATTCCTTTTGATACCTTATCAATGGAAGCTGTAAAAAATGTAAAGATATTGTTGGTGTGTCCAAAACATCTGCCTGCATTATTCAGTGTTCATTTTTTAATGCCTTTTCATGAGATAAAGTTTTATGGTTATGATTTAAAATAGGATGTTGTGGTGACTTTGTATTGTACCAACTGCCAGAATTCCCTTCCCAATAGGATTCTGGATTAGGATTGGCCACAAGTGAACTCTGCATGAAATTTGGAGGGTGGAAAAAAGAGCAGACAGATTTACATTCAGATAGTTGGCATAAGGTTAGATGCTGTTGCAGCTCACTCATGTCGTCATGGATCTTCTGCCTCACCTTGTTGGCATGGGGCAGAAGCCAGTTCCTCCAGTCCCTGATGAATCTCCCCGGGGCAGTAGCTTGGCCCACAGCTTCTCTGAATGCTTGACCAACTTCATGTGCAACTTCCTGTAGCAAGTACACCAGATCTTCGGCAAGGCACCAGCATCCATGAAGTCAGATCCTTGTAGGCAGTGGCACACCAACATGATTCCCAGTGAGAAACAGGAGGGTTCCACATAGTCCTTGTGGGTTTCAGCTGATCCTCACCCACCCACACTTCACATCCATCTTCCCATCCCTAATGCTGGCACTACTGACTTCAGGTCCAGCAGTGGACTGCTTAACCAGCTCCAATGATTATGCAGGAACTAGTCCCTATAATAAATCCCTTATATCTGATTGAAACCTAGCCAACACCCAGTGCTATTCCAGATGAACAGAAACTTAAGGGTGGGTTCTCTGAATTGCTTCTGGGCCACCTGAAATTGGGTCTCTGATCTGATTAGATTTAAAGATATTGATGTCCTTTGTTTGCAGTGATAAAAGGGGCAATGGTATTCCATGGCATGCAGTAGACAAAGTTATTTAAATTCTAATCTATAGACACCAGTATAATTAAGTATCAGACTTAATTATACTGGTGTCTTACTTAAGACTTAGCTGGCCAAGTGTTTCCTGACACAGAACATTTTGGTGAAAATAATGGGAACGACTGGTTGCTTTGAAGTATGATGGAGAACTTGGGGAGAGAAATGCAGGGCCACAAAGTTGCTACAAGGTCAAGATTACTGAATACCAACCATAAGTCTAAATCCTGCAGATGGCTGTAATGCAGTGTAAATTGAATTCCCAACTTTGCAGGGACTTGTATTAAAGTTAAGGAAAAAGTGTCATGCTGCAACTGGGATGGGAACATCTGGGCAGATTCCAATGAAACAGGGTACCCTGACCACTAAATCTGCCAAGTCTCTTGCCCTTCCCTTTCTGAAACAGCTTTTTCCTGCCTGAAATGCCCATAATGGTCTTTCCTGAGGTGGTTGTTTTGCAAAGGATTGCTCATCTCCCTAAGGATCCACCCCTACCACCTCTTAGTGCTTCCAGACCCAGGAAGCCCTAGAGCAGTGGTTCTCAACCTTTCTAATGCTGTGACCCTTTAATACAGTTCCTCATGTTGTGGTGACCCCCAACCATAAAATTATTTCTTAGGGTCACCTAAGACCATCGGAAAACAGATATTTACATTACGATTAATAACAGTAGCAAAATTACAGTTATGAAGTAGCAACAAAAATAATTTTATGGTTGGGGGTCACCACAACATGAGGAACTGTATGAAAAAGTCGCGGCATTAGAAAGGTTGAGAACCACTGCCCTAGAGGATGAGGTATAAAAATACAACCCATGAGAAGACACACACCAGAGTTGCATTTGCCAATATATATCACCAGAAACCGAGGGAATAAATATGGGAAGAGATCCTAAGGGTATTAAATCAGGGAAGATGGAAAATAATCTATACTAATAAAAGGGTAATATGCTAATTAGACCGAACAGTCTTCCAGACATCCATCTGGATGTCCTTCTGGACAAAGCCACGGTGGCGGGGCCAAGGCAGAAGCAGTTAGGGGCAATCAGGCAGGCAGGCAGAGGCAGTTAGGGGCAATCAGGCAGGCAGGGGAGCAGTTAGGAGCCAGCGGTTCCGGAATGCAAGAGGGATGTCCAACTGCCGGTTTAGGCCCCATCCCGCCCACAGGGATCGGGCCTAAACTGATAGTCGGACATCCCCCGAGGGGTCCCAGATTGGAGAGAGTGTAGGCCGGGCTGAGGGACCCCCCCAGCCCCGTGTACGAATTTCATGCACCAGGCCTGTAGTATTAAATAAAGCTTAACTTATTAGTATGGACTCAGTAAGAAATTCTGGATTTAGTGTGCTAAATAGTGCCCAGGAGTAGCTCTAATAATTTACTTAGTTGGTAGCCAGAAACCGGGCCCCAGAGATGAATATAAGAAAGTTGGATGGAACAACACAAGTGTAAATTCCAATGAAGTTGAAGGGCCAGAACTTCTTTGATATACTATTTTGGAGGGAATCCAGAGGCTTGGGGAGATGGGAGTGCTAAAGTGGATTATCAGGTAAATTTGACCATCCACTCTTGCTGTACCCCCAACAGGATCCAGAGGATACTCCCTTCACCAAGGCCATGAGAAATAGTCATGAGCGGAGCCTCAGCATTCCTGAAGAGCTCTGGAGTGGCTGTTCTCTGCAAGTCAGGAATGACAGTGGGAAGTACTGCCTTTAAACTAGACAACATGAATCAATGAGAATGATGGATTCTAAGATACAGGGACTAAATGGTGGCAATTCATGACCAAAGTAAAGGTAGATGTGGTTGCCATAATAGGCAACAGAGCAGCAGTAATCAGAATAATCTGACTCTCAAAGGTCTTTGGCATTGGCTAGTTGATCATGATGTTGCTGAGATGGAAGCAGATGATTAGATTTGTATAAGTAGAATACAAAGCCCTGATTCTGGTAAACATAAGTCTGATTTGAATCACCACAACAGAGTCGCCATCCTTCATCCAATTCCCAGAAATGAACCAATTTATAGACCCAGAGTCCCTTGAATAAAGTGGAGGTTGGGGCCCTTTGAGGAAGGACTCTACTACACAACTAAAAATTTATGTAGTAAATCTTCCCACTAGTCTCCTCCAGAGAAACTTATCAGGGCAATTGTGTATTGGTAAAAGGAAAATAACTTCTCAGAAATTATCGAACATTGGCAGTAAGAAATTAGAACTGCAATACCTATAAGACTTTCTTCCTTATTTTGATCCTATATAGTAAAAGGCTAATATGCAAATAGAACAAACGGCGGAACAACCGAACCGGTTGCTATGACGTGCACTGACCACAAGGGGGCACGCACAGAACATGGCAGGTGTCAGCACAGGCAGCAGAGCGTGGAACATGGCGGGCATCAGCCATGATGGGATGGTGGAGCAGGTGAGCGGGGGCACCAGACCAAGGCGGGGTGACAGTCCCTGTCGTCGGGGCAAACCTCTGGTGGTTACTGAAAATTCTTTGCTCCCGCATGCTGTGGTTCTGCCCAGCACTTGCACCTGCTGCTGGTGCCAGCCCCGCTCGCACCTGCAGCCGGCGCCAGAGCCGCTGCTCATACCCGCTGCTGGAGCTCAATGCTGGTCCTAATCGGTTGGCAGTGTCAGCGGGTGCAAGCGGTGGCTGCTGGCCCCAATTGCCCCCGAGGGCTTCTCCACCTCCACCTGCTCCTGAGGGGTGATCAGGGCAGCAGCTGCCACTCACACCCGCTGCTGGCGCCGGCCCCAATCGCTCCACGTGGTCAGTGGGTGCAAGCGGGGCTGGTGCCATCAGGGCGTGGGAGCAGCGGCAGGTGCAGGGGCTGCTAGCAGACAGGGGACCGGGGGGCCATGGCAGGCGGGGGCGCAGAGGATGGGCCAAGACCTGCCCCTTTGCCCAACGCAGCCTCACAGCCCACAGTTCCTTTCAAGGTGCATGAATTCATGCACTGGGCCCCTAGTATTTGTATATAAACCAAGTTTGGGTTTTTCATTCTTGGTGGTTGTTTTTGTTGTGTTTTTTTTTGTCCCTTCTCCTATTCCTCTAACATCAAAAAGAAAAAAGTGTCAATAGTAGCTAACTTCATATCGCAGGATTTAGGTTAGAGAATTATCAAGGAGGATGTGATTCATAAAAAAGAGGAATAACCATCATCAAAAGATTAAGTAGAATTTGTGCCCTCTTCTGTAGAGATCAGTTTGTATCTGGTTGTGTACAGGACAGTTGGTGACACATTAAACAGAAGCATCATTCTGCTACTTCCTTTATTTGAATATTAAATATAATTAAATTAAAAGAGAAGTCTATGGATGCCCTATAGGCAATTGGTGAAGTCTGGTGGCTTTGTACTGTGATAACTTAGCTAAGCTAGGACTACATTTCCCAAAATTCTTTCCCTGCATAGTTCTAGGTTAGGGCACAGAGGACTCTGCCAAAGCTTTGGAAAGTAGAAGTGATGCAGTGGCCATTTTTGCCATATTTAAGATAGTCACTGCAAGGTCAGGGCTGGTGACCTCATTGGCATGGGGCAGCACCTGAGCCCACAACTCCAGCTGCTGCTAGATATCCTTGGAAAAACAGCAGGGCTTGCAGCTCCTCCAAGTCCTATTGGTTCACCTTCTTCAGCTTCTCTGAAGCCTCAGCCAGTTGCATGCAACTTGATGTGAAGTACACCAGCTCTCTGACATGCCTTCTGCATCATCCAAATTGGAAGATTTGAAGCAATGAGACACTAATACAGATTCTAGTAAGAAAAAGATCATCTTCATAGGTAGCAGTTTATTTTTACATTCCCCATCACATCTTCTTTTCCTGACTGCTGATTCTGCCAACTTCAGGCCCAGTGCCAGATACACAGGAAACATACATAAAGAAAGAACCTAACACTTCCCATAATCACATAATCCCTTATATCACTCAGAGTAGCTCTGCTTCTCTGATCAAACACTACCTGACAGAGATGTTAATGTCAATCCATGGTATAAAGTCATATCGTATCTCGGACAAAATCATGATTGCCTGTTGTAGTAAGTCGGGGTATTTTAATTTTTTTGTCCAAAATTATATCATCTCCAATGCTGGCATAAACAAGACTTTACTATATGAAATGTGACTGAAAAGTCAAGTGTATGATTTTAATCAACAATGAAGAGGGGTTACAAGTACACAGGGCTTATCACGGCAACTGTATCTCAAGAGCACACTGAACTGAGTGGGGATCGCACTGCAGTGTTTCTAGGCTTACAGCTGATGCATGGGAGGTGCCATTCTTCAGAAACAGCTCATTTTCTAACAATATCTCAAACTGAAGTTAACACTGAAAGGAAAGTGATTTATTACCACCACGGAAGCCATCAGATCCAAAGTAACAAACTACCTGAAGGCAATCTCAAAGAGCCAGTTCAAATATAGTTCAACAAATGGATAGAACAATAGAAGAGTTCGATTTCTTTGGAAGGGGTACAACATTATGAAAGCAGTTATTTGAAATAAGCATCTCTACTTAAATAAAATTTATCTATTTCATTGTTCAGTTATTTTAAAGTCATACTGCACTGATAAAGCTGAAGTCTAAGTAAAATAACATATGCAATCCAAAAATGATCATGCTGAACTGAGTTGAGGTTCAGTGACATCTCTTAAACCTTCATTTTAATCTCTAAGTAAAGACTGCTTGGGTTAGCATTTAACATAACTTAAATTTTGACCATTTATTATTAACCCTCAGAGGATGAGAAGGAGGCATGAGTCAAAGCCAAAACCTATGTCATTATTTTTTCATGTTTATATTTAAATAAATTATAAAGTTGGCGGGAGGGGGGGGAGGGCAAGGGGAGGGGCATCTCTCATATATAAGAAAGCCACTTCTTTAAAGTTTGAAAAAACGAATCTTGTCACCCTACTGTTAGAGCTGGTTTATATACACAACACCCCTGCCACCACCTCTTAACCAAATAAATAGCAAGGTATCACTAAAAAGCACAGTAGAGTCTGGTCAAGTTTACAGGAACAAATAATGGATAGACATAATCAAAATACCAAGCATATCTGCCTGGAAAAGGTAAAACAAATGTTTTCCTTTTATATTTTAAAGACATTTGAAATAACTCTACTTATAGGAAAGTCCCTTAAAGAAATAATCAGACGAGCACACAAGCTTTCAATTCATGGATGTTCAAGGCAGCATTTTTTTATGTTTTAAAAATAAAAACAATATAAAAGTTCAACAATAAAAGTAATATCATTTATTTAATGTCACTTCAAAACAACAAAATACAGTGTAGGTATTAGAATATTTACAACATAGAATTTATTTAATAATATTCCTATATTCTGTATTTGCATTATGGTTTTTTTAATCACATTACAAAACAATATGTACAAAATGTTTAAAAATTTTAATAATAAATTAAATGTTATAGTATTAATCTCAACGTAAGATTAGAAGGGATTGGTATTTTCCACTTTACAATTTTTAGGTTCCTAGAATTCTATCAAAAAACATATATTTTCCTTGCAACCCCTATGTATTGCTGGTAGGAATATAAAATGGTGCAGCCACTATGGAAAACAGTATGGCAAGTTACTTAAAAAATTCAACTTGTCATCTAGCAATTCCATTTCTGGGTATAAACCCAAACAGCTGAAAGCAGGGACTCAGATATTTATACACCAATGTTCATAGCAGCATTATTCACTATTAGCCAAAAGGTACAACAACCCAAATGTCCAGGGACAGACAAATGGATAAATTAAAGATGTTATATACATACAATGGAATATTATTCAGCCTTAAAAAGATACATGTTACAAAATGGATGAACCTCAAAGACATTATGCTAAGTAAAATAATCTAGACACAAAAGGACAAGTATTATATGATTCCACTTAAATGAAGTGCCTAGAATAATCAAATTCCTAGACAAAAAGTGGGATAGTGTTACCAGGGGTTGCAAGAAAGGGGGAAATCAGGAGTTATTGTTTAATTGGATACAGAGTTTCAGTCTGGGAAGATGAAAAAGTTCAAGAGATGGATATTGGTGATGGGTGCACAACAATGTGACGGCACTTAATGCCACTGAATTGTACACTTAAAATGCACCCTGGCTCAGTGGTTAGAGTGTCAGCCCTCAGACCAAACCCTTGTCGTGTCGCATGTAGGAGGCAACCAATTGATGTGTCTCTCTCACACTGATGTTTCTCTCTCTCTTTCTGCCTCCTCCCTCCCTTCCACTCTCTCTGAAAAATCAATTGGAAAAATATCCTCAGGTGAGGATTAAAAAAAAAAAAAAAGTTAAAATGATGCCCTGGCTGGCATGGCTCAGTTGGTTGGAGCATCATCCCATATACCAAAAGGTGATGGGTTCAATTCTAGGTCAGGACACATACACAGGTTGTGGGCTTGATCCCCAGTCAGGGCGTACATGAGACAATCAATGTTTCTCTCTCTCCCTCTCCCTTCCTATGTCTCCAGACTCAATGAAAATCATATCTTTAGGTAAGAATTACAAAAAAATAGTTAAAATGGTAAATTCTGTAATGTATATTTACCATAATTTTTTTTAAATATATGTTTTATTGATTTTTTACAGAGAGGAAGGGAGAGGGATAGTTAGAAACATCGATGAGAGAGAAACGCCGATCAGCTGCCTCCTGCACACCTCCCACTGGGGATGTGCCCACAACCAAGGTACATGCCCTTGACCGGAATCGAACCTGGGACCCCTCAATCCGCAGGCCGACGCTCTATCCACTGAGCCAAACCAGTCAGGGCTAACATAATTTTTAAAAATTTGAAAACAAAAACAAAAAAAGACAACACAACAGCCCAGCAGGTGTGGCTCAGCGGTTAAGCATCAACGCATGAACCAGGAGATCATTGTTCGATTCCCAGTCAGGTTGCAGGCTCAATCCCCAGTGGGGGATGTGCAGGAGGCAGTCAATTAATGTTCTCTCCCATCACTGATGTTTATCTCTCTCCTTTTCCCTTCCTCTCTCTGAAATCAATATTTAAAAACACACACACTTTTTTTTTTATCTAAAAAAACAGCATTTCTAAAATCAGAAATTTCTTAAATTTTTTATTTATTGATTGACTTTAGAAGGGGGGGAGATAGAGGGGGGCGAGAGAGAGAGAGAGAGAGAGAGAGAGAGAGAGAGAAACAGATTTGTTGTTCCACTTATTTATGAATTCATTGGTTGATTCCTGTATGTGCCCTTACCAGGGATGAACCCACAACCTTAGCATAGCATGGCCTGGACTATAATCAGAATTTTTTAAACAAATATATTTTAAATTTATTGTATTTATTTTTATTAAGACTTTTAGTTAGAGCAGTTTAAGGTTCACAGCAAAGTTGAAGTGAAGGTACAGAGAAAAGCAAGTATTTTTTTCAAAGAACATACAAGTAGAAACAGAACAGAATGAAAAACAAAATGTAATTATTACCACTAACCTGAAACAGATGCCATTCCAACACTGAATTAGAGATACAAATTTCTTTCTAAAAGTGAAAGAAAAATAACAGCAACATTTTTTTAAGACAGTTACTATTGATTATGCTCAATCAATGATATTCTGACACAACTAAGCACAAAAAAAGTTAGAAAGTAACACTTACATAAGGACCCTTTAAATAAGAACTGCATGGTTCTTACACACTAATTTTTATAGAAAATTCTCTATTTTTTGGAGAAGTATCCAAAGTCACATAAACATCCCATATAATAAAAGGCTAATATGCAAATCAACCAACCGGTGGAACGACTGGTCACTATGACGTGCACTGACCACCAGGGGGCAGACCCTCAATGCAGGAGTTGCCCCCTAGTGGTCAGTGTGCTCCCACTGGGGGAGCGCCGCTCAGCCAGAAGCTGGGCTCATGGCTGGAGAGCACAGTGGCGGTGGCGGGAGCCTCTCCTACCTCCGCTGCAGTGCTAAGGATGTCCGACTGATGGCTTAGGCCCAATCCCTGCACAAACTTCGTGTACCGGGCCTCTAGTATAATAAGTACAAGGTAAAACATCAAGAATCACCAGATACAAAGTGATGTAACAAAAAAGAGCAAATATTTGAGATTTAATAGTTATAGTACTAAACCACTGTGTGATTTTAGCAAAATTGCACACCCTCTTCCTCTCAGCTTCTTTCCCTACTTGTAAAATTGGGATAGAACCTATCTTATAAATAACAAGTTGGATAGATTAAAATGTCCCAGATTAAGCAAAATCTATCAACATAAACACCCAAATTAATCATTTAACGTTTTACTGAATACTTGCTTTAAAGACTTACAATTTAGGCTCAATCTTAAAAAAGGATTTGGCATTCTATGGTGGGGGTGGGGAGCTCATAAATTTCTGAAGAGAACCTGAAAAGCTCAGAAGTAGAAGAAAAAAAAACACATGGTTTGTATTAAGGACTTCTAAATACCTATGAATGACTAAAACATAAGGAAGAATACATATGAGCAAGTGGAAGGAGATGCGGCTTGAGAGCAGGAATTTTAGGTTGCCCATAATCCCCACGAACACCTCCCCTAACTCTAATATGGACAATCAACATTTTCTAAAAGTAACTTAGAATGTTCCCCAAAGGTTACTTCAGCATGACTCTACCTTAGGCAGAATGCTGACCTTATGCCCTTCCTAACACAGCATTCTGAAACCACCACTAGGCTGGAAAGATAGGCAGGATCGTCTTTGCCTTGCTGAGATTGGAATATAACCTGTTGAAGTAGGAGGGTAAACCAAAGACTTAATTCTTTATCTATATAAATATCTCTTGTGGAAACATAACTCTCCTTCCCAAGAGTGCAAGATTTTCCCGCAGGGCAGGGGTTGAGTCTCTTCCTTTTGTATTCACATAGCCTAGCAAAGTGCCTTGCGTATAGTTCAGGCTCAAGTTTGCTGAGATTGAAAGCAGAAACTATCTCTACTCTTAGGAAAGAATATATTCTATAACACCCATCCACCCCCCCCCCCCACACACACACAGTTTTAAATTGCTTCTTTGATTATACTGTCAAAAAAATTCATAAATTCCTTCCCCAAGTGATGGGATTTAATATTAAAAGATACCACAATATGTTCAGAAATTAATGAGATACAGCAGGTCTGTCAGTCAGAAGAAGTATAGCTAGGCAATGTTAAAACCACAAACAAACGAAGTCTAGCCTTGAGAACTACCTGAGCATAAAAAAAAAAAAAACAGTTTAGTCACACAAGCAAAGCTTAATTTAGCTTACTTTGTATAACTAACTTAACCTGGGTCATTTCTCATTTGGCCTCTGGAAATGTAAGTGCAACTTAAACAGTTTCCCAAGGTTGATATGGGGTAACCACTAACCAAATTCCCCATCAATTAAGAAAATGTTAACATTATCACCAATCACTGTGAAGATAAGCAGCCACTACCTTCTCACTATATAAGCTGTTTTAACAATACACCCCTGAGCCTCATTACATGTTTTGGTTGGAGTGCTCACGGTTTGGAACTGTTTTTTAGTCAACAGTAAGCTTTCACTACTTCCATGACTCATTGGTTTCACTTCTGATGCTTCTGAATTTTTGACAGCACCCACAGGAAATCTTTTACCGTGTCACACCCAGTCATCGATGCTGAAGGAAATGACACTGAGGTACCACAGGTTAAATCAGACACACATCCATACCCCTTTCCCCGCCACCTGCGTTTACAGACAGCAGCAACATAATAATACCCTCCCTTACGCGCCCCCAACGGTGTTCCCAATAAACGATGGCTTCCAATCAACAGGCGTTGGTGACCAAGCTTCCTGCATGAAAAAAGGCTGGAGATAAAATGATCGTGTCCTGAAGGCCTGAATTCCCCTGGTTTCTCCCCTGCCAAAGTGGAAGGAAGTGATCCCTAATAGACTGGCCTCGCCTTCAGGCAGGAAAAAAGAAAAATAAGCCCGTTCAAAACGTAATCGGAGAAACAGTTCATGAACCCCGCACCCGGGCCTTCCGACCTCCCCAGTCTCCGACCCCAAAGCGCCCCGAACTCAGAACCACTACTCACCAGTAAAAAGTTCCCGCCACCCGGCTTTCTTTGCACTCCAGCCGAGAACATCCACCCTTCCGGGTCGGTCCGTTCCACCAATGGCAAGTAAGACCCTTCTCTAATTGGTCAAGGGGTGTGGCCGCCATCGCGGCACCGAACAAGACTCCATATCATTGGTTGATATTGGGAGCGGATTGAGCCAATCGAAAGCCGCCTCCAAGCTGGGATGGGGATGGCTGCGTGTTTCCGGAAGACGTGGCGGCTGTCTCTTGGGTTGTTTCCCGGCTTCAGACTCGCGTCTTTGCTTCACGCCCTGGGCTTCTCGAGGAGCTGTCCTCACCCCAGCAAGGACCCCAGCAGCCATGATCTCCTTAACGGACACCCAGAGTAAGCGCCTGCCCCGGGGTCCCTGCCTTGAGCCCCACGTACCCTTTGCTGGGGCGGGGGCGGGGGATCTCCCGCCGGTTTCCCCCAACCACCTCCCCACCCCCGGTGCGGGAAATGAATGAAGCTCCGCATTGGGAGCGGCGGCCAGCGAAACTGAGCTAGGGCTGTGGGAACCTGCGGGCTGCGGTGAAGGGGCGAGGGCTGGACTTGCGGGGCGGACCTGGCCTGGGAGGAAAGGCAGTGGGGTCTGGGGAGGCGCCCGAGCCTGGGGAGGGGGAGCCCTCGCGGAGGGTCTGGCTCGCGCGGCTCTCTCGCCCCCAGGGAAATGGGCGCTTTGTTCCTGCGGACCGTGCGCCACTAAAGAAAGTTTGCTGTGGCGTCCGCGGCCCACTCTTGAGGACGTTTCTGGAATTGACTGACGTGGGGTCCTCTACAAGTTACTGGCCGGTTGTCTGGGAGGCGGAATTTTAAATGTCACCTATTGTAGGCTCTTTTTTAAAATATGTCCACACTTAAATATACTGAATATGTGCCTTTGCCAGCAATGGAAATAACCTTCCAAAAACCCCTTGAAATGAATTCACTTTTCTACCAGCTAATGCTTCCACAATAGTCAAATGTCACTTCGCGTTCATTAAAGGATTTATTTTGTTAATATTGCATATTGTGCTTTGTGGCTTGTTTTATTATTTTTAGCATATCTTTCTGCCTGCCTCAGAGTTCTCTAAGGTTGGCATTGCTATGTGTTCCTTTTTCTTTCAATATAACATCTCCACTTTTCTACTTTTTACCAATCTTAATCATTTTTTATTTACATTATCTGCCCAACCCTATGCTATCTGTTTTTGGATGGTTGAGATTGTCTTTTTGTCTCATTTTGCTTTATCAGCCACGCCTTTTATATCTTATTCTGGTTAACTTACTTGGATTTTCAAGATTTTAAAAACTAAACAGTCTGTTGAAATGAAAATAATACTTCACCTTAAGTGCCCTATTTTAAAGTGGAGTATTAAGGTTTGGATTCACACCATAGCTGACTTGAACTTTACAGAGCCCCTAAGGTCCTACACACACACTGCACCCCAGTCAGGCTCTCTTCCTTCCTGAGATGGGACCAGTCTGCACCTTAGGGCCACCTGCCCTGGCCCAGGAAGAGTGCTCATTTTAGTCATTTGGCCTCAATATGTTCTGATCAGAGGAAACCTAAATATAGTTCTTTAAAAAAAAAAAAAAAAAAAAAAAAACTTAAAAATTAGCAATACGTGATTTCATATAAATCATTACAGGTATTTCTTATAAGATCCTTATAAGGTAGAGAGGAGTCTATCTTTTTTATAAATAAAGGAGACAAAAGAAATTCAATATATGGTCATAAGCAAAGTTACAGAAACAAGACTTAATCCCACCTCTGCTGGCTTAAAAACCTTTGTTCTTTTTACTGTACCCTACTAGCATATAAAAGACGATATAAACTTTGAGATCTTAGAATGATGAAATTCTTCCATAGCAAAAGTAGTTTCAACAGTAATATAGATACTTATCTTACAGAATCATTTTTTGGAGAAATTTTGTAGGATAGTCAAGGCCTATTTTCTTTATGAAACACAGTGCCCCATTCCTCTTGATTAAAACCTAAAGTTAAAATTAGGTTGCCCAAGGAAATTAGCGGAATTATGTACATTAATTGCTAGAATTTATTGCTAATTCTGATTACTTGGAGGAAGTACTTAAACTCTACATAGCTTTCCTATCTAATTATAAAGTACTAGAGGCCCAGTGCATGAAATTCGTGCGGCGGGGGGGTGGGGGGGTTGTCCCTCAGCCCAGCCTGCACCCTCTCCAATCTGGGACCCCTCAAGGGATGTCCGACTGCCCGTTTAGGCCCGATCCCAGTGGATCGAGCCTAAACGGGCAGTCAGACCTCTCATAATCCAGGACTGCTGGCTCCCAACTGCTCGCCTGCCTGTCTGCCTGATTGCCCCTAACCGCTTCTGCCTGCCAGCCTGATCACACCCTAACCACTCCCCTGCCAGCCTGATCGATGCCTAACTGTTCCCCTGCCAGCCCAATTGCCCCTAACTGTACTCCCCTGCCAGCCTGGTCACCCCTAACTGCCCTCCCCTGCCAGCCTGGTTGCCCCTAACTGTCCTCCCCTGCAGGCCTGGTCACCCCCAACTGCCCTCACCTGCAGACCTGGTCACCCCTAACTGCCCTCCGCTGCTGGCCTGGTTGCCCCCATCTGCCCTCCCCTGTTGGCCCAGTCACCCCTAACTGCCCTCCCCTGCCAGCCTGGTTACCCCTAACTGCCCTCCCCTGCCAGCCTGGTTGCCCCTAACTGTCCTCCCCTGCTGGCCCGGTCACCCCTAACTGCCCTCCTCTGCCAGCCTGGTCCTCCCCAACTGCCTTCCCCTGCAGGCCTGGTCACCCCTAACTGCCCTACCCTGCCGGCCCTGTCACCCCTGACTGCCCTCTCCTGCCAGCCTGGTCCCCCCCCCACCTGCAATTGCCCTCCCCTGCAGGCCTGGGTCCCCCCCAACTGCCCTCCCCTGCAGGCCTGTTCACCCCCATCTGCCCTCTGCTGGCCTGATTGCCCCCAACTGCCCTCCCCTGCTGGCCTGGTCCCCCCCCCCCCAACTGCCCTCCCCTGCAGGCCTGGTCACCCCTAACTGCCCTCTCCTGCCAGCCTGGTCCCCCCCCCCAACTGCCCTCCCCTGCAGGCCTGGGTCCCCCCCAACTGCCCTCCACTGCAGGCCTGGTCCCTCCCAACTGCCCTCCCTGAAGGCCATCTTGTGGCTGCCATCTTGTGTCCACATGGGGGTGGCCATCTTGTGTGTTGGAGTGATGATCAACTTGCATATTACCTCTTTATTATATTATAGGATTACTAGAGGCCCGGTGCACGAAATTTGTGCATGGGGGAGGAGGATGTCCCTCAGCCCAGCCTGCACCCTCTCCAATCTGGGACCCCTCGAGGGATGTCCGACTGCCCATTATTCTATTTACTTATTTATTGTGAATCCTAAACAGGCAGTCGGCCATCCCTCTCACAATCCAGGACTACTGGCTCCCAACTGCTCACCTGCCTGCCTTCCTGATTGCCCCTAACCGCCTCTGCCTGCCAGCCTGATCACCCCCTAACCACTCCCCTGCCAGCCTGATTGATGCCTAACTGCTCCCCTGCCAGCCTGTTTGCCCCCAACTGCCCTCCCCTGCAGACCTGGTCCCCCCCAACTGCCCTCCCCTGCAGACCTGGTCCCCCCCAACTGCTCTCCCCTGCAGGCCTGGTCCTCCCCAACTGCCCTCCCCTGCAGGCCTGGTCCCCCCCAACTGCTCTCCCCTGCAGGCCTGGGTCCCTCCCAATTGCCTTTCCCTGTAGGCCTGGTCGCCTCCAACTTCCCTCCTCTGCCGGCTTGGTCACCCCAACTGCCCTCCTCTGCAGGCTTGATCACCCTCAACTGCCCTCCCTTGCAGGCCTGGTCCCTCCCAACTGCCCTTCCCTGCTGGCCTGATCGCCCACAACTGCCCTCCGTTGCAGGCCTGGTCCCTCCCAACTGCCCTCCCCTGCTGGCCATCTTGTGGTGGCCATCTTGTGTCCACATGGGGCAGGATCTTTGACCACATGGGGCAGCCATCTTGTGTGTTGGAGTGATGGTCAATCTGCAAATTACTCTTTTATTAGATAGGATAGAGGCCTGGTGCACAGGTGGGGGCCAGCTGGTTTGCCCTGAAGGGTGTCCCGGATCAGGGTGGGGGTTCCCTTGGGGCGTGAGGTGGCCTGGGGGAGGGGCCTGTGGTGGTTTGCAGGCTGGCCACGCCCCCTGGCGACCCAAGCATAGGCCCTGGGATCTGGGGTATATTTATCTTCTACAATTGAAACTTTGTAGCCTGGAGTGGAGCCAAGCCTTCTGCTTGCTCCATGGCAGCAGCCATTTCTATTGGGATTTATTTATCTTCTATAATTGAAACTTTGTAGCCTTAGTGGAAGCCTGGGCCAGCCAGGGTGTGTGGAAAGCTTGGCTTCCTCCATCGCCAGGGTCAACCCTAGCCTCCTGCTCTTTCCAGCTCCGAGGCTGCCGCCATTTCTGTTTGGATTTATGTATCTTCTATCATTGAAACTTTGTAGCCTTGAGTGGAGGCCTAGGCCGGCAAGGGCAGGTGGAAAGCTTGGCTTCCTCCATTGCCGTGGAAACCCAAGCCTCCCTCCTGCTCTCTGTGGCCCTAGCCATCTTGTTTGGGTTTATTTGCATATTCGCTCCTGATTGGCTGGTGGGCGTGACTTGTGGGTGTAGCGGAGTGATGGTTAATTTGCATATTATTCTTTTACTATATATATATTACTCTTTTATTATATAGGATTATTCCTCCTATCTGAGTCCATGATTATTACCTAGATAAAAATGCGAATTATTTACCCTGTGCATAGGCATTCTCTTATGATGAAGACTTATTATAATAACAAGTGCCTGATTTACATCCTTCCAAAAACTAGAACAAGAGAGTTGGGTTGGAATATGGGCAGGATGGTAAACATTCTCCTCACTTCATTAAATTGATGAGGAAGATGACACTATGCTCTTTGCTGCTCTTCAGCCAAATGTTTTGGATAGAACAGTGGATTGGAACACAAAATGATTAATGAACCAAAAGCTCTTTGGACCTCAAATGGTGCTTGTATGTGTGTTTATCTGCAGGAATTGGCCATCATTCAAGTGATTTGCCAAGATTATTTTGGGATTCTGATTCTGAGAGAGGGTAACCAACTACTGATCTCTTAAAAAAATCAATAAAAACTTTTTAAAAAGGAAAAAAACAATTCAGGACTGTCTTAAGGGATCCTATAATAGCATCCTCTTCCCCCCCCCCCCAAAAAAATACAATATTTATCAAATGGCAAAGAGTGGAGCAGTTCCCTTGCTGCCACTAAATCTTTATTATGTCATACTAGGGACCCAGTGCACGAATTCGTGGAACTGTGGGCCGCCTGCCGTGGGCACAACTCGGCCCATCCTCCACGCTCCCGCTGCCGCCGCTCCAATGCGCTGATGGCACCGGCCCTACTTGCACCCACTGACGGCGCGGAGCAATTGGGGCCAGCATCAGTAGTGGGTACAAGCGGTGGCTGCTGCCCCAATCGCCCCTCAGGAGCAGCGGGAGGTGGAGAAACCCTCAGAGACGATTGGGCCTGGCAGCCACCGCTTGCACCCACTGACGGAGCCGAGCGATCGGAACCAACACCGGGTGCCAGCTGCAGGTGCGAGTGGCAGCTCCAGCGCTGTCAGCAGTTGCGAGCGGGGCTGTTTCCAGCAGTAGGTGTGAGAGGCGGCTGCTGGCCCCTGTTACCCCTCAGGAGCAGGGAGAGGTGGAGAGGTGGAGAAGTGATCAGGGCTGGTGCCAGGTGCCGGCAGCGGTGTGAGTGGCGGCCCCAGTGCCGGCAGCAGGTGGGAGCAGGGCCAGCGCCGACAGCAGGTGCAAGTGCCAGGCAGTACCACGGTGCGTGGGAGCAAAGAATTTTCAGTAACCTCCAGAGGCTCGCCCAAATGACAGTGACCAGTGCCCTGCCTTGGTCTGGCACCCCCACTCACCTGCTCTACCATCCCACTGCGGCCGATGCCTGCCATGTGCCGCGCTCTGCTGCCAACACCCGCCATGTTCCAGTCGCACACCACCTGGTGGTCAGCGCACGTCATAGCGACCAGTTGTTCAGATGTTCTGCCGTTTGGTCTATTTGTATATTAACCTTTTATTATATAGGATAGCCTGAAATTCCACCATGATATTCATTTGAGTTAAATTCAGTTGATATTCACTTGAGTTTTTCATTCTGACATTTTCTATTTTTAAAAAGGCATAGAAAGACAGTGCTGCTTTAAAATACTTAAATCAGATACCAAAATGCTAACAGTAATTGCCATTGAATTAAGCATATCTTTTCTTATAAAATTTCTACAATAAGCTTTTTATTTTAGACAAATTCATTTTATTAGATTGCTTTTATCAGATTGTTCATTAAACACATACACAGGCATGAGGAATGAAGATTTGATAGGGCCTAAGAGGAAGATAAACTTATTTTACTGGGTCTGATTCTGGTGGTGAGAGGGCAGCTCTGTTTAGGGGTTTAATAAATAGTGGGCATATGAATGCACAGGCACAGGGAAGATGAGGAAAAGGCACAGTGAGGCCAGTTTGAGGCTTTTGACCCCTTTAGATCAGGGAATACTTGGCAACATCATGCTAGTGCCAGTTTTGGAAAAGATTACAAAGATCTGCTTGACTACATTGGATAAAGTGGTAGGAATGTTTTGATTTCCATGTTATAGTTGTTCAAACTGTGGAGTATTATAGACTGGATTTGAATTCCAGCCTGATGGCACACCACCAGCACCACCAACTGCCATTCCCCACCCGTGCACCTTCCCCCACATACACACTTGCTGATTCTGTGGTCAAGGGTAAGTTACAAATCTCTGTGAGTCTCTGGTTGCCCATATAAAACTTGGGGCTGTTGCTACTTTTTGTCTCACAATTTGTCAAAGAAATTACAACATAATTGTACAAACATTTCATTAAACGTAAAAACATATTTAGACATTGTCCTTTTTCACTGAAGTCAATTTTTTTTAAATATGATTTTATTGATTTTTAGAGAGAGAGAAAAACATCAATCGGCTGCCTCCTTCTGCACATGGATTGAACCCACAACCTTGGTATATACCCTGACAAGGAATCAAACTGGTGACTTCTTGGTGCACAGGAATATGCTCAACCAATTGAGCCACACTGGCAAGAACTGCAGTCAATTTATAATAGTTCTCCCAATACCTACTTAGTTATATTAGGTAAGCTTATTATATTAAACTTGAATCAGCTTAAGACGATTCCCCCAGAAGTTCAGTGTACTCTAATGACCTTGAGTTTCATCTAACCAGACATATTTAACTTGAAAATACTATGGGAAGCAGGATGGTATAATGGTTAAGCACATAGACTTTGGATTCAAATATACCTGAGTTCAAATGCTTAAGGAGAAGTGTGACTTTAGGCAAATTAAGTCAGTTCTCTAAATTTCAATTTCTGGCCTGTCTAAAAGAATTTAATGACACCTACCTTGCAATTGTATTGAAAGGATTAATTTATGTAAGGTATGTAAAGCACCTTAATAATGGCTACTTCTATAAAATTCTCAATACATAATAGATGTATTTCCATATAATTTCCTTTCTGAACAAACATCTCACAATTTTGATGTAATTAGTATAATTTGTGAAAAGATAAGAATTAGTCATTTTCATTTATCTCAGCTGCCAATGATTAAATCCTAACTAGTCAGTAGTTATTTAACGATATTTTACTTGCTCTTATGTCCATATTTTCCTCTGGAAAATTATGTCTGCCATATAAAGTTATTTTGGATCATATTTTTAATATTTTTATTTGTTTTTTTGTTTGTTTGTTTTTAATCCTTACCTGAGGATATTTTTCCATTGATTTTTAGAGAGAATGGGAGACGGAAAAACAGAGAGAAATATCACTGTGAGAGAAACACATCGATTGGTTGCCTCCTGAATGTGCCCAGACCAGGGCCTGGGGAGGAGGTGAATGCACCCAGACCAGGGCCTCAGGAATAGCCTACAACCTAGGTACATGCCCTTGACTGGAATTGAACTCAGGACCCTTCGGTCCGAAGACCAACGCTCTATCCACTGAGCCAAACCAGCTGGGGCTTGGTAAATTCTTTTAAAGCATTTAAGCATGAAAGTATCAGCCTCAAATTTTCATTAAATATTAGTATCTTTAGAATTCTTGACTATGGGAGAAAAAGATAGCTTAATGAAAGGCAGTAGTTAACTGTAAATTGAGGAAGTAGAAAATGTAGAAAAAGGTATTGATATAAATTTTAAACTCATCAAAACATTTTACATGTCTTAAAATTTTTTTTTAAGTAGCTATGACCTGGATTTTACCTTTCTAGAGCTGAGGCAAAGTGATTAAGATCAGAAATCATTAATAGTGTATTTAAAATTGTGTTTCCAAAAATATTTCTGCCATAATTCATTATGTTATGTAGGTAGGGCTTCTAGGTAAAATGAGGATTGGTAACTGTTTCCTGAAAACAAAACTAAAATGATCAAGGAGGTGACTTAGTGGATTGATTGTGCTTTGTAGTATTAACAGAAAAGTACAACTGTAACCTTAGAAAGTATTCTTCAAACTATAAAAGATAAGTCCTGGAGCATGTAAAGAAAGGCAATAAAATTATTAGCTTTATACACAGACTTCAAAGCTTACACTTTGTTCATTAAACACATACATGGGCAAGAGGAATGAAGGTTTGATAGTGCATAAGAGGAAGATAAATTTATTTTGCTGGGTCTGATACTCAGTACTTAGAACAGTTGCCTGCATTTAGGAGTTGATCAACAATTCTTTGTTTCTGAATGAAAGAACACTAATATTAGTTAAACAGTGTTATTTTAAACTTTGGAGAGGTGATTTAAGGACTCAGACTAAATATGGGAATGGATTCATAGTTTAGATAAGTTTGTAGAAGGTAAGTCCATAATAAGCCACCAAAAAGTTAAAAGTGATGTCTAACCTTTTGAAACTTAACTTTTGAGGAGACCACTACCTGATTCTCAAAATATTTCCTATTGCCACTATATTATTGTACTGACCTACTATAGCAATTTCTAATGGGTTATAGAAGGAATTAATTTTAGAGGAGAAAGAAGGAACTGCAGATATCGTCTATATAAATAATAGTTATAGAATACTAGTGGCCCGGTGCACGAAATTCGTGCACGGGGTGGGGGTGTTCCTCAGCCCGGCCTGCACCCTCTCCAATCTGGGACCCCTCGAAGGATGTCCTACTGCCGGTTTACAGGGATCGGGCCTAAACCGGCAGTCGGACATACCTCTCGCAATCCGGAACTGCTGGCTCCTAACTGCTCACCTGCCTGCCTGCCTACCTGATTGCCTCTAATCACTTTGCCTGCCTGCCTGCTCGCCCCCAACTGCCCCCCGCTGCCGGCCTGCTCACCCCCAAATGTCCCCCCCGCCAGCCTGATCACCCCTAACTGCCCCCCGTGCCAGTGTGCTCACCCCCTGCTGGCCTGTTCACTCCAAACTGCCCCCCCACCCCACTGTCCTGATCACCTCCAACTGACCCCCACTGACGGCCTGCTCTCCCCCAACTGGCTCCCCACTGATGGCCTGCTTGCCCCCAACTAGCCCCCCTGCTGGTCTGCTTACCCCCAACGGCCCCACCCGGCACCAGCCTGATCACCCACAACTGCCGTCCCATCCTGGCCTGATCACCCACAACTACCCTCCCCTCTTGGCCTCTAACTGCCTCTACCTCAGCCCCGCCACCATGGCTTTGTCCAGAAAAACGTCCAGAAGGTCTCCTGGAAGGTCTCCCAGTCTAATTAGCATATTACCCTTTTATTAGTATAGATAGGGGCCTGGTGCAGGGGTGGGGGCCGGCTGGTTTGCCCTGAAGGGTGTCCCAGATCCGGGTGGGGGACCCGCTGGGGTGCCTGGCCAGCCTGTGTGAGGGGCTGATGGCTGTTTACAGGCTGGCCATGGCTCCCGGTGACCCAAACTCCCAGCCCCTCCTTCTTTGCTTTTTTTTTTTTTTTTTTTTCAGCGCCTCCTTGAGCAGAGGCCAGGGCCGGCTTGAAGCAGATATCTGGGATTTATTTATCGTCTATAATTGAAACTTTGTAGCCTTGAGCAGAGGCCAGGGCGGGCAGGAAGCTTGGCTTCCTCCATCACCAGGGGCAACCCAAGCCTCCTGCTCGCTCCAGCTCTATGGCTGCCACCATCTTGGTTGGGTTAATTTGTATACTTGCTCCTGATTGGCTGGTGGGCATGGCTTGTGGGCGTAGCGGAGTTACGGTCAATTTGCATGTTTCTCTTATTAGATAGGATGATAAGAAATAAATAGCAAAAGTAAACCCATTTTTTTAAAAATATATTTTATTGATTTTTTTACAGAGAGGAAGGGAGAGGGATAGTTAGAAACATCGATGAGAGAGAAACATCGATCAGCTGCCTCCTGAACACCCCCCACTGGGGATATGCCTGCAACCAAGGTACATGCCCTTGACCGGAATCGAACCTGGGACCCCTCAGTCCACAGGCTGACGCTCTATCCACTGAGCCAAACCAGTTAGGGCAACCCATATTTTTATTCTGATGCCAGAGGGATTCTTAGAAGGGAAAAAAATATATAACTAAAGTGATAGAATCCTGATTTATCTTTCTCTATTATGGTGCTTTTAAGAAATGTTCTCTTATATAAGAACTAGAGGCCCGGTGCATAGATTTGTGCACCAGTGGGGTCCCTCGGCCTGGCCTGCACCCTCTCGCAATCTGGGACCCCTCAGGGGATGTCGGACTGCCGGTTTTGGCCCGATCCCCACAGGCCAGGCCAAGGGACCCCTCCGGTGCACGAATCCATGCACCAGGCCAGTTTCGGCCCAATTCCCGCAGGCCAGGCCGAGGGACCCCACCGGGCCTCTAATATGCATATAAGATCTTTGGTTAATCTCTTCCTGCCCTCCCCCCTTCCCTCTGAGATTCATCAGTCTGTCCCATGTTTCCATGCCTGTGCATTGAGTGTCTGCCCCCTGGTGGTCAGTGCACATCATAGCCACCGATCGAATGGTTGAACGGTCGCTTAGACTTTTATATATATATATATATAGATGATTAAAAATTTCCATTTATATTTTAAATTTCAAAGAAACTGTTGATGTTAATTTGTTGTAGATCTTAGTGAATGTCATTATAAAGTTAATCTGTAGTGTTGGGGACCTCTTTTTCTTATATCAGCCAAAAGAAAAACTAAAGAATTACCTTAGTTTACAAAGATTTTAATGGAACTATAATGTTTCTCTACCCTTAACCATATAACTTATATTGCAGAAATTGGAATGGGATTAACAGGATTTGGAGTGTTTTTCCTGTTCTTTGGAATGATTCTCTTTTTTGACAAAGCACTACTGGCTATTGGAAATGTGAGTTTTTCAATATGTATTTTAACTAACTTCATAAGAAAAAGTTAGCTATAACTGAATTCTTGCCTGCTATTGAATTTAGGTGAAATAATTCACTACTACTTATGTAAAAATTTCTATTACATTCTCTGTTTCCATCAGGAATGAAACCCGTTAGCTTTCTGTTTAAACAAAAGGTAAACACTTAATGAGGTTTTCTAATTCCATGACTATGTTAAGTGTTTGATATGTGATTTACAATAGAATAAGTCAAGGCAGCCTCTAAATAGAAGTTAAAAATAGATGACTTGGGGACATCTATAGTACTTTTAACAATAAAGATTTTAAAAAAAATAGATGACCTGATAGCCCCCATTGAATATCTTTGACAAGTGTATATTACCATTGGGCTTTTAATTGCAAATTGGTAAATACAAAGGAGAGCAAAATTATTCAAAGTTGATGTTACAATAAATAATGTAAACAGCATTGGTATCTCAGAATATGAAGCTTAACCATTGACTTATTAATCAATATATATATGAAGTATTTTTCACTAAAGAAAGTTAATGAAGAAAAACAAGGATTTGGGAATAAAACCTTAAAAGGTTTCTAATAGATCACTATTTCTTGTCCACTGTATGAAAACCTGCAAAATATATGTATATTTGAGAACACATAGCTGTATTTTTATTCCTGCTGCTACCACATATTCTGGCTTCGCATGGTTTCTTCTTCTATCACCTTGGCCATGTCAGTATTTCTCCCATCTGCACAGGAGTTCCTATAGCCCCAGGAGAAGTTTGCAGAACTAGGAGCACCTTTAGGTGACATATTTATGGGCAGCTTCCCTCTTTTGTCTTGTCATTCATCTGTTTAACTGAGCCATCTCCATCTAGCCTAACCCTGGGAAAATCACTGCTGATGCTGGGTGGTAACCTCTAATCTTTCCTTGTTTCTTAGCCCACTCCTTGGTTCTGCTTCGTGGTGTGCATTGTAGTTTTCTCTGCCCACTTGTCCACAGTGAAAACTAGATGTGCTCCTGTTTTTAAAATATTTGACTGTGACCTTCAAATTTATGTAGTGTGCTTACTTACTTTTTCTGTTGCATTTTCTTTCCTCTTTAGGTTTTATTTGTGGCTGGCTTGGCTTTTGTAATTGGTTTAGAAAGAACATTCAGATTCTTCTTTCAAAAACATAAAATGAAAGCCACAGGATTTTTCCTGGGTGGCGTATTTGTAGTCCTTGTTGGTTGGCCTTTGATAGGTATGATCTTCGAAATTTATGGATTCTTTCTTTTGTTCAGGTAAGGCAGTCATTTTATTTGTTTCCTTTCAATAAAACAGTATGTCAAATAATTACAAAACCCAGGTAGTTATGTCAGTATGAGTAAGAAGACTATAATTTTCTTAAATATTTTTGTTTACATTGAATCTTTTATTATTATAGTTTTAGGTAATTTAATCAACTATAAAATGTTTTATCAGGTGTGAATAATTGCCTGTCTAGGGCTATGAATTACGTTGTAAAGTATTTTCAATTTAATAAAATTAATTTTATTGGCCTTTTAAGGCACTGTCTTTATGTTTGTTATTTGAATCAACTAAAAGTGATAAATAGATACATAAATATACCCAACATTTTAATATGTAGAACCTGATACTGCATAGTTACTGCCACTTGATGGAAATTTCTTTAGTGCTTATACATATTAGAAAATTTTGTACTATATATACTATGGGAGATTTTGGTCAGTTAATATTTTACAAATGCCAGTTACCAAGTGAATAAACAATAGAATGTAATGTAAGAAAATAACTTTAAGTAAGATTGGTTTAAAAATTTGTTCAGGAATGTATATTGTCTTCTATCTGTCAGGCACCATATTACCTACAGGAGACGTAAAGATGAATTAAGTGCCAAGTCTGCTTTAGAGAATCTCATTTTTAATATAGAAAATACATAAAGAAACTAGTAGGATATAGTAGCAATGCATATATATATATATATGTATATATATATATATATATATATATATATATATGTATGTATGTATATATGTAAAATTTTATAAGAACATAAGGAAGGAAGGAATCAAATCCTGGGAGAAAAGTTAACTGAAGTTTAAAGTCTCTAAAATATTCTAATTTTGACAGGTTCTTTTTACTTAATTAGCAATTGATTTTGGTAATAAAGATGTACAAGTACAGAGAACTGTTTTTTCTTCTCCTAGGGGCTTCTTTCCTGTGGTCGTTGGCTTCATTAGAAGAGTGCCAGTTCTTGGATCCATCTTGAATTTACCCGGCATCAGATCAGTAAGTAATCTGTATTTAAAAATATAATCTTTAAACCATCAAAATACTCTTCAGTGCTCTTTACTTCCAGAAATTAGAGTAATTGATACATGATTAATTGATGTTTTTATTACAGTATAAATGGTTGTATCACATAGATCACGGTAACCATGAATACCAGAGAAAATAGTCATTGGTAAATCTATAAAGCCTGAAATTTTGTTTCACTGTATTCCTTTTTAATACTGTTCTCTATTTTTTAATACAACTTGGATTGATATGCTATGCTACCTTTCACTTTGAGAGTTCAAGGTACTTTTCAGGTAACTTTTATGTCCTCTCTAATTTTAGAAGCAATAACATGAAAATGAACATTATTTCTTATGAATATTTTCTTTCTTAGACCATCTCACCAAATGAGGTGTATTAAGACAACTAAATGGAGCACTGTTATACTGAAAGTCAGATGATAAAATTCTGTCCCCAGCTCTCTATGATTTGAACACTCTTAGCAAATCTGTTTCTCCAGTGTGAGTGTAAAGTTGTTTATAGATTTTTGTAGATGTTTCTAGAGAGACAGGCCATAACATTTACTGAATTCTCAAAGAACTAAAAGTTACCACTATAAGCCAATTTTTTTTTTAATCCTCAAGTCAATTGTAGAGTCAGACTTGCAGCCCACACAACCTACATATTAGAAGTTACCTTTGAAGAGGGAATGTTGTGCTTTCGCACCAACTAAATTTACCTTAAAATTCTAATGAATCTATGAGTACTTTCAGAGCAACTTTTAGTTTCAGGGTACCAGTCACTTATTTACCATGATATAAAATAACATAAAGAAAGATGTTGGAACCTAGGCTTACAGGGATATATCCTGATTTTATTGGCATTGATCTCCAAACTCATACAGTAGTCAATGCTGTTTATACTTAGCATGGCTTTTGGAATTACTAAAACTTCTAGGTATAGAATTGTAATAATTATTCATGTCCTTAATTTAAGGATTCTTCAATATTTGCATAGATGGACACCCAATACTAAAAGTTATGTTTCCTATCAGTATTACTTTATTATAATAAAACTAGAGGCCCAGTGCATGAAATTCGTGCATTGGGAGGCGGTCCCTCAGCCTGACCTACACCCTCTCCAATCTGGGACCCCTCGGGGGATGTCCAACTGCTGGTTTAGGCTCGATCCCGCAGTCGTACATCCCTCTCGCAATCTGGTACTGCTGGCTCCTAACCGCTCACCTGCCTGCCTGCCTGATTGCTCCTAACCCCTCTGCCTTCCTGCCTGATTGCCCCAACTGCTCCCCCCTGCCGGCCTGATCACCCCTAACCCATCTGCCTGACTACCCCAACTACTCCCCCCTGCCGACATGATCGCCCCTAACTTCCCTCCCCTGCCGACCTGATTGCCCCACCTGCTCCCCCCTGCCGGCCTGATCGCCCCTAACTGCTCCCCCCTGCTGTCCTGATCACCCCTAACTGCTCTCCCCTGCCAACTTGATTGCCCCTAACCGCCTCTGCCTCGGCCCCTGCCACTGTGGCTTTGTCCAGAAGAAAGGCAGGACAACCGGAAGATGTCCGGTTGACCCGGTCTAATTAGCATATTATACTTTTATTAGTATAGATGCTTAAGTAAAAACATGATTAGTGAAATGAAAGAGTTAGGTGATTGCTAGATTTGATGGTATTATAGATTTGATGGTTGCATGACTTTTAATATCTCCACTATTACTTTGCTTCAATATTTGTTTGCATCACCATCTGGAATGCTATTTGGGGTGGAGTAACCAAAGTAAATAACCACTTACATGTATATGTATTAAAATTATAAATTTATGCTTGCATCCTTACATCTATTTTTAATGTCATTGCCACTTTCAGTCCATAGTCCAGTTACACATTTAAAGTATTTTTAGTCAGTAGCTGCTGTTAATTATTGTACTTAATGGACTTAAATCTGTTTGTTCAAAGACTACATAGGCCCAGAAGAGATCCACAGTCATGGTCAGTTGAAATATCTTATTGGGTTCATTAATGAATGAATGGCTGTGACATTTCAGCTTTTTAATTTTTTATATTTTTGTTAAGCTATCAGTGTTAATGTCATTTTATCCTGTGTTTTTATTCATTGTGTTGTATTTCTCATGTTGCACCCTTAAAGTCATATGTATAGCATGTCATGCAAAAATAACTTTCAGAAAAAAATTTTTTTATGTATTTACATGTCAGAAGATGGTGGTGAGTAGTACTGGATTAATCATTGTCAGTCATACCTTAAATTTCCACAAATCTTGTAAAGCTGAGTTTTTAAATTAACATTTAAAATGTTGATGTAATATTTAATAATGCTGAAGGCTTTCTTTTGTCTGTTTTTCTTCTTGCAGTTTGTAGATAAAGTTGGAGAAAGCAACAATATGGTATAACAACGGTACATTGAAGACTCATTTAAAATATTGTATTATTTATAAAATCTTTTGAAGAATATCCAGCACAGGTTAAATTACATGAAATAGCTTGTAATGTTCTTTACAGACATTTAAAATATATACCTACAAAGTCCCAACAACAGTTAACAAAGAAGCAGTGACAACAGGCTTCAAATCAGGTGATATAAGAAGTCAGCAAGCAAACTGAAGGAGATGAAATCTGTTACATTGCATACTGAAACTCTTGAAGGCGATTTTTATTGTTTTTCCACAATGTGCGAAACAACCATCCTCAGAGACCTATGGTGCCTGATTCCTTTTTTTTATTATTTTGAAGATTCAGGGGCACCCATAGGCATTTGCTTTTTAGAAATGTCCACTGCAACTGGAAAAATAGTTCCACTTGCACCGTGTCTCCGAAAGTGATGCATGAGTTAGATTGGATTATGTCATGTCATTTTAATGTATTCAAACCTAGGAAAACCCAGTTTTGATGTATGAATCACTTTTTTTGGTAAACATGGTGAAGATAAAACTTTTGCGATTCTTCTGAGTCTTAATATTTTAAAGCCAGATGAAAATATGAACTAGATATTCTCTGTTGGATTATGCAAAGGTCATTCTTTACTAGCTTCTGGTTTCTAAATTATAGCTGACTAAGCACTTCTTTGGTCAGCAACACACTCTGGAAATACTCTTACTTCTTGGGAGTCTTAAGACTGTATTTGTATCATTTGTTACATATAGGCATTTAACAAAAAGCATTCTTGGCCATAAAGTAGTCTGTTACGTAGTTTGTTTCATTGAATAGGGTGTTATTTAAAACATTAATTGCAAACCAAAAGGATTTTCCTGTCATGATGTAGATTTTTTTTTCTATTAAAAAAAATTAGCAGTGGTTTATTATGCTTTTTACAAACTAAAATAACTAACTTGGTAATGTTTACTTTAAAACATAACATGTTAAAAGGTTCAACTTACAGCTATTTTTTAAGGGCTATCTATGTAAGCTGAGTATCCCCTTATTTTCAGCTTTTTCATAACCAAAATCAATAGGTATGCTTCATATGATCACTCTTCATCTTATGTCATAAAGAAAATATCTAAGTTCACATGCTGAGGCTGTTTTACTATAATTAAACTGGTTATTATTTCTTAAAAATATGACACTAAAGAAATGATGTGTTGTTTTCTACCATTGCTGCTTGACAGGTAGAAAGAAACTGGTTGTTTCTTCATTAGAAATTTTCCACAGTGGTAACTTTTGTGGTGGATATAGGAACACATTTCAACAGCCATAGTACTATCTGTTTTACCACTAATGAGTGCACTACTAGTATTTACTTTTTTGTTTTAATGTTAAAGCTTTTTAATACATGAAATCATAATTGAAATTTGTGGGTTTTATTTGCAAACATGTCTACAAAATGTATTACAGCTTATTTTACTTTTAATTAAATCTTTTGATGCACAGAGAACTCCCAACCTAGCTTGTTTAAAGAAGGACAGACTTGGTGTATAACCTAATGGTTCAGTCTTGTGGATTACTGTCTTTTTGGTACTAGCATATGATTTAAGATATAATCTGTGAAATATAGATGATATTGATGAAATAAGACTCCTACCTCAATAGTTTATGGAATATTAAGAGACTTAGTATTGTGTCTAATGTTCTTCAAAAAAATAAAATCCTCACTTGGAGAGTGTCAAATATATTTTGGGGATTGACTTATACAAGTTGCCCTGTAGGACGCTGTTATACATATTTTTGACTGACCCATACTATTTACAAAGACTAGGTCATTCTACCTTTTTAGGGCAAAAATAGTATCTGTTAATGTAAGGAACATCTGTATTATTTAACTCTTTTGTGGACATGAATTTCTACCAAAATGTTCTTTGCAAAGTAACAGAGATCTCTTTTTCAACAATCTTATTTCAGAAAGCATTATCAGACAGAAACAGGATTTATTATCGGACAGTGTAATGGATTTATTAATCCACTGGTCCTTAGTAAGATTGAGAGGCTGGAGCAGTTTTTCAGTTTTATGGAGTCCATGTTTAATCTCAAATGTGAGTTTGGGACTGCATGGCAGCATTGTATATTTCTTACTCAGAACCATTGAGGAGGCTCTATTTTTAAACATACTAGTCCTCCACTATTTCAGTTTTTCTAAACCATGTTGTTTTTTCCTTTCCAAAATTAACCTTCTGTCTTAGTGACAAAAAAAAAAAAAAAAAGATTATTGCTCTAAAGATGGAGGAAAAGGTGTAATTCTACTTAGCCTTAAGTGTATCTGTCATTGTTCAAATGTGTTTTCTGTAACAGAAACCTATTTGGAAGGTTTTTCTTTTCCCCTTATAAATTGTAATTCCTGGAATACTGCTGCTTTAAAAAAGTCTCACAGTCAGACTGTCTGATCTAACCATTGAATATTGTAAATACACTTGTCTTATCTCTCAATAAAAGGGTACTTTTCTATTAATTGTTTGTTGTCTTACTGAGCTGGGGTCCTACAACAAAATTCCATGGACTGGATGGCTTAAACAACAGACATTTATTTCTTACAGTTATGGATGCTGAGAAGACCGAAATCAAGGTGCTGGCAGATTCAATTCCTGCTGAGGACCCTTTCTCTTGCTGGCTGTCTTCTCATTGGGTCCTCACATGGGAGAGAAAGCCTCTGGTCTCTCTTCCTCTTCTTATAAGGACACTAATCCCATCATGGAGGGCCCTGCCTTTGTGCCCGCAACTAAACCTAATTACCTCCCAAGGCCCCATCTCCAAGTGCTATCATATTGGGTATCAGGGCTTCAACAAGAATTTTGGAGCGGTACACTTTAAGTCCAAAACAGTGGTCAAATGTATCATTATGAGATCCTAAAAATTAATTTAGCATTATACAATAACCCACCCTTTTTTTAATGTAATTTTTTTTTTTAATAAAATGGTCATCACATCTTCCATTTCCAAGTTGTATAAATGTAATCATAACTAGAAGTGGACTTCGGATAAACCAAAAAAGTAAGCAGTAAATTTAGAAATTAGTCGAGCAATGCTAAAATATTTTTTCCTCAAGGTAGAAGTAATATATACTTGTATTATGTAAGTATTTGTGACTTAAAACCACTTAATATCTGCAGTGTTTTGCTCACAAATTTTGATAAGGTTAAAACAAACAAAAAAAACCATGCCAAGACTACCACTTAAGGTACCCAATAAGTGTTTGTTGAATCCAATTAAACTGCAAGTCTTGACTATTGTCTCGTGAACTCGAAGTCTTGAATCTGTTATTAAATATCCAGCCTATCTTTCTAACTTTGTCCTCAGGGCTGAAAGGTTCCAACCTCAGCCCTTTTGCTACCTGTATCCATGTAGCGATTGTACACAGAGGTAGCATGCCCCCAAATTTTTAAAACTCACTGACACACTTGTCCATAATCTTACCTTTATTGCCTCTCAAGACATGATTAAAAGGTCACCTCTATTCACCTTTTTTGACCCACTAGGCCAAAACAGCTGGTCCTCTCATAGAACTTTCTGCTTGTTTTTGTCTTTATTTGGTTATGGAAAAGAGATTCTTGAGGTTCAACGCCTTAAGTAAAAGGGCAGTGGTAAAGACATTGGCCAATGAATGGAGATTTTTATTTTATATAGCAGGCCTTCTCTGTGCCCCTAGAGCCCCTCCTAAAACTGGTAGCCCTTTGGGGAAATGACTGCTTCCACCTGTTTGTGAAACAAATAGCCTGTGGGACAAACTGACCTTGGCACAGAATCAGGCCAAAGTAGGAGCTCAAACCCAATGACATTCATCTATTTCGAATTCCTCTCTATTCTTTCATCAAAGATTTGGATATTTTAGTAGTATAATAGCCATATTGCCCAGGTAACCTAACCCAAGATAGGGGCTGTTTCTATGTGAACACAATAACCACTGACCTTGTAAGAATGCAGTTTCAACAACAGTTAGTGTTCAAATGGGGCCTGAGCACCCTCTAGTCAACTGGAAAAATTCAGATAACATCAGCTATGCAGGCAAAATGGTCTCCATTGAATATGCCTATTCAAAAGGCTTAGGACCCAATATGTTCAATGCCCACTGCCTGATCAGCAGAGTAAATGTCAGCAAATAAAACTCAGTGGTTAAATCCATCAACTTCTTTTTAAATCAAATTTTTTAGCCCATCTCTAGGTTTACACTTATAAAAATCTTAAAATTTTGTGATTTAACGAAAACATTTTATTAGAAGTCAATGTCCTTTTACAACAAACACATTCTGGCATGCTACTTTTGATAAGACTACAATATTGATAATCTGTCAAAGCTATTCTGTTCACTTGTGCATATTATACTGAAAATGGCAGCATTGACGTCAAACATCTGTCTGTGAACTCATTAGCCAAACTGTTATAAACAAACTGCATTCATTTATTTTCCTTTAAAACTGGAAATTCAAAACACAGTTTTGGTGGCAATTCATTTTCCTGTTCCCCTTTATAAAACCTTCGTGTGTCTTTGGTATGGAGAGAGGAAAAGGGCATTTTACTTTTTTGTTAGGTAACCTAGTAATGGGGTTTCATTTAAGAGTTCATTTAAATCATAAACACATGCATACTTCTATTTATTTTATTGTTCTTTTTTTGGAAGTTGCTACAATCCCTTGAAATTAAATCCTAGTATCTAATATTTAAAGGAATATTAATATTTTATCCAGTTTGAGTGTTAACCTTTGTCTTTTTTTAAATCTTTCCCCTCTAAGACAGTGGAAAACATCAAAAGCTTTGACTCTTTCTTGTTGATTCTATAAAGCAAGTAAATATTCCTCAAGTTTCTACTTTCTTCATTCCATTCACATTTACTAACCAAGATCCAGTTTTCTTGTCTGCACATAACCATGAAGTCTAAGTAACAAGTATTAACAACAAATCTTTGTATTAACAACAAAGATTTGCAGGTAGCATCAGCCCCTCAAACTTCAAGTCCCAACCAAACTCATCTGTTCTCTCCCCATATTCCAATATTTCTACTGCTAGCCATTTTCCCAGCCACACAGACTCTAACATTTAGCTTTTATCACTTCTCATATCCTCTAAAGCTTTACGACTCAAAATGTCCAATGATCAGTAGAGCAGCAGACACCAGCATCACCTGGAAGTTTATTAGAAAAGCAGAATTTCTGGCCCTGCCCCAGCCATACTAAATCAGAATCTACATTCTAGCAAAATTCCCAGGTGATTTATTAATACCTGAGGACAACTGGTACAATTTTAGAAGAAAGGGATCTCTCTCTTATCCACTGTATCTTAGCATAGGTGGGTACTCAGGTCCTTGTTCAATATCTGTCTATATACTAGTACAGTGGTTGGCAAACTGTGGCTCGCGAGCTGCGGTTTGCCACTCTGTTGGCTAATGAGTTTGCCCACCACTACCTAGACTCTCGATTCCAATAATTACAGGCTGTTGTTGTTCCTTGTGATTAAGCCCCTATCCCAGTGGTCGGCAAACTCATTAGTCAACAGAGCAGCAAACTGCGGATCGCGAGCCGCAGTTTGCTGACTGGTATATAACTTTCAACTGAATATTGACATACTTTGGATCCTATCCTCTTGCCTTCTATGCATTCTTTTTTGCAGATCTCCTGCATCATCCATTTATCCTTTCCACTGATCATCTCCATCAGCATACATGTCCTGCAAATAGTCTCTTAGTTGTCATCAGAGAAACCAACAAACTGGCCTGATTTGAGCAAGAGGACTTTATTATAAAGACCCTACAGGTGGTAACACCATCTTGGAATCTGCTATTAGCGTTGTAGGCAGTATTTCCCCCACAAATTCAAGCTTACTACAACCACCGCTGCATCAGTTTCTCAAGACCTCACTTGCTTTCATCCTATCTCCAGATATCTGATTGGTGAAGCCTGAATCATGTGCCCACATCCTACCTGATAGGGAGGCTGGGAAAGTGAGGATCTGGCATTTTCAGCTTCTATAATAGAAAAAAAAAAAAAAAAGTCTCTGCTTCCCACCTAGAGTCCCAATTCCATAATTCATAATTTAGAAAATTTTAGGAATTCCCTAAAAGTGAAAGGGTTCAGATATTACTGAGCCCCCCCAAAAATAACACTTCTACCACACTCAAGTACCTTATCTTTTAAAAAAAGATTCATTTTTCCTTTCCCCCTTTTAATGAAATTCCTAAAAGAAGTTGTCCACGCTTGTCTTTATGTCCTCATATCTTATTCACTTTCATCCCAATCCAATCTAGTTTATGTACTCAAAAACAAATCCAGTATACACTTCTCAGCTCTCATCTAGTTTGACCTTTCAACAGAATGGATAGTTTTCTGGATTCCATTGTCTCCTGGAATTTCTCCTTTCTTTCCAATTGCTTCACCTCAACTTCCTTGCTGACTCTCCCTCTGCTCGTTCTCTGCATATTTATTTTCATAGCTCTATCTCTGCCTCTCTTCTTTAATTCCATTCACTCCCTAAGTGTTATCATTCAATCCCAATCTTTTTCCTGCCTTAAAATTCATAGAATTCTGAAATCTGGTAAATCCTGCCTTCAGAAAAATATCAATAGGTTGATGACCTCTTTGCTGAACTCTATAGAGTTTTGCATTTCCAATTGCCTACTTCCCATTTGTAGTTGGATGTCTGACATACATTTTAATATGCCCAAAAGAGAGCTCTTAAGTTCCCTTTCTGAACTGCTTTCCTTAAGAAGTCTCTCCAACTTCAATATATGGTTTCTTCATTCACCCGGTGTTTAAGCCAAAAACGTAAGAATCACCCTTGATTTATTTTTGTCATACTCTCATATCCCACCAAGCTCTATATTTTCTACCTCCAACCTGCACCCCAAATTCATGTGCAGCTCTTCATTCCCTGCAAGTACTATCCAAGCCTAAACCATCATCATCCTTTGCTTATAACCATGTTCCCAAATGAACTGGCCCATTTCTTCCTCTCCAACCTCATTTCAAAGTGCTGTGCCATTACCCACACAACTTTACTCCATTGGTTTCCTTCCTGTTCCTCAAACAAGCCTAGTGCTTTGCCATCCCAAGATTTTGCTTTACTTTCTTATGCATATAAAACTAATTCTCACTCCAACTTATCCCATCTCTGATTCCACCTTAACCTTCCAGATCCCTCCCTCTATTTTTACCTTCCTACCACTTACTTTACCTCATCATGTTGCTTACTTTTACTTTATAATGCATTTAAAACATCCTGTAATTACCTTGTTTACCTGTTTACTAGTTTAGAGTATTTCTCCCCTGACTAGAAGGTAAGCTTGATTAAAGCAGAGACTGTGTCTCTTTAATGCCTGTCTGTGTCCCTTGAAATAAAAGGAGGAATGTCTAATGCATCGCAGGCATTCGAGAAAATGAATAACTGATGTCAAATTCCATTGAGATTCCCTAACCTTTTCATTTCTACCCAAGTGATTCATCATGTGTCATCAGTGATAGCTTGTAGCTAGTTACCCAAACAAGTTTCCTTACTTTATTCGTTTAGGTTTGCTTGTGCCAAAAGTTATTAATCATTTTCTTTGATGATGATGTTAAAGAAGAAGAAGATGATGATGATGTTGACCATGATGATGATGATATGCTGGGAAGTTAGTGGGAAAAACAAAGGCAATAAGGCTGATATTTTCAGAATATCTCCCAATTGATGTGGTCAGTACCCAAACACATGGTGTCCACCCATCAATCATTTCTCTACTTCCTGCAGTTGAATCTTTCTGGAGGAGTCATCAGATCCGCTCACTCTTGAAGACTGACATGAAGTCCCTGAGGACTCCCTAACTCTACTGAAGCCTCAAGGAGGGGTCCTTGATGCTAAGGTTTTAAAAGCCTCCCCTTCAGAACAAGATTGGAACACTCACAGGTAAAGTTATAGTTATCGCAGGTTCTGGAAAGGAGCAGAGCATGAAGGCAAGTAATGGTTTTACTTACTTAACTTTTAAACTGTTTTATAAAATGCTTCAGAGCAGTTTACCTATTATTGTATACTTAATAAGCATTTTAGAAGATATTTAAAGAATAAGCCTTAACATATTAGAGTCATTTGATATTACTAAGAAAAAAAATTCACTTATTCACACATTTATCATTTGGATTAAATAATGAAAAAAATATATATTTTTTTAAAAAAAGAGAACTCTAGTGGATTAAAAGGCAGACTGGGGACCCCTCACCCTATTCTGAGTATTTTAAGAGAACACAGCAAAAAGTAAGGGGTTGGTAACTGTCCGGGCGTCAAGAAAGAAAGTGGGAGATCCTACAAGCACAGAAATGACTTTCTTTAATTTGTGGTTTCTTGTAGGGACTCAGAAGTCTGGCGGCAGCAACCCTGGCTCTTTTTCTGGTGTTTTCTCTCATGGGAAATTCCAGCAGTGCACCACAGGTAAGCAAACGCAACAGAAAGATGGAAAGAAAATCAAGCTCCTGAATGTTCTTTTTTCCTTATAGAGGGCTGCGCAGCAATGTCTTATGAACTGCTTTTTCTTTTCGGGGTTGCAGAGACTCTTGGAGAGAAGGAACTGGACTCCTCAAGCTATGCTTTACCTAAAGGGCGCACGTACGTTCCAAATGCTTTGCTCTTCCTTGTGTGCATGGAATAGATGGAGAGCTGCGGCGAGGGGAGAATATCAAGTTTGTTACCTTCAGGAATCGAGGTCAAGGTCATCCCGGTCTCAGTTAATGAAGGGAAAGGGATGACAGTGGGGTGGGGGTGGGGGTGGAGACTGCTGTTGGCAGGGAAGACCCTGAAATCCTGATCCTAATAAGAATTGCTGGCTCTTGCCACAAAGGACGACTCTGGGGCTGCCTGGGGAACATCGCACTGGCTGGTGAACCAGACCGGCGTTCCAAGGCCCACTCACGGCGTCGGGGCGCGCGGGACCTTCCTCCGGGTCTCTTTATTCTGGCTCAGCCCGGGGTGGCCCGCCGAGCGCCCGAAACCCCGCAGCCCAGCACAGGTCCTGACCCGGGGCTTCCCTGCGGCGGCCGCCGCGTCCCCGCTTCCCGGCCCGGAGGCTGCGCGGCGCGGGGCGACAGTGGGTTAGCCCCGATCGCCCTGGGCCGGACGGGTGCCGAGTCCCGCGTCTCCCCTTTGCAGAGGGACGCCGCTTCATCTCAGACCAGAGTCGGAAGAAGGAACTCTCCGAGCGGCCGCCGCCGGGTGAGTGACCGAGGGAGGGAATTGGAGCTGGAGCGAGCAGACGGGCGCACTCCACCGCGCGGAAGGAAGGCGTCCCCCGGCGGGGAAGTGGCCGCGCAGGGGCAGCGGGAGAGCCTGCCCTGGCCCAGCCCAAGGGGGCAGAGCGCAGAGCTGGGGGCTCACGACGCCCCGCCCAAGCTGGACTTGGTCGCATCTGCTCGAAGTGTCGCTCTGGCCACCCCGGGTGTGCAGAAAACCTTACCCAAGGCCGGGGCTTCAGCTCCGGAGGGTTAGGAGGGGTAGGGAAAACTATACAGCTTCTCCCAAAATGTACTTCCCCGCTATGACAGGACCTTTCCACAGTTTCCTCTTAAACACTGTATTGTTGTTGTTGTTGTTGTTAAAATAGTGATTTACCTAGAAACTTCAAATCTATGCCTCTTATGTAGTTACTAGAAAGAGCTATCAAAATGAAACAGTTAAATGGAGGCTATAAAGAATGGTGCTAGGGACTGTTATTCTTTTCATGATAACCCTTTCCATGCTACTGGATCATAAAAATACAACGGATTTTGGTAAGATTTAAAGACTGAAATGCTAAAATTAAAAAGTATATTTACTTTGCCCTGGCCAGTATGGTTCAATGGTTAGAGTGTCGGCCGGTGCACAGAAGGGTCTGGGTTCATTCCTGGTCAAGGACACCTACCTGGGTTGCACTTCGATCCAACTGGGCCTCAAATCCATGTGTTTCTGTGCCTGTAGGATCTCCTGCTTTCTTTCTTGACGCCCGGACAGTTACCAACCCCTTACATTTTGCTGTGCTCACATCTCTCTCTCTCTCTCTCTCTCTCTCTCTCTCTCTCTCTCTCTCTCTCTCAAAAAAAAGGAAATTTAAAAAGTATATTTATTTTGAGAAAACAAACTCTGTGTTCACCACCTATAGGTGCTTAACAGGTATTCATTTACCTTTTTCAATATTGCAGTGTAATTAAGCTTATTTACTTTACCAGGGTAAGCTATGTTTTCAGACTTCATCTGCTCCCAAATTAAAAATAGTGGTTTGTGTTGAATCAGGATGTTTTGTCTTCTGTCAGCTTGGACTTGACATAATTTTGAATATTTAGCAGATATGCATTCCTTCAGTCAAATAATTGCCTTACATGTGGCCTAGAATGTAGATGATCTCAAGTTGCTTCGGAAGGAATGACAGAAGAGGTTGTCCAGGCTTCAAGCAGAGTCACATGTCAACCTTTCTGCCTAGACATCCCATATTAAGCTCTGAAGGGAGAAATTTCTCAGGGGCTCCTTCTCTTAATCCTCCTTGCTTTCATGAAGTTCTGTGTCATGTATAGCTTACATTCTCTTCCACCCCCTGCAATATACAACATAACCAATTGTAAGTAATGTCCACAGGAAGTGTGAAATGTTTCCATTTATAAAAATCAGTCTTCTGCGTAAGGACCCTTTGCTGAGGGATCACAAATCTACCTCATAGAGGTTTTTCTAGTGTCATAGCATACGGGGGTAGGATCAATCTATGTGAGTAGTTAAATACTAATGGGATCTTTATACGTTTTTGTTTCTCCAGAAAGACGAAGTCCAAATGCCCGACTGCTAACTCTCCCAGAGGCAGCAGCTCTGCTATTGGCTTCCTTGCAGAAACCACCAGAAGGTACCAGTATAGTGACCTCTTTCAACTGCAGGACAGAGAAGCTTTGATTACTTTTGGGATTCTGTGATGAGTGCAACAAAGTTGCCTTTATGAATTCAGGTGTTTTTTAAAAAATAATTAACATTTGCCCTCCTCCCCCCCCCCGAAATTCACAGAATGTTGACTATTTAAAGGCTAGTATATTTCTCATTAAAGTGAGTACTAAGAACATAAAACTATTTCCTTGGAAAGACTGGGGAATTTCATATGAATTACCCAGCCCATAGCCTATTGTAACCTTTATTTCTTTTAGAACTTTAGAACTGAAAGAGCTCAAAGTCCAACTTTATTATTCTATAGTTGAAAAACTGGAGGCCCAAAGAATTTTAAATAATCACAAATCCAATTGCTCACTATTAAAGGTTGAACCAAGTTAAATTGCTGAAAACCAATTTTTCTTAAACTTACAAACACAGCGGTTTCCTATGGTTCACGCTAATAGATACAGAACAGTTCTGATTCTAAGCCTGTGTACTTTTTGCTACATTAGACAGCTTCTTCTGGGCCAAGATTAGGTGTAACCTTCAAATAGAGACGTTCTGCCTTCGTAGCATTAAAACTACTAGTTGAATTAAGAGATGTCTTGATCATGGATCAGCCACAGCTTTTGGAGTCTATAGCAGTACTTGGTTCAAATTCTGGCTCTGTTGCGTTACTACCCAGGTGACCCTGAGCTTACTATCAATAGGTAGAATGGAATAATGATATCCATGTGCAGGATTGCTAAGAACCAAATGAACAAGGTATATAAGTTTTATGACTATTAAAAATAGAGGTCATCAAAGCATAATAAATAAACCTAGACTTTTCCTTCTCAAAAATTGTAATGATGCAATATTTATGACATAATTTAAATGTTAAAATGTATAAAAAATACAGTGAGTAGTCGGTGGTCAGGGCACAGGCTGCTGGCCCACAGTTCTGACGTTGTGCTCATGGAGAGTGAGGTGTGAAACATGAGCTCTCCGATATGTCTCACACTGAGGAAAAAAATTTAAAACTAAATTAATAAAATCCTCTCTTTTTAAAAATTTTCAGTAGCAGAGTGCATGAGTTAACATAATTTAGGAGATTAAATATTTTCCCATGGTTCTCTTTATTATTATTATTATTATTATTAAACCATGGAAAGTGTGTTCATTTTATATAATTTTTTTTTCTTACAGCTGGAGAAGAAAACCTTGATCCAACCGGATTTCTGGACGACAGTCTGCTAAACTGGTGAAAACACAACAAATTGAATGCAGTTACAGTTCTGTTCTTGTTGAAGACATGAAGCATGTAAATAAAACTCGTGGACCCTTTTTGCTTCATTTGCAGTCTTAGGAACAGGCACAACTAGTTTTATTCTCCTGGAAGCAAAAGTAAAGTGGAGTTCCTAGCTGGGAATATCATTGCCTATTATTATTATTATTATTATTATTATTATTATTATTGCTTCAGGTCCTTCTGTCTTAGATCACCATCTGTCTTACTCTCAAATTTTTTTAGATTATAAGACTGAATACTCTTTATAGTGTTCTTTTTGTTACAACAAATACCCTCTTGAATTAATATTATTAGTTGTTGGTTTTCTCATCTTGTCACCCAACTTGCATTGTCTTGTCACTCAGTAGGGACTCTCCTTCTCCTTGTCCCCCTTTCCCACCTCCAAGGAGGGTGGGGGGAAAGCATGGCAGGATGAGAAAGAGTAGAGTGTGATTCTCTTAGCAGTTCATCCAGAAGTAAGTTATGCAGGGAGGGGGTGGGGATGGACAGGAAAGAAGCCCTGTGATTGGAACACTTCAGTGCCATGGGCGGGAGAGGGATCTTCGGTGAGGCTGGAGAAGCCTGGAGCTCCCCCTTGTGCTCTCTGGGATCTCCCTGAATTCCGTTTAGAAACATGGATCTAAAAGTTACTGGAAAATAAGCAGATGAGGCACACTCTGTTCCTCTGTACCCCAGTTTTTTTGAGGTAACCCATTTTCCATGGCTAAACAGACTCAAAGACAGCTTACTCCAAAGGACTAGAACTCTAAGCTTTATTTGACATCAAAACATTATATAAAGCTACCCTGATAATGCATGGTACAATGTCTAACTTACTTCTTTTTAAAGTCAACTTGGCTTCAATACTATCTGAAAAATATATACATACATATACCTACAACAAGCATGATGATATATTTATTTGTAAACACAATATGGCCAACTTGTTAATTATTTCTGACCTAATTAATTGAAAGTTGTCATTGATAAATGTCATAACTAGAAAGTATTGTTAATTCTTATTGTCATCAATATATAGCCATTATTCAGTAGCTAAAGAATATCCTTATGTGAATGTATGTAATTGGAATTACAATTTGACTGTGTTAAATAACCAAAACCCTGCTTATAAGGTTTGTCTGTAAATTGTTACATAATTGAAAATGCAACTATATTCAAGTTAATGTAACATTGATCTCTGACAAAAAATATGCTAGCATTAAAAAAATCTATGTGGCATCATAGTAGGCACCTGTCATTAATTATGATTTGATTTTAAAGTGGATTTTCTAGACAGTGCATATATCCAGTTTATTGATAATTATTTACTCATCTGACATAGATTTGTACATATTGGCTATTTAAACATTATGTCTATTCCCAGACCTTTTTAAAAATGTTTATTGATTTTTAGAGAGAGAGAGAGAGAGAGAGCATAAGAAACATCAATTTGTTGCCTCCCATATTCGCCCCAACTAGAGAGTTGGGGACCGAACCTGCAACCTAGGAATGTGCTCTGACCGGAAATCGAACCCGCAACCTTTTGGTGTATGGGATCGGGCTCCAAACAACTGAGCCATATTGGCCGGGGCTATTCCCCAAACACTTTTAAAATCTATCTTATGAAGTAATTCTTCCCACAGTGAACTAAAACAATCTCAAGTATTTTGCCCCAAAACAGTTTTTAAAAGCTGTCTAAATGACCAGTTAGAATACTACCAGCTCCATGTATTACAAGTAGTAGAATGCTGCTGCTGTACAGATATGCTGATTAGCACAGGCATTGCATAAAGACCCCTATGCCCAGTTTGCTGTAATTTTCTATCTCTCTTTGCAATCCTTTTTATTTCTGGTGTGTGTGTGCGTGCGTGCGTGCGTGCGTGCGTGTGTGTGTGTGTGTGCGAGTGTGCGTGCGTGCGTGTGTGTGCGTGTGTGTGTGTGCGTGCGTGCGAGTGTGCGTGCGTGCATGTGTGTGTGTGTGTGTGTGTGTGTGTGTGTGTGTGTGTTGTTTTTCAACACTGAAATGAACAAATGATCAGGGATCAGCATTTTTCCCATTGTGTGGCCTGGATATTAAAATTGGGAAATATCTGCCTCCCATGCAAGCACTAGACTACCCGGCCTCCGGTCGGACTTTGAAGCCACTTTTAGCACAGTTCCAGCTGCTCTTCCCCTTTTTGCCTCTCTATCCCATCTCCCCTGTGGCTATCCGGGCATTGTTGACATATACAACCTCCAGTGTGTGTTCTCAATTACCCTTTGTTTCCCCGGTTTCCCCGGAGGATACCTCCTCTCCTCCCACACCACCATTGGGACCATGAGAAGAAAGAGAAGGTGAAGAGGCCCTGACTAAAATAAGCTTCCAATTCACATTTCTTTCTTTACCTGGTTATGAGAAATGAAAGTCTATATCCGATCAACCTTGAGTTACATTATTCTACTTCGGCCTCAGGAGAAAGGGGAGTTGAGAATGTAGCCTGTTTAGTCTCCTGATTCTGGACTGTAAGTTCCTTTGGGAAGAGTTCATTTCTGTTTTGATTTTATCTTTACAACTGCCATGTGAAGCAGGCAATTGTATCTCCCATATTACTTCATAGGAAGTTAGGCTCATCCTATGAAGCCTCTTGCCCCCTCCCGCCCCCGCCCTCCCCCCCTCAACACACACACTCCTGGCCAGTTCCTTTTCTTAGTGCCCCTGTGCCCTGGAAAACTAATAGTATTGCACTTGTAATATTTTATATTCTCGTCTATGTGTGTAAAACCAGCTCTGTTAACCCTAACTCTGACCATGGAAGGAAGTGTGGCACAATGCGAAGAAAATGTCTTGCTGTCAGCTGGTCCAGCACACACAAACTACTTTCTATAGTTCCTGTCCTCCACCTGCTGAATACCTACATTCTTTAAAAGCATCGTTTTTGTACCTCTTTCTCCCAATAAGACTCTTCATTTATGCACCTACTGTGTATTGGGCACTGTGCTAGACACAGAATCATCTAAAAGTCCTGTTTGCTCCTCATCACCAGGGTTTATTAATCTTGGGGAAAGGACAATAAATTATTGGGATTAGGGGAAGGAATCAAGTGGCAGCAGCTGTCTGAACAGAGGGTCTGGTGCAGGGTAGAAACTCTGACCCTGACACATGCCACTCAAAACCAGGTGTTTGCAAATCAGTTAATTTCCATGTGTACTCTCATTTGTACTCATTTCTAATCAGAGGACTCGTCTTTCATTTTGTAAAAAGCACTTGAATTTGGAAGTTTTATATTATGAACGTATTTTATTATATAGCTCATAAGTGACCCAACCAATTACCAATCAAGAGTAACATTTGAATACATACAGCATGTCACTTTACCAGGGATATATTTTTATGGTTATTTAATAGTGAAACTCCTTTTTATCATGAGATCTTTCTGGTACTTCAGCAAAAGAGCATTAGTATTGTAATACAAGTCCATCTCATATTTTTCTATCTTCCATGCAGACCTTCCAAACTGCTCTGCAGACACTGAATTAATTGGCATCCATGAGGCATTATTCAAGGGTTGGGCTTTAGGTAATTTATTGCCCTTTTTTTCTGAACCTCTACATGAGGTGAGCTTGCAGCTGTCTTCCATTTTGGCCTGATTTGTTGTTTGTATCTACTGTTCTACTTTTTCCTGACAATGGGGCAATGGGAGAGCTGGATTATGGTTGCTAGCTGGTCTTGAACTATCTGACCCACCATCATTGTTATTCTTCCCCTGTTGCTATCAACATTATAGCACTGAGAAAACCAAAACGTTTTTAGAGCCTCAGTTGACCTAGATCAGTGGTCGGCAAACTCATTAGTCAACAGAGCCAAATATCAACCGTACAACGATTGAAATTTCTTTTGAGAGCCAATTTTTTTAAACTTAAACTTATTCTAACGCCACTTCTTCAAAATAGACTCGCCCAGGCCGTGGTATTTTGTGGAAGAGCCACACTCAAGGGGCCAAAGAGCCGCATGTGGCTCGCGAGCCGCAGTTTGCCAACCACTGACATAAATCAACTGAGATACCAACCAAGGTATTCACTGTGATGTAAATAATACTCAGTAACAACACTCAGTTGTGAAAAAAAAAAAACAATCCAAGAGCGAGTGTAGATTTGTTTTTGCCAATTTAGATTTAGTTACATTTTAAACATAAAGATGCTTAATTACATTCAACAAGGTCTCTCTATGCACAGCATGAATGTGTTAGAGACACTGTCCTTGTTATAAAGTAGACTATAAATTTTCTTTTTGTTATTTTTAAAAGATATTTAAAAATTTTGTCCTTTGGAAGGCACTATTAGGTAGCAGATGCTTTATACATGTTATCTTATTTAAATGTCTGAAAGAATTTTAAACAAAACATTACCAATGAAAGTTAAATCTTTAAATATTGATAAATTTATTCATTTGGATTTAACAAATTATCATCTGTGGATGATTGAAGAACTTTTCAAATAAGTTTTTCTTTTAATCAATAAAAAAATTGTTATAGTCAGATGCTACAGTACAGGTGGTAACATCTTCCAATCATTAATTTGAGAAGTGCCCTTGTAAATATGCATGAATATGTATCAATATCTGGATTTAGGATAACTACTGTATTATGGGTTTTGATTGCCTGCAAAGCTAGATATAAATTCATGTTTCTGACTCATGTGAAAATGAAAATAATCATTTAAGAACGAGTTATTTAAAATATGTAGGTAGTGCACATTCATGGCTGAGAACAGAATCTTTTGGGGTGGTGAAGGGGGATGAGAGACCTGTTTGGTAAGTATGGAAGCTGTATAAATAATAAGCAAAGGCTTATGGTGCTGATAATTTTAAAAATACTAGTAAAAATTACTATTGCTTAAATTAACCATTTAAAAAACACTTCCAGTCTTCCTTCTTTAATTAACACTCTTCCTCATGTCTAAATTTACTGGAGGAAAAGGAATTTAAGAAAATAGCTTGGCTTTTATTTTAAATTATAAAATTGCTATTCACTTAGTCTCCACTTTTTAGGGGCAATAAATCCCATTGTGATTCTTAGAAGAAGGAAATGAAACTGGTGGCATTTTCATTGTTTTAAATAATCATTCTTACTATGCTCTCACTAAAGGAGCTCTGTTTCACCAGGGTGGAATTCAGTTCTTATATTCACCATGCAGCTTTTTCTTCCCATAAGGAACCTGACCCAGAGAAAATGGTGACTTAATATTTAACCGATCCCTTTCCGCCTCCTCTTCCTCATTGTATCTCTCATCTTCATCTTCATCTTCCACATCACTGCTCTGAGGACTGGAGACCTGAGACCCTGTAGGAGAAGGTGGTACTGAGGAAGGCCTGGGGTATTTAAATCCCTCTGTCTGCCAAAGACAAAAATAAGATACAAACATTAAACAACTTCTTAATTTTCCAGTATGTAAACATTTTGCATGTGCATTTTATAAAAAACATAGTTGGATATTTTTTGTGGTCTGTTCAGGAGCTATTAATTTTTTTAATGAATTCTTTTTTTTTAATTGAGTTCAGAGTTAGGAAGGGAGAGGGAGAGATAGAAACATCAATGATGAAAAAGAATCATCGACTGATTGCCTCCTACACACCCCCCTACTAGGGATCAAGCCAGAAACCTGGGCATGTGCCCTGATTGGGAATTGAATGGTGACCCCCTGGTTCATGGGTTGATGCTCAACCACTGAGCCACATTGGTTGGGCAAGGGGCAACTAATTTTGATTCTGGTACCAACAAGCTCAAGAGAGATTCATTAAATAAATAGTTTTATTAATCATTGACTTGTGGCAGATACTATATATATGTTATTGTATTTAATCTTTGTAACAACACTCCAATAAATTTGTTTTCCACGTTTACAGAAGAAAATTAAGGGTTAGAGAGGCCAAATGACTTGCCCAAGGTCATATAGCACATGTGGTAGAGCAAAGATTTGTACCAGCCTGAGAATCTCTCCAGAACTTTTAATCTCAACTGTTACATTTCACTGCTGATCGTGTTAGTCTCTATGTCATCCTTTAGATTTGCTCCATGAAATTGCAGGACATGGGCAGCCACCACTACAAAGAATCCTGGAAACGGGCCCCTGAGCTAACTCTGAAATTTCACCAGCTATTTTTAGTTCAGTTAATGAGAAAGTATCACTAGGTTTTAATCAAATTGTCCTTCCACCTAAGATTCATTGAGATAACTCATTTTATAAACAAATATTTAGCACCAAATATGGGTCAGGCATAATAATGGCACTGAGAAAACGAATGAAAAAAAACATGATCCCTGCCCTCTAGGAGTGTACATGCTTGAATGGGAGACAAATGTATAAAACTATCACAGTACATTACTGTATGTCAACTACTTTTATACAGTATTATGATGTCATACTTGTACAGTCATTTCACATTTCAACACTCCATCTGAAAGCAACACAGAAAAACAGCTGAGTCTTGCACTTAGGACTTGACTCAGAGGAAATGCTCAATACTTAATAGCTGAATAAGTAGATTAGTGGATGAATATAGCTGAATTACCTTCCACCTCTAAAAAAAGATAAGCACTTATTCTTTTAAAATCATGAACATGGGAGTGAAATTTCCAGATTGAGGGATTTATAAAACCCTTTCTCCTTCTCTGTAGGCAAATTTTACCTGTGTTAACGTTCTAGGTCTGTTCTGGACACCTAATATAGGTGGGATATAAATTGTATTAGTAGACACAATTGTTTATGGTAAAGGGATCCTTGATTGAGAAGTTAACACTGAACTTGGAGGATCTATAAATATTAAATGAGGGTCCTTAGCTTTGGAGAATCTGTGAATTTGATGAGTCTTATAAGTGGGCATATTTTTGCAGAGACCATGGAAATTTACACGAGATATTGGCTCCTGTGAGTCACAGAAGCTAAGCTGTATCTCATACCCAATGGTATGGTTCTCATCTTCTTGCACCTAAACTATCACCTGAGGGGGACAAAGAAGTTTAGTTCTTTGACTACTATGTAGACTACTCTAAGGACAATCCCACTGAAGAGAAATATCGATACTGCCTGCTTCAAACAGTGTTTCCTATCTTACATCCTTCTAAGTGAATCTGATGCTAAGCAGCTTATGTTGTCCCATAAATATAGTGTCTAGTTGGACTTTTGAAGACTCCCTGGTAGACACTGCTGAATGGAACATAAATGTCCATCCTGTCCAATCCCTCCTGTGGTGCTTGAATTCGGTCTATACTACTCTTGCCAAGCAGTCACCCTCCATTTAAACACTTCCTTGTATAGCAAATCAACTTCCTGTGAACGCAGGCTACTTTATTTTTGAACAACGCTCAAAAGAATGGATGTCTAATGCAGTGGTTTCGAGCAGGAAGGCTGAGAGAGATTTCATGTGGAGGTGCTTCTCTAATGATGTGAGTTAGCTGACTGTCTGCTCATCTTACACATGAGGCTACCTCTGAATCGAGGGCTTCAAGTTGGTCTGATTTGTCAGTTCCTCTATTCTTTGCTTTGATGCGGCACTATGAAAAACTATAGTCGTCTGTGTACGTAGCTTCTTCCAAATTAAAAGGTATTGTTAGGACTTACTGTAAATAAGAAATTTAGCTTTCAACACCAACAAATCGTACATAGGATACTTACCGTTGGTGGTGATGTAGATTCCACATGGAATTTATCTGGAAACGCTCTGCTTAATGTCAGGTGCCTGGCATGCTGGTAATACTATGATAGAAGACCAATTCGCAGATTAAAAAAAAATCTATATAGTTCAACAACCAAGTTATTACGTAAAATGTTTTTCTTTTAGTTATGAAATATATATATTTTTAAGTGACAGATTCTATTCATTCTAAGTTTGAAAATCAGAAAAAAAAATGACAGCTTATAGTTTTCTTATTATCAATGACTAGGTAAAGAAACACTACAGCCCAGCTGGGGTGGCTCTGTGACTGAGTGTCAACCCAGGAACCAAGAGGTCACCAGTTTGATTCCTGGTCAGGGCTCGATCCTGGTAGGGGGCATGCAGGAGGCAGCCAGTTGATGAAGTTTCTCTCTCATCAATGTTTCCATCTCTCTATCCTTTTCCCTTGCTCCCTCTCTAAAAATCAATAAAAACATTTTTTTAAAAAAAGAAATGCTACAAAACATGGGAGGGAAAAGCCAGACTGGCCTTGCTGAACTTCGAATTAGTGCTAAGGGGACTGAAAACACTGGGTTCATTCTACAGAGAAGCAGTATGTGTGGGGGGAAATGATGAGACCCGAATAATCAGACAAACTAAACTTAAATCCCACTTTCGACCATAGGTAAGAAATGTAAGTCCTAAGAGCAGCAATTTTCAACTGGTGTGCTGCAAGAATTTTTAAAACATGCAATATCTAACTATTTAGTCAAGGGCACTGACCTCTTTCCCCTTAGATTGTTAAATGAAAAAAATGAGAACAGCCAACACAACAATAGTCATCCAGTTTGTGAATAAATCAAAATTATACCTATGCTTTTTGTCTGATTGACAAAAAAATATACTTTTTGCTGCAGAATTTTTGTAATTAGTTTATGTGTGCCGCTAGATGAAAAAGGTTGAAAATCACTGCCTAAGAGCCTTATCTTTCTGCTTTCATTATAAAATGAAGACAATAAAATGAATCACCCAGGGTTGTAATGAGCACTCTGCAAATGGCAGCATCTATCATTTGTCTGGGGAAGTTTAGCAGTATCTAAGCATATACAATATGCAAAGGCAAAGTCAGTTCATCTTTTACTAAATTATCCAGTGCTAAGATATATGAGCGTCTGAGTATTTATAAACCTACTTCATGAAAGAAGGTGTTTCCCTCTGCTCTTGTCATTTTGAAAAACAATATTATTCCCATAAGCCCTGAGCTGAGGAATAAAATCAGATTATCTCTTAGAGTGAAACAAAGTAGGGATCTTCTCTTGTTTTTCTCATCTTCATTAAATATTTCTTCTTACCTGTAATGTATCAAGTTAAGCAATGACAATAGAATGACTAGTAAAAATCAGTGTTAGATTTTGATGGAATGGCTGTTATAGGCTCGGATGAAATGTGAAGAATTGAGTTTAGGATTTTGCAAATTCATAATATGTAAAAAAAGTACATGAAAAGTCACTGAGGTTTTAACAATTATGATACCTAGTTGACTTTACAGATTATGCGTAGGATCAATACATTTGTGGTCCAGTGGAATTTTTAAAGGGGTCCTCTGTGTTGATCACAAATTTGCTTACTCTGCCTAAGTATCTCCAGTCCAGAAGATCTGAGAGCCTCTCAGTTCGGTTCCTCTGGATAATTCTTTGGCGACGTGACTGTTTGCAAAATCCATAGAGAAACTTAGTCAGCTGATTGCAAGAATCATCCGGAGAGCGGAACCGCCTGTCAACAATGTAAATACCTGAGGGGCACAAAAGCCAATGCACAGGTAAAAAGTAGGGTTCACCTTAGAGCATTTCTTCTCCCATTTCTTAGGTTCTATGGTAGATCACATGAATTATCTATTTCCCAGCTCCCCATTGCCTCTACTTTATCTTTTCCCTTCCAAGGCTGTGTATCTTTCATCTCCTAACGTTTATAACTGTCACCAACATGCAGCCAACAAAATAATAAGAAAAAACACACAAACATCTGGCAATATAGGGGTACCCTGAATCGGTGATTCTCCCTGGGCTTCTCACTAGCCAGAATCTATGGGGTTTTTAGACTCCCCAGTGTTCCATGTGCAGGACCAGGGAATTGTCAATGTGTAGGCAGAGGATCCACCCATTGGAACTTGGCTTGTTGCTAGGCAACATGGACACAGAGATGGTGATAGGCAAATTCTCCAGCCATCTTAAATAGTGCAAGTGAATTTTGCTAACTTGGCATGGATCTTTTAAATAATTATGGTGACCAATATAGTTCTTGTAATATCACCTCTAAGACCATAAGTTACTGTAATATCTTCTAGATAGTAGAGGGCCAAACCAGTTCAGGAAAAAAAAAAAAAAAAAGGTAAAGGGCACATTTATCTAAGTTTAACACTTTTGCATTTTTTTTCTGTTTCAACTTCATTTGTTCATTTAACTCCTTTTGTAGTTTGTATTTTGGACAATGTGTTAAATATTAATAGCATTTTTATCCTTTCTATAGATGACATAATTAAAATATTTTATTGAACAAAAAAACTGTAAACATTCATTTAATCAGGTTCGGTTTAGAGTTAGACTCTGTAAAGACCCTGCCCTTTGTTTGGTTAAGTGTCATTTCTCTCTGGATTGGGTTAATGATGAAAAATCTCACCGTAGGCAGTAGGATCAGCCACATGCTCCTGCATGAAACAGCCAAAGCCGGAGAGGTTGGTTGTCACACTGGGGATACCCATCACAGTGCACTCGGCTGCCAGGGAGACAGACAAAGGCTTGGCTGAAACCAGCTCCACTGTCCTCTTATGCACGCAGGGGAGAAAAAAGCCCCCATCTATCTAGTAATAGCAATATTTACTTTGTGCCAGGCTCAGTACGAAGCTCTTTACATGTATTAACTCATTTAATCTTCTCAACGACCATGTGAAGTGAGGCTACCATTATTTCCATCTTACAGATGAGGAAATTAAGGCACAGAAAAGTTAAATAGCTTGCCCAAATTAACAAAGCCAAAGGACGGGGGAGAGGTAGGATTTCCAGCCATGTGCCCAACTCCAGAGACCTTGCTGGGAACGGCTACCCTATACTGCCTCTCTCAGTACTAGTTTTGCTTTTCACTCCATTTCTACGTATTTGGCAAGTTAATGGGGTAGGTTAATATTTTGGACATGTTTTTGAAATCTTCCTCCACACAAATCCCTTCCACTTTCTCAGGTGCTCAGTGAACCCATTGTCTCTCTCAGTCCTCTCTCACCTTCTGGTCAAAATTTGTTTGTTTTTTGTTTTGTTTTTGTTTTTGTTTTTCAGAAAATATAAGATATGTCTGGCAAATATTACCACTCTCAGGGATAGCTGCATTTTTAACAAAGACATTGTATTTGATTGTGGAATAACTCTTGGTTGGCTAGTGGGGTTGGATAAAAAAAAAAAAAGAGAGATTTCCCCATTACCCATGAAGTAACACAATTTAAACAGTGGCCCTTTCTCCTACTCTGCAAATATTTCCTCTTGATTTATCTCTAGAGAGCAGTGGTTTCCTAATTTAGGATAGGGAGGGGTAGGTGGAATGGGATTATTGAGCCATTTGAGAATCTGATAAAAACTCAGGAACTCCTCCCTAGAAAAATTGTGCCTATAATTATATGAAACTTAACAGATCCTTATTTTTATTAAGTACTCATTAACACACATGTAGTAAAATGCCAGGTTTCCATGTAAGCTCAGTATATGTTCACTCAGTGAATTTAATGAAATAAGCATTTATATTCATTATGCTTTCTCAAAGCACAAATTTTAATGAATACTTTCTGGAGTGAATTAGAGTTAATATCACATAAAGCGATTATTCTTTTAAAAAATTAGAGATTTATCTTATATGCTAACACCAACCTTATAGCACCAGAGGTTTCATTATTCCTGTAATTATAGGTCTGATGAGAAGGGGCCAACTTCCTTGGGTTAATTCAAAACAGAATGACTCATTCACTATGAAGTATTTCCCAAACTGTTTCTTTCATCTAATTATGTTTTATAACACCTTAAAAACTAGATGTAACTCCTCTATCATTTCAGGTTAAGTTTAACTTTGTCCTGTAAAGCGGCATTTTTCTGGAAAGTCTGCCATGAGTTATAAATCATTTTCTTTACCCGATATTAGTGATCTCCCACATTCCCTCAGTCACTTAAGCTTTGGTTTTGTGCTTCTCTACCCAATAGTAAATTAAATGTCAACTTGGAATATCACACATATATGTATGAAATAAATTCCCAGACATTCCACATCTATACATGTCACATACCTGGCGTATAACCCCACGGTTCATAGTATGACGGAAATACTCCAAGGTGACAACCTCTGACGAACTCTTCATAATCCATGGGTAACAAGGGGCTGGTGGAGGATAGGAACTCCGGGTGCAAAATCACCTAAAAAAGGAAAATTCTGATGAGAAAAAATAGGGAGAAAAAAATTAAAGCCAAAAAAAAAAAAAAAAAGGCCTACAGTTTGGTTATTATAATACTATAAAATCCTTGTGTTCTAAATTCAGGGGAGAAAAAAGCCTGGGGCTCCTTTTCTGTTCTCAGCATTCTGTGTCAGGATCTACTCTGTGGACTGTCTTTCCCTCAGACTCCAAGGCCTAGACTGGAGGATAGGGAGTTTGCATGCCATCGTTGTTCTCATGCTAAACTACACTGAGTGGCCAGATTATTATGATCTCTGAACGCATAATAATCTGGCCACTCAGTGTATATCCTATATAATAAACGGTTAATATGCAAATTGTCCCCTTGACCAGGAGTTCGACCAACAGGCAGGCCGGCCAACCGCCCATGTCCCCTCCCCCTGGCCAGGCTGGCCGGACCCACCCATGCACGAATTCATGCACTGGGCCTTTAAATATATATATACACATACACACACACACACACACACACACACACACACACACGTGTGTGTGTGTGTGTGTGTGTATATACTGAGTGGCCAGATTATTATGCATTCAGAGATCATTATGCTTCTATTTCACTAAGGTCTTAATACAACACAGAATAAACCTTTAAAAATGTCAGCCACTCCCCTGCTCAAAATCCTTCAGCAGCCTCCTATTTCACTCAGAGGAAAAGCCAGTGTTTACCACAGCCTTTAAGCAGTGGTGTGCTGGTAAATGTTCAAACACCAAAAATCAGAAGTATAAATATGTATTTGTACATAAGTTTATTGTCAATTTTACTGATAAAAAGATATCATTATAGTATACAATTTCCAAACTATAAAAATGTACATGCAAAAAATCTGCACACAGATGTCTATTATCAAATGTATTCATAATTGTTAAAACTTAGAAGCAACCAAGATGTTCTTAAGTAGGTGAAAGGATTAATAAACTGTGGTACATCCAGATGATGGAAGATGTGCTATCAAGCCATGAAAAACTTAAATGCATATTACTAAGTGAACGAAGCTAATTTGAAAGGTCACATACTGCATGTTTCCAACTATATGACACTCTAGAAAAGGCAAAACCATACAGACAGTAAAAACATCAGTGGTTAGCAGGGGTTGAGAGGAAGGGAGAAATAGATAGTGCACAGAGGATTTTTAGGGCAGTGAACTATCCTATACATAGTATCCTATCTAATAAAGAGGGAATATGCTAATTAACCATCACTCCATCACAAAGATGGCTGCACCCACAGCTGAGGCCAAGTTCCCATAAGGAGCCTTAACAAGCAATCAGCAGGGACCTGAGGCTACGCCCTCCCCCACCCCTGTGGGGCTTGACAGGGGACCTCAAGGTGTGCTTCCCATCCTGGTGCTGGGCTAGGGGACCTCAAGCTGCTCCCCCAGCCCCAGCGCCAGGCTGGGGGACCTCAGGCCATGCCCCCCCACCAGGTGGGGCTTGACAGGGGACTTCAGGCTGCGCCCCCACCCCGGCACCAGGCGGGGGGACCTCAGGCCACACCCCCGCCCCATCACTGAGCCAGGGGACCTGAGGCTGCGCCTCCCTGCCTGGCAGGGCTTGACAGAGGACCTCAAGGTGCACCCCCAGTGCTGGGTCCAGGGAACTCAGGCCGCACCCCCTGCCCAGGGGGGACCTGAGGCTGCACCCCCCTTGCTGATGGGGCTTGACAGGGGACCTGAGGCTGTTCCCCCCTCCCGGTGCCAGACCGGGAGACGTGAGGCTGCGCCCCTCCCACCTGGCGGGGCTTGACGGGGGACCTCAGGCCATGCCCCCCACCCAGCAGGGCTTGACAGGAGATCTCAGGTCATGTCCCACACCTGGCGGGGCTTGATGGGGGTCCTTAAGGCACGCCACCCCACCTCGGTCTGGGCTGGGGGACCTCAGGCCATGCCCCCCATCCTGGCACTGGGCTAGGAGACATGAGGCTATGTTCCCTGCCCAGTGGGGCTTGACAAGGGTGGGACTAGCCAGGTCTGGATCTATCCCAATGAGGGGGGGGGGTGCCACCGGCCGGGACTGGGTCTCACGCGATTTTGAGGTGCATGTGGGTGGGCGGGAACTTGACTCTGGGTCCCGTGGTGAGCCCCAGACTCTGACAGGAGGAAGGTTTTCATATACATTTTACTAATTTTCTTTCATCTCTGACACTTCTATTATAGAGAAAGGGAAAATAACAATATTAAATTATTTCCTCTAATTAATCCCCTTTTAATGTGCACAAATTTCGTGCACCGGGCTACTAGTCTATATATATAAAAGCCTAAGTGACCATTAGGACCGGTTGAATGAACGACTGGCTGGCTGGTAGCTATGATGTGCACTGACCTCCAGGTAGCTATGATGCATGCTCAATGCAGGAGCTGCCCCCTGGTGGTCAGTGCACTCCCACAGCCAACCTCCCATGGCCAGCCAACCTCCTGTAGTCCTTCCCCCTGGCCAGCTAGCTCTGATTGGCCCTGATCGTCCTCAATTGCTGGCCAGGCCGAGGGACCCCACCCATGCACAAATTCGTGCACCTGGCCTCTAGTGACACTATAATGGTGAATACATGTCATTATACACTAATCAAAACACATAGAAGGTACAACACCAGGAGTGAATCCTAATGTAAACTATGGATCTTTGGTGATAGTGATGTGTCAATGTAGGTTCATCATAACAAATGTATCTCTGTGGTTGGGGATGTTGATAGTGTGTGTGGTGGGGAGGGGGGGAATTGTGCATGCTTGGGGGAAGATGACCCATGAGAACTCTCTATACTTTGTGCTAAATTTTCTGTGAATGTAAAACTACTCTAAAAAATAAAGTCCATTAAAAAAACACATAGCCCTGGCCAGTGTGGTTGCTCAGTGGTTTGAGCATCGTCCTATACACCAAAAGGTAGGGGCTCAATTCCCTGTCAGGGCACACATCCCGGTTGTGGGTTCCTTCCCTGATTGAGTCTCGGGCAGGAAGCAACTGAACAATGTTTCTCGCTCTCTCTCTTCCTCTCTCTCATTGTTAATTCTATATCAATTAATTATAACATAATGCTTTTGTTGATTTTTTAGAAAATCTTGTATTCATTACTGACTTATGGTTTTAACTGAATATAGCTCTGACATAAATGTTGGTTGATATCTTTGTTAAGGAGCAAAAGGAAGAGTGAAATACAGAGATGTATCTCAAAATTTCACAGGTTCATCAATGGCATGAGTGACTTCTTTGTTGTATTGGATATTTTTTATAATGGAAAAGTATTTCCTTATATTTATGTGTCACAATGTAATGACTGCAGACACAACACCCATTTTAGTTTTTTCTGCATTATTAACATTTCTCTAGCACTTTCTTAAATCTATACAATCAATACATAAAGACATGATGTGTAGTGTTCACCTCTTTTCACTCTATAAATACTCCACCATGGCCAATTTTAGGCTACCAACGAGATCTCACTGCTCTGGGTCATAAATAATCCCAAGGGCATAGGGCATAGGTAATAGTAAAATGTGGTAAACAATTAGAATGCTATGGGTTTTCAGCATTACCTTTCTTTTACTGTAATTTATTTTTACATTTATATAATTTAGTTTTTACCAATGGCTATGTTTAAAACTAGTTCACAAAATGTAACAATTGGCTTTTGTCTACTGGTATGAACCTGCTCTGTGACTGCACGGCCTGTAACATTCAGCTAAGGTGGAGACAAGACAGCATGGCTATAAATGGAAAGTTGAATAGAATAGCTATCTAACTGGTCCCCGAATGAATGGATTCTCCTATTCCTTCTTTATTAAAGTTCTCACTGAACTATTATTAGATTGTAATAGCAGACTTAACTCATACACCTAAGTATTATTTAAAATAAAATCTGATTTTAAAGTGCTAGAATCATACATATATGTAGTCTTATAATACAATAATATAATATATAATTAAATAGTATAATTAATATTTAATGATAGTATAATATAATATACTTAATATGAGATATAATTAATATATGTTTATTGCTGGGATCTTTCCGCAGCTGTAAGGGTTCAGGAATCTGGAGAAGGGCTGCGCGTAAATTGAATAAAGAGACTAGACATGAAATACAAGTTTGGGAGGCATGGGGGAGCCAGGGGAGGCTCCCCTTTCTAGTGAAGTGGGCTCTCCGAATGTCCAGACCCATGCTTTTTATTTGCTGGGAAACACATTGGCCCTTTAGGAATGCAAACAGGTAAAGGCTGATAAACAGGAAAAGATTATCAGGTTAGGGCAGTGGTCGGCAAACTCATTAGTCAACAGAGCCAAATATCAACAGCACAACGATTGAAATTCTTTTGAGAGCCGAAAACCGACTTCTGCGCATGGGCCACGAAGTTTCAATCACACTGTACATGTGGGCCCGCACGTGGTATTTTGTGGAAGAGCCACACTCAAGGGGCCAAAGAGCCGCATGTGGCTCGCGAGCCGCAGTTTGCCAACCACTGGGTTAGGGGAAATGCCTATAGCTATTCCAGCAGCAGATAATAATATGCAGATTTTCAGCCCTGCTGAAGCCCTAAGATCCATCAGCCTTCTGATGAACTTCTTGCATAATTATGACCTGCTGGAATTAGCCTCCAGCAGTTTATATTATTTTTTATATAATAATATATATAATATATAGCAGTGCCTTATAAAAGGGGGAGAGATCCCTGGCCCCTTCCCCCATGTGAGGACACAGTAAAAAGCCTCCATCTATGGACCAGAAAGAGGGCCTTCACAAGAACTCAACCACACTAGCAACTTGGTCTTGGACCTCCTAGCTTACAGAATTGAAATGAATGTCTGTGGTTTATAAGCCACCCATTCAGTCATATTTTGCTAGTAGCCCGAATGGACTGAGACAGTTGCCCTCTATTTAACTTATTTAACTCATGTCCTTCCACAGCCACTCCCCTAGTGCAGACACCGCCTCACTGCATCTGACTCCACAGCTGGGCCGCTCCCCACTGTGTGGCCCTTCCCCAGGGTTGGGCTCTGACTCCTTTCTCTGGACCACCGGTCAGTGTAGACGCCTGCCTTGTGTTGCCCCACCGAATGGCTTTCGAACTGAATTGTTTGGAAGGGAAAGGAAAAGAGAGAAAGAGGAAAAAGAAACTTCACTTTAACAAGCACACGACACTTTTTATTCACAGAATAAGTCTATATTCTTCCAAAGAGATTACTTTGAAAAAACCCCTAATTTGGATATATAGCAATACTGATAACATTAGTTGTATATAATAGTTTATACATTATAAATAATTTTCTTTGCAACATTGTGAGATGAGTAGAATAGACATTCTCAATGTCCTAATTTTAGAAGTAAGGAAACTAAGACTTTACAGGCATTAGTTATATATATCAGTAGATTCATAAATAGGAGATATGTTAAACTTAAGAGGAAATAAAATGGTAAATGTCCCAAACCAGTACTATAAAAATGGTTTATTCAATCACAAGAATAGCACATTGGTAAAGTAAAAATGGATAAGATATTTTTTTCTAGAAAGCATGATTTGAGTTTCTATTATTACACTAGGAAAAGAGACCAAAAACACAGATATGACTGTCTGGGCAACCATCAAGTCAACAACCCATTATACTCTCTTGGCATATATGAGGAAAGGGGGATTAAAAGGCATTGTGCCTAGTTGGCATGTCCACACTTAGGAAAACTTGTACTCTCCAAAGCCCATTTTGGAACATGAAAACACCATGGCTTGTTTGTTTTTTCCCAGCCAAACAGAATAATCAAATGACTAAAATAAGAAGACAGCTGCTCTGGGCCCTAAAACAGGCGATTGCAGGAGCCCAAGGTGGAAGAAAGGATATTAGAAGTCAGCCCAAGGTTATGGAGGGGATTAAATGAGATCCTGTATACAAAAGCCCCCAGCAGGGCACCTGGCTTTAGCAAGCCTGGATCAGTAGGGGAAAAACAAATGAACTAAAATTTGTTTGACTGCATTTATCTTAGGAGGGAAGTAAGTTCCCAGGAAGTGAGTTACTTTCACAGCGTCAGTACAGGGCGATGACCTGGAATCTGCAGTCTAGGCTTTTCTCCCTATACCCCACTGCTGACAGAGGATAAATGCAAAGTCAAAATAATCTGCAACGTTTCCTGAATCAAATGGTCACATTTCTATAAAAACTTGTCAGTTCACTCTGAGAGTTAAGAACTACTCTATAGAGTTCTATAAATATACAGGCAATCAAATAGGACTTATATTATTAGCACAGACCCTGAGATACTAGTAATGTCAAGCTTTTAAAGGATATCCTACTTAATAAAAGAGTAATATGCAAATTAACCATCACTCTGCTACACCCACAAGCCATGCCCACCAGCCAATCAGGAGCGAGTATGCAAATTAACCCAACCAAGATGGCTGCGGCCTCGGAGAGAGCAGGAGGCTTGGGTTTCCCCAGCAATGGAGGAAGCCAAGCTTTCCACATGCCCTGGCCACCCCAGGCCTCCACTCAAGGCTACAAAGTTTCAATTATAGAAGATAAATAAATCCCAACAAAATGGCTGCAGCCATGGAGCAAGCAGGAGGCTTGGCTCTGCTCCAGGCTACAAAGTTTCAATTGTAGAAGATAAATAAATCCCAGATACCAGGTCCTCTGCTTGGGTCACCGGGGGGTGTGGCTGGCCTGCAAACCACCACAGGCCCCTTGCCCAGGCCACCTCATGCCCCAAGGGAACCCCCACCCTGATCCAGGACGCCCTTCAGGGCAAACCAGCTGGCCCCCACCCGTGCACCAGGCCTCTATCTTATCTAATAAGAGTAATATGCAAATTGACCGTCACTCCAACACACAGGATGGCTGCCCCTATGTGGTCAAAGATCCTGCCCCCCATGTGGATACAAGATGGTCGCCACAAGATGGCCAGCAGGGGAGGGCAGTTGGGAGAAACCAGGCTGGCAGAGGAGGGAAGTTGGGGGCAAACAGGCTGGCAGGGGAGCAGTTAGGCATCAATCAGGCTGGCAGGGGAGAGGTTAAGGGTGATCAGGCTGGCAGGCAGAAGCGGTTAGGGGCAATCAGGAAGGCAGGCAGGTGAGTAGTTTGGAGCCAGCAGTCCTGGATTGTGAGAGGGATGTCTGACTGCCCGTTTAGGCCCGATCCCAGTAGGCTTGGGTCTAAACGGGCAGTCAGACATCCCTCGAGGGGTCCCAGATTGGAGAGGGTGCAGGCTGGGCTGAGGGACACACCACCCATGCATGAATTTCGTGCACCGGGCCTCTAGTCTATATAATAAAAGCCTAAGCAACCATTACAGTGGAACAACCAGTCGCTATGATGCACACTGACCATCAGAGGCAGATGCCCAACGCAGGAGCTTCCCCCTGGTGGTCAGTGCACTCCCACAGGGGGAGCGGCTGCTCAGCCAGAAGCCGGGCTCATGGCTGGTGAGCACAGAGGCAGTGGTGGGAGCCTCTCCTGCCTCTGCGGCAGTGCTAAGGAGCATCTAGCTGAGCAGTAAGGAGCCTGCCACTAAGGAGCAGTGAGCAGAGTGGTAAGGAGCGAGCAGGTGGGCAGTAAGGAGTGAGGGATCCTGAACTAGGAGAGGATGTCCGACTGCCAGCAGGATGGGGCCTAAGCCAGCAGTCGGACATTCCCTGAGGGGTCCTGGACTGTGAGAGGGCGCAGGTCAGGCTGAGGGACACCCCCCCCCAGTGCATGAATTTCCTGCACCAGGCCTCTAGTTATTAATAAAACATAATACCTAATTCTGAACCGACCAAAGTTTATCTCAGCGCCTTGAGGATATATTGTTAGGAAGGGTTATTCTTTTATTTCTTTTGCATGTGTGTGTTTGCTTTATGATATAAATGAATATCTCAAAATATTGGTGAGTTTAACTGAATAAACAATTTGTATGAGATGAACTTCCTCCTCCATTCACTCTTTGTGAGCCATGTGCTATTGTATCTCTATGCCTTTTCATCTACTTCTGCTGGGTGAGCTCTCCTTCCTGTAATTTGCAGATAAACTCCTGCTCACTGATCAAGATCTAGCTCACTTGTCATCTCTTTGATAAAACATTTTTTCAAATCCTGCAGGAAAGACAAATCTTCCATCTTCTACTGGACTAAGTACAAATAAAATCTAATTTCATTAGGCATTGCCTGTGTGCCAATATTGTACTAAATGCAACATCTGTTACTTTTCTAAACCCACAACAATTCTATGAATGCGGGCATACATTATCATTTTAAAGATGAGAAAATTGAGGTACAAGCAGATTAAGTAACTTATAAACTGAATAAGTGGCAGAGATTTGAAGCCTGACAGTATGAGTGCCGTCTTTAAGGACTTGGTATTTTGCTTTCTTTAGACATGAGGCCGTCCTGAATTTGCTGTTCAGATTTCCTCTGATATATCCTGGATTGGGGACCTTGACTGACAGCCCCAACTGCATCCACTCCAGATCCACCATAGCAGCTGCTCCTGGCCTATAGACAGGCAGACATGGGTACTGGTGCCAACCCACATCTACCCAGTGGGTGATTATTTTAATGGGTAACGTTTGTTTGGGGCATCCCTGTTGCTATTCATATGAATCCCCATTAAAATGGTCACATCCAGCTGCTTATAGAATAAGGCTGCCATCTGTTTGAAACTGTTTTGGTAGGTGAAAGATCAAGAAAAGGCTCCTAAATACAGCAAAATGTTGTATGTAGTAACATTAATGTATTTAAAAGAAGTCAACAGCAAACCTCAACACACACACGAAGACATTTTTTATACTAAGAAAGGAAGCATTGTAAGATAAGATGAATTTGGGTTGGCCTTTGAAAACCTGTTTTTGTGTTCCTTTCTGTGGGCACTTATGCACCCACGTGTATGTGTTTTTCCCACTGACTGACAAGCCATGTTGAGTTGTCTCGGTCCACTGCTTTCCCCTTTTTGAGTCACTACCTGGTGCTGCTCTGTGTGTACATTTCCATGCATTTGTTCCTCATTATGAATTCTAGTTTTTTGTTAATTACATTTGACTTTCCTTTCTATATATAAAAAAAAGGCTGAGACTGAGAAATAGGCTGCAGTCTGCGGTTCTTCTTACCGCGCCCCTTCCTTCCTGCTTTCTTTGCAGTGTCTGACTGCACCTCCCCGCCTGCTCATGCTCTCACCTCGTTATCCTTCACACATTTCTTCCAACAAGCGTTTTCATATCTAGTCCTGTATTAGTGTCTGCTTCTCGGAGGATAAAACAGAAAAAAATATGAGACATGATCAGAATGCAGAATAATCTGGCCACTCAGTGTATATATTATATATATATTTCAATGTGATCATTCCATTAATTTCAGTAGGCTTAGGAATGCAGATAAGGAAAGATATGTTCTGTCTGGAGTAGATGAGTGTATAGTAAGGAAAAGTGCAAGGAAGAGATGACTTTTAGGTTGGATCCCAAAGCAATAGCTAGAATGACTGAGATAAGGGTATTTCAGAAAGAGAGAATAACATTAGTCATCAAAGACACAGGGGTATGAAAGTGTTTAGTATGTTCATTATATGAGGTTCTGCCCAGTTCTGGGAAGTTGCCTCACTGTTATCACACTTTAAAAACAACAACAACAACAAAAATAGATCAGCAAGGTATACTTTGTTCAAAACTTCAAGGGACCTCAAGTCACAGTCATCCCAAGAACAAAGGAATCCAGCCTCATCTCTCCTTTTCCACCCTCCCACATCCTCACTTCTATCTGTATTTATTGCACATAGCATGTACTAGGCACAGACGTATTGTCAGAGGAAGATCCACAAATATGCTAGGACATAAAAGGTTCTAAGAAAAACAGAAATCTACAAAAAAATCAGAGGCTTTCTTGCCCCCACTATTTGTTTCCTTTCCGAGAGACAAAAATTACATATACAAGTAAATAGAATGAGAAGCACCGATTGAGGGTAAATTATATGAGAATGAGGCCAAGCTACTGTTAATATACTCTGTGATGAGTCTCTGTGGATCCAATCCGGCTGAAACACGTAAAGGCAGGGGCATCCTTGGCAGAGACAATCCTGCATTTCCAGGGGAAAACTTGTAGCCTGACTATTTATTATAGAGGTATGCTAAGTGTTGAAAAGTTTGGAAATACAGAAACACAAATGAGAAAAGACAAACCACCCATAATTGTATGGCACAGGGCAATATATGCATGTGTGCATGTGTGTGTGTGTGTGTGTGTACATATGTGTATGCGTGTAGAATATATTTGAAAGAAAAAGGCTAACACAGCATGGAACATTTTATAAACAGCTAGAGAATTTCTTCTGCTTGATTTCTGCAATATTTTCCTTTTCTAATTCTCTGCTCTTTCTTTCTTTCCCTGATTTTTCATCTTATAATTCTCCTCTTAAATCTCCACTCATTCAACTTTGTCTTCCAACATGGTAAGGTGATCATTCCCTGGTCTCCACTACTGTCCATGCACTGGTAGCTTCCTTTACAACCGCCCTTGTAATCCCCAGGCCTATGTTTTCTAAGTAACATCTCAACTTGAATATCTCACATGTCACTCAGAGCCATCCTATCAAAAACTGAACTCAATTCATGACATGACTCTCAAACCAATTTCTGTTAAAGTTTTTTCTTGTTTTTTAGAAACTGTTGGTTAGATACTGAAGCCAGGCGGCTATTATTCTTGCCTTCTTTCTCTTTCTCACTTCTAATGTCCATTGGTCACGAAGTATGATCTTTCCTATGTGCAACCATCTCTCCCATTGTTTCATCCTCTCCAGGATGTCTGACATGGCCTTTGTAAGGGGCCCTCATCAACTCTCACCTGTACTGTTGCAGGGAGTCCTTAATTTGTCTCCTTCTGCTACACCCACCCAAGTCTACATCAAGGACTTAATAAAGATAAAAAGTGAATATAAGAATAGACTGTTTTTTCAAGAAATTTTGCAGAGCAGGAAAGATAGAAACATTTAAGAACATCAAAAGGAGACCGGGTTAAGGCAAAGTTGTTTTTTAATGTAGAGAAATTCAAAGAATATTTGTAAACAGCAAAGAAAAGAGTTGTCTTTTATTGCCTACACTGTAAGAGGGGGTAAACAGGCTAAGTTTCCCAAGAATGAGGGAGGGAATGAGATCCTCTAAAAATCCTTAGGACCTCAAGGAAAGGAACCCAGAATAGGTAAAAAATCTATAGATAAGGCCAGTAGAGAGGGACACTGAAGGAGTTTATACTTTTGAATTCTCAGTTATGTCATCTGCTAACGGTGAAAGAAAGAAGGGAAAGGGAAACCTTTGAAAAGATTGGTAAAAGCTTACGACACCTTGATCTTGAATACTGGTGAATGAAATTGAGTAGGGTTAAGCAATTATTTATCGACATGTTCACCATTGCCAACCACACTTAGCAAATGCCGGGAACAAATAGGCCCTCAGTAAACATCAGAGAGGTTAGGCACCACAGTGGTAGAAACCAGGTCTTATTCATATATCGAGCATTGTGCCTAGTCATTGCAGAAACTCAAGAGTCAAAAGTATAAATTGGTCTATAGAAAATTGCAATAAAAACATCATTAGCTACATTCTTTAAAACTGGAAACTTCTCATATTTTCCTTTCAAGTTGAACATTATCAGAAAGAAACAAAGATAATTCATGTAATCTCAGAGATTTGTTCATTAATTCTTAGAAAATATTTAAATCATTAAAAATTAGATAACCTCCTTATGCTTACTAACAGATTGTACAGTGAACATAAATGCTAGAATTATGAATCAAAGCCATAAATATTCTTCAGTTCTCAAGAATGATACCAAAATAGTCATTATATTTTAATTACCCAAGAGAGGAAACAAAATTAATTTCTTTTAGAAAACAAATAAGGGAGGCTTCTAATAAATTCTCAGTAAATATATTCTATGTCAACTTGAAGTGACCTACAGAAACAATTAGTTCTACCTTAACTCTGTCTGTGCGGCTGTTGAAAAGTCCAATTCGTCTAATGGTGCTGAGGATGGGGTCAGTGGAGTCATCCATCATGTTGTGAGTGGTCACTGGAGGCAAAGACTGTCGCTAAAGTAATGGAAGAAAATGTCAATTATGGAAAGAATTAATGTGTGACTAATGTCAACAATAGGTCATTGGCAACATGTCATACAACCTTCCTCCAGTCTTTTGAGACAACACTAATGAGGATGACTAAGTTTTGTGTGTTTCAGAGGAGGAAAATGGGTTCAAGCACTGCCTTTGTATATGGTGAACACATGCTACTTTTGTTTTTCACCTGCAGCCAAGACAGCCCTGGCTGGTTTGGCTCAGTGGATAGAGCTTTGGCCTGCGGACTGAAGGGTCCCAGGTTCTATTCCGGTCAAGGACACATGCCCTGGTTGTGGGCTCAATCCCCAGTGGGGGGAATGCAGGAGGCAGCCTGTCAAGGGATTTGCTCTCATCATTGATGTTTCTATCTCTTTCTCTCCCTCTCCCTTCCTCTCTGAAATCAATAAAAAATATATTTAAAAAAAAAGGCCAAGACATCTTGCCTGCTCTGGGATTTACTTGGAATATGAATGTTCTGAAATCTTGCCTCGAGAGGAGCTCCTCTTTTAAATCCTTTAGTGGGGCTATCCTCCCGTGTCTGATCCCTCACTATTATGACACGAGTTCGCTGTATGCCTAACACAACACTTACCTTTTCTTCTTTGCAATTATTCTACTTGTCTGAGAAACATTCACATTTTCTCTACAGTAACTCAAAATTCTATGCTTTTTGAAAAAAATTAGGTTTTTATTGTCATTGCAACATACACTGCTTTTCAATTGGATATAATGGTTCCAAATTTATTATTATTATTATTAATTATTATTAGTGCCAGGGGAGAGTGCAAACACAGTCCCTCACTACCAAAAATTATGCAGTTGAGTTTTCTACATTTGGGGAAATCACAGGGGTCAGCACACCCAGAATGCAGTGGGTGAGCCTTGCCCTGGGAAAACTCTTGGGATCATGGCATCTTCCCTGCTAAGTGAGTATCAAATAAATTTTTAAACTGGATACAAGAAAGGCCCTGTATCCAATCTCTTTTATGAACCACTCATAAAAGAGAATACAAAATTGACATTTAGGTGAATACAGAAGAATGACTTTCTAGTTCTTGAGTTTAAAAATGTCCCCAATTAGCCCATTCCAATAAATTAAAATATTGAATACATTGATTTTAACAATGGGAAGAGATAGGCACTTTTTTCTTTACTACCTGAGTTGAAAAGATGGCTCTTTTCATTATTGTTAGATCATCTCGATCCAAAATATTGTTCATATCAGGCATTTCTCCTCTGTGGGAAAAACAATGTTAATAATAAAAACAGCTGGCACTAATTCGGTGCTCCTTTGTGTCAGATACTGTTCTAAGCACTTTAAAAATAAAAGTAAACATAGTTTCCAGATGAAGCTCACAGACAAATTCCTAAAGTGTGAAGAAGTTTGATAAAAGATAGCATTGCCCCAGCCAGGAGGCTCAGATGGTTGGAGTGTTGGGGCTCATACAGGAGGTAACCAATCGTTGCTTCACACTTCAATATTCTCTCTCTCTCTCAAATCAATAAGCATATCCTCAGGTGAGGATTTTAAAAATAGCATTAAAAAATCAAAATTGATTTTTATAGCATTCATGTTCACCATCAGGGGACACTCTCATTATGTTTTGCTCATTTCTGAGTACTACATTCTAGAGTGGCCAAAACTTATCCATCTATAAGTTGATACTTTTACTGGTAAAGAGAAATGATGTTCACCTACTACCATGGGTCAAGAGACAACATAGTTTTCTCTTAAAAATCACAGAAAAAATCATGTATTTTAGTATTATTAGGTTATAATACATTTAAATTTGATTTTGTTATTTAGTCTCTATTATATCTGTAAATTACATATCTTATTTATTATTTATTAAGTAAACACATACTCAGTAATATTAATATGTTAATTAATATTCATTAATATGTTTGGTTAATAAATATATGCTGATTTAATATGTCAACATAATTAATATATTAAGTCAATATATACTTTGACTTAAAACTTCATGAACTCTTAGCTTCAGATTGGCATACTAACATTTAACAAGATTTTCATTGAATTAGAACCTATCTGCCTATATAAATATGTTCTCATTTGTAAAACCTGTTTACAAGTATTTGTCAGATGAAGGATAAAAGCAAACCTACTGATACGATGTCACACATCTTCAAAGGTTATGAATTCCTTTATATTCAGAACAACATAAATATATTATACCATTGAAACTGTTAAGTTGGAATGTGACATCCAAATGTTTGAGGTGGTAAGTGTTCCACACACCTACCTTAATAAGGCATCATAGAGTTTCTTTCCAAACTTTTCCTTCACAGAATGTGCAATGTCCCTGATTGGGAAAAAAAATCTATAAATTAAATCTTTATTCATCATGATAATGCTGTTGTTTTGTTAGTGCGTTGTTAAAATTATAGTTCTCTTTTGTATAGACTCCTCTATTATCTTCGGATTTGCCAATTTAGCTTGAGTTAAAACCTCCAGAGCTGCGGCAGCAGAACCCTGACCAGTCCACATCGCTTAACTTTTTCTTTTTCTTTCTTTTTTTTTTTTTTTGCTTGATGATATTTAGGGTAGGGCTGAGGGCTGGGAGGGGGAGTGGATGCAGGTATAGATGTAACAAGATTGGGAATGTGTTGACAATTGTGGAATATAGGCTATGGGCATATAAGAGGTCATTATACTAATTTGTTTACTTTGCCATGTTTTTATTTGCATAATAATTTTTTAAAAAATTCAACCCATCTTTAAAGAGTTCTACAGAGGCTTTATCCTTCCATGGTAGCCTATTCCAAAGTTTTTATTGTAACCCAGTTGTGCAGCCATTACATAATCTAGCATCATAGCCCAATGAGAAGAGAACCAAGTAGTATTTATGCTATAATAACCTTAAGGAAAAAATAGTTCAGGAATATATATCAGAAATCATGCACATAAAAATAATCCTTTACACTTATTGCTTGACAACATTTACAAGACATGAGATTACCAGAGCTGCTTCCGCACGGCCTGGCCTTTCAGGGTTTCCACGTTGAAGTTGTTTGTCTTGGCAGGCATAATGAAAAACACCACCACTGTGACGTCACTTTTATGCATCTAATGAGGGATCAGAACACACAACAGAGTCAATGACCAAAGATGAAATAAAACGTGTGGTGGATGGACCTTCAATTTCGAACAGTGTTTAAAAACATCTCTAGGTGAAAAGAATACTTTTTGTGATTCACAGGAAAATTGTACCCACCTTCCTAAGGCTTTTTCAGAAAATTTATTTTAAATTGGGCTTTCAGTAGATGTTTGTTGATTAAAAATTTTAAAATTCAGACAAAATATTTTCATGGCATGAATCACCTAAAATATCTAGCCATTGATATTGTTATCACAATCTTCTCTGTAGTTAAAAAAGTAATACAAATTTGAGCTAATACTACAGGGTGAAAATTCGCTCTTTAAAATTTAAGATTGGAAATTTAATGAGGATTTAGTTTTGGTTTATTCTATTTTTTCCCCTTAGTTTATATACACTGATTTACACAAATGATTATTTACATTTTTTTGTCAAATTTCTTGATCCTCATGATATTGCATTTTGGTTTTTTAACACTAAGGTAAAGAAGCAAGCATATGTTCAGCAATTTTGTTGTGGCAGGCACTGTGCTGGATGCTTTAAATCATAATTCACCCCAATCCTTGAAATCGCTGTGCGCAATAGATGTAACTCTCCTTGTTTTACTGACATCAGAAGAGAGGCATGGAGGTTCCATATAGACATCTGACCTCCTATCACAGATTATTGGCAAAGCGGAGATTAGATTGACTCTAAAATCTGTGGGATTCTTTTTTTCCTCTTCCCACAAATACCATTGGCCTAGCATCTCTCTCAGAAGGAAATGACATATCAACAGCCATGGGAATGAAAGCATAAACTCAAACCATGAACAGATGAATGCTCATATGTCCTAGAAATGACTATCTCCTGAGTGCGAGGCATTTTACCATCTAATCTGCCGCCTCTGCACTCTAGGGCCTGACAATCTATTCAAAAGTCTATGGAAATCTTAGCGATTGTAAATTGTGCTGCTATGAACATAGGGATGCGTATATCCTTTCTGATTGGTGTTTCTGGTTTCGTGGGATATATTCCTAGAAGTGGGATCACTGGGTCAAATGGGAGTTCCATTTTTAGTTTTTTGAGGAAACTCCATACTGTTTTCCACAGTGGCTGCACCAATCTGCATTCCCACCAGCAGTGCATGAGGGTTCCTTTTTCTCCACATCCTTGCCTGCACTTGTCATTTGTTGATTTGTTGATGATAGCCATTCTGACAGGTGTGAGATGGTACCACATTGTTGTTTTGATTTGCATCTCTTGGATGATTAGTGACTTTGAGCATCTTTTCATATGTCTCTTGGCCTTCTGTATGTCCTCTTTCAAAAAGTGTCTATTTAGGTTCTTTGCCCATTTTTTGATTGGATTGTTTTGTTAACTTGTATGAGTTCCCTATAAATTTTGGAGATTAAACCCTTATGGGAGATACATTAGCAAATATGTTCTGCAGTGGGCTTTCTTGTTGTTTTGCTGATGGTTTCTTTTGCTGTGCAGAAACTTTTTATTTCATAGCAGCACAATTTACAATAGCTAAGATTTGGAAACAGCCTAAGTGGCCATCAGCAGATGAATGGATTAGAAAACTGTGGTCCATCTACCCAATGGAATACTGCGCTGCTGTAAATAAGAAGGAATTCTTACCATTTGCAACAGCATGGATGGACCTGGAGAGCATTATGCTAAGTGAAATAAGCCAGTCAATGAAAGATAAACATCACATGATCTCACTCATTTGTGGAATATAATGAACATCATAAACTGATGAACAAAAATAGATACAGAGACAAAGGAGCATCGAGCAAACTGTCAAACTTCAGCAGGAAGGCAAGAGAGGGTTGGAGGGGGCAGTAAGAGATCAAACAAATGACTTGTATGCATGCATATAAGCATAACCAATGGACACAGACACTAGGGGGGTGAGGGCATGTTCTGGGAGGTGCGGGGGAGGCCAAGGAGAGGTCAATAGGGGAAAAGGAGACCTATGTTCTATTATTTGTAATACTTTAAACAATAAAAAAGAAAAAAAGCCTATGGAAGCCATAACACAGGAAACATAATGTAACATCATAGAGCTTCCTTACCCTCAACAGGAAATTGAGCCTGGATAAGGATTCTAGGAAGATGTCAGCTCCTTTGTTGGAAAACTCATACCTCCCAGCAATGAAAAAGAACAAAGTTTTTTCAAGATCAAAGTCCAGATGACTAAAACAAAACAAAACAGTTTCAAATGAAAGAAAGCACCAGCAATAAAATGTACACAGGAATCCTGTTAAAGTACAAAGGGGATGGGAAAGATAAACATGTACTGTAACAACACTGTTTTCTCTATATTAGAGATCCCTAAAATTGCACCCTAATTTTTTTTTAAGAAAGAAAAAAACATACCCATAAAAATGACCTCGAACAAATTCTTGTATCCTAGCCTTGTACATTGCATGTAGGTTTTGAAACTCATGCATTGCTGAAAATTTCTTAACATTCAAGCCATTTGGAGTAACTACATCTGAAAAAGCAAAAATAAAATAGTTATGAAAATGCTCTTTGAGAGAGGATGCCATTGTAGAAAAACAGCATGTTTAAATTTATATAAAGTTTGATTCTATTAACATCTCTAGGTTATGACTATCATAGAATTGAAAATTCATAAATGTTCACAATAAATTGTAGAAGTAGTAAATGAGGAGTACATGACCAAAATACCATTGGTACAATGACAGTAGAGTTAAAAGCAATAACGATGATTATTATAGTTTCATTGCTTACTATGTACCAGGCATGGCTCTGCATGCTTCACAATGTAACTCATTAAATCCTTGTAACAACCAATGGAGTCGGTGCTCTCATTTGCCTTTTCAGCTGCAAAAAACTTTTTTTTCTCTCTACTGTTTTATGCTTTTTGTTTGTTTGTTTGTTTGAAGCAAAATTCTCATGCTCTCTTGTCACTTGGAATTGAAAGATCAGTGACAAACGGAGGTGTAAACATTACCAGGCTTTCTCTTCAGCATGTGCTCTGCCTCTACTGCTGTTATTTCAGAGACGGTGGTGAACACATGTGCACAGTGGACTGAGGCCCGCTCCATGCAGTACCGGTGGTAAATCTGCCTTTCCCCAGCCTCTTTGTCTATGTTAAACTGTTCAAAACAAAACACAAGCACGTATACCTTTGCGTGCACTGATTTTCCCGCACAAGCAAAACAAAATCACATATTGTTCACATTGCGTTCCCCAAAAGCCGTGTGAAATTTGATGCCCACATGAAAGTAATGAAAATTTTTATTTAAACCCATTACTAAGTACAGAGCTACTTTTGCTTAAACAGGTGTTGCTTTGCCTCATTTCTGCTTCTAGACTGCTATGTAAACCCCTGAGTAAATGACATTTCCTCTTAGTTATAATCACATAGGAATCTTGATTTTCTTTGGCATTTCAATTATACTTTTACTTATCCCACATTTTATAAATACTGAGCTAATTTCTTTCCCCAAGGTCCTTATCATGTTTTGCCCACAAACAATGAAGTAAAGCTGACATTAAACTTGATGCAAAAAATTAAGTTAATTATTATTATTCCTAACTCACTGAAAGGAAGCCTGACAAAGAGAAAAGACAAATGTTTTTCCATGACAATTGTAGTCCTACCACTATATAATTTCAAGGGTGTACAGTTATTTTAATTAGATAGTGTGATAGATTATTCTGGGTATCTTAACTTAAAAATATACACACAATAAGCCAACTCCCCACAATTAAATAGCTGGCAACAGTTGCGGGCCTTTGCCATTTGGCTTAGTTACTGAATAGTATTTCTAATATAGTTGCTATGGAAGTAGCAGTGTCTAAGAGAAAAAACTATATAGTTTCTGGCCTTGTACCAGCAATGAACTTTTCATTTTAGAAGCTGTTCAACACTATGCATCAGACATTCTTCTAAGAGGACATCATATTTAATCCTCATAAACCACTGAGGTACTTATTTTGTCTTCATTTTATAGAGGGGGGGGGATCGAAACTTTTAAAGGTGAAAGAACTTGCTCAATGTCATATTCGTATCTTAGCAGAGTCCTATTGTTCCAAATCAGTCTGACTGCAAACTTGTGCTCTCACCTGCTTTTATACCATTTAGTCTCTAACTCAATCAACAAGTCAGTCCCAATAATTATTGCACCATATAGAGGAAAATACTAAAAAAATATTTATTAGATGAGTCTAAAGATTAGAACAAGATAATTCTTAGAATAGTCTCTCTTGACTGTAATATTTACAAACATCTCTCTGAAAATGTTTGAACCAGGGCTCTCTCTATATGGTATCCTTGAATCAGCAGTTTTTCTTAAAAGCTTTTTATGGCTGGTCTTATTTATTCAACCAAATCTCTCATTCAACCAATATTTGTGGAATAATTTGTTTTTCTGTTACCTTCAAATAGCCTATAACTTAGTAAGCAAATGAGTAAAAATCAGGCAGAAATGAGTAAGTGCCTGAGTAAGGTATAAGATCAGAACAGGATAGGGAAAGTATCTCATCTTATATAATAAAACTCTAATATGCAAACTGACTGAACAGCAGAACAACTGGTTGCTATGACACGACTGACCACCAGGGGGCAGATGCTCAACGCAGGAGCTGCCCCCTGGTGGTCAGTGCGCTCCCACAGTGGGAGCGCTGCTCAGCCAGAAGCCAGGCTCATGGCTGGCGAACACAGAGGCGGTGGCAGGAGCCTCTCCTGCCTCCACTGCAAATGGGCAGTAAGGAGCCAGGGGTCCTGGACTGCAAGAGCCCTGGGCTGTGGGGACCGGGCCTAAGCTGGCAGGCGGACATCCCCTGAGGGGTCCCAGACTGCAAGAGGGAACAGGCCAGGCTGAGGGACCCCTCCTCAAGTGCAGGAATTTTATGCATCAGGCCTCTAGTACTAAATAAGTGTTCATATTGTCAGCATCACCTCTAGAATGTAAGATTTTCAAGGATAAGAACCATGAGTTATGCATAAAATAGCATTTGGACTAGGACATGAAAGTTTAATTTGGGGAAAGATTATTTTAGGCTGAAATATTAACTGCCTTAACGAACAAGTATATAAAGTCAAATGAAATGTGCAGAAAATAGCAAAATGTCTGGTCTGACTTTGGCATTGGGTGTAGAATGTAGGAGACATAGTAGGGCGACATCCTGGGAGGATATAATAGTGACAGTTCCCAGAATTCCCTGAAGACAAGGCTAGGAATTTAGCCTTTTCCTGTATACAATAGAAAGACTGAATGGGCTTGTTTAGAGATATGGTAAAGACACAACTTATGTTTAAGAAAAATAACTCTGGAAAAGTATGTTTCCTATCTCACTGAGCTTTTGTAAAGAGCAAATGAAGTAACAAATCAAATATATATAAAATTGCCTCACACATAAAAAATGCTCAAGAACTTTAACTATTTTTATTATTTATTGTTGTTGATTATAATATGGTTTCATGTGTGGGGCAGCATTTAATATTTAGAGGTGTAGAGACGGGGTGATAGGTTTTCTATGTGAGTAAACCAAGTACACAAAGATGAATGTCTAGGTGAAGACAGGCACTTGTGTATGTTTCTGTCTTTTCCTGGCCCCTTATCTTTTAGGCCTGTAGTATGTATGCCTGGTCACCCGTGGCTTCATAGCAACCTTATCTATTCACACATGCTGTCTACTTTCCCCCATATTCATGACAGCATGTTAAAATCTCTGTCTGGTCATTCCAACGTCTAAAACATATCTGGGCCTGGTTCCTTTGACAGTGGAACTTCCTTCCCTGGGTTTTCCTGTATCTCATAGCCTTTTGTTGTATTCTGGATAATGTGTATAAAAGAACAAAGAATGAGGTATAAGGTTACAGTGGAGGGTAACCTTATCATTGAAGTTCACTAATTCAAAACTTGGTCAGAAAAGAGAGTTAAAATCCATGAGACAATTGTGTATGGCTTCCTTCACAATTTTCTAATCCCAAACAGCAATGTCCTCGTTTCCATCAAGGAAACTCTGTTACTATTAAAAAAAAGAGAAGCCAAAACCTTAAAAAAACTTTTTTAAAAAGCATTAGTTGTCTAGCTATTTTATTTTATTGAATTTATTGAGGTGACATTGATTAATAAAATTATATAGGTTTCAGGTGTGTAATTCTATAATACATCATCTGTAAGTTATATTGTGTGTTTACCATTTTAAGTCAACCTCCTACCATCACCACTTATCCTCCTTTTACTCTCTCCGACCTCCCCCCACTCCCTCTTAGTTATCTAGCTATTTTATTGGAGGGAAAAGTTGACTGGACTAATAAGAATAAATTTAAAAATACCTTGAAGAGTCTCAGAAATTCATATGCTGGCTAGAAATGGTTGGAATGCTATTTCAGCTAATACATTTAACTAAAAACTTAAACCAACTTCAGGTCTTTGTGAATTGGCTAGTAACAAAAAATGTTTTCAGTTAGCAATTATTATTTGAGTCAGTAGTTTCATCTTTCTGCTCTTAGAGAAGTTGAATACTTTTATTTTTATTCTCATTTCCCCACTCCTACCCCATGTTCATCTGCCTGAGCCAGAAGTTACTGAGGCAGATCTTGGGTCTTGTTTCAAAGACTAAATTCTGACTCATTTCTTATGTTGAACTTTTAAAAACTTTCCATGTATGTAATTTGGTATTCTTTTTATGTATCACCCAAATTCTAAACCAAATGTGAGCACGGGGAGAGGGTCTACTATGGAAAATGATTATAGGGTGTGTGTTTTTTCTGTAAGAAATGGTTATGAGTTTAACTCAAAATCTAGTTCTTGACTACTTGTTATTTACCAGTCACTCTGCTGGGCAGGGCATTTTACTAGAACAATGGGCTGGGGTCTTACTTCAACCAGTGAGGGGCTTTAAGTTGGGGAATATATAATCCTATTTGAAGACAGTATGATATAAATACTGACTTTTATCAAGAGGATAAAGTTGTAATATATAACTACATACTACTACCATACATTTGTTCCTTAAAAAAAATAATAGCTGAAGTATATTATTAATTGTTTTCCTTAATCCTATCTAATAATGTGCAAATTGACCGTACCTCCACAAGCCATGCCCACCAGCCAACCAGGAGCAAGTATGCAAATTAACCCAACCAAGATGGCTATGGCCACGGAGCTGCAGCAAGCAGGAGGCTTGGGTTTCCCCGGCAATGGAGGAAGCCAAGCTTCCCTGCCACCCTGGATGGGCCAGGTCTACACTCAAGGCTACAAAGTTTCAATTATAGAAGATAAATAAATCCCAACAAAAATGGCTGTGGCCACGGAGTGAGCAGGAGGCTTGGCTCCGCTCAAGGCTACAGAGTTTCAATTATAGAAGATAAAAAAAAACCCAGATACCAGGGCCTCCGCTTGGGTCACCGAGGGGCGTGGCCAGCCTGCAAACCACCACAGGCTCCTCTCCCAGGCCGACCCACACCCCAAGGGAACCCCCACCCTGATCTGGGACACCCTTCAGGGCAAACCAGCTGGCCCCCACCCATGCACCAGGCCTCTATCCTATCTAATAAAAGAGTAATATGCAAATTGACCATCACTCCAACACACAAGATGGCTGCCCCCATGTGGTCAAAGATGGCTGCCCCCATGTGGACACAAGGTGGCCGCCACAAGATGGCCAGCAAGGGAGGGCAGTTGGGAGGGACCAGGTCTGCAAGGGAGGGCAGTTGTGGGCAATCAGGCCAGCAGGGGAGGGCAGTTAGGGGTGACCAGGCCAGCAGAGGAGGGAAGTTGGGGGCAACCAGGCCTGCAGGGAAGGGCAGTTGGGGGGGACCCAGGCCTGCAGGCGAGGGCAGTTAGGGGTGACCAGGCCTGCAGGGGGGGGGGGGGCAGTTAGGGGCAATCAGGCTGGCAGGGGAGCAGTTAGGCATCAATCAGACTGTCAGGGGAGTGCTTAGGGGGTGATCAGGCTGGCAGGCAGAAGCAGTTAGGGGCAATCAGGAAGGCAAGCATGCAAGCAGTTGGGAGCCAGCAGTCCTGGATTGTGAGAGGGATGTCCTACTCCCCGTTTAGGCCCGATCCTACCTGGTAGGATCGGGCCTAAACGGGGAGTAGGACATCCCTTGAGGTGTCCCAGATTGGACAGGGTGCAGGCTGGGCTGAGGGACACACACCCCCTTGTGCACAAATTTCATGCACTGGGCCTCTAGTTACTCTATAATGCTCTTAAGAATTCTGCAGTAAAATATTTGATACACCTCTCTAATATTTTCTCTTTCACAAAAATCAAAGTCTTCCCTTCTCCAGGAAACATGGTTGGTGAGCTTACCACAGATCACTGGTTTGCCCTTATTAGTCCACCAATATCATATGCCATTAAAAAAGTTCCCAGCTCTCCTGACTTTCTGAATCCTGTGGTGACTTTATTTTAAATGTACATCGTATGTTTACAATTAGAGACCTTTAGAGTAGGTTGACCTTTTTATAGGTCAACTCCCTTTAGAACCATTCATTGCTTTGCAAATGTTATAGTTTGTCAGAAAAAAACTTTTCTGCATTCAATGACAAAGTGTCTTTGAGATAGTAGTATAACTTTTCACAACCATTATCTAAATATTATTTACGTACTAGAGGCCCGGTGCACGAGATTTGTGCACTGGCGGGGAGTGGTTCTCTCAGCCTGGCCTGCGTCCTCTTGCAGTCCAGGACCCCTCGGGGGATGAAGCCAGCAGTCAGATATCCTCTCGCAGTCCAGGGCTCTCTCAGTCTGGGACCCCTCACTCCTTATCACCCGCCTGCAGCGGAGGCAAGAGAGACTCCCACCACCACTGCTGCTGTGCTCACCAGCCATGAGCCAGGCTTCTGGCTGAGCAGTGCTCCCCTTGTGGGAGCACACTGACCACCAGGGGACAGCTCCTGTATTGAGTGTCTGCCCCCTGGTGGCCAGTGCGCCTCATAGCGACCGGTCGTTCTGCTGTTCAGTCAATTTGCATGTTACACTTTTATTATATAGGATTAGACACACACACACACACACACACACTATTTCATAGAATCCTAGCACTTTTTTAAAACTGGAAAGTCTTTAGAAATCAACTTTCCAATGTACTCATTTTCCTGACAGTAAAACAGAACCTCTAAAATAGTAAATTGATTTGATTGGCAATATAGAAACCAAATCTACAAAACCCCTGACTTAGTGGTATGCACATGCTTTGTTGATATTATTGGCATATGATGTAAAAGACACATTTTAATCTGATTTACTGGTAACTGATGGGAAATAGAAGGAAGAAGTCAAAACAATGACCTTGGGTCATAGAATCGGGCAGTCTTCTCAAATGAGCAGACATAACTGGTCACCAAGGATCCACATCCCTGTTTTTAATATCTTCCGTCTTTTTTGACCTTGACAAAAACCCCACCTATGCATTGCAGAGTTACAGGAGAAATCTGACCATTTATTCACTTGGGGGATAGAGGAAGTAAGGCTCACGGTGCAAGCTGTATGTCTAGAATCCTGGTTCTCTACCTGCCACTCAGAGCTGTGTGTGATACAGGATCCTCGCAGCATTTCCCAAGCTCCAAGGTAGACAGGAGACCAACCTGTGCCCGCAGTCTTACCCCCCACCCCCACTCCTTTGAATCTTGGATCTATTGCTCCAAAGTAGACACACACTGCCTCTCTGAACAAACCCTATGAGTCTCTGTCAAAGGGGCGGCTTTGTCATGCATATTGATTAGTTAAAAGGGCATTGCTGCCATCTCACTGGCAGATGAAATGTCAAGATCAATACTTCTCATCCTTCAGCTTCCAGGATCAGAAAAAAGGTGGTGAGGGGGAAGGTAGTAGGACTATTTACTGACTATTTACCTTATCAAGATGGTTGTAGAAATCAATATTTGCCGCGCAGAGATACCTCCCAAGTAGTGTGGCGTGAGTGGTAAAAATTGTAGCGATAGGAAGGTTCCGGGCTCGAGAAAGGATCAGTCCAGTTCCGGCCTGCCATTCGTGGAATTGGGCAATGACATGTTTACCGTCTGCATGGTCTGTCACCTACATCAGGAGGGAAGCATTTAGAAAAGCTGTCGGTGAAAGTGAATCTTGCTCATGGCCCACAGCATCAGGAAAGTTATCGTGCCTGTAAAGTTTCAGCTCAATTTGAAAGGATCTAACTGTGAAGCATGCAGATTTAGCAGGAGTGTTTTATAGGATTCAGTGGCATAAAGCCCAGCGGTCCTCACACTTAGCCTACCTACCTCAGGTCACCTGGAAGGCTTGTTAAGCACAGACATCTGGGTCTCATTCCCAGGTAATCTAATTCAATGATTCTGGCCTGGGGGGCAATAATTTGCATTTTTTACAAGTTTGCAAGTGATGCTGCTACTGATGGTCCAGGAAATACTCTTATTTTATTTTTTATTGATTTCAGAGAGAGATAGAAACATCAATGATGAGAGAGAATCATTGATCAACTGCCTCCTACATGCCCCCTACTGGAGATCTAGCCAGCAACCCAGGCATGTGCCCTGCTGGGGAATGGAACCATGTCCTCTTGGTTCATAGGTCCATGCTCAACCACTGAGCCACACCAGCCAGTCCGGGAAATACTCTTTGAGAACCACTGACTTAAGCTAAAACCTTTGTATTTGCAAGTATCTGCTCTTGTCCTGGCCAGTGTTGTTTAGTAGTTAGAGCATTGGCCCTTGACCTTCTGGCCCTGGTCGGCACCTATGGAAGGCAACCAATCAGTCTCTCTCTCTCTCTCTCTCTCTCTCTCTCTCTCTCTCTCTCCACTGTTTCTTTCCCTTCCCTCCCGGTCACTCTCTCTAAAAAGTCAATAGAAAAATTATCCTCCATTGAGAATTAACAAAAATAAAAATAAAGGGTCTGCCCTTCACAAAGGTTTTCACATCTATGAATATATGAACAGCACAGATCAATGGTGCAGGAGAAGCAGGTGACAGCAGAAACAGGACTTGCCCAGAAAAGCCTTGGGGTTTTTTCCGTGTCTTTGTTTACCCTTTGACCAAAAGGCAATCTCTGTTTCCGGAACTGCTTTACTTTAGAGGAAGTTGAGCTCTTACTTTCTTGCTTCTCTCCCTTCTATTCCCTTTAACAGAAGGATGACAGCAGACACACACACACATGTGCACACACGCACACTTGAGGCTGACTGGGGGCAGTGGCTCAGGAAGCAGTGTGCAGACAAAGACACTAACAGATACTAAAACAAGAGTTCATGTTGGTCATTTGCCCAGACCTGCCAGCACCCTCACCCTCCTTCTCCTATTCTGTCACCAACACAAAGAAATAGGACTGCTTCTCCACTCTCCCCTTTACTTTGAGGAAGCCCTTTATGGCTATTGGACTATGATTTAATCAGTAAGAAAGACTGGCCAGATGGAACCCACTCCCAACATACAGATCTGTGATTTGGCTTTAGACCACACCCCACTTTGCTAAGGATGCTCTTCCTTCACCATCTGATTTTCAGGTTAGGCATCATCATCTTGAGGTAATGCAAAGAAGGTGAAGAAATCTTACTGCCAAGCTTGGAGGACTTAGGAGAGTGCAGGCTTGGCTCACTTAAAAAGGACTAGTTTGGCCAGGCTGGCTTGGCTCAGTGGTTGAGTGTCAACCTATGAACCTGAGGTCATGGTTTGATTCCCGGTCAGATCACATGCCTGGGTTATGGGTTTGGGGCGTGCATGAGGCAGCCAATCAATGATTCTTTCTCATCATTGATGTTTCTCTCTCCCTCTCCCTTCCTCTCTGAAATCAATAAAAATGTATATTAAAATAAATAAAAAGGACTAGTTTCTAATACTCTTTTTTTTCCATCTATGGGATATTTCACTGCTAAGGACTCCTTAGCACCTGCTGGGATCACTTCAGCACTTAGCTAATGATAAAAATATCTAAAAGTCACTGCAATTACACAAGAAGTCATGCATAATCAAAACCAAATATTTCAAGCTATTTTCTATTCAATTGAATCTATAATTCATATATATAGTGCATGATGTATACTATTTTTCTTGCGCATATATTGAGTATCATCTATGTAGCCTCAAATATACTTGGATTTTATACACATGATTCTATATATTAATAATATTACTATTACCCCAGTCCAAAGGCTGATATTTAATTTAAGGAAGGCAGAACATTTTCTCAGAAATGTACTAAGACAATCAACAAAGGCATCATCTCAAAATTTACTTAATGTAAAGGTCATGGGATCATTGCTGGACAATGCTTGGCACCGAACACAATCGATTGTGCTGCTCCTCTGTTGTATCCCTATACAGTAAACTGTACCTCTTTTAAGAACCAGGCCGTTAAAGATCCAAATATCAGCATGTCGTTGGCTTCTCGGTCGTGATAGGGAATGCCGACACTGCACGCTTCCCAGAGGTCACCCTTCCACCTGTCCAAATTCCAAGCTGAAAACCCTATGTCAAAGAGCACCACGTAAGGACTCCCCTCTATCAGCCATCTTCCAAAATGCACCTGCCATGTAAAGAACACAGAGCCGTGTAGGAATGCTAGGTAACTCAACTGCGGATGCTGCACAGAAAACCACGGTGATACCACAAAGCACCTGATACTGAGTTAGGATGGGCTTGCACTCATTCATCTAAAAAATTTCCCTGCTTGGGAAATGCTTTTCATTAAATTCAGTCATTAAAAAAAAAAAAGTATCATCACTCCTTTGACCTTGAGCTCGTGGTTTTAGGATTTAATATTATCGTCTATGTTTTTATGATAGAATCCAAAGTTGAACTGCTCTGTATCTTTAGCAACTCGCAGATGGATGTACTTTCTACTGTGCCACTTATTTTCCTTTATGCAACAGGAGTGAACATATTTCCTGCTAGAAAAAGTTTTTTTTTTTTTTTCTGTTGACAAATGTATGTGATTTCTCTGATTCCTCCTATAAAAATGAGTGTTACTGGAAGTGTTTCTCATTATGATTGCTGCCAGAAATCTTAATTAAATATATTGCCTAAGATGCATTATCTCATTAATGTAGCAGCCCAAAATCTAATCCTGTTACGTTTTTCAAAGTGACTGTCCATCAGTTCAGTCAACTGCTCAGCTACCCTCAAGACTTTTGCCGATTTGCCCCATTGCACAAATGCTGAATTAAACACCGTCTTCACCTATTCATCTTCCTGCACTTTCGCTCAGGCTGCTGATTGCTGCTAGACAGAGTCACAGTCACGTACATTTGTGACATTGAAAAGTCATGACTGTACATCAGAGATGTCCAGATATTCTTTATCTCTTCCTTGAACAGTTTTCAGAACTTCTTCCTTCAAATTTCTTATTTTAACACTTGCCTCCTAACTTTTGTAAGATGACCTTTAACTCCTATTTCATTGAGATCATCAAATACATTGAGTGAGACCATACTGAATCCTTCATTCACCCCTTATTACTTGTTTAAGTGAAAGGAGAGAAAAGTGATCCTCTCACTAGTGCTTTGGGTCTTGTTCCCGCTCCCATTCTCAGTGGCCTTTCTTTCTTCAATCATTCATTTCTTCTGAACTTTCAACTTCTCCCTGTCTGCTAGATATTTCTTTTTTTGTCATATAAATATGCTCAGATCTCACTTACATTTAATAAAACACTAATTCTCAAAATCACACCACTCTGAAACTACTTAATTTATCTCAACTCTTCAGAGAAAAATCTCATAGCCACAGCTTTTATACTCTTTTCTCACTATTCACTCATTCCTCAACCCACAGCAATCTGATTTAATCTCCCCTTCCTTTGAAGCGTATCTAACAAGCTTACCAAGAATGACCTTAATATTGCTAAACCAAAATGTCCCTGGTTCAATCCTTTGTTGACTTGGTTCCTCCTTCATACTTGAAACTCTCTTCTCCCTTGTCTTGACCTCACTATTCCTGTTGTTACAGCAACAAATTCTCAGAAACCTACTGGCTAAAAGGACACAAAGTAATTATTCTATAGGTTAGGGCAGTGGTCGGCAAACTGCGGCTCGCGAGTCACATGCGGCTCTTTGGCCCCTTGAGTGTGGCTCTTCCACAAAATACCATGGTCTGGGCGAGTCTATTTTGAAGAAGTGGCATTAGAAGAAGTTTAAGTTTAAAAAACCTGGCTCTCAAAAGAAATTTCAATCGTTGTACTGTTGATATTTGGCTCTGTTGACTAATGAGTTTGCCGACCACTGGGTTAGGGGGTTGTAGCGTGAAATTGATCTTGTGGGTTAAAATCAACATGTTGGCAGAGTTTCATTCCATTTGTCGTCTCTGGAAGATAATCTATTTCTTGGCCTTTTCCAGCTTCTAGAGGCCACCTGCATTCCTTGGCTAGTGGCCCCTTCCTCCATCTTCAAAGCTCATCATGCCAACCTCTGTTTCCATTGTCACATCTCTCCAAGTCTGATTCGACTGCCTCCCTCTTATAAGGACCCTTGTGATTACACTGGGCCCAGCCAGATAATTTCCCCATCACAATATCCTTAACATAATCACATGTGCAAAGTCCTTTTTGCTACAGAAGGTGCCATTTTCACAGGTTCCGAGGATTAGAATTTGAACATCCTTGGTTCTACGTTGCTAGCTGTGCTTCTACTTTTACAATCTCTGACTTCTTTTATTGTAGTTGTTCTAACATGTTGATGTCCCCAAGATTTGGCTCAAAATGTGCTTTTAGTCTATAAACATCTACAGAATAATACTATGAACTCGAATTATATACAATTGTCTACAAATGACTTCCCCAGAAATATCTTTACCCTATAAATTCTGCTGAGCTCTAAACCTATTATGTTACTAGATATTTATATTGCCTCAAAATGTACCTATTTATAGTCAAGTTCATCATCTTTCTCACAAACCTGCTCCTTTTTCCTAAGTAGAGAAATGGTCTTGTCTTGGGAGTTGATGTGAATTGTGTCTGCTTTCCCATTACAGTTTACTAAGACTTGTCAAGTGAAGTGTTGTTCAGCATCCCTTACCTGGCAGCCATGTTTATTCATTATGTCCACTGCTCTTCTAACAGCATCATTTGCAGGTTCACACTTTTCCACCTGAGTCTTCATATTTTGCTCAAAATATGGACCAATCAGAAAATAATTGTCTCCCCATTCATCTGCTGTTGTTCTGGCCTTTGTCTGAATCACAGTATAGATGCCGCCAACTGTTGAAAATAAAAGGTTCCATTATCATTCAGCTTAATAATTCATTTAAGTGATAAAGGCATGGAAGTGAGTTCCCATTTTTTTGTTAAGTATTTAGGAAACATCAAGCACAAGGGTTTATTTAACTTTCTAAAATAAAGTTTTTAAAGACACTAACAAATAGTCACTATTAGTTCCATTCTGCATATTTTAAAGCCCCTTCTGGGTACATGTCAGAGAATAGCAGATTGGCAGCAGTAGAGCAGTACAAACATTTCAAAGAAATCAGAAAGAGACAATTGGAATGAAGCACTTGGCTTAATGCTCTATCCACATTGAGGTGTCAAAATGGGGCAAATAGCCATTGTCATGCTATAAGCCCTCAGCAGCAGTAGTCACCTTTCACCTTCTCTGGCAGTGGTCCAAGAAGGGGCTAAGGTACATCCAAGTAACAGCCACTGCTGAAATGATGAGCAAGTTTTCCAAATTAAAGAGAATTAAAATTCCAAGGAACCAAGTGAGGTCACTTTTGCCAAGAAGAACGATCTGATAGATTTTGAGGGGGAATGTTTGGCCCAACTCTCATGTCAAACCCAATGACACAAATACAAATTTTCATATGGTATGACCTTCCTCCCCCCTCCTCTGACATTGTGGCCACCACTATTAAAACACAAAGCCAAAAAACATGTGTACTATTCGAAAATGTATATGCCTTTGGATCCAGCATGTCCACACATAGAAAATTGTCCTGGAAGAAAACAAAAAGAGTGCCAAAAGATATATGTAAAAGAATATGTATGGAGCATTACAATTTTGAAAATTATTACCAACTTAAATTGAACTAGTTAACTCACTTAACCTAAGGCTCAATTAGCTCATCTATCCAACAGGAACTTGCAAAGGCAACTAAAACGAATTTTTCTTTAAAGTGTGAGTCACATTTAGCAACATATTTACATACATATATAAGCTTTCGTCAAATAATTTTTCATCTTCGATTGACATCTTTCCTTCATCTTCATCTTATCAGGGAGAATACATTCTCAGGTTCTGATGGCACATGTTTATTAAATGCCTTATTCACATTTCTATCATTGAATACTCTTATTTGCAACTGTGCATCTTGCCCAGAGATCTAGAACATCCTTGTTTGTTAGATTATGTGTTTAAAATTGAAATACACTTGTGTAAATGCAAACACATTTTTATTTGCTAAAGGACTCAAGGGGGAAGAGAAATTCTTTGAAGAAAATAAATGGTTAGATTTGGGAATTGAAATGGAAAGATAAACACAGTTAATTAATTTGCTACTTCCTTTTCTGATTTGAGGCCTTCAGTCTTCATATAGATAGTCTCCAAATAGCCTTACAGTATTCATAAATACTATGGCTATGTTCTTCCAATCTATCATAAATAAAAACACAAAATTTAAAAATAAAAGTCCATCCCATCCTGGGTGAGGCCTGATTGTAAATAAATCTTTTCTCCCAGACATCTCTCTGTACAGTCTTTCTGTGGAGAGGACCTCTCATTGCATTTCATATGATCAAGCACCAATTTAGCCTCTCTCTGCTCTTCCCATGTTCATATGTCAACTACTTTCCCTTGATTTTTACTCGTTTTCCACAAACTCCTGTGTTGGCATGCTAATTATAGATGAGTGTGACAGCATAGACATAGGGTCATTCCCATTTTCAAATTTGAGGTATCAACCAGAGGTTCACCAACACATACTTTTTATTGAGTCATTGTTTTGTCATAGCATAAATCACTGAATTTGAACTTACACTTCACTTTCAAACATGTACTTTGTATTTTATTGATCTTCTTTTTTCCCCCGAAACAACATGGGAAAGTATCTTTAGTGTGAGGGCAAAGTATCAAGCCTTTCATAAAAAAGAAAAGATGAGCTCCCATGGCATATATGTCATTGAGGTAGCTACAACCCCAAGTTTCCATCTAGAAACTGCTGATATTGCTAAAACCAGGAAGCAGTATGAAATATGAACAGTAGCCAATATAAGACATTTTATATAGGAATATAAATTAGGAGTATCTTCACTATTTGATAAATGTTTAAAGGTTACAGAATTTGTAAGTCATATGACTTCAATATGCATAGCTAATAATTGGACCCTTCTGTCTTAAGACACAGTTGCAGGAGCAGAAGGCATGATTATACAGTTAGAATATCATTCTTTGAGGCAGCAGGGCTGATAGGATAGAAAGTAAATGTTACTGGTGACAATGGTCAACAAATGTTTGTGTGCCCAGAGTTTTGCTGAATCTGTAGTTCAAAATCAAAGCAGCTTCAGTCTCAGGCAGTGGGAGGTGAGACACTTAGAGCAAGACTACATACACACCCCTCCCCGATCATACAGAGTGGCAGCCCATGTTTTATACAGGAGGCGCTCAGACATGGCAAGCAGGATAAAAAGAACTGAGGAGACTAGGTCTCCTCTGAAAGCTGTGTGTGTACCAAGGATGTTTTTTTTCAAAGACTGTGTGTTTCATGTGGTGTCGTTTAAGATGCCCTTGACATGATCACTGCATGTTCACACCAAGGAAAGGAACCTCAGCCCCACATTACTGTGTCACCAATGACTGTAGGAACCCTGTTCCATATCTTTTTGTTCACTTTCTGCTTTTGTGTTTAAAAACTGACTCATGGAATCACTCAAAATCAAAGCAAATATGATCATGAATAATCCAACACACTCCTTCTATGAATAAATTTTTATCCTATATTATAATCCTATATAATAAAGGTCTAATATGTAAATTGTCCCCTTGACTGGGAGTTTGATAGGGAGTTCAATGGGGGGTGGGGCTGGCTGGCCAACTGCCAGAGGCCCCTCCCCCCAGCTGGCCCTGCTAGATCAGCTGCAATCGGGGTGGGTCGGCCCGATCCCACCCGTGCACGAATTCATGCACTGGGCCTCTAGCGAAGAATAATAAGCTAATACCTACAAAGTGTTTATTTAATGCTGGGAGTTATTCTAAGTGATTTACAATTGTTGTTGTTTTCATTTTCACAATATCATTATAGGTAGATGCTATCATTATCTTTATTTGTAGATGGGGAAACTGAGGTGCAGAGAGGCTCTGAGGTGGATCCACCATCATTCAAGTAATGACAAGACTGGGATTCCAGGTCAGTCTGACTCCAGGGCCCACGGGCTGTGGACAGCAAGACTGTAAGTAATTGTGCCGAGCAACATATTGATGGGTCTTTAAAGATGATGGCAAGAGGACAGAGGAAGAAAAGAGCAGTGTCACAAAAAATAAACTCCTTCAGGTGTTGTAGAATTTCAAAGCCACTTGGAAAACAATACTTAAAGAAAATCACTTTTTAATTTCAGCTCTATGCACTTCTGAGTTAACAGAAAAAGGAGCCCAGGGGTTTAGAGGAAGTTAGAGCAGTGCTTCTCACGTTAATCGTTGAGGCCTTTCGAATCTGATGAAAACGCTCTGCCCTCTTCTCCAAAACAGCACTTACAGGTAGGAGCACATATTTTCAGATTCAATATTCTGAGGTTTACAGACGCTTTGAAGTCCACTTTTATCAAGATCCCCACCTTTAGAATACCTGCCTCAGAACATGGACTTGCAATCATGGTCAGTTTCTACCAACCCCTTTTTGATTATAGTTTTCTGAGTTTTTCCATGTGCCATTCATAGCATACCATGTGACCCAGAGCTAGTGATGGGGCCTAACTTAAAGGAGGGAGCAGGCAGAATTATGTCCAGCAATATTCTGGCTTAGGGCTAAAACAAATTGTTTTTAGTTGATTTTAAAAAAGAAGCGTTCATTTAGTAACTAAATTACAGAAATGTTCACATATATTACATTAGCATTCATTCTTTTTGACAGTGTTCATTAAACTCTTTTTAATGACCCTAAACATCCTCAACATGACCATTGATCCAGAGTCTACAATGATTTGAGCAAGTTTGTGCAGAAGAAATGACTGTGGTAAGAGGTTTGCCACAAACGCCAAACTAGTTAGAACCCTGCCCCTGCCCCCCTCCCCACATACATTATGTAGTCTTAGAGCAGTGGTTCTCAACCTTTCTAATGCCGCGACCCTTTAATACAGTTCCTCGTGTTGTGGTGACCCCCAACCATAAAATTATTTTCGTTGCTACTTCATATCTGTAATTTTGCTACTGTTAATGAATCGTAATGTAAATATCTGTGAGATTTCCGATGGCCTTAGACTCTACAGCAGTGTCGCCTAAGACCATCGGAAGACACAGATATTTACATTACGATTCATTAACAGCAGCAAAATTACAGTTATGAAGTAGCAACGAAAATAATTTTATGGTTGGGGGTCATAAGACTTAGAGCATCTTGTACTTATTCTTACACTCATGACACTTGACTATAGTTACATGTTCAATGTCTACCATCCTGCAAGTTTGCAAATTTTGGGAGACTGGGAATCAATTTTATACTGTTAAACTCTATGCTCCTCATCTCCCAGTGCCTGACAAGTAATAGACACTTGATGAATCTTTATTGAATAATAAGTGGATTATAATAATAAATGGATGAAGTGATAAAAGCAATACATTTCAAGAATAACATGAACAAATGGAAAAAGTTATTTTAAGGTCAAAGAATTAGCATCCAATAATTTAACTATAACTCTTTCATTTGTTATAGTTTACACATTTTCATTATTTGCTGGCAAAAATTTGCTGGTAAAGGATTTATTTTTCCTCTCTAAGAAATCTTTTGTGTTCTTGGATCTATATACATTTCCTGTTTGCCACTACAAACCACTGTAAAATGGCTGAAGCATATTACGCTCATTTCATTGATGAAAAAACTGCTATTCAGATAGTTTACTTGCAGGGGTGGAGAACATCAATCAGGCCTACAGGCCGTAGGAGGTCCGTGAAATCAAATATAGCAGGCTAATTTTCAAGTTTATAATTTTGTATGGCTCTCAAATGATGGTCTAACTATGCAAATGGCCCTTGGCAGAAACAAGGTCCCCCAACCCTGGTTTAAGGGATGTTTTTACAAAGTCTCAGGAATCTATGATCTTTGACTGCAAGTCCAGTGTTCTTTCATCTGTAGAAAATTTCCTTAGGCAATGGATGTTTTAATTTTTATCTTTGTGTGGTAATTAAAAGAGCAGTGGACTCAGAGGAGACCTAACTGCTGGTCCCAACCCTGCAATTTACTTGCTCATTAAAGCCTGTAGATGTCTGTTTCATCTGGGTGGAGTTGGGCTTGCGATCTCTAAGATGCCTCATATCCTGGCTATGAACTGGAGGGGAATAAAAGCTCAAAGTAAAATTTAAAAAGAAACGATGGTGTCGATGTATTATCAGAGGTGAACACAACAATTGTCCATTCATATAAACATCTCTAAAAAATCAGCCTGTAATAGATATTAAAATAAAGTTATGTTGGAGATGATATCAACTTGGGCACATCACATTGTGGGTCCCTTCGCAAGACAACAAAATTCCCTTTCTCTTGCATGGAAACTGAAAGAAAATAAGTATAAAGGAAGCGTAGAGATTGAAAATAAATGTATTCATTCCTTCATTTAAAAGAAAAAAAGAATCCCTTTGAGCATTTTCTGTGTGCCAGGCACCGTTCTAGGCCTGACATCAGCATGCATGTCATCAGGATACGAAATCCATGGATAACAGCTTTCACCGGTGTGTGCCCAGCACCAGGAGACAGTGTTCCATTAAGGTTCGTTAAATGGAGAGACCAGGAGGAAGAAGAAAGGGCTCTCTGCTTAGGTGCTAGAACTCAAGCAGACATCTCAACTGTTTCCTGGTGCTAATAAGTCCCTCCAATTTTTCCACCAACAAGCTATATTCTTGAGTTCCTGCCTACTCTGTAGAGCAAACCTTTATTTAAAGGCACAGTCTGAGATTTATGTGTAATAGAGATGGCTCTGTCCCCAGGAACATGGGGCATATTTAAAAACCTTGAGACTGGAAAAAAGAAACAGGTATTTGTAAACAGGTATTTAGAAACAGGAATTCGTAAAACACTTCCCTTCTCCATAATATGGTTTCTGTTCTCTTTGCTTTCTCCTCACTAAACTGCAAAAACAAAAAAAGACCGTACTTTGTTCTCTTACATTCATTCTGTGCATCTCTACACAGGCAGACGTGATTTTTAATTTTGATGGTATGATTTTATGAAAGCATACACATGAGGGCTTTGAACATGTACCGTAAGGTGAAAATCTGAACAGATGCCTCCACCTTTGAGGTTATGCTGGCTCTGATTAGCCAAAAGGAAGTAATATATCATATTCATGTTATCATTTCAAATCTTTTAAATTCCACAAGTTGCCACTGACTTTTACCCATCAATCACTTGGCCTGGTCCTTCATGATCTTGAAGAATTCAACCTTCAAAACTTACTTTTTCTTACTAATATTCTAGATTTTTAAACTAGCGAGTATCAATTCATAAGGAATTTCTTTTTCTATAATTTTACAAATTCCTTTCTTATTAAAATCATTTAGGTTGAATACTCCATTTTGCCTTCCTCAATCTGGCACAAATGAGATTATACTTATTGGGAAATTATTTTAATTTTGTTAATTTGATTTCATTTCTTATTTTATAATTCCTATGTATATGTTATTGAAAATCACTTTTGTTCTTCATAATAGGAGCTCAATATTATGCTTTCTGAGCTGCTTCTAAATTAAAACTAATTCTAAGCTAATCTTGAATTACAGGAAACATTAACTATTTAATAGAAATGCTATCAGTATATGGAGTTAAAGCTACGAATTGATCCTGATCAGGTACAGTCCTCCCTAAAATAAAGTACAAAGTTGTGTTTTTTGTTGAAAAAAAAATCATAAAACCAAAAAAAGCAAATATTAACTTTTTATTTTTCCATAATATGGATTTTAAATTAAATGCACATTTCCTTTAATATTTTCAACTTTCCCTTCAGCGCATATAGGGTGTCCCAAAAAATGTATACACACATTTCCAATAATTCTAAAGGCAGCTTTTTAAAAAATACATTTCATTTTCAACATTGACCTATCAGCTATTAAAGTGTGTATACATTTCTGGGGGACACCTTGTATACACAAGTCTAAGTTTTCATTGCCTGTTGAAGTAGACACAATTAACTATAACCTAAGCTTATATTCAGTTTGAATGCCTACTTATTCACTGGCAATTCATTTGATTAATTCATTGTCCTAAATCTATATTCTTCAGCAATCTGTCAAATAGCCACCTTCAGGGGCCAGTACAAACCTTTATTGGTCACTTCCCAAGCAACTTCAAAGAGAAGCAAATCTTCCACGGGAAGTTCTTCAACTTCCCACTGGGGAAGCCCAGTCAGGGATGTCACAGATAGGGATCGGCCTCGGAGCATTCTTCTTCCAGTCCCCTGAAACTTGTTTGATTCACTCTTTCAATTAACTGTAGGAACCGTGCGCTTTAGAGAGTGGAGGTTCAAAGCTGGTAGATCTCAGGCTTGGATAGCTTTTTGTAGGAGTACACCAGCAGAATAAAATCTCATCTGCGTCCCAGAGAACTCACAGCTGAAGGAGGAGTTGTCCAGTTCTCTTTGCAGTCTTTCTAGGTGGGTCCACTGAGGACAATATCTCCAAACAGAATCTACGCAAAAAACCCAGAGCTATCACAAGTAAAACCCTCAGCCTGGGGCTTAGGCAAGCAACCCCCCTGATGGTGCCATCCTCATAGGCTGATCACGGTACATGTCCAGACCTTTAGCCCTTGTCCTTTTGACCAAATTCCTAGACTCACACGGTCACCAATGCTTATTTCATCACTTCCAAAGGGATCCAAGATTTTAGCAATCCCCCTTATAAATTTTGTGGAGCATTTTAGATTACACATAGAATTGACTGGGACATATTTCTATACTTCCAATCACTTTATATTTCCTAAGTATTATTCTTTCCTCTGATTCTCATTTCTAGAGCATTAAAAATTATTCCTAATTATTTTATTCTACATCTGCAAATTTAATTTTGAAGATAAGTATAGATTTTGGCTTCCCTTTTCTTAATTACTTTTCTTTAAAATTTCCCTTTGAAAAAATATAAATACAAGTGTGTGTTTGGATATAAAACACAAAGAATATAGTTTTGCCTGATCAATGATTATCAGATCATCATTTTAATGAGATAGTAGAAATTATTTTTAGTCCCATTTGTACATTTACCTCAAATATCTTCAAACTAATTTAGTGGATATAACCATGTTCAAACAGGAGAAAAATGCAAAATATATTAGGTTCTGAAATATAACCAGGATCACCTTGTCAGTAAATGCCATATTTTTATTTTTTCATGTGTTTGTATATGTATGTGTGTACTAATTTATTTACATACACAGAGAGACACATTCTATATTGCATCTAAATGGAGTAACAACATTCTCAAGCATGCTTACTTTTGAAATATCTTACTTTATAGATTTAGCTTACAATCAGTGTTTTTACATTTTCATTCCATATATAGCGATAGAATTGAAATTCACACAAAATATCCTTTACATTAGAATTACAAGAAGAATTCTCTTAAAATAATTTGTTACTTGTTTGTACTATCAATATTTTATTTTTGCTATTTATTATTACTATTTGTTTCTTTTTAGTAACTTTTTATTAAGTACTTAGCCATTGTTTGTTTAGTTGGCCTTAATAACTCAAGCCCTATATTAATGACTTAAAATAGATAAAAACATACTTCATTATCTGATATTAAATCAATGTAAATCAAGTAGATTAAATGTCTTTCATGATTATCTGCATATTTGATTCTTATCTTTGTCTATAAAATAAATTTAAGTATATTATTATTCATTCAGTTGGTAAGAAAAAAACTATATGGTTAATAAAAAAAATCGACCACTAAAACAGTAAATATAGGAGCCCAATTTATCAAAATGACTTTCTCCTTTACAAAATAATTTGCTTGTGTTGACATAACCTCTGTTGAGTCCTGCAAATACAAATTCCAATAAAACCAAACAGAAGGGCATGCTGACAAGAAGTGAGAATAGGATGACAGGGTGATGACAGAGAGTCAGGTTTGCAGTGTTCAGTCTCAGCAACCCTGTGATTGGTTCTGCCAGGGATAAACAAGCCCCAGGATAGCCAATTCACAATATCCAAATTACATTGTGACTATTTATTTTTAGCAAGTTCCAGGTACCATGTGCTTGGTTGTAAAATAATCATTCTTGGGAGCACATCCAATCTGCCGCTTATTAGCTATGCAAACTCAAGCCAATTTCTTTACTAAGTTTTGGTTTTCTGACAAAAATAGGAAAAAGACCATTTACATAGGGTACTTAGTAGAGTGCCTGGCACTATATTTACCACTTTAGTAACTTTCAGTCTTATTTATAAGACATAGTAGTCTATTAAAAGCATTTCTGAGTAGTAACTATTGCAGAGAAAACGAGAGGCTTATTTTTCTTTAATTTTTTTTAATATTGTGCCACATGCATATGTTATCTGCTCAAATAATTGTATTTGAGGGGAAAATGACCTTAGATCATTGAAAATATTTCATGACATACTAAATAAAAATAAGTAACATATAAAACAAAATAAATAGTACAATTGATTCAATTTTGTACACAAAATAGAAATGCATTTCTCCTAGTGAAATATGTATATTTATGAGACTGAAATAGATACAAAATTCTCATAATTGTTTTCTTTAGGAGGTACTGATAATGATTATTATTTATGTGCTCTTTTTCTTTACTAGTATTCTACAAATTTTCTGCAATAAACATGTACATAAATGTATATATATGTATATGTATATACATATATATATGTTTACACCATACACAGAATAAGTAAACCAGTCTTTGAAAGTTTCACCACATCACCTCATGATTATCAGTCATTCTCACTCTCATTATTTTGCTATTTAGAAAATATTGATCTCTGCCTCTCACTTGGGCTTTTGCCTCAGGCACAAGCACTCTCAGCAACACATCATCTAATGACCCCTCACAGTAGACTTATATAACCCTTTTGATCCTATTATCCCAACATGAGGATATTTTGCCAATTCTTTGCTTTTCAGTGGTGAATGCCTTTTTCAAAATTGCTCCCTGAGTCAACAAAGGTGAAATAAATGGAACCACTTGAAATACTGGTATTTCCGTGAGATCTTCATCTGTCCATGATATCTGGATAAATCCCCCTCTTTCCAATATATGTGAAAAGAAAGGCATTCACATATGCAATATGATCTGGAGGGGGGGATCAGAGAACGTTCTCTGCTTCCTTAATAGTCTGAATATCCCTGAATTCTCTCCTCTAGAATTTATATTAAAAGCATAAATTGGTAAGCTAAGGGCATAATGAACGAGAGAAAGGGAAATGGCGTTTCCTCAAGATGGGAGAAGAAATCTCAAAAATTCCTGATTCCTAATTTCACACTCACACTAATGTGTTATCATTCAATAAAAAGACATGAGAGGACAATTAGGAGAAAAAAAAAAAAAAAAGATTTGTGTTTGGTTTCCTTGGTAAGTATTCCAGCAGAGGTCACTAGATACATGTAGAAAACCACTATTGGGTTTTGACATTTCCCAACCATCTTGGAAGTCTTCAGGATTTTGAAGGCTTGATTGGCCTGCTCCTGCATATCCAGACAGGTTCCGTTACTGTATTTATGAGTACCTACTATGTGCTACTTACTATTCTAGGAGCTGAATATATTTTCAATCAACAGTAGACAAGTTCCTCCCTTCAGTGAACAGATAGACATTAATCAGGTAAGCAAATAAATAAATTACATTGTTTCAGGTGCTGCTAAGTTTCTGAAGAAGAACTACAAAATAGTACAAAGTGCCACTTGATAGAAATTGGTGCTTTAGCTGGGGATGGCAAGGAAGACTGCTTGGAGGAAGTGATATTTGATTTGAGACACAAATAATGAGAAAGAGGCAACACTTGAGATCTGGGAGAAGAGAGAGCAATGCCTTTAACACTTACAGAGACAGAAAGAAGACCAATGTGCCTGGAGCCCAGAGCATAATGAATGAGAGAAACTCTGGTGGGGAGGAAGGCAGAGAGGAAAGCAGGGAACACATTACAGAGAAGCGGGTAGACAGCTGCATTTTATCCTAGTTGTGATAGGAAGTCATTGGATGGTTTTAAGCAGAGGAGTAATGTGACTACTGAGACTACAGAAATAGGATTAAAATTAAGAATTAAATATGTAGTCATAACTCTTGACTTCATGAAGTTTACATTGTGGCAGGGAAAGCCAGTATTAAAGAAGTAATTTAAGGATTTGAAGGTGGTGAATTATATAAGGTGCTGTGAGAGTGTGTAATAATAGAATTAATGTGACCTAGGATATTAAGAATGACTTCTCAAGAAAAATAAAAGGCATCCAAATGAGAAAGGCAAAGGAAAAAATCACTATTTGAAGATAGCATTTTATTATATGTAGAAAACACTAAAGACACCATTTAAAAAAAGCTGTTAGAACTAATTAATTGAGTAAAATTGCAGAATACAAAATCAATAAGCAAAATCTGTTGTATTTTTATTTACTGAGAAAAAAACTATCAAAAAATTTAAGAGAAATTCCATTTATAATTGCATCCAAAGAATAAATTACCTAAAAATAAACTTAATCAAGGATGTAAAAGACCTGAACACTGAAAACGGTGAGACATTGATGAAAGAAGTTGAAGACAAATAAATGGAAAGATAGTCTATGCTCCAAGATTGGAAGATTTAATATTTTTAAAATATCCATATACCCAAGGCAATCTAAAGATTTAATGCAATCCTATCAAACTTCTAGTGGCATTTTCACAGAAATAGAACAAATAACACTATAATTTGTATGGAACCATAATCACAAAAGACTCCAGTAGCCAAAGCAATCTTGAAAAAGAAGTGCAATGCTGGAGGCATCATACTTCCTGATTTTAAACTGTATTACAAAGCTATAGTAACCAAAAAATGATATTGCCATAAAAACAGACACATAGATCTGGGAACAGAATAGAGAGCTCAAGTAAGCCCACACACATCATCAATTAATTTATTGATTGAGGCTAAGAACATGCAATGGGGAAAAGACAGTCTCTTCAATAAGTGGTGCTAGGAAAATAGGACAACCACATGCAAAAAAAGAAAAAAGAAAGACGACCACTATCTTACACCATACACAAAAATAAACTCAAAATGAATTAAAGACTTATATGTAACACCCAAAACCATAAAAATCATAGAAAAAGAATTTTTAAAAAGTCCCTTGACATTAGTCTTGGCAATGATTTTTGGGATTTAACACGAAGCAAAGGCAAAACAACAACAAAAATAAACAAGTGGGACTACATCAAGCTAAAAAGCTTCTGCACAGCAAAGGAAACCAAGAGAATGAAAAGGCAACCTACCAAATGAAAGAAAATATTTACAAATCATATATCTGATAAGGGTTTAACATTCAAAATATGTGAAGAACTTCTGCAACTCAAAAACAAAAATATCCCAAACGATTCAATTAAAAAATGGGCAGAGGATCTAAATAGACATTTTTTTTTTCATATTTGATTATTAAAACTCAAATAAACTTACTACTAATTATATGGGTTGAGGCAGTGGAGGAAAGTGTTTATAAGCCATTTAATCTTTAAATGATGTGTAAACATATTACTGAGCTTACAATGTGTTCAATATTAACATACAATAAAAATGCCTTCTTATCTATATATATGGATATTACATAAAAATAATATTTATATATTAAGTTGGTCTTTTTAACTTTATTTTTATTGTTGACACTATCATAGATGTTCCCATCCCACTCCCCTTTGCCTACCTCCTTTTAACCTAAAAATATATCCTGTTCATATACCACTGAACTAACATTTATTAATAGCCTCCTTGTATCAAGCGTTGTGTTAGCACACTTCTCTCTCCCATTTCCCTCACACTATTATTAAGAATAAAAGCAAAATGTAATAAATCTTTAAATTTTAAGTATGCTTATGATGTCTCCTTGCAAAGCCCTTGACAAATATGTGTGTGTGTGTGTGGGTTGGTGTGGGTGTTATTTTTGTCTACTGTTAAAAATATCCTGTGCATTGTTCTTAGAACTATATAGCTGATTAGAAATGTCTATGTAAGTGTTCTTCGTGAATTGAAAGCACCAGCTGCCTGGTCTCAGGTGGGAGGCACAACTTCCAGGCGACTATCTAGTTCCTCATTGCTAAGAGGACTTGCCCTGCAACCCTGGGTGTTTTGTAATGTGGGTAACCAAATTCCATGTAATTCAAGCAAACAAGAGATAACTTGGGAAGTGAGTTATCAACACTCCCTGATTGATTTCCCCCCCCTTGGGAGAAAAATTGCCTGTATTACTTAACCTTTCTACACTTCAGGGTTTTCTATTTTTTTCTTAGAAAGCTGTTTTCACGCCAAACTAAATTCATGTCAGAATAATTTCACTACCTATATATCTGTTCTTCTCTGATCTCTAGTAATAAAATTTCTTGATTGTTTCAAAATAAACTAAATTAAATCTGTCTTCTGAGGATGTAAGAATTTGTATTTTTCTACTCCATATCATTCTGTTAAATCTCTTGTTTGTTTTTTTTACATGTAAAGCCTATTCTCTATTATCTGCAGGCAAATACATTAATATAGGATATTTAAAGAGAATGGGGGTTCTTCCATCATTAGCTTTTTTTATGCGTTTCAAGTTAATAATCTAGAAATAAAGAAATACATGTCCTGAAGCACAGTGCCTATTCAGAAAGAGCTTGTTTCATTGCATGGATTTGAAAAGAGACACTGAATTTATTTCTTAGTAATGCTTATTACGTAGTATACAATGAAAATATCTTATATAGTATGACATTTATTAGAATCTCAAACTTTCTCAAGGGAAAATTACTAGACCATGAGAAAACTTGGGAAACTGATTTATAAACAAAAGCATGTCGTTCTTACAATCTAATGACCTGGTTGGCACAGATTGTTTTACTTTATGATCCAGCAAGAACATTAAAAAAAAATAATTGTTAGAACATTCAGAATGTTTGTAAAGGACACTTCATGAAAGAATAAAGCTTTTTTGTTATTTTCCCACAGTGTAGGAGGCTGGGGGAAAAAAGTGAAACAAGAAGACAATTTATCAAATTTCTGAAGAATTTAATGTTCTTATTTTTTACATTGAAAGCAATTGTTAACATTTTTTACTTTAATAAACAATACAGTCACCTGCTTCATAAGCCATAGAGTATAAAAATTATACCCTAAAATGCTCCCTTTCATCTGTTTGGATCTCATGACACTCCTCTTCCCCAACCATTACCTGTTAACTCTAAAGATACATAGGCTTTTTGTAGCTTTACAGTTACTTAATGTACATACAATCAAATATTAAATATGCTCTTGCCCTCTCCATATTTTGTAGACAATTCTTTTCACTTATCACTATGTCTTTCTGAATTGATATGTGGCGAGCATGCTCATGTTTGTACTCTATGGGATATTATTTCATTGAATGAATAAATATGTCCTATAGATAGGTGTTTCAATTGTCTAGTATATCTTTCTATTATAAACAGTGCTAAATGAACATATATATTGTGTTGTTCTTGTGCTAGCATGTAGGATTAACTCCCCAAAGTGGAACTTCTGAATCAAAGGCATATACTTTGATAATTTAAATAGATATTGCTCAGTTGCCCTCCCTAAGAGTTATATTAATTCATGCTCCTTGCAGCAGTACATAAGTTCCATTTCCTCACAGTTATGCTAATGCAGTGGTCGGCAAACTCATTAGTCAACAGAGCAGCAAACCGCAGCTTGCGAGCCGCAGTTTGCCGACCATTGTGCTAATGGAATGTGTTATCCAATATTGGGGTTTTTTCCTATTAGGTGAAAAAATATATCTGGATGTTTATAACTTGCACTTCTTACAAATAAAGTTGAGAATTTTTTCACATATTTCATAATAATTTGTGAATTGTCTTTTTTGTGAATTGTCTGTTCACATCCCTTTGATTGTTTTCCTATACATTTAAAAAATCATTTTCTAAGAAATTCCATATACATTTAGCCTTTGCCTGTGATATGAGTTGATATCCCCCCACCCCCAGTTCGGTGTTGTCTTTGGCTTTGCTTATGTTGCTTTTTCCAGGCAGGCAGCTCTGCTTTTGTGGTTGAATTGAATTGAACCAGTCTTTCCCCCCCATCCCACCCCACCCGCAATGACTAAATTTGGAGACTTAGTTACAAAAGTCCTCCTAAGTTCAAGGTAATAAAGAAATGTATCATATTTTCTTTTAGAACTGACATATATTTCTCTTTCTGCTTTCAGTCATTCTTTTTTCTAGTCATGTTCTTGAGTTATTCATAATTCTTTCCATTTGTGGATCTTATTTTCAAAATCATCTTTATAAAGTGTCTCAGCCCATAAAGATTTACTTTTCAGAACTGTCACATTATTTTCTACATGTAATCTCATTTGTATTCTATTCACTACATTTTAAGTAAAGAATCTGACATTCTGGTCATATGGATTTTAAGAAGAGCCAGGATTCTGCAAGTGTAACATTCGGACACATATGTAATTCTCTGTGACTATACTGAACATACAAATGTCATATTACTATATTTCTACTGTATGTTTCATTTCCCTGAAGACATGGACTATGTCTTCTGTCTTTCCACCATAGCAACTAGAAAAGTTATTTATACCAGACACTCAATAGACATTTGTTTATTGGCTAAGTTAATATATTATGGCTTCTTTTGTTAATTCTCTGCTTGGTTTTGTTCACTTAGGCTGGTTTGCCTAAGGATTCCTGCTTTCTTTTAACTTCCCAGTTTTCTAAAGCTATGACTAGTGTTTCTATGTTGGAGTTTCAGCAATAACAGAAATCAAATTGAGTCAGACATTAGAATGGAAAATGTAGTAGCTTTCCCTCAAAATACCTGTATTTGGTTTTTAATTATTACAGATGTCTCCTTTTCCCTCCCATTGACCACTCTAGTGTCCTAGCTCCAGGCCTTGACCACCCTATTGTCTGTGTCCATGGGTTATGCATAAATGCATACAAGTTCTTTGGTTAATCTCTTCCCACTCACCCCCCACCCATGCCTTCCTTCTGAATAGCCTTCAATAGTCTATTCTATGATTCCATGTCTCTTGATGTATTTGTTCTTCAATTTACTTTGTTCTTTAGATTCCACATATGAGTGAGATCATGTGATACTTGTATTTAAGTTAAAAACAAACACCTTCACTACGGCAGAATCCAGACATTATAACTAAAAGCATTTAATACACAGTGATGTGGGGACCATAATACCAAGCAATAAAACGAAGTTGTGGAAAGGATCACAGATCGGGTGTCAGGATTTGAGGACAGTTATTATTTTTATTTTTCCCACTATCTAATAATAATACCTTAAATTTCTTCTGTAACCCATTTCTTCCACCACTCTCAGTTCATGGGCTTCGGATCCAAAGAAACCAAATCATGAGTGAGAACACTGCACCTCCCAGGCCATGGAGACAGGTCGGGGATGTGCATTTGACTCGGTGCGAACCAATAAGATGCAGTGAGATATTTCTGGAGTTCCCAGGGAAACACTAGGTACCGTTTTCTACTAGGCCTGAACATGAAAGGATGTGACATTAAACTTGCTATAGACAATTTACCACTGCACAGAACCTGAAAATCAAATAAATGTAAAGAGGATAAAAATGTTAGGGAGTTGGAGAAAATCTTGGTAAGTCTGGTGACATATTTTTGTTCCTGAATGTAATCTTGCTTAATGTCAGTTCCATTTCTAGATTTTGGTTAGGTGCACCAATAAGTCCTCTTTCCTTTTGTTTTGTTTTAACCAGTTTGAAGAAATACTAAAAAAAAAAAAAAAAAAATCTTCAAACTTGCTTGTTCGCATCTAATTGAATCAAATCAGTTTCTCTTTTGTAAAACAGCTTGGGTCAAGCTCACTTCCCATGCTAAAATTATATGAAATAAAATCTCCTTTATGACTAGATGATCTATGTCAGTCCCCAAAAGTGTGATTTTCGCATTTTGGATACTGACCTATGGAATATCCCAATCCGTGTATTACCTGGTCAGGTGTCACTGGTCATCTACTCTATTTGAAAGGAATGTGAGCAGTTCCATTTTCTGTGTGACCCCAGAGAATAACCAAAGCGCTCTCAGTGAATATGTGAGAACTCAGTTTTTTCTTGATTTTACAGTACCTTGTCTGCAATTTATCATTCATGTCTCTACTCAATCCAATAAAAGGTTATTTGCTAACAGATACTTTCCTTATGGTTGATTGTTCCCAATAAAGTCTGTTGTTCCCAATAAAGACAGAGTGTCACTAAGAATTAGGTTTGGCTGGCTAGCTGCGAAAGATGGAGTGATAGGAGTTTATTTCCTCATAGTGTAAAGGCAATTTGGATGCAGGCAGTCCTTAGTTGGTAGAGCCGCTCCGTGAAAACAAGGATCCAGACTTCTCCCAGCTCTTGGCTCTGCCATCCCAAGGGTTTCGCCTTTCTGCTCGTGGTCCAGGACAGCTAATAAATTTGAGATTATGGTATTCTCATACTTTGGGTATTAAAATGTCTATTCTCCTATAGGATGACGAGAATATGTGGTTGGTTTTTTTTCTTTGTCCTTATTTGGCAAAATAAAAAGTTGGCAAACTTATGTTGAGGCCCCCGTAGCCCCCTCGCCACAAGTACTCATTTCCCATCCCTGACAAAGTTTCAAATATTTTAAACGGGTCCATGAAAAGTCAAGCTTGGAAACCACTGGCTTGGAAACCAGCATTCATCTAGAAACTGGAACAATGAATTAGAAACATAAATGAAAATAACCTTTCTCCTATTTACGTCTAAATATGATCCTCATACCGAAAGGTGGAGTCATTTTGGAAATGTGAGCTGAGAAAGGTACTTAATAGGTGCCTGACTCAGTCTCCCTTTCTGTAATACAGGAATATCTTCATAAAATGCGAGAGCACTAAATGAAAGGATGATTTCAATATTGTTTTATGAACTCTGATATAAAAATGAATCTATAACTAACATTTACTGCACTGTGTATACTGTGCTCAAGAGCACAGATTAAGAAACTACATGCCTGGGATTTATCCGCTTGGTGGCTGTGCGACCTCTGTGTGCCTATTTCAGTTTCCTCATCTGTAAAATGGGATTCAAATATTTACTTTAGAACAGGGATTCTCAACCAGGTGTGATTTTGCTCCCCAGAAGACATTTGGCATGTCTGCAGACATTTCTGGTTTACACAACTGGGGGTTAGGGTGTGTTGCTGGCATCTAGTGAATAGATACTAAGGATGCTGCTAAACAGCCTGCAACAGAATCACCCAGCACCCTATCAAGAGTGGCAACACTGATTTAAATGAGATAAATTATGTAGAGCACTTGGAGCAGAAACCACTACTCCAGTGTCAGTTACTATTATGACCAAGCGCTGTGCTATGAGCTTTATTTTCTCATTTTATTTACACAACTCCTGTTGTAGAGTTACCATTATTATCACTATTTCATAGATGAGAAAATTGAGGTTTAGGTACCTAACTTGCCCCAAGTCATAATTAATCAATGATTGAATCAGCACAGAAATCCAGGTTTAGCCCTGACTGGTTTGGCTCAGTGGATAGAGAATTGGCCTGCGGACTGAAAGGTCCCAGGTTCGATTCTGGTCAAGGGCATGTACCTTGGTTGCAGGCACATCCCCAGTGGGGGGTGTGCAGGAGGTAGCTGATCGATGTTTCTCTCTCATTGATGTTTCTAACTCTCTATCCCTCTCCCTTCCTCTCTGTAAAAAATCAATAAAATATATTAAAAAAAAGAAAAGAAATCCAGGTTTAACTGAAAACAAATTTCATGTTTTTTACACTACCTAGACTGACCCCTAGTTTATAAATTAGAATCCTTGTTAAAGGAAGTATGCCTTAAGTTGACCTACTAAATCCCATATTATGCTGTCTCCCCGTAGCCTGTATCTGGATAATTCAATCCAAACTGTTTTTCATTAAGAAGGAGATCTAACTCTAACAAAAATAATCCCAATTTAGAAAGCTGTTTTAGAGTCTGTCTTTCAGAGAAATAGAATGGACTTCCTTGTAATCACTGGCTACAGATCCTTTTTCCACTGGCAACCTTCAGTTGTAACCCTAAAATGGTAACACGGGATTTTCAGAGCAGTGAAAATGCTCTTATAATGATGATTACATGTCCTTATAGTTTGTCCAAACTCATAGAATGTACAACACCAACAATGAACCCTAACATAATGATAATGACGTGTCAATGTAGGTTTACTGATTTTAACAAACATACCACTATGGTGAGTGATGTTGATAATGGGGAAAGATATGCATGTGTGGGAGCCAGTGCATATGGGAAATCTTTGTACTTTCAATTTTGCTGTGAAAAAAATCAAATCCCTTAAAAAAATGATAACCATATTTTCAGGACAACAAAATCATAGCACATGTTGTGACCAAGAATTTTTGTGCTGGTTGGTGGGAGGAGTATAGAAGATGAAATGCAGATAACAGAACTTAAGAAATTTATGATGTAGGAGAAAAATTATTTGCAAAACTGACTGAAATCTTTCAGAAACCATTAAAGAAAAAATTCCAGAAACAGAAGCACACTACCATCGTTAATTTATTTGTTCAAGCACTCATGTTGCAGGCATTACACCAGGTATGGGCTTTGATTCTGTAAGCCCAGTTTCATATATTAGGAGGATAAAAGCAAACTGTGATCCATGTACATGGATGGAAACTAAAGGCTCATGGTTAATCACATTGTAGTTCTTACATTTCTACAGCCTAGAACCCTGTAGTCACAGGTCTTTGAGGTCCTTCTGGATGTTCCAGAGGGTATCTGCGCTTTTCTTGAGTTGAGCAACCTCATCATCCTTCAGTTTCTGGTTGATAACACTGGTTAATCCCCGGGCATTCAGTATACATGGGAGGCTCAGGAAGACTTCATTCTCAATGCCATACATCCCCTGCCAGACAAGAAAAGCATTTAGATTAAAGAATAAAACCAGAGGTAAGAATGATCATAGGTCCTATCTTTAAATAGAAAGAATTGTAGGAAATTTGTAAGCACAAACTCATTCTTTAGATTTCATTACTTACAGGCTCAGATTTCCCTAATACTTCTGTTTTGAATTAGGTTTTATTCATAGAATAGACAAATATACACTATGATAAAACTAGAAATTTATTAAGAAAGTAATAAGTGCTTTATTGGACTGTATGACAATTCTCTCTCTTATGTAGACTTTAACAGAATTTGATATATGTCTTCAAATTAAATTGCATTAAAATGTGGTTCTTAATGGGCTACTTTTCATGAAATCTTAAGTTGCTAAAAATTCTTTAGTTAAGAAGAAAATTTCAGGTGGTAGCCAACCTATAAGATCCAGAATAGTAGTTGGAGGACACTCAAAGGCAAAATTCTTATAATACCCAAGAGTTGCTAGAAAAGAAAATAGTATAATTTCCAAAAACTTTACCAGTTTTTATAATTTAAATTTTATAATTTAATTCACAGAGTCAATTTTACTACACAATTAATTAAATTATTTAATTATCAAAACAAATTACTTTAATAAATTTTTAAACTTTTTATTTCCAAAAATTTTGTACATATACCAAAGGATAGAGAAAAAACAAATTCTTACATATGCACTCTAAAATTTGGCAATGCATCACTTTTGCCATATTTGTTTTTTAAGAAAATCTGACACCATGTTTTACTCCAAAATGCTTCAATATTTATCTTTTTTTGTATGCTTCTTTTAAACTAATGTACCACCCTCTTTACTTTTTCATCCTGGCCATTGACTTGTGGAAAATGAGTTTTCTTACTAAATTTTTTAATGACATTTTAGTTTTATGTGAAAACAATCAATTTCTATTTAACTGTTTCATAGCTTTTGAATTAAACTAAATTTACTTAAGTATCAAGTGCTACATCATATGCAATCTACCAATTTGAAATAAAACAATTATACACTTATTTAAACGACCATCAATTGTGAGACTATGCCAATAAGATTCAGAATTAATATTTAATTTGCCACATCACACAAAAAGAACTATAAAAATTTATTGGATGTCTTAGCCTCTATAAGTTTATGTTCTTATTGTCCTTGGATTTCTGTAGGAAGAGAAAAAGTCTCCATAAAATTTTGAAATAAGAGAAATAACTGTGGACTGAGACTTTATCTTGTCATTCCTTAAATGACTCTATTTATAGACTACAACACTAGAAATCACTTTCTATTTTGTAATCCTTTGTCTTACCTTCACCATCGTTGATACTGGATGAATCCTGGATAAATTTTTAAACATGGATTCAATGAGATCAGCCACACTTAATCCAATAGCCCAATTGGTATATCCTTTTAACTTGATGACTTCATAGGCACTAAGAAAAAAAAATATGTCACAAAAGAGATCATTGAAATCATACTCAATAGTTATTAAAACAAGACTCTGGGTTTGACTCCTGCTCTGTCTCATACTTTGTAATCTTGTTTAAATTATTTAACCTTCCTTGCTTCAGTGTCTTCTTCTATAAAATGAGAGTTCATAAGTTTATTAAATGAGTTAATATGCATGTAAAATGTTTAAAGTATAAACACATTATGGTAGGTGCTATGTAAATGTTTTGATAAATTTAAATAATGGATAGATAAGTGATTATAAAGTCACAGTGGTAAAAATGTACTTTTTTCAGCCAATCTTCTTATTCATAGACATGAACATTTCCAAAGATATTAATGAAATCGGGAAACAATGAAAGTAAATGAATCTTCATATTCAAAGGACAAAACATATCTTGATTTTGAGGTCCCACTTACCAATGTCACCTAAAATACTATGACCAACTAAATTAAGAGCAAAGTGATAGCAATATTTTGCCTGGAAATTTTCTGAACACAAATTGTACACCACAAAATGCACAAAGGCACAGGTCCTTGAGAGGTGGGAGGAGTAACTGAGTATTAGGAAGTTGGGATTTATCACTGACTAGAAGACCGTGTGCAAGTTACATCACCTGAGTGAGCCCTAGTTTTCTCATTTGTAAAATAAAGGGTCTATATTAATAATATTCTAAGGACCCCTTCAACATTTAAAAATTCCTTTTATCATTATACAGGTCAAATTCCTGGGGAGGGGGAATCATTAAAATTGATCTAAATAAAATATTTGAGATACCAGTTAGTTTTGTTACAACAATTCTCTGTAATTAACAGCTTAACATTTATTAAAAATTTTTTTTAAATATATTTTATTGATTTTTTACAGAGAGGAAAGGAGAGGGATAGAGAGCTAGAAACATCGATGAGAGAGAAACATCGATCAGCTGCCTCCTGCACACCTCCCACTGGGGATGTGCCCGCAACCAAGGTACATGCCCTTGACCGGAATCGAACCCGGGACCCTTCAGTCCGCAGGCCAACGCTCTATCCACTGAGCCAAACCGGTTTCGGCCATTTATTAAAATTTTATCAATAATAAGTATGTACACGGTGTATGTGCTTTTACTCAATTTGTACAATAATTCTATTATCATTTGACTTTACAGAGGAGAAACCCGTGATTCAACTTAAAGATTAAATGGCTTCCCTAAGACTATACAGTTAGTGTTAGTGTTATGATTTGAATCCAGGGCCAATGACACCTTGTTTTATGATAAGCATAAAGGTCATAGAAAGAGAGACCAGTTGCTCTTAAGGGAGTTTCCAGAAAAAGAAAATGGAAGGAATGGGGGACATCTTTATCTGAGTGTGGAAACGTAGATATAGCACAGCTTAAACACTTTCAACAATCAATCAGCAAGTATTTATTTTAGGCAATTAGGAGACTAGTGGAGTCTAGGTTTACTTTCTAAATAGGGCAGACTTATCTATGGACAGGAAGCATTTTGAAAGCCCTTCTTACTTGTTAATTCTATGTATTGTTTCTGTTACCTCTACAACAGAATTTCTCTAGAAAAATATTTACTTTCCCTATGGTGACTGGCATAGCAAACTTGACCAGTATAAGTTAGTCTTGTCTGTTTCAGCAGATAACAGCTGCATATTTACTTTAGTAAGAGTTTATCTGAGCAGGCAGCCGTGGAAAGTGTTTATAATTTTATCTAAGCAAAGATAAAATTAATTGTCTTAAATCAAGCCCTCTTCCACTTACCTTTCAACCACCATCTTATGCACTTCCTTCCAATTTTCACTATCATTGTCCGTTCCCATTGCTGGATTCAGTTCCTGGAGAGAAACGCCTGCCACATTCACTCCACTCCACACTGCCACTGGAAAAATAAAAATAACTAAAATAAACATTTTATATGTTTCTAACACTATTTTCAGAAACCTTTTCTTCACTTAGCTCAGCTTTCACCTCTGATGCAAGCTACCCACTTGAACTGTCTCCAGTATATTTCCCCCTAGAGGCTGACTTTAGCATCAAATAGCCACACATCTGAACTTTTAACTTTCAACCATTTGGGTACAAAACAGAATTATTATGTCATAATTAGAGAATATGAACTTCTTGTTTTTCTCTAGGTTCGTGAAATCACAAGGGATTCTGGTTGGGGGCTATCCCGAACTTTTGGCTTGAGAAATTTTTTACTTTCCTCCTATTTATTTTTCTAATATAAGCCCTCCCCCCTTTTTTTCTGTAGTGAGGTAAAAACAAATCTTGGGTAGTCAAAGTATCTCTTCTCATGCCTCAAGTTCAGTCTATACCTTTCTTGGTGTTGTTAATTCTCACCTGAGGATATTTTTTATATTGATTTTTAGAGAGAATGGGAGAGAGAGAGAGAGAGGTAGAGAGAGAGAGAGAGAGAAACATCAATGTGAGAGAGACACATGGATTGGTTGCCTTCTGCATGGGGATCAAGCCTGCATCTGAGGTATGTGCCCTTAACCGGAATTGAACCCATAACCCTTCAGTCTGCAGGCCAATGCTCTAAACCCTGAGCCAAACTAGCCAGGGCCAGTCTATTTCTTGAAAGAAAATTCATGTAACCACAATGAATTTTTCTGGTCTTAATTGGATTAAATATTTCCTTCCAAGAATGCCTCCAAAGGCATAACAGACAAGGTGTGCCTCTATCATTGGCTATATCTCTGGAGGCTTGGATGCACCAAAACAACTCCCTTGCCTATTCTTAACACCTCCTGCCCAGCCAAAAGCATATACTGAAGACCTAGGCATACAAAGATGAGTAAAGACATGTTCTATGACATGGACAAGCTCAGAATTTACCGGGAGAAGCAGACAAGTAAAGGAAACAAAAACAATGGGTAAGCTCTCACAGAAGTATGGAGAAAGTGTAATAAAATGTAAGTAAAGGGTCTACTTAATGTAGGGGGAAAGGAGTGACAGAAAGGGGTACAAAATATAGGCATTGGAACTGGTCCTCAAGAAATAATATGGACTTTTGGAGGAAAGCACTGGAGACTCAGGAAATATAAGCAAAGGCATGGGGTGAAGCCTAGCTCAGCTATGAAAGGAGAAGTTGCCCATGGCCAAACAAAACCATTTTAGCCCAAAACTTTTGCAAAATCAGGCCAACTGTTGAAAAACAAACATTTTCATGGTTTTTGAAAGCTATGAGGTCTACATAAATCATTCAATAATGAGCATGATTTAATTACTTTTCATTTTATGTACATAATATGGGGGAAAAAGATGTTTTGGAAAAAAATGACATAGTAATGAATGAATGGAATCTTGGTCAAGAGTCTGAAGATCTGATTCTAGTTGTAATTATGCCACTAACTACAATGGGTCTTTAACAAGCCACAATGACTGCTTTGCCTCCATTTCTTCCTCATTAAAATTCAAGTCTTCAACTAGAAGACATGTAATATCACTTCTAGATCTGTGGTTCCAGAAATTGTATATTTGTAATGACTAGCATTTATTAAGCTTTTACTATACATCAGACACTATGCTAAATACTTTATATAGGAAATAAATTCAGATAAATGCTTGGATATGAAGAACTCTTGAATCAAGTAGTACAATGTGTCACACACAAAAAAAAATCAGCCTCATTATATAAAAACGCACAAATACAATAATTGTAAAACCAAATTCTTATGATACCAAAGTAAACTCATTACAAATATCACATTACAAACTCCAAGTAAATCCAAAGGAAAATTTATACCTTAAATTTGTATAGTGGGCAGAAATAAATTTTGTAAAACAAAGGTCATTGTTATCATTATTATTAATATTAAAATTTTGTATTATTATAGTTTTATACAATAAGCCTATTCAGTGTATGAAATTCTATGTTCAATACATAGGCTTAGGGTTATTAAATACAATCACAACTGTCATATATGTTTTTAACACAAAATTGTTTGGAAAATATTAATTTCAATGAAAAGAAAAATATCAACTTAAAATACAACATTTAAAATAAATGATGTTTAACTGTTTCAGAATAAATCATTATAAAAGAAACAGAAGTGCACTATTATTTTAATGTTGGTATTGTTGCAATTATTAATTTATGTCCAATATTTCTATTTAAATTCATAAAAAATATTTGAGAGATTTACCATATGCTCTCTTCCTACTTAAATGATTGATAGTTATTATTAATGGCTTATTAAAACTCAGATTTCATTTGAAGCAAGATTTATTTTACATTATTGAGCAGTAGATACTGGTTATTGAAAAGCTTTTATTACCCAATTCATCCCTCTTTCAATCAACATGATGGCTATCATAGCTCTGTCCACTGAAAGGGTCTAGAAGCAGACATACCAGGGGCAGCAGCATACCTATGACAGATCTTTCTTTCTAAATACCATTCCCCTTAGAAGGAAACAGAGCTCATTGGAGAAAGAGATGATTCTAGTCTGGGAAAGGGGAAGTACAAGATGAAACAGGTGTACTTTATTGTTAGAGAAAGCAAGAAAGGGCTCAAAAAATGGTGAGACATCAAAAAGACACAGGACGTATGTAATACTTTCAACAATAAAGATTTTTAAAAATAAAATTAAAATAAGTCACAGCACTGAAAAAAAAGACACAGGGTCAGTCTAAACAATTTATGCATTATGACAATGGTGACAGAACTTTTGTGGAATAAAATAAAAATCTGAGTCTTCATTGATATAAATAGATGGATAAATAAATGGAGAAGAGAAAGCTTTCTCTTACACTAGAATACAAATAAGATATACAGAAAAAATATGAGGGGATTAGAATATGGTATTTGATATCATCATAGTAATAATACATTTAACCAAGAACAATTAGTTAATACTAAATTTAGCAGGCAAAAAAAATGATGAGGAATCAATTATTTCCCTAGTCTATATAAAGTTATCCCCCACAAATTACTTATTTGTACTGTTAGTTATGTAAAAATGCATAAAAATAAAATTTAAAAACAAAAAAATTCAGCCCGGGCAGTGTGGCCCAATGATTGAGCATCAACCCATGAGCCAAGAGGTTCCTGATTCAATTCATGATCAGGGCACATGCAAGAGGGGATATGTAAGAGGCAGCAGATCAATGTCTATTTCTCATGGATGTATCTCTCTATCCTTCTCCCTTCCTCTCTCTCTAAAATCAATAAAAACATCTTCAAAAATTTCAGAATGGCAAGAATAATACCATAAAGTAGTACACAGTAAATATTGTCTATTTTTAATATTAATTTTTTTTTTACCACTTGAGTCGCCATGTTCTCCCAAAATCCATCCATGGCAGCTGCTAGGATGAATGCCAAGTTTTTCAGCCATAAGGTAGCGAAATCTAGCAGAATCCAGATTACATCCACTTCCAATCACACGGTGCTTGGGTAATCCACTTAGTTTCCAGGTAACATATGTGAGAATATCCACTACAAATTTTAGAAAAATATATGTAAGTAAATCAAAACTGATTTCGACTGCTATGTAAATTAGTGGGTGCCCAGCTTCCTCCTCTCCCACTTCCCCATTCTCCCAATGAGATGTGCCTATAAAAATGTACTTTGACTTTTCATATTTGAGATAATGGGGTTTAACGAGACAAGAAAAATGCAGTATTGTGCTTTTTATTTGTTATGAGAAATGAGAATTTGTTACTTGAAATGAAAATATATAAGAACCTAGCAGACTAATTAATTTACTGTATGTGAAAAGAAAAAGGGTTGAATTAGATCATCCCTTACGTTTCCTCTAGTTCTAACAATCCATGACTGTTACTGACTGTCATCATAAACCAAAAGTCATTGGTTACCAAATTACCAAGGGATGTTACTATAAATTTTCCCGGAAACAGATACTATTTAGTAAATAATTGTTATAATACAAGATATTAACATTTCCTACTATTTAATAAAAAGATGTCTATGACAGAGCCTTCATTCTGATGTGGCACAGTTTTGAGACTGCACAGAGGCAAAACCTGTTGGTCACAGTACTTACAGGCTAAGCCGTGAAAGTGCACACAGCAAGGCAAGGGGTTAATTTTGCAGTCTCCATCTCCACAGTCATATATAGACACTGGCTAAGGTATTTTAAGGTCATTATGGACTAGATTTTATAAACTCTTCCTTGGCAACTTGGATTCAGGCCAGTCTGACTCCTGGGAGAGTTAAAACTTTGAAGCTACCCCTGGAAAGCTGTATAACCAGCTATTAATGTCTGCCTTAGGTACAGGATATACCAATTTCATTATGTGCCAGGCATTTGTCATTCCTGCCCTACATCTATCTGCCACAGTGAGAACATTTAGATGCAGGATTGAACTATTTAATAAACTGCGACCTAGAATTACAGAGAATAAGAATACTAAAATAATCTCTGTCTTTGCTGGCTTTCAACTCTCAATATTTCACAAAGTATTAGAATTCCCCTGGCTCTTACTCACAATCTTTCTCTGTATGGGCTGTCAGAGATAATCAGTTTTACCATTTTACCAATGTATCTATTACGCTCACCAATAAACAATAAGTTTGGTGGCAAACTATAGACACAAGAAGTGTGAAATAGAGAGTGGATTTTGACTGTGTAGGCTAAAATAATGCAATTCTTTTTAACCAGAAGTATTACGTTTTAACAACATTTGGTGTTAGCATGTGTTTGTCTATTTATACAGTCTCTTTCCATCTTTAAACCAGGACTAAATAATGATTTTCTTAAACTCTTTGTTTCAAATTCAATCTGATTCAATTTTGAAGTTTTAGAGATTAGGAAAATAAAAAGTCAGATATGCTAAAACATTTCTTAGAAATTGAAGCCACGTTCAAATGTTTCATTATGTACTCCAAGATAATCTTTATAGAAATTTTAAAAGCTTTTAGACTCTACAACAAACCCAGATTAACAAACAGATGAAACTGTTTTATATACCAGTAAAACACTTCTCACATTTTTAAACATTTGGCCTGGGACAGTGCCATTAGTTGTGCAAACACCACTATTTTAGGGCCATTAACAGAAGACATGTGAATTGCTTCTGCTAGTGAACACCAAGACAGATTTTCTTAAATTCAAAAAACAAAATAAAACAAACCCCGAACACACTGAACTTAAGCATAACTGATCCCTTTAGGCATTCAAATACCTGGGTTAGAAACCACAATTATGATGCAATCAGGGCTGTACTTGACGATCTGAGGAATAATGAATTTGAAGACATTAACGTTCCTCTGCACCAGGTTGAGACGACTCTCTCCCTCTTGCTGGCGAACTCCAGCAGTTACCACCACAATCTTAGAATTGGCGGTCACAGAGTAGTCTAGAGGGAGAAGTCAAAAGGTCCTTTAAATACAACTCTTCATCAAAACAAACCAGGTGTGATATGCCCCCAAACTATTTCAACGTTCATAAGCTTCTAGAATTTACATGAGAATTACGTTTTCTGTATTATAAGGTTTTACAATGCTCCTGTGGCTCCTTCCTTCTATAGGGAAGCATTCCAAACATAAATTCTCTGCCTCTGGCTAAGAATTTCAACCTGCAATTGACTTTATAAAATATTGCATTGTCAGTAATAATACAACGCATAAACAGTGAGTCCAACAGGCAGCCCTTCAATAAAAAAAAAAGGCAGCCTGACCTGCATGGCTCAGTGGTTGAGCGTCGACCTATGAACTAGGAGATCACGATTCGATTCCCGGTCAGGGCACATGCCCAGGTTGTGGGCTCAGTCCCCAGTGTGGGGCGTGCAGGAGACAGCCCATCAGTGATTCTCTCTCTTCATTGATTTTTCTCTCTCTCTCTCCCTCCCTCTCTGAAATCAATAAAAATATATTAAAAAATAAAAGAGGAACCAGCCTCCTGTCTGATTTAACTACAAATTTTAAAAGAAAGCAATTTAAAGGTACCTTTAGGTCTGTAATGTTAATTCAATCCATGATGGGGAAGGAAGGAACTGAAGTGATTAATTCTTGGCTAGCAATTAATTTCTAATACTCAAGCTTATTCACTTTTAGCAGGGAGTTTCTCTGGAGAATGTGTCCTTTCCCAAAATAGAAAGACATTACGGTTTGATGCAATCATTAGACTCAATAGCTATGGATGATTCATAATTAAGCTATGCTGCTATGTAACTTTGGACAGTCATTAATATTTTATCAGTTTCCTCTCCCATAAAACGGAGGTAATAGGACCTACCTCTCAAAGGGCTGCTATGAAGATGAAGTAAGATGAGCCATGCAAAAAGTTTCACAGTACACAGACTGCTTAACAATTTGATCAGTAACAGCTATTATTAGTAGGAGTATTATTAGAAATTACTTTGGAGCCCATGTTTCTGTATCTTTAGGCAGAGCCATGCTGTGCTGGCAGAGCCATGGCATAAACCTGCTCATCCAGAACAGACAGCTGGAACATGAATGCATTTAGCTTCATCAAGGCACTCAAATAAATTACTTCGGGCAAATGTTTTTTTCCTGTTTGAAACCTTCCCAATTCTCATATACACATAAACAAACATTATAATACAATTTGCTAAAATGTTATGTACCAAATGTGTGGAAGTCACATGGATGTTTACAGAGGTAACACGTTTGTGTTTGTCCTCCAGAATGAACTGGAACCCAAAGGAAAGAAGAAACTGCCAACACTAGATTCACCACGATGGGAAGACTAACGTTGTATCAGGGGGTGAGGGTATCAATTATTAGATAGGTTGCACTGGGCATGAAATAACTCTACCTTTATCTGCCACAATTTTAGGTGTCTGAAGAAATAAGCTTCCATGCTGCAGATCCATCATTTCTCCTTTGAGTTTATCTTCCAACACATCCACAAGGGCCAGCTCATCAGCCAGAGACTAGAACCACAAAAACAGGTGTTAGTCCCCTAAGCTACTCTAGGATACCCCAGCTCACAGTATGACCCAGAGACCCTTTAAATGGCTAAGAGCCAAATGTCTACAAACCTCGAGACCTTAATCACAGAGTTTAGGTGTGCACTTTTTTTAAAAAATATATTTTATTGATTTTTTACAGAGAGGAAGGGAGAGGGATAGAGAATTAGAAACATCGATGAGAGAGAAACATTGATCAGCTGCCTCCTGCACACCCCCTACTGGGGATGTGCCTGCAACCAAGGTACATGCCCTTGACTGGAATCGAACCTGGGACCCTTCAGTCTGCAGGCCGACGCTCTATCCACTGAGCCAAACCAGCTAGGACTAGGTGTGCTCTTGAAACAAATTCATGATAAAACATCTTGAATAATGAACTATTAATATTCAAGACACTGATTTTTCAGAATTTCATTCTAGTATGCAACTAGAATTTGACACAATGCAAATGGCTTTAAGAATATGTAGATGTAAAGATTACTGCTGAAACCAACTTGATTCAACAGTGGCCTCAGGGTGCACAATTATTGGGGATGGTGACGAAGAGACTCACCTAGACCCAGGAACAACCTTGGGCAGAGTGTCCATCCCTGAGGTCACCCCCAGTATGGAGGGTTTCTGAGGGCAGATCTGGTTTAAACCATCATTAGTTTAAGTTCACTTTAGAGTAGGATTTAAAGCCCTGGCTGAAGTTTGGAATCCTCAGCTTAGCTCTGACCAATATCTTGGTGGATCAAGGAAAGAGGATTTTACAGATAGAGGGATCCAGGACTAGTAGATTCTCCAAACATAATCAATCCAAACATGCCAAGTCTCAGAGTTCTTTTATTTTCTACTAGAGGCCCGGTGCACAAAATTTGTGCACAGGGCTGAGGGGAACCCTCTCCAGCCTGCACTCTCTCCAATCTGGGACCCCTCAGGGGATGTCCGACTGCCGGTTTAGACATCCCTCTCACAATCCAGGACCACTGGCTCCTAACTGCTCACCTGCCTGCCTGCCTGATTGCCCCTAACTGCCTCCCCCTGCCAGCCTGGTCACCCCTCACTGCCCTCCTCCCCCCCCCGACTGGCCTGGTTGCCCCCAACTGCCCCCCCTGCTGGCCTGGTTGCCCCACGCAGCCTGCTGTTCAGTCATTTGGTCATCCCTCACTAACCTCCCTGCTGGCCTTGTCGCCCCACACAGCCTGCTGTTTGGTCATTACTGTGAGTGTGTCCTGACCAATTTGCACAGTACCCTGTTATTAGTATAGATTCCAGTTGTCATCCTATACCACCCACGCAAAAGAAAAGCCTAAATGAATAAGTACTATTTAATCTTGATCTAGTGTCATAATTTCACGTTTTATAAAATGTCTTATACATAACATATTTTACAGTTATATTTCTCTATATCTCTGCATGAATATTGGGGAGAAAAAAACAAAACTCTGGATTCTTCCTTTCAGTAATCATGTATGTTCTTCAGCATGTCCTTGATCTTTTCTTCTTATAAAAGTGGGCAGGGTGGTGGGTGAGGTGGGTGGGTGTCCTAGATGCAATTAAGTAGCCTTTCAGCTTTGAAATTTGGTTATTCTATGGAAATTCATTATTTACAAAGTAAAAAGTAGCTATCCTTCCCATTGAAACATCACTAATCTTTGCCTCTGCTGTTTTTAGGACTGTTGGCAAAATAATTAGCTTAATATGATATATCAGTGCTGGAGCCCACTGGTAATTGGAGTTCAGGAAGAACTTTGAAGGATAAGGGGTAACCTTGGGCAGAACTGGTGGTGTCAGGAAGCTGCTGACCAGTAGAGAGAGAAGCAGAGAGAGGTGAGATGGCCAACAAGAAACCTGACCTACTTTTGCTTGCCATCAAATCAGGTCCCGCTCCCTGCAGGAGCCAAGGAATAAGGACAATCCTGTCTCCAGAACCTCAGTGGCTGGCTAGCCTCACGAAGTGAGCTGTGAGGGTTTGCTTGTGACAGTTTATCTGAGACTCAAGCCTCCTTGTGATGGAATGTGTTCCTAGTTCCAAGAAACAACTTAACTTGCAAATTTTCTGAAATCCCCCTTTTATGAGACAGGAATTACTTGTAAATACTTTCTCATTGCCACAAATGTCCAATATTGGCAATAATTTTCATCTATTTTTACTTAAACACATGTTTTAACCCTTTTAAAATGGTTTTGTTCCTTTGCAACCTCTGACAAGGTCACACAAAACCCTCATTCATGTTTTTTAAGTCCTAAATTATACAGTAAGTCCTCACTTAACATCGTTGATAGGTTCTTGGAACTGTGGTAAAATGATCTATTCCGAAACCAATTTTACCATAGGCTAATTGATATAAACAAGACTTAATTTCCTACAGCATCACATCAATGTTATAATGAAGCATTATTTGGCAACCCACTAAGTTATTTCAATATAACTTAATAATAGCACTAGCATTCTGTCAAAGTACTAAACACAAAGAACATCACTCTTATTTTAGTAACATCACATGTGTGCTGGGGAAGGCAACAGGGCAAAACAATTTGGGGCTTAAGTGGAGAAGGATATCACAGGATCTCAGATCCTGTCTTTGGTTTCAGTGGGTGTAGAGAATTGGCTGAGAAGTGCCTACACAGCTGGCAAGGAAGGAAGCGATCCAACACTTGAAAAAATAATTGCAGTGACGAATTTAGCTGCATCTGCACCACTGAATATCCTCCAACTGTGGAGGCAGGCAAATGGAACACGTGTGACTAAGGACTGATGCTGCTGTTTGGGGAAATAAATCTCCTTCTGCAGTAACTTAGTGTATAGCCCATGAATTTACCATCTATGTATTCCCCTTAAGTTGTAAATATATTTTTAAATATTTGAAACTGCAAGGCTCAGATTATTTGCAAAAGCAATAATTTATTAAGGAATAAGGCCAGTTGGAAAGCAAGACCATCACTGTTGAAACCTTGTTTAACATACTACAAAAACGTCTTTAAATCTAAAGTATCGTGTGGACTGGACACAGCCATAATCTGTCTCTTGGTTCTCATAGCTAGTAAATTCCTGCCACCAATGCTTTAATATTTGATGGTTGCATTTTTTTTAATCCTCACTTGAATACATGCTTTTCAATGATTTGAGAGACAGGGAGACGAGAGAGGGGAGAGAGAGAGAGAAAGACAGAGAGAGAGAGAGAGAGAGAGAGAGAGAGAGAGAGAGAGAGAGATCGAAGTGAGAGAGAAACATCGATCAGTTGCTTCCTGTACACACCTGGACCAGGGTGGAACCCGCCACCCTTCAGTGTACTGGATGATGCTCCAACCAACTGAGACGCACTGATGGTTGCATTTTTATTTTCAAGTGTTTAGGGTGCATGAAATTTGTGGTAAGAAAAGGCGTAACTTTTTTCAAATAATTAGCTAAATGGATAAGCACTGTTTATCAATAATTTGCTTTTTCTTCTCTGGAATGTCACTTCTATCATTTAATATGGTTTGGGCCTGTTTCTGGGCTTTTAGTCTGTCCCAGTAACCTGTCTATGCTTGTACAAATTCCAAGTTTTAATTAAGTCCCACTTGTAAGCTGACTTTGCCTATAAAAACTGCTTTGTAGTATATCTATAATTACTTGGCTCCTTCTAAGAGACTTCTTCTGCTGTTTGTTCAAGAAGAAGGCTGAAGGTGATGATCGAGAATAGACACTCAGACCAAAAGCAGCTGGGCACAGAGGCTCAGGGTAGAATTTTCATGGAAGAAATATGTGACCCGGGCAGGATGAGGATTGGAAGCTCCATGCAGAGTTTCGGATTGGTAGTGGGGTGGAAGTCATATTTGGCAGGAGCCATGAAAAAGGAAAAGCTATGAAAAAAAATCAGTCATTCATTGAAAATAAAATGATGTTGTATTTGGATGGGCAGAGGGATTTATAAGTGTAAAAGTTCTAAAGGGAAGAGATGGCGGAAAACAGTTTTGAGAGCCAAAAACTGGAGTCAACTGCTACTATGTGTAGTCAGGGTTGGTAAAAAAAAAAAAAAAAAAAAGAAAAGAAAAGAAAAAAAATTCAGCCAAATGTAAATGCAGTTTACTAGTAATAGCAGGAATATTCATTTATTTAACATATATTTATTGCTGAATGTGCCAGGCATTATTCTACTCATCAGGAATACAGGAATGAACAAATTTAGCAAAGTCCTTGTTCTCAATAAATGTATCAGGAAAAGAATAGGAATTAAGCAGACAATTTAAGATGATTCTGATGATGCAAGCACTATAAACACCAGGGGCACGGTGATATTGAAGTTACTGGGGAGTTGACTTTGTATTGGAGAGTCAGGGAAGGCCTGCCTGCAAAGGCACGATATGATTGATAGGAAGGGTCACTCTGTGACGGTCTGGGGTAGACATTCCAGGTGAAGAGAAAATCAAGTGAAAAGGTTTCCACAGAGATGAGCTTGATGTTGTGGTTTTTTTTGTTTGTTTTTTTTAAATATATTTTATTGATTTTTTTACAGAGAGGAAGGGAGAGGGACAGAGAGCTAGAAACATCGATGAGAGAGAAACATCGATCAGTTGCCTCCTGCACACCTCCCACTGGGGATGTGCCCGCAACCAAGGTACATGCCCTTGACCGGAATCGAACCTGGGACCCTTCAGTCCGCAGGCCGACGCTCTATCCACTGAGCCAAACCGGTTAGGGCGAGCTTGATGTTTTGAAGAACCAAGGCAGAGGGTGAGAGATGAGGTCCGACCCAGCACCACCACGTTGCACTGGCGGGTGCTCCTGACACTGCGGATGCCGCTCCCTAGAGTTGCGCACCCTGCTGCTTTGCTCTGAGACAGGCAGGGGGAGATCCTTGTGGCCCTGCAGGGTCTTTGCATGTGTGTCGCATACGTGCACTGTGCCATTACTGAAAAGTTTTAAGTAGGAGCGTTCCCATTTTTATAAAAGCTCGCTATGGTTATTATGTTGGCAATGAGGATGGAGGTGGGGTGGGGGGGTGGGAAAGAGTACAAGCAGAAAATAACTGAGTCTTCGTAATGTTGGGACATGCTGCTAGGGAGCCTGAGCTGCCTTCACAGGCCTAGCTGAGGTGTGGGCCGCCTCAGCCTCTCTCTCTCTGACGCCCTAGCTTGGCTCAGTTTCTGGGCCAAAGCAATGTGTGTCCACTGTAAAGCACACCAGCGATGAACTCAAAGGGCCAGGCCTGGTGCTCACTATCTATGTGATCTTAACTAAGTCACTTAATCTTTCTGAGTTTCTTTTCCAACAGTAATACATAGATGACAATCCCCTCCCAGAACCTTCGTAGAGAAATGAAGCAAAATACAGAGGCCGGACAGAGTAGGCACTGTTCATTTCCTTTCTCTATTAAACTAGTGGGGTTTACAATCCTCACCAAATATCAATACCAATTTTGAAGCACTTTCACACTTACTCATTAAAATAAGATTTAAACATGTTTAATTAATCAAATGGTCTTTGAACAAGGCAGTCATTCCCTCGCAGCAAGCATCTGAATTGGAAGATTCCCACTGTGTTAGCAGCAGGGTCTGTTCTCTCAAGAAGTGGGCCAAAGTATTATATAACTGCAGATACAGTCTCAATTAAATTATTTACTAGGGAAGACTTCAAATATACAATTAAAACAGTCATAGAAGTACTCATAGACTCATGATAGCTCAAATACAGGTTTCTGAAAAATGTAAATTTTGAGATTAGCAGGAAGAATGAAAAATCCTTAAGCTGGTATTGCATTAATACCTTTGTTTTTAACCACTCAAATACTAGCACAGAATAAAAGAAAATTCAGTCTTGGGTTCAAAATACAGTTCCATCATGCCCTGGCCGGTTGCTCAGTGGTTAGAGCTTGGGCTCCACAGACAGAGGGGTCATGGGTTTGATTCCCCATCAAGGGCACGTACCCTGGTTGCATGCAGCCTAGGTCGGGACGTGTGTGTGTGTGTGTGTGTAAACCAATCTCTCGTCTATGTTTCCCTTCCCCCCTTCTGCCCTCCCTTCCACTCTAGAAATCAATGAAAAAATTATCCTCTGAGGATTAAAAAAAGAAAAAAATATATTGTTCTGCCCCTGCCAGCTGTGACTGTGGGCAGGCTACTTCATCTCAAGTCTCAGCCACCTCAGCTAAAAACAGGATAGGACAGTTCCCACTTCTTCAGGTTGTTGTTAAAAATGAAGCATTTCAGCCCTAACTGGTTTGGCTCAGTGGATAGAGCGTTGGCCTGCAGACTAAAGGATCCAGGTTCGATTCCCTGTCAGGGTACATATCTGGGTTGCGGGCTTGATCCCCAGTGTGGGGCATGCAGGAAGCAGCAGATCAATGATTCTCTCTCATCATTGATGTTTCTATCTCTCTCTCCCTCTCCCTTCCTCTCTGAAATCAATAAAAATATAGGAAGCATTTCAGTTAAAACACTTTGAACAGGTTACACACTCAAATGTTACATAAAAGGAGTGTAAAATGGACTACGTTTAATTTTTACCGGCATGAACAGTGAGCACTAAAGTGTGGTTATTTAAATTCCCTGTAATTTGAGAAGCAGTTATCCTAAATCCCAGGCACCTAGTCAATTAAAATGAGCTAAAAAAAATGCAAAAGGACAAAACCTTCATTATCGCACACTACATACGTTAGCTGATTGCTTTGGTAACTTTTTCTTGGTGGGGATCCAGAATTTGTTCCTTTAGAATTTAAACTTTGCAAATAGAAATATGCTTGGTGAGGAGTTATTCAGGCAGCCTTTCCATAAATACAAAGAGAGTGTGTGTCCTGAAGACAAGGCATTTTTTGTTTTTGGAGGGGAATAGGTAGTTCCTATATTGAAGGCAACCTTGAGAAGGAACAAGAAGGAATTCAGTGAGGTAAATAAGAAAAGAGCTCTTTCCTCAAAAGTCCTCAGAAACTAAACAAAGCTAATTATGATTTAAAGCACAACAGGATGGGAGGCAAGCCCCAAGTCCGTGGAGGTGTAAAGGAAAAATAGAGTCTGGAGTGGAAGGTGCTAATGGTATGATATCAATGTTAAATCTCCTGATGTTGATAATCACATTTGTTATGTGAGAATATTTGAAGATGTCCTATTTTAAATAAATATACTCTTAGAAGGGAATGATATCTGCATTTGATTCTCAAATGGTTAAAAAAAATCCACTGTGTGTATGTGTGTATAGAGAATATAATAAAAATTTATGAATTGGTAAATCTGGATAAAGTGGATATGAAAGATGGGTTGTTTTTTTTTACTGCTTCTTACAAATTTTCTATAAATTTTAAATTATTTCAAAATAAAACAATTGGGTAAAATTTTGAGGAGAATAATAGGATATTTCCATGACCTCAAAAAGCCACTGTGTACATTATTTATTAATTGTAGATGAAAAGGGGAGATTTGCAGTGGAGAAATCTTGCAGTCACCACCAGTAATGAGGCACATTGAACACTGCATGACTCCTGATGTAATGTATCAGGAAGAACACTACATCACCTAGTCATGACCCCACCCAAAAATATTAACCTGGACATAATTACAAGAAAACATCAGACCAACATAAGTGGAGGAACATTCTACAAAACTGACATGGACTCTTCAAAAATGTCACTGATATGAAAGACAAAGAAAACCCGAGTAATCGTTCTGGATTAAAGAATAAAGGGATATGACAAGTATATAAAATATGTGATCTTGGATTGGGGTGAAAACAGCCATAAAAAGCATGATATTAACAGCTGGAGAGTTTTAAATCTGGGAACTATATATTAGATAATAGTATTATATAAACATCCAGTTCCCTAGGAATCTTAACTCTATTGTGTCATATAGGGACACTGTCATTCTCTCAGGAGACAAAGGCTCACATATGTGAAGGTTCAGTACCATGCCTACAACTTACTTCAAGTTATTCAGGATAAAAATATCTTTTAAAGATACAATAAAAACCTGAGGTGCCTGAAGAACACATGCTGAAAGTGTCCATCATGTCTGGTGTTCTTGAAACGTACCTTTCCCAGAATGCTGATGGCACACGCCATACCGACTTGTCCAACACCCACGACAGTGATCTTATTGTTTGGGATTGCTGCCTCTTCCTTGGCAACTGGTGCAATCAGTTTTTCCTTAAGAGTCGCCATTGTGCACTGTAAGAAAAAAATCAAAATATTACACATGAAATTTGAATGGGTACTACCCTAAAAATGTTACTACTGTAATTTTTAAAGTATAGTTTGAAAAGAGCCTAATGGTCTGCTACGAGACAGAATATACTTTAAAGAACCATGTGACTCATTTAATGGAGAACTTAAGATAAGACCTCCATGAAGCTGTTTGAATTTGGGTTCTTCTCTTCAGTCTATGATTCCATATTAGTATTTAACAAGTTGTAATTTTGTCTTGTGGCTATTCATTCACTGGCTAAAAGACAAAAATATTTATATTTAAATGAACTGATCTTTCTACTCTCCTTCTAAAGAATTTATATGTAACAAAAAAATTTATGGCCAATTATCAATATAGTTTCTACAAATGGTTATTATCACACTTGGAAGACAGGGACTGACTTGTTCTTCTATTGTTTTCTTCTACTTAAATATTATTATTATGATTTTTTAATCCTCAACCAAGGACATGTTCATTGATTTTAAAAAGAGGAAGGGAGAGAGAGGGATAGAGAGAAACATTGATCAGTTGCCTCTTGCACATGCCCCGACTGGGGATGGAACCCATAACTCAGATATGTGCATGGGACAACACTCCAACCAGCAGAACCACCCAGCTAGGGCTACTTAAGTCTTGTGTCACCGTGTACTGAATATATAATGTGTGCTTAAGTAATTAAATAAGTACAGTGACAATAAAATAGTGATGAATGATGTTTGTGCAAAAGGTGCCCTCCCCACCCCCCCAAAAAAAATTACCCTGAATTCCTTTTAGTGTACCTTGGAAGCTTATTGAAAGGTGGTTAGATAATTACATATTTTCCTTTCAGGAGGTTCCAATGAAGAGATTATCAATGCTTGAATTAGTTTCTTTCCAGTCTTTTCTTTTTTTAAAGCCCCCCAAAATTAAAAATTAAATTGAAAACTATGGGAAAGCATCCTACACAGTAGTATCAAATTTATCTGTGCCATCAGATAAGCAGGTACCCTTTCTGAAAACTTAAAACAAATGGCAAAATTTACTGTACCACCCTGCTTCTTCAACAGAGAGGGTACAGATCATTAGTAAGCCTCTTCTTCAGAATTAAGTGTCAGTTATCATTGTGACCCATTATAATGTCCATTATTTATATTTCCTTTTACTTATATAATGCTAGACTGTAACCTTGGGGGTCACTGCACCTGTTTCAAATTGTGCCTCTCCTTCCCAATCCTGTTTCTTTTTTTGTTTCTAGTCCGCAATAAACTAAATGACAAAACCTACTTTAGCAATTGTATATGTTAAGAGTTAGTAAGTCTCTGCGTTGGAATAAAGTACTTAACTTTGGAGACAACTGTGTAACAACTATTTCGTTCTAAAGCTATCCTTCCCCCACCCCCTCCTGCAAAAAAAACACACATTTTCCTAAATTGAGAGATTCTTTAGCCTTTACAGAGCACATTTGCATTTCTTGTGGATGCTAGTGAAATCCAGAACAGCATGCAACTGTCTTTACAGATGACCTTACAATGAAATTCATACACGTCCTGCATTTTTAGCGGAATCAGAAGAAAAAATACTGCCTCTCTTCTTGTTGAACAGAGGTAGATACAAATGCAGTTTTTCTCCATTACGTTTATTTTCATTAGTTGTTTTAGATCCTTCAGGTACACAGAGGACGCAGAAAGCAATGGAAAACAAAAATCCAGTAATGGTTGCTACCTAAATACTGACTGGTTGTTCAGATAGATCTTTTAAAATTAATTTTGGGAATTTCAGAAATTACAGTTTAGAGGCAGTACAGATTATTTCATATCTTTCTGGAGAAAGTTTTTTTCTTCAATATTTCCTTAATACAAGTTACTAAAAAATTAGAATAAAATGTTTTGTAGTGTATGCAGGACTGTGCCAAGATCAGAGTGGTGGCTGTAAGGAAAAAGAATGATAAACAGGGTAAAAATAACCTGATTCTTGTCCTTGACAGTGCAGCCCCCCTACCCCCTCGTGCATATAAATCATTAGAAATAAACCAGTGCCTTAAGTTCAGGGACAAAGATCCCCTTTACGAATAGCTCTCAATTCTAACTTTTTAAAAAGCCACGTTTTGCCATCTAATTCCTCCAGTGAACAAGCGCCAGCCCTCCCCGCCCCCTCTCTCCCGGCACTAAGCGCAGCCTCCAGTGCGGCCGCCCACAGGCCATCTCTCCTGCGTCGTGGCGCCCGCAGCCCGAGCGGCAGGGCACAGGGGAGGCGGCAACCACGGATCTCCTCGGAGAAGGTCTCCTCGGAGAAAGTCTCCCCGGAAAACGTCGAGGCCGTCCTTACTCTCAACACCCAAAGCTGGCAAAGTAAACACCGCTCCCCACGCACCAAGAAAAAAAGGGCCGAAATGAATCCGTCTGCAGCTCTGGGAAGGGCAGCGTCTCCAGCTGCCGGGTCAAGCCTGGAGAGCAGGTCAAACCTGCAGGTCATCCTGGACCCTCATCCCCGCAAGTGCAGTGGCATTTCTCCAAGCTCCCGGTAGTAGATCCCAATGCCCAGGTTCAAGAGCAGCCAGCCTTCGCCCACCCCCTCGTTCCTTCTCCCCGCCCCCCCCCCCCCCCCCCCCCCGCTCAGGCACTGGGGGTACAGTGACCGCCCTGAGCCGATCAAGGACGAGAGCCCGGGGTTTAACTGCAAATGAAAGTCTCTCCCCCACGGAGCACAGGCCGAATGAGAGCCCCGCTGCGCGGCGGACAAAGCTGGGCTCGGCTGCACCGCCTCGGGTCCACCTTGCTCCCCTGCGGATGGCACGACCTGCAGCCTCGAACCCACGGGTTGAGCCAGGACTGGAGTCCGGATGCTCAGGGTTGAAGGCCATAGAGGACATCTGTCCTTCTCAGTTCTTCCCTCACTCTTGCAACACAAGGACTCCCCTGTCTGACCCATCCGGGTTGCCTTTGAGTCGGGATTCAGGACATGGAGCTGAGACCTACCAGGAGAGAGAAGGCTCCTCAGATGGTAGTAAGAGTCGCGCCAAGAAAACAGTATCAGCTGCAGGCGTCTGCTCCCGCGCAGGATCTGCAAGGAGGGAGGAAGAGGCGGGCCCGCCCCCTCTGCAGCCTCCCAGCTTTCTCTATTGTGATTGGAAACCCGAGCACCGCCTACTCCTCCCCTCCGCTCGCTCAATCCCCTTCAAGGACAAGGGCTCAAGTATGCACATGCCCTCCTCCTCCCCAAAAGAGCAGGTCACCTTCTGGTGGCGAAGGCGGCTCCGCTCTCAGCCAGCGTGACAGTAGTCAGAGGCCGCATTATGTCTGAAACCAATCTTCGCCTCTTCAAGACTTTCACGCTCTTGTTTAGTTCAAATAGAAATAAAATTCAATTTTGCTTTTCAGGTCAACTTTAGAAGACCACAGTTTCTAGCTAAGATGTTGATGATGCTGTTCCCTGGAATAGTGCTGGTGCTTCGGACTGTTTTCAAAATAAAGCAGAATTTTCCATTTTCATTGTCTCAGTTATAAAGCTCCTTTGATGCAACAATTACAGGGTGTGTGTGTGTGTGTGTGTGTGTGTGTGTGTACCCTCCCTCCCCACAGCACCACCTAATTCAGCCAATATGCCTGATTTGCCTACTAGATGCCTGAGGAAGTGAGGCCTAGAGCCTGTTCTCCCAAGTTCTCTACAAATCTATATGGTCTCACCAGTAAGGCTCTGCTTCTGTTAGTCCCTGGTAACTCCAAAGATGTATTTCATCTCTGTGTCAACACCCAGCTCAGTGCCTGGTACCTCAATAGAGCGCTGGTGAGTGAGTGAATGCATGAATGAATGAGCAGTTGGGAGTATCCTGAAGGGAACAAATTCCTGGGCTCAAACCAAAGAGTGTGTGTGGCAGCGATTTTTATTCCTCTTGTCCTTGGAGGCTGTTTTCTCTGGGTGTCTGAAAAACATCAGTGCCTACCTCTTTAACTAAACATGCCTCACTCATGGAAAAAATGCTTCCTTGCTGTCTCCTACTGGGAGAGAAAAGTCTTTGAAAGGTACCTCAGGTGAGCTTTGTCTTGATAAGGGTTCAGTCCTCGTAGGGTGATACTGAGAAGGAAATATTCACACAGAGAGAGTTATTAGACACTAGATTAGAGCTCACAGTGTTTTGCCTGAACCTTTACTTCCAGGCAGGCCAGGTCTAGCAGAGCCAGTCAGAAATAAGAACTTTTCTGCGGCCTCCCAGGGTGTCCTTGAGGTAGTAGCCTGGGACTGCTTCTGGGAACAGAGACCAGAGGCACACACACACATACACTCCCGGCAAGGCCAAGGTCTTCATTGTGTGAAGCCTCCCAATCGCCATTGACATTGCCCTTTCAGAGAACTGTGGCCTCTGATTCTTTCTGGTGCCAAGGGCTTTTGTTCTATTGTTACAAATACTTCTTTTCTTCTGCTAGAGACCCTGAAGAAGATAAGTAGTTTTTCTGTGTCCTGGCCCGACATATTTAACATATTATTTTTACCAAATAAAAGATAAGAAAATCAAATAGAATAAAAATGCTTACTCTAAAGTAAACAGCCCCTTGCTCCTTCCCTCTCATACCCAGTCTGGATCCTCAGAGATGATTCCTCCTGACTACTTGAATTGCAGTCCTGAAGGTCAGCTGTCTTTCCCTTCATTCCTTGTACTCATTTAAAATATGGTTGAGTAAGTAATCCTTTGAAGCACATAAATTTGAAAGGTGGAAAGTGTTTTCCCTGAGATTTTAAACTGAAAATTCCTGGGATTCACTTGCCTGAAGTTTTCTTAGAGTTCTATAAAGCAATACACATCTAGGAATTTGTTTTACATAATAAAATTGCTTTTATTTGTTACATGCCTTTATTTTTATTATGTTTACATATTAATTGCATATATTTATACATTATACATCTATATTTTATTAATCCTCACCCGAGGATATTTTGTTCCATTGACTTTTTTGGGACAGTGGGAGGGAGGAAAAGGGGGGGGGGAGAGAGAGAGAGAGAGAAACATTGATGTGAGAGAGCCACATCAATTGGTTTTCTCCTGCACAGGTGCCCAACCATGGCCGGGATCAACTTGCATCCCAGGTATGTGCCCTTGACCTGAAACTGAATCCTCGATCCATTGGTTCACGGCTGATACTCTAACCATTTCACAACACAGGCCATATTAATTGCATGTACCATATGCATGTAATACATCAATAGCATGTGATACATGCAATTACATGAATTATTTTACTTGTATTAACTCTCTTGAAATCATCATTTCAAGTCTATAAGACATTCCTATTATCTTCACTTTACAGGTGTGGAAACTGAGGGACAAAGGCTTAATACTCTGTCCAAGATAACACAGCTAGTAAGCAAACTTTTATTTATTTATTTTTAAATATTTTCATTGATTTCAGAGAGAGGAAGGGAGAGAGAGAGATTGAAACATCAATGATGAGAGAGAATCATTGATTGGCTGCCTCCTGCACACCCCCTACTGGGGATCGAGCCCACACCCAGTCATGTGCCCTTGACTGGAATCGAACTCGGGACCCTTCAGTCCGCAAGCTGATGCTCTATTCACTGAGCTGAACCGGATAGGGCGTAAACAAACTTTTAAAATTTGAGGATCATTCTTAAATTAGATGTATACATATCTCTTTCCTTTTTAAAAATATTACTTTAAATATTATAAGAAGTCAGGAAGGTTATAAACAAACTTTCCGAAATGCCATGATTTATTTAACTATTCCTATATTTTTAGACATTAGACTTTTTACTGTGGTAAATAACATTGAAAAAGTATCCTTGTACAGAGTCATCCTCTACATTTTTATTCTTCCTTGGGGTCCCTGGAAGAGAAATTACTGGGCCAAAGAATATGGGCATTTTGTTTCTCAGACAGGTTGGATCCTTCCATGCTTCCCCAGCCATGTCTGTCTTAATATTTTATATTTGCCAGTTTGTCAGATGAAAATGGTATTTTGTTCTAAACTTGCATAACTTTGATTATTGGTAAAGATATGTACCTTACACCTTTTAAATGTTAATAGAACACACGCTTTTCTTTCTTTTTCACTTTCCATTTTCTGCTCATCTACTAGAGTCACATTTATTTTGTTTTGTTTTTCTTCTTAGCAACTGTCACCTTACTTTTTTTTTTAAATATATATTTTATTGATATTTCACAGAGAGGAAGGGAGAGGGATAGAGAGCTAGAAACATCGATGAGAGAGAAACATCGATCAGCTGCCTCTTGCACACCTCCCACTGAGGATGTGCCCGCAACCAAGGCACGTGCCCTTGACCGGAATCGAACCCGGGACCTTTCAGTCCGCAGGCCGAAGCTCTATCCACTGAGCCAAACCGGTTTTGGCAGTGTCACCTTACTTTTGAAAACAGCTAGGAACTTCCTGACTCTCTCTCACCCCTTCTTCCCCTTAGATTGTAGCTTCTCAAAGGGAAGAACCTGTCTGAAACGGAAAACAACCGAAAAGAAATAACAATTGGAAGATGGCAGGCATAACAGAAACCAGGTGATGACTTTTGAACCTCTTTTTTTTTTTTTACCTTTGTGCATTTTTTTATCTTTATGCATTTTTTAAATTCTTTATTGATTAAGGTATTACATATGTCTCCTCCCCCCTCCATTGCCACCCCAGCACATGCCCTCACCCCCCTAGTGTCTGAGTACATTGGTTATGCTTACCAGTATATGCATGCATACAAGTCCATTGGTTGATCTCTATCCCCTCCTCCCACCCTCCCCTGCTTTCCCTCTGTGGTTTGATGGTCTGTTCGATCCTTCTCTGTTTCTGGATCTATTTTTGTTCATCAGTTTATGTTGTTCATTATATTCCACCAATGAGTGAGATCGTGTGATATTTATCTCTCTCTGACTGGCTTATTTCGCTTAGCCTAATGCTCTCCAGGTTTATCCACGCTGTTGCAAATGGTAGGAGTTCCTTCTTTTTTACAACAGTGTAGTATTCAATTGTGTAGATGAGATGTACCACAGTTTTTTTAATCCATTCATCTGCTGATGTGCACTTAGGCTGTTTCCAAATCTTAGCCATTGTAAATTGTGCTGCTATGAACACAGGGGTGCATATATCCTTTCTGATTGCTGTTTCTTTCTTGGGATATATTCCTAAAAGTGGGATCGAGCCTCTTCTCTGTACTTTTTCAGGTGTGTGTGACACTCTGAATTTACTCAGATCAGCAGGTAGAGTCTGTTAGTTTATCTGTGAACTATAAAATTGTAGAGGCTCATCTTTCATCTCTGTATTATCAGTGCCTAAGACAATTTAAAGCATATTATAGAAGATAATTTAATGACTTATGTTTACTTTTAAATAGATGAATGAATGAAGATTACTATATAAAAACATGGAAGCCTCGGACCCTCTTACTGCTCTTAGTGCTGCTTTTTTTCCCTTTCTTTCTTCCTCCTCCTTCATATACTCCTCCACTACCAGTGCCTTTCTCTTCTTCTTTGATGTTTTAGAAAACTTTCCCTTTACAATCATAAGCCCTCTTTCTAGGCACAGGTTTTGAGCAACAGATGTTTACAGGGCTTTCCAAATCCTCCTAAACTCATGTGGATGATTTACACATCGGGCAACCTGAGACTTGTGTCTCTACTTTGAATGTTCCACCAGGGTGAGGAGGGAAGGTCATGTAAGGGCATTCCCCTACAGTTACAATTGCACCAAGATAAAAACCTGTAAAGCACAGAGCAAGAATCTGTATTGCTCATTGTTACATTTCCACATTCCTGGCATGCAATAACCATTCAATAAATACTTGATGGACAAAATTTGCATCTCTCACTGCGCTATTAACACTTTCCTGAATTCTTCTCTTTTCAGTGTCTTACAGTGTTGGCCTTTAAAGTGTCCAGAGTGCAAAATTTGCTATTAGTTTGATGTTTTGAAATCTACTGTTATTAATTCATCCCTGTTACATCGACTGAATGATTGTGTTCCTCCAAATTTCATATGTTGACACCTAATTCCCAATGTGGTGATGTTTAGAAATGACGCTTGGGGGAGGAGGGAGGTGATTAGCATGAGCATGGAGCTCTCATGAATGTGATTTGTGCCTTAATAAAAGACACCCCAGAAAGCTCCCTTGTTCCTTTGCCATGTGAGGGGAACACTCATCAGAGCCTGGATCCTGGACTTCCCAGTCTCCGGAATTATGAGTAATAAATTTCTGTTATTTATAAACGACCCAGTCTATAGTGCTATAATTATAGCACTGTTATAGCAGGCCAATCTAAGACAATCCTTAATTCATCTTTCTTGGGTTTGGTTATTAGCTCATCTTCTAGCATCTGTTCTTAATATTGGTGCTTCCCAAAACTCAGTGTGATGCCAGACTCTCACCTCCCTCTACCCATGCTGCTTGGGCCATTAACACCATTCCAATGGCATCAATCATTTCTTACCCTTGAACTCCAACTCCTGCTCACACCTCTCTCTGAGCCTCAGGCCTCTATTTCCAGCCATCTCCTGGATAGATTTGCCTACAACCTTGACAGGCATTTCAGACGCTGCCTGTCCAGGAGGAAATGCCTTCAGAGTGTACTTTTTCTTCTTTCAAGCAGCTGTCAGAGATTGAGAATATTTTAGCCACAACAAATATTTGCTCTTGAATGTATGTCTTAAAATGTAATGACAAATATTTTTATATACCTAAACTATAAATATGGCCAATTGTGGTTGCTTTTGGGGAGGAAATTGAGAATCTGGGGTGGTAAGAAAAGTTACTTTTCACTGTGTATCTTTTGGTAGCTTTTTAAATTTTATACTATAACATGTATATTTATTTAAATAATGATAATGAAACATGTAAGGAAAGGAGATGAGAAATGTTTACTATAAAAATTCACTTACTAAAAACTGACCTCACTGAACCCAGAAGCGGCTGCCCCATTTTCTTTCAGGGCATGCTTCCCTGAAAGGGAGAGTGAAGATGGGATAATTTATTCATGGGTACATGCTCCTTTTAAACAAACCTGTTCAAAGGCAGTGATAGTGTTTCAAGTTCTGAAAACAAGTTTAAGGGTGTCTGAAATTTAAACATTCATTCATTCATTCATTCATTCAAAAACACTTTGAGTTTTAGGCACCCTGTTAAGACCTCAGGACACAAAGTTAAACAATTCATAGTTCCTGGCCTTGAATTCCTTGAAGTCTAGAGATTGTGAATGACATGCTAATGAGCAGAGGATATTTGTGGCGTCTGGCCTCTCCTGTGAGTATAGAGCGTTTAGGCAGTCAGGGCAGGCTTCCTGAAAAATGGAAGTCTGTTTTCACTCCTAAAACTGACTTGAAGAAACCTCATCTCAGCCTTAGGAGAGGAGAAGAATGAGAGGAAGAGAGGCATTCAGAGGAAAGACACTGAGACACGGGATGGCATGTGGTTAGCTATGGAGCAACAAATAATTTTGAGTTGTCAGAGTATGAAGTACAAGGTTTTAGACTCATCATCTTCCTTACCTTACTTAATTCATGAACTCAGGCCATGTGTCTGTGTTTAAAACAGGGAATGCTCATGGTTCCCAACATTCCACATTTCCTGTAAAGTTCTTGTTATTGGTGTTTACCTTCTACACTGCCTAAAATCCTATTCATTGATGTAAGGCTTCCTAACCTTTCAGAAGACCCATAAAACCTATACGTTTTTTAATGTAAAATTGTGCATACATGCACATGTGTGTTTTTCCAAGGAAGAGAGTGCAGGTATCTATCTCATAAATAGTTTCCAAAAGGCTTTCTCCCTCCCTTCCATCTCTCTCTCTCTCTCTCTCTCTCTCTCTCTCTCTCTCTCTCTCTCTCTCTCACACACACACACACACACACACACACACACACCATACTCAAAACATGAATACTTCTTTAGTTATAAGCTTTTAAAATGCAGACAACTCTGGCAGAGTTGAAGGAACTCTCAGACATTTATTGCAGCAGTACCCAAACACTGGGCAATCCCTGTCCATGAGTGAAAACGACTTCACCCATCTGATGTCTCCAGCCCTTACATTTCTGATGGCTCCATATTGGGTGATAGGGCTTCTAGGGTGCACAGACTATATTATTTTTATACCTAGCAGCCACTGCACAAATCCATGTAAACTGTTGACTCTGAAGGTGTTTAAGGGGGTAGAGCTGTATGGTCCCACAGAACCCCTCATTTTAAAAAATATATATATGTTTTTATGATTTCAGAGAGGAAGGGAGAAGAATAGAGAGATAGAAACATCAATGATGAGAAAAAATCATTGACTGGCTGGCTGCCTCCTGCACGCCCCCTACTGGGGATCGAGCCTGAAACCTGGGCATGTGTCCTGACTGGGATTCAAACCATGACCACCTGGTTCATAGGTCCAGCTCAACCATCAAGCACGCTGGCCAGGCCCCTCTTTGATTTTCAGAGCCACAGTCCTCCCAGCTGCCTGGGAGTTTGCTATGTAACTATTTCATATATAATTATGTGTGGAGCTATAAAAACTCAGTCTGTTAGCATGTATTTAAAAGTAAATATGTAATTTTGCAGCAGAACTCTGATACATGAATTAGGCCAGAAGTGGTGTTTCTTCCTGCCTAGACCAAACTTAGTTTCTTACAATGCTATTTTTTAAAAAGTCTTTTTGTTTGTTAGTTTGAGGAAGTGACAGAACCATTTCTAATGGAAATTTGTTTTTTTGGGTTTTTTTTTTTGTGTGTGTGTGTTGTTTGTGTTTTTTTTTTTTTGCCTGGTATGGTGCACTTACAGGGAAGGATAAATGAGAATGTGTTATCTTAGCGAAATAACGAGGAGTATGGTTATTTCTTCAATTAATTGATTCTTATGTTCTTCCTTTACTCAGCCAGTTAGTTATGTCAGAGTGCTTCAAGTTTATTATGATTTTATTTGTCCTGCAATGAAATTGACAGAAAGAAAAGAACACAAAAGATAGGTTTAATTTTAAAAGATACCATATATAAAAGGGGGAATATAATTGATTTTATTTTCTTTAACCAACAAGAATAAATGATCCTTTTATTGATTCTTGAAATGTTTTTCTTTCCTTTATGTGCAGTATAGTGATTAAGAACTGGGTGTCCAGAGTTCTTAAACAGTATGCAGATGACTGAAGAAAGTAGAAGAGATCACATTTTTAAAAAATATGTTTTTATTGATTTTAAAGAGAGAAAGGAAGGGAGAGGAAGAGAGAAAGAAAAACATCAATGAGCGAGAACCATTGATGGGCTGCCTCCTGCATGTCCCCTACTGGGGATCCAGCCCACAACCTGGGCCTCTGTCCTGACTGGGAATTGAACTGGTGACCTCTTGATGCATGGAATGATGCTCAACCAACTGAGCCACACCAGCCAGGGTCTGATATCACATTTTATATCTCAGTTTTGCCATTAACTATCTGTGTGGCCTTAAGAAAATGTTGTCTTCACTCTAATATTCACTTTCTGTTATCTGCAAATAGAGTTTTTGTGAGGATTTCATAAATAAATGGGGATGAATTACAACCATTTGTTAGTTATGTTTATTCTACATCGTTTTCTGCATCCATCTGTTACCAGTATGCAGATGATTGATACATTTTACAATAAGATATGTATACAGTGTTAGAAGTCAAGAGAGTGGTGATGAGTGTTGTGACTGGAAGGGGTCTTGATGGGGCTCCTGGTTCTGATGATCTTCAGTCTCTGAATCTAGGTTTCAGCTACACAGGTGTGTTTACTTTATGAGAATTTATCAACTGTATGCCTGTGATTTGCACACTTCTCAATGTGCATATTATATTATAATGATGTTTGCACTAAATAGCAATAAAAGAAAAAGAAAAAAGGAAGATGTGACTATTATGTACATTTCATTCAAAGTGCCTTGTAAACATAAGTTCCTCTCTGAGAAATTCCAATTCTGAAAGAAATGCAAACCCTAAAGATATTTAATATGAAAAAGGAAATTGGCCGCAGATGAATCTTTAAGTATATAAATCTCAGAATATTTTTGATGTGTATCAAATAAATATGAAATTGAGCAATTGCAGGATAAACATATATGAAAATACACATTATAGAAAATTGGTTTTATAAATTCTGAGAAAATGCACAGCAAAGATGCAAAAGAGGAACAGATTTATTCAAGAAATGATGCCTAGAGAATGTTTTTGAACAACATTTTGAAGCAAAGTGGGAACTGAGAAAGAATGACACAAGGAACTTTTTAATAGGGAGAATGCGTGTAAAATATGGAGGTGGGAACCACACAATGTTCACAGAAAGGCAAATGGTTTGTTAGACTGGATGAGAGTGGGTGGGTGTTGCAAAGAAATGATGAATGTAGAGCAGTTTGCAAAAGGCCTGAAGTGTTAGGGAAATGTGATAGCTCCTTTTGTTTCTAGGCAAAGTGCAAACATTCTTATTACTGTGCAATGTCAACACAACCTGACCTTGTATTTCACACATTGCCTAGCTGTTTGACACACAATTCAAAATAACAGACATTTAAATACCACTCTGTATCATGGTCCACAAAGTTTCCAAGATGGAATTGGTATTTGGAGTAATCTGAAGGATTCCCAAAATAAGATTTCACCAAATTTAATGTAGTAAAGCCAATGTTCTGTATGTGCAAATTCAAGGGTGAACCCCAAATTACGTAATTCTCTGGAAATGGTAATACTTTAGCTCCTGAATCTTTCTAAGGACAACGAGTAAAATAACTGTAAATGCAAATGTGGGCCAGTATTTAAAGCAGTGGTTCTCAACCTTCCTAATGCCGCGACCCTTTAATACAGTTCCTCATGTTGTGGTGACCCCCACCCATAAAATTATTTTCATTGCTACTTCATAACTGTAATTTTGCTACTGTTAATGAATCGTAATGTAAATATCTGTGTTTTCCGATGGTCTTAGGCAACCCTGCTAGCAGTTCTCAACCTGTGGGTCGCGACCCACAGGTTGAGAGCCGCCTGCTGTAGAGCCTAAGACCATCGGAAATCACATATATTTACATTACGATTCATAACAGTAGCAAAATTACAGTTATGAAGTAGCAACGAAAGTAATTTTATGGTTGGGGGGGTCACGGCATTAGGAAGGTTGAGAACCACTGATTTAAAGAGTCTTGTTTGATACCCAACCTCCAGCAGCCATAGCTGTAGTTAACTTGTGGCTCTCGATAATGTTCTTAAACACTGCCACCTACTGGAACTTCTTTGGAATGCTTTGCACAACGTTCAAGTAGAACTCCCATTTTTTGTATTTATGTATTGTTACTCTTAAATTGAAAATTGTTGATGTTTTTCTTCTCTTCTCAGAGTTGCTAAGAGGCTGAGTTTTGGACTGAGACAGATCTCATTCAATCAGACCTGGCCACTAGCTGATTTTGTGGTTTAGGTGAATTTCTCAATTTTTCTAAACCTCAGTTCACTCATCTATAAATTGGAACATTATGAACATCTGAGAGCTAATCCACGTAAAACGCTCATGTATAGTATGCATTTAATAAATTATAGTTATTTATAGAAACTGTGATAATGGCTTGGAGGTTTAAATTAGCTATATTGAGGAATGCACTTGGGATCCTACTCCAGGTTCCTTAGATTGTTAATTATTTTTTTAATAGCTTCTGAAATGGAAATTTTGTTCTGGAACTCGGATTCTTTGTCCACCAGAATCAAAGAATGAATCCACGGGCAGAAAGTGGTATAGCATAGGTGGAGATTTATTGAAGAATAAGTACAGACTCCCACGTGGGGAGAGGGAAAGAGTCCCACAGAATGGACTCCCAAGTAGGGAGGGGAAAAGGTTCCCACTGAGTTCCTTTTCCCCATGGCTTATAAAGGCTGCAGATCCTGGTGCCTTGATCTCCCCTCTGATTGGTCACTCTTCCCTTGACTGGTTACTATAGTAACTCCTGGACTTGTGAAGTTCTCCCCCACTCCTTCCTTATTGTTTTCCTATTCGCTTTGGGCTTTTTCCTTCTCCTTCTGGATGAAGGGCTTCCTTCTCTTTACTTTGTAAATATAGATCTTTTGCTGTTCCCAGCTTCCTCATTCTATGAAAATGTACCTGTTTCAGCTTCCCTATTCCATGGAAATATACCTTTGCTGCTCTGCAGCCCTGTGCTTCCTCCCCATGGTCCCCTTAATTTCCAAAATTTCTAAAATTTCCTAAACCTGTCCTATTTTACCCCTGAAATTCCTGTTTCACTTCTGCGAGGCCAATAAAAGGGAACATTGATGGGGGAGCACCAGGGAGAAAGCATTGAAGAGACAGCTATGAAGCAGTTACAATGTGCAAGAAGCCTGTTGTTAGTGCCATTCAAAGACCTTAGGGTTGACATCTTTTCTAGGAACCAGATACAGGCAGCTAACACAAGCAACATTTTGCTCAAGGCAAAAAAGGACTTTTCTTTAAAAAAAAAAAAAAAAAAATATATATATATATATATATATATATATATATATATATATATATATATATATATATTGATTTCAGAAAGGAAGGGAGAGGGAGAGATAGAAACATCAATGATGAAAGAGAATCATTGATTGGCTGCCTCTTGCACACCCCCTACTGGGGATGAAGCCCACAATCCAGGCATGTGTCCTTGACCAGAATTGAACCTGGGACCCTTCAGTCCAAAGGCCGGCACTCTATCCACTAAGCCAAGTCGGCTAGGGCAAGCATTTCTCTTTATGCTAAGAGAACACTCAGATAATAAACATGGTTATTTTACCTGCAGAGGAAATGGCACGAATACTGAAGATGAGATTTAGAAAGCTTTTCAGTGTTGAGCAAACAGATTAGTCATAAGGAAGGACTGGCTTGAATTCATGTGGATAAAAAAAAATAGAAAAGTCTGCAGGAAGAGATGGTAAAAAGCTAAAAATCAAAAGTTGGGAGCTTAAATTTAATGAAATGACAATTTGTCTTTGATACTGTCTCTTTTCAGGATGAAAATATATTTTAGCTTGAATTGCTTTATTGATTGGCCAGGTTGTGTTACATGATTTCTCCATTGCCATTTGGTGGACATTTTGGGTGGCTCTGGTTGTCTCACTGTAAAATGGAATGACCACTAGGATCTCCCAGAGTTGTTGTGAGAATAAATTAGATCGTGCAAGGAAATGCCTTTTGTCAGTTGTGCAGTGTCTTATTTGGTTTTAAATCTCCTCTCTGATAACGTAGCCTGTGATGGGACACTGGAAATTAATCATGGCACAGACATGTCGGTGAACTTGCTTGACTTAGACATTTTGTTCATATTCTTGAGAGAGTAGGTTTGGTTAACAGTCTGAATATTTAAAATCATTTCTCATTGTAAAAATACAATAATTCTTGCATTGTTCTTTATTAATTATTGTATTCTTATTTGTATTACAACTGTAAACCTACTTTTGTCCATTCCTGTATAAGAAAAAGCAGATTTAATTCAATTCATTTTTTAGACTTTAATTCATCTCCCTAAAAAAAAAATCTTTACTGCCCTAGTCAGTTTGCTCAGTTGTTAGAGCGTCAGCCTGTGGACTGAAGGGTCCGGGTTCGATTCTGGTCAAGGGCACATGGCCAGGTTGTGGGCTCAATCCCCAGTAGGGGGTTTGCAGAAGGCAGCTGATCAATGATTCTCTCTCATCATTGGTGTTTCTCTCTCCCTCTCCTTTCCTCTCTGAAATCAATAAAATATATATATATATATATATATATATATATATATATATATATACACATATATACACACATACATACATATATTTAAAAATCTTTCTTGTTGGAAGTATTATATATAGTCCCCTTTTCCCCCATTGACCCCTTCTAGCCCATCCCCGTCCCATCCCCCACTCAGGCTTTACCACCCTATTATCTTTGTCCATGGATTATGCATATTCACATGCAAGGAAGGAAGAGCCAAGACCCAAACTGTAAGAGAACATTCATTTAGTAAATCACAAAGGTAGAACAAGTAATTTCTAGAAGAAATGGGTTCAGGAAACAAGTTATAGAGGTAAAGGAAAGGCTCTTGGCGCTTGGGAGTGAGGAAGCTCCTGGTAAGTGCTTGAGGTGGGGAGTGGGAGGGGGAAGTGAAGGGAAAGGCACTCGAATGCTCCTAGGAGGGAGAGCCCAGTGGGTCCTCTGTCCTAAGAGTCATTTTTTAAATGTGTCTTTATTATTCAAAGTATTACAGTTGTCCGCCTTTTCCCCCCATTGACCCTTCTAGCCTGCACTTGTGCCCTGCCTGCCCTGCCCCAGGCCTTCACCACACTATTGTCTGTGTCCATGGGTTATGCAAGTATACATACAAGTTCTTCGGTTAATCTCTTCCCACCTACCCAGCCCTACCTTCCCTCTGAGATTCAATAGTGTGTAATTCAATTTTTTGATGCTGACATGTTTTTCATAATGCCTAGACAAAATAGAAACAGGTGATGCCAACGTTGACCTGTCTATTTCTGAAAAGTGACTACAGCAGTGATAGTAAAGTGGATAGTTTTACTTAGCTATTTTGTTCTGTTCTAGAGAGCTACATGTTTGAGGAGTTAGGTTTTTTCATTGCGGTATGTCACAAATTCTGCAGAGGAGAAAGTTCTGGCTTCTGGAGGACTTTGCTTCATATCCTTTGTTCTGTTTACTGAACTCTTTTGGACTCTGCCAAGTGTAAAATGTGGTTCATAGTGGCTCGAAGGCAAGGATTTCTGGAGAGGTGAGCCTAGGCGAGTGTCTTGCCTCTCAATGAATATCTCTGGACTACCGACTTCCTAAGAGAGAAGGAAGAGATACTCTATCTGTCCTCAGACACCACCTCTATTTTGTTCAGTATCACAATCCCTTTGTCTAGCACAGGGCTCGGCAAACAGTATATGTTCAAAGAACATGCTTTTTGGGGGATAAATGAGATTAACGATGTATGGTGTTAACACCTGCCTTTTAAAAAAACAGCACAGTGGTGGCCATCATTGATTTCTAAATCCTCAAATCTCTCTTTTTTTCCCCCTAAAATTTGCAGAAACTCTGCTTTTTATTTTAAAAAGTTATTCTTCAATTACACTTGACATACAAAATTATATTAGTTTCAGTTGTACAAGATAGTGATTAGACATTATGTAACTTACTAAGTGGTCATCCCGATAAATCTAGTACCCACCTGGCATACGTAGTTATTACAATATTATTGACTATATTCTCTATGTTGTATTTTACATCCCCAGAATCCTCAAATCTCTTCACTGTAAGGTTCTCTGACCTAATTGCGGCAGGGAAAATGAGTTCCTTGCTCAGCACTTTTCTGGGAGTCATCTCCCCGGCCATGGCAGGTACATTTTCCCTTTCCAGTCAGCCAGAGATCACATATGGCTCTATTCTCGGGCTTTGAAACTGTCAGCTCTTTGCAAGGTGTTGCAAAGCTGCTGCAAAATTACATAACTATCTGCCTTCATCTACCTTCTGTCGCAATGTGCCCTTTGCCTTATCCTGTTTATTTTACACCAGGTCTGTACAACTGACTCTGAACACAACAGCAGCATTGATTTTTGTGTTTTTATAAAGGAATCCTTGGGACAAACAACATCCCAAATTTGCAGCTGTTATCCTCTCCATTCTCATTTTTGTGTGTGTGCTTTTCTACCTGATTTAAGCGCTTTTACTTCTTCACCCTTAAATATCTCTGCTATCCCACTGTTTAGTCCTTGTTTCAGAAGCCAGACTCCCCTTGCAGTCAGATCAGATGGCTTGCAATGAAAACCAGTGTCCTTAGAAGATCTCTAAAATTCTCTTGATAGCATTATATTCCATTCCCATTTCCACATCAAATTTCATGAGAAAGAGCTATTCTTCCTCCACCATCCTGATGCACCTTAGCTTTAGAGGCATCACATAGAACCTACAAACCTGGGGCTTGTTAATGGCGGTGTCTGGGTCATTCGGGATGCAAATACAGGTCAGAGTGGGACTGAGGGGTTTTTCTCTGTTAAAATCCAACTTGGTGGTCAACTGTAGATTTAGGAGAGCCTTGGAATGCAAGGTACCCACTGGATAGAGTGCATGTAACAAGCTAAGAATTCTAGAATTAATAGAAAAAGGACGAATAGAAAATTATTGCTTCCTTTAGTTTCTTATGTCTATGTTTAACATCTTTTATAATTTTTGAGTAATTTGGGGCCATGATCTCTTCAAAACTTTCTTTGGCTGCATTATCTCTGGACAAAGATCTTGATTTAGTCACAGAAAAGAAATAAGGGCTGGGTCGCTGGCACAAAATCAGTGAGTGGGGAGTGATGAGCTAAGACTAGAGAAGTGGACATGGACCAGGTTATACAAGTCCTTGTTAGTGAATGGTGAGAATTTGGATTCTGTTATCACTTTTTATTATGGAAAATTTCAAATTTGCACAAAACTAGAGAGAATTGTATAAATATTTATTATATACTCATAACCAGTTTTAATTACCAATTTATGCTTAAACCGTTTTCCTTTATGCCCCTACTTTCCTCCAATGCACCAGAAAATTTTATAACACTATCCAGACACAGTGTTATTTATAAATACTTCAGTATCATTGAAAGATGGAAACTCTTCTTGACATAATCACAATAACATCATTACACCTAAAATATAAATAATTATTTCTTAATATTATCAACTATTTTGTTGATGTTCAAACTTTCCCCATTGTCTCAATTTTGTTTTCATTTATTATTATTACTATTACTAGAGGCCCAGTGCATGAAATTCATGCACTCAGGGATGGGGGGAAGGCATCCCTCAGCCTGGCCTGCACCCTCTTGCAGTCTGGGAGCCCCCAGGGGATGTCCAACTGACAGCTTAGGCCCGCTGCACTCTCCAGCTGCTGGAAGCCAATTCCAGTATGTCAGCAGGGCTGAATCACCTGGGACGGCTAAAAAGCATCTCCCCCAAACCTGAATAGGATAATCGTTTGCTGCCAGACAGCTCAGAGCATTTTAATCTGCATGTTATTGCCTCCTGTTGGCCAAACACCTGAACAGCTATAGGCTATTCCCAACCTGAAATGCTTCTGTAAACCCTACCCTTTGATACCCTACCCTGTGAAGTGTATTATCTCCACCTTGCCTTAGGACAATTTGTGTTAATAAATAGCACGGGGTCCTTAGACAAGGGTAGTCTTTAGCTCCTTTAGCTGAAGCTCCTCTGACCCCCAATGCTTTCAAAACTATCTTTCATCTATGGACTCCTTATTAAATCTCTGCGCAGCTCCTTTCTCCAGATTGCTGAACCCTTTGTAATGCTGGGACAAGAACCCTGGCATCCAGCCCAATTTCTGGTTGAGTGGCGTTCCTCCTGTGAGAGCACACTGTGGGAGCACCTCCTCATTGAGCTTCTGCCCCCTGGTGGTCAGTGTGCATCATAACGACTGGTCATTCTGCTGTTTGGTCGATTTGCATATTAGCCTTTTATTATATAGGATTATTATTATTAATCCTCATCCAAGGATATTTTTCCATTGATTTTAGAGAGAGTGAAAGAGAGAGGGAATGACATAGAGAAACATCAATGCAAGAGAAACACATGGATTGGTTGCCTCCAACATGTGCCCTGACCAGGGCCTGGGCTGGGAAGGAGCATGCAACTGAGGTACATGCCCTTGACTGGAATCAAACCCAGCAGGCCAAGGCTCTCTCCACTGAGCTAAACCAGCTAGAGCTCAAGTTTAGGACCTCATTTTGAATCAGGTCCTAAATAAGAACCTTATACTGAAATTGGCTTTTGTGCCTCTCAAATCATTTTTAGTCTCCAGAGCCTCTCTCTGTCACCCTTTTCCCACTCTTATAATTTATTTGTTGAAAAAACTGGATTTTGCTGATTGCATCTCTGTGCCATAATTTTATATAGTTCTGTAATTTTAGTAAATTGGTAGACAGATTTAGAATCTTGATGAGATTTGGGCTTAATTATTTAGGGCAAGAGTACTTGACAGATTTTGTGCACTTATTTCAAGAGTGCACAAAATTATTGAACCAGCATTTTTCTCTAATGTTTTTCTTTGTCCTTATATCATATGGCATTAAAGATTGCAGAAAGATTACTGTGTTTCAGTTACTTGTACATGTTCATATAACTAATAAATAAATATTTTATGTATGTGTATAAAATATTTAAATGAAAGTGTTCATATTATTCCCAACACAAATTTATAAAATAAACTATATTGAAAGAAGACTAGCTTGTTTCCCTGTTCCATCTACTCTATATTCCCTCTGAGCATATTGGTAAATATTTAAAATTCTTTGTGATTTATCCTTCTGTTAGTGTTTTAATATAAGCATATATGTGTATATATATATATATATATATGTATATATATATATATATATATATATGTGTGTGTGTGTATGTATATTAATATATACCCATGCATACACATCCTATCTAATAAAAGAGCAATATGCAAATTAACCATCACTCTGCTACACCCACAAGCCATGCCCAACAGTCAATCAGGAGCAAGTATGCAAACCAAGATGGCTGCAGCCACGGAGCGGGCAGGAGGCTTGGGTTTCCCTGGCAATGGAGGAAGCCAAGCTCCCACAGCCCTGGCCTGCCTTCGTCTCCACGCAAGGCTACAAAGTTTCAATTATAGAAGATAAATAAATCCCAACAAAAATGGCTGTGCCCACAGAGCAAGCAGGAGGCTTGGCTCTACTCAAGGCCACAAAGTTTCAATTATAGAAGATAAATAAATCCCAGATACCAGGGCCTCCGCTTGGGTCGCCAGGGGGCATGGCCAGCCTGAAAATCACCACAGGCCCCTCGCCCAGGCCACCCCAAACCCCAAGGGAACCCCCACCCTGATCCGGGACACCCTTCAGGGCAAACCAACAGGCCCCCACCCATGCACCAGGCCTCTATCCTATCTAATAAAAGAGTAATATGCAAATTGACCATCACTCCAACACACAAGATGGCTGCCCCCATGTGGTCAAAGATGGCTGCCCCATGTGGACACAAGATGGCCACCACAAGATGGCCAGCAGGAAAGGGCAGTTGTGGGTGATCAGGCCAGCAGGGAAGGGCAGATGGGAGGGACCAGGCCTGCAAGGGAGGGCAATTGGGGGTGATCAAGTCTGCAGGGGAGGGCAGTTAGGGGTGACCTGGCCGGCAGAGGAGGGAAGTTGGGGATGACCAGGCCTGCAGGGAAGGGCAGTTGTGGAGGACTTAGGCCTGCAGGGGAGAGCAGTTGGGGGTAACCAGGCCTGCAGAGGAGGGCAGTTAGGGGTGACCAGGCCTGCAGGGAGGGCAGTTAGGGGCAAACAGGCCAGCAGGGGATCAGTTAGGCATCAATCAGGCTGGCAGGGGAGTGGTTAGGGGGTGATCAGGATGGCAGGCAGAAGTGGTTAGGGGCAATCAGGAAGGCAGGCAGGTGAGCAGTTGGGAGCTAGCAGTCCTGGATTGTGAGAGGGATGTCTGACTGCCTGTTTAGGCCTGTTCCTACTTGGATCGGGCCTAAACGGGCAGTCGGACATCCCTCGAGGGGTCCCAGATTGGAGAGGGTGCAGGCTGGGCTGAGGGACACATACCCCCATGCACGAATTTCGTGCACCGGGCCTCTAGTATAATATATATGTATATCCTGTTATTTTTAAATGACAACATACTATGCCGCATCCATTTACTGCTAGGGTTCAGGATCTGAAGAAGGGGTTGCACACAAATGAAAACACTAGACAAGAAATATGAATTTAGAAGGCCTGGGGGCCAAGCAGAAACTTTCCTCTAGTGGAGAAGCTCTCCAAAACCCTGGACCTGCCAGTTTTTATTCAATTTTAGATACACATCTTGCCCTAAGTTAAGCACGGCAAACTGGTGGCAGACAGACTATCTCAAAGGTCAGTAAAAGATCAGTAAAGATTTACTTTGAGATTATTAGGTCAGGAAATTGCTTCGAGCCATCGCTGTCTCGACAGAACAATCTGTGCATAGCTTTTAGCCCTGCTAAAGCTCAAGGTTCTTCAGCCTTCTGAGTTCCTTGATGCACTTTAATGATAGTATTGACAATGGATGGCTCCGTGCATCTCCCCCTTTTTGTTTTCTTAATAAATCTTGAAAAGTGTATGCAGTCTGTAGGGCTTGAGTCCTTTTAAGACTCTTCATTCTGCATCTGCAGACTAGAAATAAACATATAAGAACAAGAATGAGATAGGCAATAGTGTTATGCTAAGTGGCAAATGTAAGAAGATCCAGTGAAAGGGATTAAATTCTTTCATGTCCTTTTTAAATTGCTGCAAAGCATCTAAGGAATTAGTTTGTAAGTTTGCCTGGGATAATTGTACAATATACTGTTGTAATTCTAAAATATCAAGGGTTGTGTTACCTTTACCCCAAGCACCAAGAAGGTGATTTTTTATTCATTCCCAAGGGTGTAAGGAACTATTACAGGGAATAGGGGTAACACAAATCTTGGAAAAATTATAATGACACTGTAAGGATATTCTTTGCTCTAAGCTGTGGATTTTATCACCCATCCACAAAACTATAGATTTTAGTGCCAATAATTCTATCTCAAACTGGCTGTCAATTCTTTTTTGTTTAGAAAAGGTCTTAGATCCATTTTCCTTAACTTGTTGTACAAACTGAGAAGTTTGAATAGTTTGTACCATGGATGAAACAGCAATTCCCACAGAAGTAAGTAATACAGGAGCAAAGAGTCCTGCAATTAATATTCCAAGAAATCGGTTTGTCATTTTAATATTTTTACCAGGCCATGTAACAGTTGGTAGGTTTGATGAGATTCTCAAGGCTCAGTTAGGTTAGGAGGAACCCAATCAAAAGCAGGCTGTTTTAAAATCATGAGGGAATCTTTTTGATATGTAGAATTAATACAATGGGATAGTGTGCATGACACCTCATACAAATGGCTTCTTGCATGAAGGCGCATCTGGACGGGCAGAGCCACGTCTCAGAGAAACAATGGAGCTCGTCAGCCAGTTTACGGTCCCCGAATCAATTTATTTTTGAGGTAAAACAAAATCTGCCAGGGAAGGGAGGCAGGCAAAACCGGACACATGGAAATTTATGGTACTTTGGAATCTAAGCCACAGGCGGAGAAGTGAGGTGGAGTGTTGTCCACACAAGGACCTCGGCCCAATGCAGGGGGACTCTGTCAAATTTACCAGCTGGGAGGGGTCCAGGGACAAGGAGAAAAAGCGCCCAGAGGCACAGGTTCACATTAAAGAATTCTGTCCCCTAGGTGTGAAGGTGGGGTTTTGGCGAGAAGGGTGGAGCCCAACAGGGCAACTGTCCACAGGTGTGGCTGCTAACCCAGAGGTCACAGGTAAAGAATTTACAGGCTGTGGGCAACCAAGTGTTCCAATTCAGGGGGGCAGGGCCTCATGATAAGCCAGAAGTGGGCAATTGATCAGGGTGGGGCCTCCTAATGGCCAGAAGTGCTCACCTGGTAAGGGGGCGGGCACAGAGATAGGCCAGAAATGGGCACCTGATCTGGGGGACGGAAGTGGGCATGTGATCAGGGTGGGGCCTCCTGATGGCCGGAAGTGCCCATCTGATCAGGGGGCGGGGCCAGTGATGGCTGGAAGTGGGCTCCTGATCTGGCAGCCGGAAGTTGGTGTGTGAACAGGGTCGGTCCTCCTGATGGCTAGAAGTGCCCATCTGATCAGGGGGCTGGGCTGGAGATGACCGGAAGTGGGCACCTCATCAGGGGACACGGCCATGTGATGGACTGAAGTGGCCAGGTGACCTGGGAGCGGGGCATCGTGAACATTCCAGAGTGGGATGACTTCCCACCTGATATGTGCACACCCCTGTAAGGGCTCAACGCACTTCCCCTCCCAGACTGGTTTGATGACCCTGGGGCGGCTGGCTAGACCTGGCGTCTGGTGACAGACTGGGGCCCAGGCTTGGCAGGGCCCTTGAGCTGCATTGGAGCTCTGAGTGTGCTTTTTGCCAAATGGGTTTTCCAGGGGATGCGAGATGTGGCCGTGGAGGTGGGGTGGCATCAGGAACTTTTCCCAGGCGGCACCCGGTAGCGCCTCGTCTCAGAGAGCCAATGGAGCTAGTCAGCCGGTTTGCGGACCCCGAATCAATTTCATTTCAAGGTAAAACAAAATCTGCCAGGGACGGAGGCGGACAAAGCCGGACACATGGAAATTTATGGTACTTTGGAATCTAAGCCACAGGCGGGGAGGTGAGGTGGTTGTTGTCCACACAAGACCCTTGGCCCAATGCAGGGGGACTCTGTCAAATTTACCAGCTGGGAGGGGGCCAGGGACAAAGAGAACAAGCACCCAGAGGCACAGGTGCACATTAAAGAAACGTCCCCTGGGGGTGAAGGAGGGGTTTTGGCGAGAAGGTTGGAACCCATCAGGCAACTGTCCACAGGTGTGGGTGCTTACCCAGAGGTCACAGGTAAAGGATTTACAGGCTGTGGGCAACCAAGGATTCCAATTTTTGTTCAGCCCTTTTACTGCTGTGTCCTCGAGGATGTCACTTTCCCTCTCTGTGCTGCTGTAGCCTCGCCTGTACCATGTGCCACAGCTGTTTCTCACACTGTCCCTCTTGCTCTGAGGGCTTTCCACCTCCTAGTCAGCATCCTGGCCTCACCAGCCTTTTCTCCCCCAGCTTTCCCAGGACTTTACAGGACTCTCTGCTCTCCTGTTTCCTTTTCTTTTTTTTTCTTTTTTTTTTATTTATTTTATTTTATTTTATTTTTTTTTTCTTCAAATTTTTATTAAGGTATTATATGTGTACATATCTTACCATTGCCCCCCCCACCCCACTCCCATACCTGCCCTCACCCCCCAATGTTTTGCATCCGTTGGTTACTCTTATATGCATGCATACAAGTCCTTCAGTTGATCTCTTATTTCCCCCACCTCTCCCTAACCTTACCGCTGTAATTAGACACTCTGTTTGATGCTTTACTGCCTCTGTAACTATCTTTTGGTTCATCAGTTTATAATGTTTTTTATCCCTAAATGAGTGAGATCATGTGGTATTTTTCTTTCATTGACTGGCTTATTTCACTTAGCATAATGTTCTCTAATTCCATCCAGGTGTCTATAAATGGTAGTAATTCCTTCTTTTTTATGGCAGCATAGTATTCCATTGTGTAGATGTACCATAGTTTTCTGATCCAGTCATCTGCTGACGGGCACCTAGGCTGTTTCCAAATCTTAGCTATTGTAAATTGTGCTGCTATGAACATAGGGGTGCATATATCCTTTCTGATTGGTGTTTCTGGTTTCTTAGGATATATTCCTAGGAGTGGGATTACTGGGTCAAATGGGAGTTCCATTTTCAGTTTTTTGAGGAAACTCCATACTGTTCTCCACAGTGGCTGCACCAGTCTGCATTCCCACCAGCAGTGCACGAGGGTTCCTTTTTCTCCGCATCCTCGCCAACACTTGTCGTTTGTTGATTTGTTGATGATAGCCATTCTGACAGGTGTGAGATGGTATCGCATTGTCGTTTTGATTTGCATCTCTCGGATAATAAGTGACTTTGAGCATGTTTTCATGTGTCTCTTGGCCTTCCTTCTGTCTTCTTTCGAAAAGCTTCTATTTAGGTCCGTTGCCCATTTTTTTATTGGATCCTTTATCTTCCTTTTATTAAGTTGTATAAGCTGCCTGTAGATGTTGGAAATTAAACCTTTATCAGTGATACCATTTGCAAATATGTTCTCCCATACAGTGGGGTTTCTTGTTGTTTTGTTGATGGTTTCTTTTGCTGTGCAAAAGCTTTTTATTTTGATGTAGTCCCATTTGTTTATTTTCTCTTTGGCTTCCATTGCCCTAGGGGCAGTATCACTGAAAAAGTTCTTTTGGCATGTGTCTGAGATTTTGCTGCCTGTGGATTCCTCTAGTATTTTTATGGTTTCCCGTCTTATATTTAAGTCCTGTATCCATTTTGAGTTTATTTTTGTGTATGGTGTAAGTTGGTGATCTAGTTTCATTTTTTTGCATGTATCTGTCCAGTTTTCCCAACACCATTTATTGAAGAGACTGTCTTGACTCCATTGTATGCTCATGCCTCCTTTGTCAAATATTAATTGCGCATATTGGTTTGGGTCGATATCTGGATTCTCTATTCTATTCCATTGGTCTATATGTCTGTTCTTGTGCCAGTACCAGGCTGTTTTGAGGACAGTGGCTTTGTAATACAGTTTGAAATCTGGTATTGAGATCCCTCCTACTTTATTCTTCTTTCTCAGGATTGCTGTGGCTATTCGGGGTCTTTTTTTATTCCAGATGAATTTTTGGAGAGTTCTTTCTAGGTCTGTGAAATATGCTGTTGGTATTTTAATGGGGAGTGCATTGAATCTATAGATTGCTTTGGGTAGTATGGACATTTTGATGATGTTGATTCTACCAATCCATGAACATGGTATGTTCTTCCATCTGTTTACATCTTCCTCTATCTCTTTTTTCAGTGTCCTGTAGTTTTCCGCATATAGGTCTTTTACCTCCTTGGTTAGGTTTATTCCTAAGTATCTTAATTTTTTTGGTGCGATGGAAAATGGGATTGCTTTTTTAGTCTCTCTTTCTGTAAGTTCACTGTTGGTGTATAGAAATGCCATAGATTTCTTGGCGTTAATTTTGTATCCTGCTACATTGCCAAATTCATTTATTAAGTCTGTTAGTTTTTTGATAGAGTCTTTCGGGTTTTTTATGTACAATATCATGTCATCTGCAAATAAGGACAGCTTTACTTCTTCTTTTCCAATTTGGATGCCTTTTATTTCTTCTTCTTGTCTAATTGCAATGGCTAATACTTCCAGTACTATGTCAAACAGGAGTGGTGAGAGTGGGCATCCTTGTCTTGTTCCTGTTCTTAGGGGAAATGGTTTTAGTTTTTGCCCATTGAGTATGATGTTAGCTGTGGGTTTATCATATATAGCTTTTATTATGTTGAGGTATGATCCTTCTATTCCCACCTTGTTGAGAGTTTTTATCAAGAAAGGGTGTTGGATTTTGTCAAATGCTTTTTCTGCATCAATTGATATGACTATGTGATTTTTATCTTTCAATTTGTTTATGTGATGTATCACATTTATTGATTTTCGGATATTGAACCATCCTTGCATTCCTGGGATAAACCCTACTTGGTCATGGTGTATGATCTTTCTGATGTACTGCTGGATCCGATTTGCTAGAATTTTGTTGAGGATTTTGGCATCTACATTCATGAGGGATATTGGCCTGTAATTCTCTTTCATTGTGTTGTCTTTATCTGGTTTTGGTATTAGGGTGATGCTGGCTTCATAGAAGGAGCTTGGAAGTGTTCCTTCCTCTTGAATTTTTTGGAATAGTCTGAGGAGGATAGGTTTTAGTTCTTCCTTGAATGTTTGGTAAAACTCTCCTGTGAAGCCGTCTGGCCCCGGGCTTTTGTTTGTCGGGAGCTCTTTGATGACTGCTTCAATTTCTTCCATAGTTACTGGCATATTGAGCTGTTTAGATTCTTCCTGATTGAGTTTTGGAAGGTTATATTTTTCTAGGAATATGTCCATTTCCTCCAGGTTGTCCAGTTTGTTGGAATAGAGTTGTTCGTAGTATTTTTTAACAATCCTTTGTATTTCGGCGGGATCTGTTGTTATTTCACCTCTTTCATTTCTGATTTTGTTTATTTGGGTCCTCTCCCTTTGCTTCTTGGTGAGCCTGGCTAGAGGTTCATCAATCTTGTTTATCCTTTCAAAGAACCAGCTCTTGGTTTTGTTGATCTTTTGTATTGTTTCTTTGGTCTCTATGTCGTTTATCTGTGCTCTGATCTTTATTATTTCCTTCCTTCTGCTTACACTGGGCTTTTCTTGTTGCTCTTTTTCTAACTCTTTGAGTTGTTGGGTTAGGTAATTTATTACCCCTGTTTCTTGTTTTTTGCAGTAGGCTTGTAGAGCTATGAACTTCCCTCTCAAGACTGCTTTCGCTGTGTCCCATAGATTTTGGATTGTAGTGTTTTCATTGTCATTTGTTGCCATGATGTTTTTTATTTCTTCTTTGATCTCTCTGGTAACCCAGTCATGGTTTAATAGCATGCTGTTTAGCCTCCATGTGTTTGATTTCTTTGGGTTGTTTTTATTGTAGTTGATTTCCAGTTTTATGCCACTGTGGTCTGAGAAGTCTCCTGTTTCCTTTTCAATCCCAGGTGCCAGAGACCTGCAGGAAAGAGATAATAAGCACAAATGATTTTCTGGGAGGACTTTGTCAAAGGGAGCAGGGGCAAAATGCCTGTCTCAGAGGTGGCACTGTGGAAACAGAGACCTTCCAAATTCTCAAGGGAGTGGGGCCAGGTGGTCATGCCAGAGTGGGCAGGAGAACAAGGGAGTGGGGCAAAGTGATGGGCTGGAAGTTGGCACCTGATCAAAGGGTGGCGCCTTTCGATTGACTGGATATGGGCACGTGATCAGGGGGGTGGGGCTAACACTAGGGTTAGGGTTATTGTTAGGGTTAAGTATAGGAGACACAGACTGGGCAACCATGGTTTCCGATTTTAGCTCTGCCCTTTTACTGCTCTTCCCTGGAACAGGTCGCTTGCCCTGTCTGTGCTGCAGTACCCTCACATGCACAGTGGGCCACAGCTCCTCCTCACAGGTGTGTGGAGTGATTGTGTGTGTGTGTGTGTGTGTGTGTGTGTGTGTGTGTGTTCCACTTGCCCTGAGGGCTTTCTGCTTACTAATCAGCTTGCCCTCCTCACCACCCTTACCTCCCCAGCCTTCCAGGGACTGTACAGGCCCCGTTGGACCTCTTGCATGGACTCTGGATGGGCCACTGCTGTCTTGTCTCGTTTTCTTTTATTATTATCACTAGAGGCCTGGTGCATGAAATTCGTGCACAGGAGGGTGTGTCCCTCAGCCCAGCCTGCACCCTCTCCAATCTGGGACCCCTCGAGGTGTGTCCGACTGCCCGTTTAGGCCCGATCCAAATATGATTGGGCCTAAACAGGCAGTCGGACAGCCCTCTCACAATCCAGGACTGCTGGCTCCCAACTGCTCACCTCCTGCCTTCCTGATTGCCCCTAACCGCTTCTGTCTACCAGCCTGATCACCCCCTAACCACTCCCTGGTTGATGCCTAACTGCCCTCCTCTGAAGGCCTGGTCCCCCCCAACTGCTCTCCCCTCCAGGCCTAAGTCCCCCCCAACTGCCCTTCCCTGCAGGCCCAGTTGCCCCCAACTTTGCTCCTCTGCCAGCCTGGTCACCCCTAACTGCCCTCCCCTGCAGGCTTGATCGCCCCCAACTGCCCTCCCTTGCAGGCCTGGTCCCTCCCAACTGCCCTCCCCTGCAGGCCATCTTGTGGTGGCCATCTTGTCTCCACATGGGGCCAGTCATCTTTGACCACATGGGGGCAACCATCTTGTGTGTTGGAGTGATGGTCAATTTGCATATTACTCTTTTATTAGATAGGATAGAAGCCTGGTGCATGGGTGGGGGCCGGCTGGTTTGCCCTGAAGGGTGTCCCGGATCAGGGTGGGGGTTCCCTTGGGGCGTGGGGCAGCCTGGGTGAGGGACCTGTGGTGGTTTGCAGGCTGGCCACGCCCTCCAGTGACCCAAGCAGAGGCCCTGGTATCTGGGATTTATTTATCTTCTATAATTGAAACTTTGTGGCCTTGAGCAGAGCCAAGCCTCCTGCTTGCTCTGTGGCCACAGCCATTTTTGTTGGGATTTATTTATCTTCTATAATTGAAACTTTGTAGCCTTGAGTGGAGGCCAAGGCGGGCCAGTGCTGCGGAAACTTGGCTTTCTCCATTACCAGGGGCAACTCAAGCTTTCTGCTCTCTCCAGCTCCGTGGATGCTGCCATTTTTGTTGGGAATTATTTATCTTCTATAATTGAAACTTTGTAGCCTTAAGCAGAGGCCAAGGCAGGCCAGGGCAGGCAGAAAGCTTGGCTTTCTCCATTGCCAGGGAAACTCAAGCCTCCTGCTCTCTCCGTGGCCACAGCCATCTTGGTTGGGTTAATTTGCATACTCACTTCTGATTGGCTGGTGGGTGTGGCTTGTGGGTGTAGTGGAGTGATGGTTAATTTGCATATTACTCTTTTATTAGATAGGATTATCTTTTTTTTTTTGGCCTGGACTTTTTTTTTCTTTATTCATTATGGTATTACATATGTGTCCTTATCCCCCCATTGCCCTCCTCCCTCCCTCCCCATCATGCCCTCATCCTCCTGGGTCCATTGGTTAGGCTTATATGCATGCATACAAGTCCTTTGGTTGATCTCTCCGCCTTACCCCCACCCTCCCCTACCTTCCCTCTGAGGTTTGATGGTCTGATCGATGCTTCTCTGTCTCTGGATCTGTTTTTGTTCATCTGTTTATGTTCATTATATTCCATAAATGAGTGAGATCATGTGATATTTATCTTTCTCTGACTGGCTTATTTTGCTTAGCATAACGCTTTCCAGTTCCATCCATGCTGTTGCAAATGGTAGGAATTCCTTTCTTTTTACAGCAGCATAGTATTCTGTTGTGTAGATGTACCACAGTTTTCTAATCCACTCATCTGCTGATGGGCACTTAGGCTATATCCAAATCTTAGCTATGGTAAATTGTGCCATTATGAACATAGGGGTGCATATATCCTTTCTGATTGGTGTTTCTAGTTTCTAGGGATATATTCCTAGAAGTGGGATCACTGGGTCAAATGGGAGTTCCATTTTTAGTTTTTTGAGAAAACTCCATACTGTTCTCTACAGTGGTTATACCAGTCTGCATTCCCATTAGCAGTGCATGAGGGTTCCTTTTTCTCCACATCCTCGCCTGCACTTCTCATTTGTTGATTTGTTGATGATAGCCATTCTGACAGGTGTGAGATGGTACCTCTTGGATGATTAGTGACTTTGAGCATGTTTTCATATGTCTCTTGGTCTTTCTTATTTCCTCTTTCGAAAAGTATCTATTTAGGTCAATTGCCCAATTTTTTGATTGCTTGTTTATCTTTCTTTTGTTAAGTTGTATGACTTCACTGTAAATGTTGGAGATTAAACCCTTATTGGAGAAAACATTCATTGGCAAATATGTTCTCCCATGCAGTGGGCTTTCTTGTTGTTTTGTTGATGGTTTCTTTTGCTGTGCAGAAGCTTTTTATTTTGATGTAGTCCCATTTGTTTATTTTCTCTTTGGTTTCCATTGCCCTAGGAGCTGTATCACTGAACATATTGCTTCAGCATATGTCTGAGATTTTGCTTTCTGTGGATTCCTCTAAGATTTTTATGGTTCCCATCTTACATTTAAGTCCTTTGTCCATTTTGAGTTTATTTTTGTGTATGGTGTAACTTGGTGGTCTAGTTTTATTTTTTTGCATGTATCTGTCCAATTTTCCCAACACCATTTATTGAAGAGACTGTCTTGACTCCATTGTATGTTCTTGCCTCCTTTGTCAAATATTAATTGTGCATAGTGGTTTGGGTCGATTTCTGGGTTCTCTATTCTATTCCATTGGTCTATATGTCTGTTCTTGTGCCAGTACCAAGTAGTTTTGAGAACAGTGGCTTTGTAATACAGCTTGAAATCTGGTATTGAGATCCCACCTACTTTGTTCTTCTTTCTCAGGATTGCTGAGGCTATTTGGGGTCTTTTTATATTCCAGATGAATTTTTGGAGAGTTAGTTCTAGGTCTGTGAAATATGCCATTTGGTGTTTTAATGGGAATTGCATTGAATCTATAGATTGCTTTGGGTAGTATGGACATTTTAATGATGTTGATTCTACCAATCCATGAACACGATATGTGCTTCCATCCATCTGTTTATGTCTTCCTCTATCTCTTTTTTCAGTGTCCTGTAGTTTTCTGAGTACAGGTGTTTTACCTCGTTTGTTAAATTTATTCCCAGGTATCTTAATTTTTTTGGTGCTATGGTAAACGGGATTGTTTTGTTTTAATCTCTCTTTCTGTAAGTTCACTATTGGTCTATAAAAATGCCATAGATTTCTTGGCATTAATTTTGTATCCTGCTACATTGTCGAATTTATTTAGTAAATCTAATAAGTTTTTGATGGAGTCTTTAGGGTTTTCTGTGTACAGTATCATGTCATCTGCAAATAAGAACAGTTGTATGTCTTCTTTTCCAACTTGGATACCTTTTATTTCTTCTTCATGTCTAATTGCTATGACTAGCACTTCCAGTACTATGTCAAACAGGAGTGGTGAGAGTGGGCCTTCATGTCTTGTTCCTGTTCTTAGGTGAAACGGTTTTAGTTTTTTCCCATTGAGTATGATGTTGGGTGTAGGTTTGTTGTATAAGACTTTTATTATGTTGAGGTATGATCCCTCTATTCCCACTTTGCTGAGGGTTTTTATCAAGAAAGGGTGCTTTTTCTGCATCAATTGATATGATTATGTAATTTTTAATCTCTCAATTTGTTTATGTGATGTATTGTGTTTATTGATTTGCAGATATTGTACCATCCTTGCATCCCCGGGGTAAATCCTACTTGGTCATGGTGTATGATCTTTCTTATGTAATGCTGGATCTAATTTGCTACAATTTTGTTGAGAATTTTGGCATCTTTGTTCATGAGAGATATTGGCCTGTAATTCTCTTCCTTTGTGTTGTCTTTATCTGGTTTTGGTATTAGGGTAATGCTGGCTTCATAGAATGAGCTTGGAAGTATTCCTTCCTTTTGAATTTTTGGAATAGTCTGAGGAGGATAGGTTTTAGTTCTTCTTTGAATGTTTGGTAAAACTCCCTTGTGAAGCTGTCTGGCCCTGGGCTTTTGTTTGCTGGAAGCTTTTTGATGACTGCTTCAATTTCCTCCATAGTTATTGGCCTATTGAGATTTTTAGATTCTTCCTGATTGAGTTTTGGAAGGTTGTATTTTTCTAGGAATATGTCCATTCATTCCAGGTTGTCTAGTTTGTTGGAATAGAGTTATTCATAGTATTTTTTTTAACAATCCTTTGTATTTCTGTGGGGTCTGTTGCTTTTTCACCTCTTTCATTTCTGATTTTGTTTATTTGGTTCCTCTCTCTTGGCTTCTTGGTGAGCCTGGCTAGAGGTTCATCAATCTTGTTTATCTGTTCAAAGAACTAGCTCTTGGTTTCATTGATCTTTTCTATTATTTTTTTTCAGTCTCTATGTCATTTATTTCTCCTCTAATCTTTATTATCTCCTTCCTTCTGCTCACTCTGGGCATTTCTTATTGCTCTCTTTCCAATTCTTAAAGTTGTAGAGTTAGATGATTTATTACCTTTCTTTCTTTTTTTGAGGTAGACCTGTAGAACTATAAACTTCCCTCTTAGGACTGCTTTCACTGTTTTCCATAGATTTTGGATTGTTGTGTTTTCACTCATTCATTTCTAGAATGTTTTTAATTTCTTATTTGATCTCTTTGGTGACCCAATCATTGTTTAATAGCATGCTATTCAGCTTCCAAGTGTTTGAATTTTTTGATTGTTTTTATTGTAGTTTATTTCTAATATTATGCCATTGTGGTCTGAGAAGATACTTGATATGATTTCAATCTTCTTGACTTTGGAGAGACTTTGCCTCTGACCCTATATGTGGTCTATTTTTGAAAATGTCCCATGTGCACCTGAGAAGAACTTATATTTCATGGCTTTGGGGCAAAATGTTCTGAAGATGTCAGTTAAGTCCATCTGATCTAGTGAGTCATTTAGGATTGCTGTTTCTTTGCTTATTTTTTGTCTAGAGGTTTTATCCAGTGATGTCAGTGGGGTATTAAAGTCCCCTACTATGATTGTATTGTTGTCATTCTCTCCCTTGATGTCTCCCAGGAGTTTTTTTAAATGTATTTGGGTGCTCCTGCATTGGGTACATATATGTTTATCAGGGTTATATCCTCTTGTTGTATCAATCCCTTTAGTATTATAAAGTGGCCTTCCTTATCTCTTGTTACGGCCTTCACTTTGAGGTCTATTTTGTTAGATATAAGTATTGCTACCCAAGCTTTTTTTTTCATTTCCATTTGCCTGGAAGATATTTTTCCATCCCTTCACTTTCAGTCTGTGTGAGTCCCTTGTTCTAAGGTGAGTCTCTTGTAGACAGTATATATATGGGTCATGTTTTCTTATCCATTCAGTCACTCGATGTCTTTTGATTAGAGCATTTAGTCCAATTATGTTATTATTGACAGGTACTTGTTTGTAGCCATTTTTATTTTTTGTGCCTGTGTTCCTTCTTACTTTTTTATTTCTTCTTTTTACACCAGTCCCTTTAGCATTTATTGCATTGCTGGCTTGGTAGTGATAAACTCCCTTAGCCTTTTTTTTTTGTCTGTGAAGCTCCTTATTTCTCCTTCAATTTTGAATGATAGCCTTGCTGGTTAGAGTATTCTTTGATTCTGTCCCTTGCTTTGCATCACTTCGTAAACTTCCTTCCATGTCTATCTGGCCTGATGTGTTTCTGTTGAGAAATCATTTGATAATCTAATGGGAGATCCCTTGTACGTAACTTTCTGTCTCTCTCTCTTGCAGCCTTTAAGATTCTCTCTTTGTCCTGAACATTTGCCATCATAATTATGACGTGTCTTGGTGTGCTTCTTTTTGGGTTCATCTTGTTTGGGACTCTGTGCTTGTGTGATTTTTTTGTTCCCTACATCAGGGAAGTTTTCTGACATTATTTCTTCAAATAGGTTTTCTAACTCTTGTTCTTATTCCTGTTGTTCTGGCACTGCTATTCAAATGTTGCTTCCTTTCATGTTGTCCCAAACCTCCCTTAGGCCTCCTTCTGTCTTTTAATTTCTTTTTTTCCAATTGCAGTTCAGTTTGGGTGTGTTTTGCTTCCCTGTCTTCTAATTCGCTAATTTGGTCCTCTGCTTCTCCTAGTCCACTGTTGAAACTTTCCATAGTGTTTTTTATTGCAGTTATATCGCTCTTTATTTCTTCTTGATTCTTACACAAGTTGTTGATTTTTTCATCCATCCAGTTTATGAACTGTATGACCCTTATTCTGAATTATTTTTCTGACATATTGCATGCCTCTGTTTCACTTAGCTCATTTTCTGGTGATTCCTCCTTTTCTTTCCTTTGGGGGTTTCTTTGTTTCCCCATTTTTGCTTTCACCGAAGGATCTAGGTGTCAAGTTGTGTGGGGGCTGCTCCTCGGGTGACAGCAGCTCCTCAGACGTGTGCAGACTGCGCATGGTTGCTGCTCCTCAGACTTCTGCCTCCTTTTTAATCCCAGCTGTCAGGGTCCTGTAGGAAAGAGAGAGCAAGGACAAATGATTTTCTGAAATGACTTTGGCAAAGGGATTGTTGATTGCTGTTAAAGTAGTTGCGACTGCCAACCAGGGAGGTGGTACCTTGGAAATAGGGACCATCCAAGGTCTCAAGGGGGCGGAGCCATGTGATCACACCAGAGTGGGTACGAGAACATGGGACTGGATCAATCCGTTTGCAGGCAGAGGCAGGTGTCTAGAGACTTTGTGTCTCTGCCTGATCTAATTAGTGAGAAGCAACATTTGACACTGTCCTGCTATAGAGATTGAGAGGCCCAGCAGATCTACCTAAGACATATTCACAAATCCAAGGATGCTGCCAAATCGGGGAGACAAAAACCCTGAAGTGACTAGAAGAGAATTGTCCAGAAGAATTAATAAATGACATGGATATAATACAATTACCTTATATAAAGTTCAGTATAATGATGATAAAGATGCTCAACAGAATAAGAAAAGTTATAGTAACTATGAAAAAGAACAATCAGAAATAAAGCTGACATAGCACTAATAAAGAACACATTGGAAGGAGTACATAGCAGATTAGGGGAAGCTGAGGATCAGATCAGTGAATTAGATGACAGGGTGAGAAAAAAATCACTCAAGCAGAGAAGCAAAAAGAAAAAAACCAGGAGTACAGCTTAAGAGAGCTGTGAGACAAGGAATTTTTTTTTTTCAGCCTCCCAGAATTTCTTACTATGGTGTTGTTTTCTAAATGCTTACAAGATGGTGCCAATCAGCCTAATCCAGGGGTGGGCAAACTTTTTGACTCGAGGGACACAATGGGTTCTTAAACTGGACCGGAGGGCCGGAACAAAAGCATGGATGGAGTGTTTGTGTGAACTAATATAAATTCAAAGTAAAGGAGCAGAGGGGAGAGCAAGAGAACCCTCTGCTCTTTCGGCTCCGGCGGGCCGGATAGAACAGCCGAATGGGCCGGATCCGGCCCGCGGGCCGTAGTTTGCCCACAGCTGGATCCCTCACTAGGATGCTGTTCTCAGAATGCCCACAAGAGTGTGCTATTGAGCACTATTCTTTGCTAGGGTGCTATTCTCTAAATGACCAAAAGATGGTGCTATTGATCCTAATTTGCTACTGGTTGCTGTTCTCAGAATAACCACAAGAGGGCGCTATTGAGCCCAATCCCTTACTAGGGCGCTGTTCTCTAACTGCCAACCAGAGGGTGCTATGGAGAAAAAAAGTTTTGGGGCTGAATCCTGTGAGGAGGTGAATTGGATGCAATGATTATTAAACCTTTTTCTGTGGGCCCATTTTTCAGGAAAAAATGGGAGTTAGAACAGCTCAAATTTTAACTGGTCTTGGTAAAAGAAGTAACATAAAACATCTGGTACTCATTCTGGAAATAACATTTTCTTGACATTTGGTAAAACAATTTCCTAAATGATTTCTATTTTGATCTGAGTGTATCTCCTGTATTTTTGCATCCTTGCCACCAGATGGTAGTGATACCTCATGCATCCATTTATTCCTCCTGCTCCTCCTGCCCTTTCCTTCTCCTCATTACCATTCTCCTGCTTAATGTTATTCAAGAAATGAACCAATGGATCTAAGGTAAAAATGATAGCTAGAAAATTTCCACTGTATTTTCTATGACAAGTCAGTATGCTAGAGTCATATTTCCCTGGTGAGAGAAAGTGTGGAAATGTGTGCATTGAGGCAAGATGGGATTATTATAATCTTTTCCCCCTTTATTTTTATTGTTGACACTGTTACAAATATCCCTGACCCTCTCCCCATCTGTCCTCCTCTGCCAAGCTCCTGCCCACCTTCCCTCTGGCCATCAACATACTGTTGTCTGTGTCTGTGACTTAGGCATATACATTGGTTAATCCCTTCACCTTCTTTCATCCATTTCCCCCCTCCTCCCTCCCCTCTGACAGCTGTCAGTCTGTTCCATGTATGGATGCCTCTGTTCTTATTTTGTTCATCAGTTTATTTTGTTCATTAGATACCGCATATAAGTAAGATCATATGGTATCTGTCTTTCTTTGAATGGCTTATTTCACTTAGCCTAATAATCTCCAAGTTTATCCATGTTGCTCTAAAGGTTAAGATTTCCTTCTTTTTAAAAAAATATATTTTATTGATATTTTACAGAGAGGAAGGGAGAGGGAGAGAGAGCTGGAAACATCAATGAGAGGGAAACATCAATCAGCTGCCTCCTGCACACCCCTTACTGGGGATGTGCCCGCAACCAAGGTACATGCCCTTGACCGGAATCGAACCTGGGACCCTTGAGTCCGCAAGCCAACGCTCTATCCACTGAGCCAAACTGGCTAGGGCTCTGTCTTTTTTATGGCTGTATAGTATTCCATCGTGTGAATGTACCATAGCTTTTTTATCCACTCATCTGCTGAGGAGCACTTGGGCTGTTCCAGATCTTGGCTGCTGTGAACATAGGGGTATATATATTCTTTCTGGTTGCTGTTTCAGGATTCTTAGTATATATTCCAAGAATTGACATTGCTGGATCAAAAGGTAGTTGTATTTTGAATTTTTTAAGGAAACTCCATACTGTTTTTCACAGTGTCTGCACCAGTCTGCATTCCCTCCAATAGTGCACTAAGGTTCCCTTTTATCCACATCCTCGCCAGCCCTTGTTTGGTGATTTATTGATGGTAGTCATTCTGGCAGGTGTGAGGTGATATCTCATTTGGTTTTAATTTGCATTTCTCTGATGATTAGTGACATTGAGCATTTTTTTCAAATGTCTATTAGCCATCTGTATGTCCTTTGGAAAAATGTCTGTGCAGGTCCTTTGCCCATAGATGTTGGATTGTTATGTTCTCATTTTCATTTGTTTCAAGGTAACATTAGATTTCTTCCTTGATTTCATTGTTAGACCACTCATTGTTTAGTAACATGTTATTTACCCTCCATGACTTTGTGTGTTTTTCAGGTGTGTTTTTTTTCCTGTGGTTGATTTCTAATTTTATACCATTATGGTCAGAAAGGTGCTTTAAATCACTTCAATCTTTTTTAAGTTTATTGAGACTTTGTGTGTCCTAACATGTAGGGGTGGCCTTATGTAGAGGAGAGTTGTGGGACCCAGTGGTGCAGTCTCTTTGATCTCTTGAACTGGGTGCTCTAGGAATGTCCATTGTGTGGTTTATGTGAGCCATCCTTTTGTACTTAAGTCTTGATTGCTGTTGGCTCATTCATGCATGGAATCAACCCTCAGCCTGGCTGACCATGAGGTTCACCCTGACTATGGCGTGTGAGCTGCTGTGCAGATGCAGTCTTAACGTGGCTTCTTCTGCAAATCCTTGGTTATAAGACTCTTTAGTTAGTCCTCAGTTTGTTATTTGGGGTAATTGTTCCCCAATTTAGTTGTATTTCCAGTTTGGTTCTGGGAGAAGGTGAGTGCAAAATCCACCTATTCTGCTGCCATCTTGAAAGTCCTGAAATAATGTAATCTTATGTGGGAATTGGAATAACCCCAAATAACAATGCTTTTAGTAAATAATAAAATATTATCTTGTGCCAGGTGTTTCTCCCTGCATCTAGAAGGGCTCAGGAATCTGGAGAAGGGGCTGCATGAAAATTAAAAAAGAGACTAGACATGAAATATAAATTTGGAATATATGGGGGAGCCAGAGGAGACCTAGCTTCAGTAACCAAGTTCCCTGAATCTCTGGACCCCTAGCTTTTTATTAACACAAATTGCCCTAAGGCGAAGCAGATATACATATCAAAGGCAAGGTTTGGTATACAGTAGGCATTGTCAGGTTGGAGGAACTGCCTTCGGCTGCTCAGCTGTTTGGCCAGCAGCAGGTAATAACATGTAGATTGAAATGCCCTCAGCTGTCTGGCAACAGGCAATAATATATGCATCTTTTTCAGGGGAAATGCTTTTGGCTATTTCAGCAGGCAACAATATGATTCAGCCCTGCTGAATATAGAAGCCCTTTAACCTTTTGAGGACTTCTTGCATTTATTATGACTTGCTGGAATTAGCTTCCAGCAATCTTGGATTGTAATAATAAAAAAGAGCATGTAAAATGTGTGTGTGTGTGAGAGAGAGAGAGAGAGAGAGAGAGAGAGAGAGAGAGAGAGAGAGAGAAAGACTTCCTTTGGGTTTTTGGTACACCTGTCATAAGTAACCCTTGTCACTTTGTAGGCATGTATCCATTAAGGATGAGGAGTGAGCCCTAAACCGGTTTGGCTTAGTGATAGAGCACCGGCCTGCATATCAAAGGGTCCCAGTCAAGGGCACGTACCTTGGTTGCAGGCTCCTCTCCAGCCCCGGCCCTGATGGGACTCATGCAGGAAGCAACCAACTGATGTGTTTCTCTCACATTGATGTTTCTCTCTGTCTTTTCCTCTCTCTTCCATTCTCCTTAAAAATCAATGGGAAAATATCCTCGGGTGAGGATTAACAACAACAATAACAAAAGGATGAGGGAGTGAGGTTATCTAGAGGTGAGGTGGGGCCTTACAGGAACCTGATCTCTATTCCACTTACTTCTCACCTTTCTTACCCATTTTGCCTTCATATGGCATCTTTTCTTTCTCAGATATTTTTCTCCAAGAATAATTTTCTTACTCTCCTGGATTCACAAGACCATGTTTCAGCTTGTGAAGCAGCATGTTTCTGTGTGTAGCTTTTATTTTATTACGTAAAACTATCTATGGAAACCTTCTAAACATTAAATAAAAAAACCAAACCTATAATTGTGCTGACCTAAAAGGATCTTGGACATACTTCTTTAAACTTGGCTTGATGAGGCTGTTTTTAAACCAAACATTCACACTCAAAATTCAAGTCACTTGGAAAAATAGCTTGAAATAGATGGGGTTTTGGTTCATTGTATTTTTAGTTAGCGAGGACTATCTGGACCATTTTCAATAGCTTGAAGTGATTAGTTGATCTGACTTTAGCTGCAGCAGAAAAGGGCAATTTTAATCTTTGGCTACCCAGGATGTTCCAACAGACCAGAGAACACAGTCTTTACCAGTGAGATACAATTATCTTTAAAAATTACAACCCATAGGTCTGGGTTTGATATGTGCACTTTCACATATCAGGCATGTGGATGTAGGCGTGTTCTGTATTGTCATGTGCAAAATGGGGATATTAATGCCCACATGGGGATTCATTGAAATAAAGCCCATGGAGAGCTGCCATGATGCTCTCCTCAGCAAAGCAGCTTCTCTTTTCTCAGCCCACCTTCAGGATAGAAGCAGGCTGCTTCGAGCTTACATTGCAAAGAGGCAATGCTTTAGCGTCCATATTTGTTTTCTCCAGAAGTTCACTCTATAAACATTCTCCCTTTGGTTTGGAATTTTCCCAATGGGACTCTAAGGGGGAAAAGAATTTTTAGTTTATAACATTTCCATGGGCATCTCCCTATTCAGTGCACACTCAGAGCTAGACCACATTTTTGAAATGGGAAGGCAGAGAAGTGGAAGAAGGCAGGACTAGAGAAATTAAGCCCCCCCCCCACCACTTTATTGAACATGAAGTAATGCTACTAATCAGAATAATTTAGTGAAGATTAAATTGGGTAATTAACAAGCCAATGCTCTGAAATGTTCTGTTCACCTACCCATTATTCTTAGAGAAGCTCTGAAATCCAGTGAAGGAACCAAGAGGGACTTAAGAGCATGCTTCAATATGAAGGGATTACAAAAAGCCTCTTAGAGGAACCTCTAATATCTGCCTCCACTGAAGATTTTCCAACTCTGACACATATTTCTGTGAGCTGTGAATCTGGCTTAACAGCCCTTGCATTCTGGAATGGCAGAGATTTCTAAAGGCAGGCAATAGTCACAGCCCCTCCTACAGTTTCAGCACTAACTGATTGATACTTTATTTTTGAATAGCTTTAAACTTTATTTTTGAAATAGAGAATAATGATCCATGAAATCTTGGCACTTTGAAAGAATAACTTGTGTTTTAGAATTTTACTTGGGGACATTTGAGGGATTATGAACTCAAAAACCACATGGCAGTTTGGCAAACCTGCCAGATTACATTTGTTCGATGGAAGCCTTGGGTTGCCTTATTCTAAAATGTGGAGTGGTCAATAGCTTCTGGATTTCAATGTAGAGAAGTTGGGAAAAACTTTCATTTGGGGAGTTGTGATTCTCTTTTATCTTCTGGTGGCAACACAGGAATTTACCTTTATGGCAGATCTTCCCTTTCACTCAGGAGTTTCCTGATGCTTTTATGGGGTGACTACTCACCTACCCATTATTCTCAGAGAAGCTCTGAAATCCAGTGAAGGAACCAAAATGCTGTGCCTGCAGAGGCGTCAATCATTTTATTTAGTCATGTAAATTTTATGTGTTAGTTGAACTCTGTCTTTGCAGAGTTAGAATTTTTTTCCTTCATAGACTGCATAAGGCCTGAAAAATACTGTTTTATGAAGATGTGTAGCTGATCCACACCCAAGAATTTCTTCACAGGAGATGGGAGCGGAGACGGTGTTATCACTGAGAAATGCAAAGCCTGATTGTCACTTCATGTGAGAGGATAACTGGGTGTAGTGGGAAGGACCTGAATATTCATCCTCCACAGGAATTGTGTGTGATTGGCTCCTGTGATTGTCTTGTTGGGACCACATTACCAGAAGACCCTTTTGGAAAGGTGTGGAGAAGGGAGGAAATCTACCTATGAGTGTATACACACATATATATATACATACACATACAGTAGGTGTGAGTTATATTTGTTTGTTTTTACTTAAACCACATTAAGGATCCCAGTTCTCATGAATACAGGAGATAATAAAATTAGAATTTCTCATAATTGCTGTATGACTTTATCCCATGTTACAAACAGAATTGTCTTAAAATAATCATACTAAATCCACCATGTTTAAAAATTACTGAGAACTGATAAGGCATTTTTGAATATGTTCTATATGTTATACCCAATTCTTTATAACTTCATTACATTGTTTAAATATAAAGGCATTATATACTACTAGAGGCCTGGTGCATGAAATTCATGCATTTGGGGGGTCCCCTCAGCCCAGCCTGCACACTCTCCAATCCAGGACTCCTTGGGGGGATGTCTGACTGCCGATTTAGGCCCGATCCTGGGGATCGGGCCTAAACCGCAGTCAGACATCCCTCTTACAACCCGGGACTGCTAACTCCTAAAAGCTCACCTGCCTGCCTGCCTGATCACACCTAACTGCCCCCCTGATGGCCTGGTCACCCCCAACTGCCCCCCCCCTGCAGGCATAGTTGCCCCAACTGCCCCTCCACTGGCCTGGTTGCCTCCAACTGCCCCCCCCACCAGCCTGGTTGCCCCTAACTACCTCCCCTGCCAATCTGGTCACCCCCAACTGCCCCCCCTCACCCCCCGCGGGCCTGGTTGCCCCATGCAGCCTGCTGCTTGGTCATTTGGTCACCCCTCACTAACTCCCTGCCAGCCTGGTTGCCCCACTCAGCCTGCTGCTCGGTCGTTTAGTTGCCCCTCACTAACCCCCCTGCCGGCCTGGTCGCCCCACACAGCCTGTTCGGTTGTCCATTCAGTTGTTTCAGATGTGATGGTCGCTTAGACTTTTATATATAGATACTCTCTTCCTTTATTCCTCACTTAGTGTCAGTACTACAACTGACCTCAGTGCTCCTGCTGATAATTCTCTACTCATTTGGTTGCCTAAGTAGATTTGGCAGTAGATTCCTAAGAAAAAAATGGGGATAATATTCCCTGAGTTCTTGCATGTTGATAAAAAGTTGCCTGAGCCCTTTATATTTGAAAATGACTTTTACTGGATATAAAATACATGGCTTACATATTCATTCTTTCAGTATCTTAAATGTTGCTCAATTTTTTTTCTAGCACAAAACATTACTTCAAAAAGTCTGATGAGGCCCTGGCCAGAGCATCATCCCCATACACCAAGATCTCAGGTTTGATTTGCACATACAAGAAGCAATCAATGAATGTATAAATAAATGCAACAGCAAATCAACATGTCTCTATCTCAATTCAATATATAAAAAAAATTTTAAAGTCTGATGATAATCTAATATTCTTTTCTTTATATCATTTCTTCTGTCTTTACATTGATGTTTTCTGTTGACATAAAATAAACTGCACATATTTAAGGGATATGTGGTATGCAGAATTCTCTGGAGGCACCCAAGATTTCCACCCCGTGGTGTATACATCCTGTTTAGTCCCATCTGCTATGGGCTGAATGTGCCTGCACAAAATTTGTAAGCTGAAGTTTTAACCCCTAATGTGATCATAGGCAGAGAAGTGATTAGGATTTGATTACAACATGAAGAGCGGCCCTCATGATGGGAATAGTGGCCTTGAAAGAGAAGAGGAGGAGAGAGCAAATGGAAAGGCTATGTGAGGACATAGCAAGAAATGGCCATCTGCAAGCCAGGAAGAGAGCTCTTGCCAGGAACCAAATGAGCCTATATCTTGATCTTAGACGTTCAGCCTCCAGAACTGTGAGAGAACAAATTCCTTTTGTTTAAGCCACCTAGTTTATGGTATTTTGTTATGCTAGCTCAGCTAAGACAACTCCTTTGAGTGTCTCAGGGACCTGTGAATTCAGTGGGATCATCACTCCTGTTATCTTGCATAAGACTTCATCAGAAAGACTGGAGAGATTCTCCTGCTTTCATGAAGTTTGCTTCCATGTTGTGAAAGGACCACATGGCTACAGCTAGAACCTGAAGGCAGCCTTTAGGAGCTGAGAGCCCCTGGTTGACAACTGGCAAGATAATGGGGCTCTTAGTCCTATAACCACAAGACACTGATTTCTAAGACCCAGAGTTTCAGTAAGAGCACGGCCCTGGCTGATACCTTGATTTCAGCCTGGTGAGATCCTCACCCATTTAATTTGGGCTTGTACTCCTGACCCATGAAAATGGTGAGATATTAAATTTGTGTTGTTTTAAGCCATTAAGTTTGTGATCATTTGTTATGCAGCAATAGGAAACCAATAGAGTATAATTTGGTCAATTTTGACATATATACACTTTGGAAACCATAAACAAAATCAAGATGAACATATTCATCACCCCTTATATTCCCTATGCCTTTTTGTAATCCATCCCTTCAATCCCATCTCAATCTCTTCTATTCTTAGGCAAGCCTGACCTGCTTTCTGTGATTATAAACTAGTGCCCCAGTGCACAGATTCATGCACATTGAAAGGAAATTAATTAGAAGGTGGCCGGCGGGTTGGGACTGGGCGAGACAGGCCAGACATGCCCTGGAGCCAACCTCCCACAGTCCCTCCCTGGCTGGCTGCACCTGGGGTGGCACCGTGCCTCGAAGGGTGTCTGTGGAGTGAGCAGGTCCTCAGGCAGGTGGGGTCCCTTGGCCTGGCCTGTGGGGATCGGGCCAAAACAGGCTCTCCAATATCCCCTGAGGGGTCCCGGATTGCAAGAGGGTGGTTCTCGGGTGACGCACCCTAGAATCAGGCTCCCTCCTCTCTGGTTCTGGGGTGCATCACCCAAGAACCACCACTCCCAAGTCACTGCAGCTCAGCAGCTCCTGTGTTGAGTGTCTGCCCCCTGGTGGTCAGTGTGCATCATACCTACCGGCTGGTCAGATGGTCAGTTGGTCGGACGATCGCTTAAACTTTTATATATATAGATTAGTAATTTCTAGTCTTTTAAATAATGGGGTCAATGTGGATTCCTGCAACAGAGAGGAATTGACAGAAGATAAGAGGAGAAACAGTCCAGAGATGGAAGATGCTGACGACGCCTTGCCACCTAGCAGTCAGCAGCTGTGCGTTGCAGCAGGTTGCCTAGGACCAAACCAGAGAGGGTCGGACCTTCATTGCCACCATGTGTCCACCATCCAGATATCATTGCTGACATGTACACATAAGGAACTGTTTGACATTGAAACGGGGACTCAGAACTGTTGGACATTGAAATTGGGACTCAAACATTTTTTGTTATTATATGTTTATTTCTAGTCTGCAGAGGCAAGATTTTTTAAAGGAAAGAAATGGGGGAAAAATAGATACAGAGGCAAAGAAGCATTAAACAGACTGTCAAACTACAGCAGGAAGGCAGAGGAGGTTGGTGCGGGGGGACTGTAAGAGATCAACCGAAGGACTTGTACGCATGCATATAAGCATAACCAATGGATACAAGACCCTGTGGGGGGCAGGTAAAGGCATGTACTGGGGAATAGGGGAGGCCGGGGGGGAGGTCAATGGGGAAAAAAAAGGAGACATATGTACTACTATTTGTAATACTTTAAACAATAAAAAAAATAGCTTAGGGTAAAAAAAAATAGGGTTGTGAAAAACATTAAAATAAATAAATAAATAAATAAATAAATAAATAAATAAATAAATGGGTCATATAGTATATATTCTTGTTGATTTGGCTAGTTTTACTCAGCATAATTATTTTGAGATTTACCTGTGTTACATTATATAATCATTTCATTTATGGCTGGGTAGTATTTAGTTGTATATATTACCACAATTGATTCATATATTCAACTGTTGATGTATATTTGAGTTGTTTCCAGTTCTTAGCTATTACACTTAAGATGCTACAAACATTTGTGTGTATGTTTTTGTTGGGACTTATGCTGCCACAGAATAAGTTCACCATGTTTTTTACTTAATATGAATTAGATCTTATAAACTTGCCTCAGTAAGTACATAAAAGTTTACCAAAATACATAGATACCTAAAACCTTACTGACTTTTCTTCAGAAAGTGTTGATAATAAGCAATACTTAGGCTGACTTATACTATCTTTAGCAATTCATACTTATACACACATGCACATTCACACAATTCTTATAGGCATACCTAAGTGACCATTTGCATAATTTTTCTCCACTTATTCTATATTTTAAAATAGCCTTGGTCAGGACAAATAGTAATTACATTTTAAAAAACCAATACTTATATTTGTAAATAAATCTTCTCATTGGGTCTTTATAGGATTGAGGTAATCATGCAGCATGCATTTCTACTTGTCTTGACACAGAGAATAAAATATTGATGTATCAGCATTATTTTTAAATCCCAGCAATCAGACTATGTAATTTAAAAACTAGAGAAAATGTTAAAAATATGAGAGGAGTTATATGTACATAGTTCTCTGTAGAGAAAAGTCATCTTTAACCTTCAAAATGCTTTTCTCTACCAGAAAAAAAACATTTCTAAGAAGATAAGACATTTTGCACTACTGGAATCATTACCAGCTGCTATGATGGTCAGGGTGGGAGATCTTTCCCCCTCTAGATCAGGACAAATGCTTTGTATTTGCAGGAGCAGAATTGCAGAATTGCTTCAACACCTGGGGGCTGAGCCAGATGGTCTGGGTTTGAATCCCAGCTACGTTGCTTGGCCACTAGATTTGTGATTGCTGTGCTTTTGTTTTATCATTTATAAAATCAGTATAAGAGTGCTTATCTCAGGGGGACATTGGAAGGAGTAAAGGTGTTTATACATATGAAGTGTTAGAAAAGTGCTTGGCTCAATATATATTGAACATTGTTATTGAATAAATAAATTCATATACTAAATGAGTCTTTATAACACAGTTCATCTTCTAAAGCTCATTTTTGTCATTAACCTTATAATCATTGTGTTTTAGATCTAACAATGCCTTGAGGAATAATCTATTGCAACTGTTTCAGTTAAATATGAGGAAAGCAAGGTTGAGGAATGTCAAATTACTTGTGCTAAATCATCCAGCTAGCTAGTAATAAAGCTAGGATTTTAACCAAAGTCTTCTAATCTGTATTGTTTGAGAGGAATTGAATAGTCTAATTATAATTGGGCTTACCATCAAAAGAAAATACAAATTTTAAAGTAGGTAATCAAAAGTCTTAAAGGTAATGCATGTTTCACTAAGTAGAACTTCTACTTTGCTCCCCATTTCCTGTCTTCCATATTACTCAGGACATTATATCAGTTATTCATTTTCATGGTTATGGATGCTTTGAAATGCATTTTTAGTTTTTTGTGTAATTTTTAGTTTTTATTGATTGCTGCCAGTGCTCAGAAGAGCAGACATCAGAGCCTGGCTAAAGGACTTGGTGTTTCCTAGGTGATATGAAGTACCATGCAGATAGGTCCTCAACTTCTCTTGCTTCTTTTAGAAAAATAAATGCTACCCAAAGACATTCTAATCAGACAAGTTAATGGAGCACAAAGTAGAAAGGAATATTTCATTTAATGTGATCAAAAGAGGCAAACTGGCTATTTTAGACTTAAAAATGCAGGCATACTTTGTTTTATTATGCTTCACAGGTGTTACATTTTTCACAAATCCCTTCCCCAGTGGAAAGATTACCACCCACTTTATTGAGATACCTACTTTATTACAGTGGACTGGAACTGAACGTGCAATATCTTGGAAGTCTGGCTCTATGAATTTCTTATTTGTGCCCATTAAACCTGTGGTTAAAATATTCATAGCACAGCTTTAATGTTGTTCTACAAATGCCCCTGTCCTAGGAGAAGCAGCTATTCTCAAACAGACCAAAAAAGAGAAAGAAAAGAGCAGAAATGTTACCCCTTAAAAAAAGTCTTGATTTTGTGTGTGTGTGTCAGAGAGAGAGAGAGAGAGAGAGAGAGAGAGAGAGAGACAGACAGACAGACAGAGACAGAAAGAGACAGAGAGAGAGGAGATCAGTCTAAAGTCTAAGTCCATTTTCTGGAAAAATGAATTAAGTGCTAAAAATTCAATAAACATTTATTACCAGTTTATTAGGTGTCAGGCCCTTTACTAGGCATTCAGGATACAGCGATGACTAAGACTGCATATCATGGCCAGGAAGTCTGGGGACCAGGATTCAACTCAGCTCAGCTAACTCCAGAGTGTGTGCCCTTAATCGCTACCTCTTAAAAACTTACTCTACATGAAATGATCATTCATTGTTTTTTTAATTAACAGTAAGAAATAAAATTGTGTTGATGCTTACATACCAACATTGATCATAAAAGTAACAAACATTGCTATCTTGAGATTGTATCTTTAATTATTCAAAACTTCTCAGTGAAACTTGAAAATGACATTGCAATGTGTTATTTTTCTAAGTTATTAGTTGTGTCTCAATTTCCACACTATCTTTCTAATGGGCAATTTAGTGTACTGATTTTTTATTTTTATTAGATGCCTGGTGCATGAAATTCATACACTTGGGGGTAGTCCCTCAGACCGGCCTGCACCCTCTCACAGTCTGGGAGCCCTTGGGGGATGTCTGACTGATGGCTTAGGCCTGTTTCCCGCTGTCAGTCGGACATCCTTAGAGCTGCCGCAAGGGCAAGAGAGGCTCCCGCCACCACACTGCTCTCACCAGCCATAATCCCGGCTTCTGGCTGAGCGGCACTCCCTCTGTGGGAGCTCACTGACCACCAGGGGGCAGCTCCTGCATTGAGTGTCTGCCCCCTGCTGGTCATTGTGAGTCAAATTGACTGGTCGTTCTGTTGTTCAGTCGATTTGCATATTAGTCTTCTATTATATAGGACTAGAGGCCCGGAGCATGAAATTCGTGCACGGGGGAGTGTGTCCCTCAGCCCAGCCTGCACCCTCTCCAATCTGGGACCCCTGGAGGGATGCCCGACTGCCTGTTTAGGCCCGATCCAGGTAGTATCGGGCCTAAATGGGCAGTCGGACAGCCCTCTCACAATCCAGGACTGCTGGCTCCCAACTGCTCGCCTGCCTGCCTTCCTGATTGCCCCTAACCGCTTCTGCCTACCAGCCTGATCACCCCCTAACCACTCCCCTGCCAGCCTGATTGATGCCTAACTGCTCCCCTGCCAGCTTGTTTGCCCCTAACTGCCCTCCCCTGCAGGCCTGGTCACCCCTAACTGCCCTCTCCTGCAGGCCTGGTCCCCTCAACTGCCCTTCCCTGCAGGCCCGGTCGCCCCCAACTTCCCTCCTCTGCTGGCCTGGTCACCCCTAATTGCCCTCCCCTGCAGGCTTGATCTCCCCCAACTGCCCTCCCTTGCAGGCCTGGTTCCTCCCAACTGCCCTTCCCTGCTGGCCATCTTGTGGTGGCCATCTTGTGTCCACATGGGGGAAGTCATCTTTGACCACATGGGGGCAGCCATCTTGTGTGTTGGAGTGATGGTCAGTTTGCATATTAGTCTTTTATTAGATAGGATAGAGGCCTGGTGCATGGGTGGGGCCCGGCTGGTTTGCCCTGAAGGGTGTCCCAGATCAGGGTGGAGTTCCCTTGGGGCATGGGGCAGCCTGGGCGAGGGGCCTGTGGTGGTTTGCAGGCCAGCCACGTCCCCCAGTGATCCAAGTGGCAGCCCTGGGATCTGGGATTTATTTATCTTCTATAATTGAAACTTTGTAGCCTTGAGTGGAGACCAAGACAGGCCAGGGCTGCGGGAGCTTGGCTTCCTCATTGCTGGGGGCAACTCAAGCCTCCTGCTCTCTCCAGCTCTGTGGCTGCCACCATTTTTGTTCGGATTTATTTATCTTCTATAATTGAAACTTTGTAGCCTTAAGTGGAGGCCTGGGCCAGCCAGGGTGTGTGGAAAGCTTGGCTTTCTCCATTGCCGGGGAAACCCAAGCCTCCTGCTTGGTCTGTGGCCGCAGCCATCTTGGTTGGGTTAATTTGCATACTTTCTCCTGATTGGCTGGTGGGCGTGGCTTGTGGGTGTAGCAGAGTGATGGTTAATTTGCATATCGCTCTTTTATTAGATAGGATGATATTAGGTAGATCTTTCCAAGCACTTATTTGGAAAGCCCTAAACCATTCTTGGCCCAAGCTGGGTCCCAGCTCTTTCCTATTGGAGCAAATTGCTTAAGATTATGACACTGGAATGGGTGGCCCTCTGTCCAACTGCCGCTAGCTGTCTCACCTCTAACAAGTGACTTAATTTCTGTTACACCTTCGTTTTTTTAAAAAAATACATTTTTATTTATTTCAGAGAGAAAGAGAGACATAGAAACATCAATGATGAGAAAGAAATATTGACTGGCTGCTTCCTGTATGCCCCCCACTGGGGATAGAGCCTGCAACTCGGGCATGTTCCCTGACCAGGAATTGAACAGTGACCTACTGGTCCATAGGTCAACACTCAACCACTGAGCCATGCTGGCCAGCCACAACTCAGTTTTTTCATCTGTAAAATATTATATACCTCATAGAGATATCATTTACCCCAAATTATTATTTACCTTATACATTTATAAGTAAAGTACCATTTACCTCAAGTTTGATGTTAGATTGCATTCAATCAATGTCAGGTACTGTTATAAAATGAAGGGGGCAGGCCAGGAAGTTTTGAGGTCGAATGTAGAATCTCTGACCCTGGTGACAAAGAAGCTTTCACCAGTAGGCTATAGGGTATCTCATACTATTTAGATTTTTATAAATTCAGCTGGAGTCTTCTATGTTGGAACATTCTGAATATTGTGTCCAAACAGCGGTCTCCTCCCTCTGCTTAGGACTGATTGTATTGTTCTGCTTTCACTGCCTTCTTGTTGCAAGATAATAAAAGTGAAAACTGTGAGGTTAACCATGAGATGCCATTTCCCTAAGACAATCATCAGGAAGGCTAGAGTTCTGGTCATCATCCCTTCACTCAGTGCTCCTCCTGGCACATTGCGTTGCTTCCTTATAAAAAGGTCCAGTGAGAACAAGTCATTTCTTTAGTACATGCAAAACATTTATGGGAGAGGCTCCCATGAATCTTTCTGGTGTGTAAGAATGGGGTAATAAAACCTAGGGTTTGGAACTCACTTTGATTCTCATCTTCTCTGCAGAACTTTGTGAAAGTCCCTATGTCAAAATTCAGATAGGCTGATTCAGGGAGACCTTCTTTAATTTGGAGGTTGCTATTTTTTTTTTCTAAACTAAGATTTTTCACAGGACTTCATATAATTTTCCCAGCTTTTCTGGTATAAACCATCTGCGGTCATTTCGCGGAGTCTCTAGGTCATGGGAAAGTTCTGTGTTCCCTGCATAGCCCATATACAAGTCCTGCTCACCATAGCCACTTTTCAGTAGTAAATAGCTCCACTTATCTCTAAGGAATTTAGAGGGACTCACAATGCCAAACTTGTTGCTGTGTGAAAAATTTTTACAATGCTTGTACATTTAAATAACTCAGTTGTCAGTTTTTAAGACGAGTTTTGCCTCTTTCTCAAAGAAACAGGCTCTTATAGAACCTCTGTTAGAAAATGAAAGTTTTCAAATGCTCTTTTTGATATGTTAGGAGTATATTTGTTGGTTTTCCAGATACCTTATAACTTTAAAACAACCATTGAAAGGATAGAGCATATGAAGTGTAATGTCAAGCATTTGTCGTCATCATCTCTTGATTATGTCACGTCCAGTCCTGCCTGTTTCTTCTCAGGTCTTGATCACTTCTCTTTTCTCATTAGACAAATTCTTATCTTCCTTCAAGACCCAGCCCTGGCCCAACCAGTGTGGCTCAGTGGTTGTGTCGACCTATGAACCAAGAGGTCATGGTTTGATTTCCAGTCAGGGTATATGCCTGGGTTGAGGCTCAAACCTTAGTGGGGGCATGCAGGAGGCAGCCAGTCAATGATTCATCATTGATGTTTCCATCTCTCTATCCCTCTCCCTTCCTCTCTGAAATAAAAATAAATAAATAAATAAATAAATAAATAAATAAATAAATAACCCAGCCCTGGCACCTTCCTTGACTACTGTAACCCACAAAATACAAATTATTCTCTATTTTGATTCTGAACATAGCCTGTCTTACATATCTGAATTTCCTTTTATGTATAAGCTTGTCTGGAGTGAAACTATAAGCACCTTGAGGATAGGAGGACTATCTCATATAGTTCTACTGAAGTCCAGACATATGCCTGGTGGCTGCAAACATGTCACTTTAAATAACAATTTCTAAAAATAGCAATAATGCACCTTTTGGATATTCTGGGCAACACCAAGATAATAAAGCAAATCTGAAATAATAAAAAAATTGCAAGTAATATATTTGTCTTTTGTTTTGTCATTTTGTTTTTCTGTGAAAACGTGTGTGTGAACAAATAACCCATCATGAATTTTCTGTTATGAATATTATCCAAATGCACAATCTTGATATCCATTATTTATTTAACCAATTGCCTATTGGTCATTTAAGTTGTTTTGATTTTATTTTTTAAAATGTTTTCATAAAAATCTGTATATCTTTCTTCCAGAAAATATTTACCAATTTATAATTCCAACAACCTATCATAACGCTTGTTCACTTCTTTTTTGCAGCTCTAGGCATTGTCATTATATATACATACCTATTTTTAAAAAATATATAGGCGAAGGTTTTCATATTATTTTAATTACAATCTTTGTTTATTAGGGAGGTTAGCAATTTCCTATGTTTAAAGGACATATAAATTCTTTCTTTTGTGAATTGCCTATTTGTGATTCTCTCCCAACTTGATTTGGTGTATGACATGTGGTTCTCAGGTTCATAAGAACTCATTATATATTAAAAACATCATTTGAATCCATACATAGTATAAATAATTTTCCATTTTAGTGTTTACCTTTTAATTTTGATAATGGAATGTCTTGATACTACTTGCAAATAATTGAATTTAATAATTTTTCATGCATTTTCCATATAAAGCATTGAAAATATTTCTTTACTTTTTTTCCTAATTTTGATTTTTCTACTTAAAAGTTTTAATATTTAACTTTATAATTAACTTGGAATTACTTGTTTTTTTCCTTTCAAATAATTTATTAATTTCCCAGAACTATTTATTGAATAATCTTTTTAAAATTTATTATACATATACATATTTATTCCATAATTTTTACTGATCACAAATTTTCATACTGATCACACATGTATCATACACTAATCCTATCTAATAAAAGAGTAATATGCAAATTGACTGTCACTCCAAGACACAAGATGGCCGCCCCCATGTGGTCAAAGATGGGTGCCCCCATGTGGTCAAAGATGGCTGCCCCCATGTGGACACAAGATGGCCACCACAAGATGGCCAGCAGGGGAGGGCAGTTATGGGCAACCAGGCCTTCAGAGGAGGGTAGTTGGGGGGAACCAGGCCTGTAGGGGAGGGCAGTTGGGGGGAACCAGGCTGGCAAGGGGAGGCAGTTAGAGGTGACTGGGACAGCAGGGGAGGGTGGTTGCAGGCGAGCAGGACTTCAAGGGAGGACAGTTAGGGGTGACCAGGCAGGCAGGTGAGGGCAGTTAGGGGGACCAGGCTGGCAGGGGAGGACAGTTAGGGGCAATCGGGCTGGCAGGGGAGCAGTTAGGCGTCGATCAGGCTGCCAGGGGAGTGGTTAGGGGGTGATCAGGCTGGCAGGCAGAAGCGGTTAGGGGCAATCAGGAAGGCAGGCAGGCGAGCAGTTGGGAGCCAGCAGTCCTGGATTGTGAGAGGTATGTCTGACTGCCCTTGAGGGGTTCCAGATTGGAGAAGGTGCAGGCTGGGCTGAGGGACACCCCACCATCCCATGCACGAATTTCATGCACTGGGCCTCTAGTTTCTTATATAACTATTTTGGGGCTCCCTATTATATTCCATTAATCTGTTCATTCTTATTCTAGTTCCACAGTTTTGAATATTATAGCTTTATAACAAATTTTAACATCTAGTAAAATAAAATCCTCATGTTGCTATTTTGTCCTTTATACAAGTTCATTAGTTGTTCTTACCCATTCAGTCTCATAGACGTTTAAAATGATTTGCCAAGTTAAAAATATCTGTGGGATTTTACATAGCATTGAACTCAGCCTTAGGACTGTTTGAGACGCACAAACAGAACACTCCATAGTACTCAGCATGTTCTTTTTCAAGTCAGACTAACGTTCTTCCCATGCTGGGAGCTAACTACTGCCAGGCTGCACCCTAGTCCAAGCGCACAAGAGATAGGGTGTGCAACTGGTGGTCACTTATATCTGCAAAGCACATTTCCTGAAGAGACTTTCCGAAGTAGCTCTCACAGCTCCTATTGTACTTATCTGCTGCTTTTCCTTAGAACACTGACACGAGTGTTTTCTCATCAATAAATCTCAACCAATTATTTTAATCCCGATATTTTTCTTTTTTGCACACTGGTGGCCCCTAGTAAGCCAATGTTTACTAACATATACAGTAAATATCTCAAACAATTTTTATATTAGAAAGAGGTTTAAAAATTTATCATGGGAAAATTGCCTTAAAAGCTAGTTGTGACACTGTAATGAGAAACAACAAAAACTAGTTTTCACTCATCTAAACCTCCTTATCTGTCTATTGTTTTTGGGTTTCATTCAGTTTTTCGTTGTCTCAAATGCATGTGTCCTTGTTTCTGGTGGGAATTTTTGCTATGTGAGATGTGTCTTTCTCTTCCTTTGGGATTTGGATTATCCCAGAAACATCTTTTCTCTTGTTTTCCCATAAATTCTGCTCCTCAGATGACTGTTCATGTTTGGTTTCACAAACATCTGAATGAAATTTGTTTCTTTTCCTTTAGAAATATGTATTGTAAACTGAGTGTACTTTTTTTTTTTAGAAAAGTTCAAGGTGACAATTCAGGGCCTAGCAGATGTAGAATTTTTATGTTCACGGTAAGTGCAAGAAGAGTAGCCCTTATTTTCAAAACTGTTCGTGGGGAACAGCATCTTGAGATGAGAAAGAAATTAAATTAATTTGACTAATTCTATGTATTTATTTATTTGATTTTTTATCAACAATTTTGAAACAAAGACTGTCTATTATTAAGACAGAGAATTTTTCTTAATATGTATTTTATGTTCTTATCAGAATAATAATCTAATAATAAAAATATCTAACTGATGGTGGCTGTGGATGGTTATAAGGTGTTGATTTGCAGAAGCATTTTATGTTTTAGGAATGCATTATAGTCTTTGAAAATTTTCTGCATTTTTATGACAATTAGGAAAATAAAAATTAATGACATTTCATAATAACTTCTATCAGAAACACCAGGAGGATGCTTTTAAGATATAATTTAGGAACATGTAGATGAGGTGACATAACTTCAGTAAGTAAACATTTTAATTTAGTTTCAGGACAAGCTATAAAATTGAAAATTTTTATGCTAGTATAAAATTAAACTTGAGCAAATTACAGACCCTGGCATTTTCATTAGAATGCATCTTTGGAAGCAATGCCACCATCAGTGACACTGGAAACATGGCAGTAAGATGGGTTGCTGAGAACCATATACTTTTCCTTTGTTTTGAGCTAACAACTTTAGAGTTTCAAGGAAGTGGGATTCTAATGGTATTTAAAACAATATTCCACAGGAAACCTCTACATAAGGATCCATATAAACTCGCAGTCATGATGTACATTTGAGAACCTGAGATATGTGTATCTTCTATGGTATGTGATACCAGAAACAATGATTTTTTCCTTTAAAGGGTAAACAATTCACTTAGATGGATGGATTGCTATTCTGAATACTTAATTTTAGTATTGTTTTATTTTAAAACATTAAACATAGATTAGATTTTTCAAATTTGATTCAGATGCAATGCAATTTTTTAAAAAAAGAAAATGTTATTCATCTAAGACAAGAAAAAGCTAAAGGAGTTTATTATCACCAAAATTACAAGAAATGTTCAAGGGACTTTTTTAAGAAGAGAAAACAAATTTTAAAAATTTGAATAATAAAATGACAATAATTACATATATATTAATAATTACTTTAAATGTAAATGGTTAAATGCTCTAATCAAAAGCAATAGGGTGGCTGAATGGAAAAAACAACAACAACAAGACCCTTACATTTGCCATCTACAGAAGACTCCAGATTGAAAAACACACACAGACTGAAAGTAAAGGGTTGGAAAAACATATTTCATGAAAATGGAAATGAAAAGAAAAGAAAAGCTGGTTTAGCAATGTTTATACCAAACAAAATAGACTTTAAAACAAAGGCTATAACAAGAAACAAAGAAGGACCCAGCAATTCCACTTCTGGGTATTTATCCAAAAAAGCCAAAACAGTGCATTGAAAAGACATATGCATCCATATGTTCATTGAGGCATTATTTACAATAGTGAAGATGTGAAAGCAGCTTTAGTGGCCTTCAATAGATGAATGGATAAAGGAAGGGTGCATATATACAACTAGAGGCCTGGTGCACACAATTCGTGCGTTTGTGTGTGTGTGTGTGTGTGTGTGTGTGTGTATGTGTTCTTCAGCCCAGCCTGCACCCTCTCCAATCTGGGTCCCCTTGAGGGATGTCCGACTGCCTGTTTAGCCAGGACTGCTGGCTCACAACTGCTTGCCTGCCTGCCAGCCTGAATGCCCCTAACCACTTCTGCCTGCCAGCCTGATCACCCCTAACTGCTTCTGCCTGCCAGCCTGATCAACACCTAACTGCTCCCCTGCCAGCCTGATTGACGCCTAACTGCCCTCCCCTGCCAGCCCGATTGCCCCTAACTGCCCTCCCCTGCAGGCCTGGTCCCCCCCAACTGTCCTCCCCTGCTGGCCATCTTGTGGTGGCCATCTTGTGTCCACTTGGGGGCGGCCATCTTTGACCACATGGGGGCAGCCATCTTGTGTGTTGGAGTGACGGCCAATTTGCATATTACCTCTTTATTATATAGGATGTAATATGACTCAGCCACAAAAAAGAATGAAATCATCCCACCTGCAACAACATGGATGGACCTAGAAGGTACTGTGTTGTGTGAAATAAGTCAGACAGAGAAAGACAAATGCCATATGATTTCACTTATATGTGGAATCTAAAAAGCAAAATAAATGAACAAACAAAACAGAAACAAACTCATAGATACAGAGAAAATTTTGATGGTTGCTAGGTGGGAAGGGTTTGGGGAAACTGGGCAAAAAAGGGAAAGAGATTAAGAAGTATAAATTGATAGTTACAAGATAGTCATGGGGATGTAAAGTATAGCATAGGGAATATAGCCAATAATATTGTAATAACTGTATGGTGTCAGATGGGTACTAGATTTATTGAGATTATCACTTTATAAGCTATATAAATGTCTAATCACTATGTTGTACACCTGAAACTAGTATACAGTTGCATGTCAACTGTAATTGAAAAATAATATTTAAAAATTATTTAGATCAATCAAAATTCAGTTTCTTAAAAAAAAAAAGTGCAACTTTTGCTAGCCATGAAGAAAAAAAAAAGAATATGCAGTTCAGTGATGTGCCTAACCACAAAAATGCAAAGAATTGATTTTATATTTTTATAAGGAAAATCTACCAGTGATCACTAGATGTTTTTCATTCTTTTCAATATTTCCGAAGTAGAAACTGCTGAAAATTCTACCCAAACATGAAGAATTACCTCTTAAATGCCAGATGATTTCACTTATATGTGAAACATATAGCATTTAAGTGATAAACATATTGTCATTTGTTACTGATCAACCCATGGCAGAATATCACAGAAAGAGATTAAACAATTATACAATATGGAATATTTATTTTAAAATTTTAATTGACCATTTACTATTAAACCGAGATTTTTTTGCCAACAAGGAGTTTACATTCTAGAGGGAAGGTTTAGGAGATAAATAGGTACCATACAAGGCAGGTATTGACAAACTATGGCTCAGAGACCAAATTTGGCCCATTGGGTATTTGTGTAAATATAGTTTTATGAGAACACAATCATGCCCATTCTTTGCATATTACCTATGGCTGCTTTTTCAGTAAAATAGCAGCATTAAGTAGTGTGGCAGAGATAAGACCTTGGGCCCCCAAAGCCTAAAATATTTACTCTCTGGCCTTTTACTGAACAATTGGTTGACATTTGGTACAATGTGTTGGTGGCAAAAAGTTATTTTATTTTTAAAATATTTTTATTGATTTCAGAGATAAAGGGAGATGGAGAGAGACAGAAACATCAATGATAACAAAGGATCATTGATAGGCTGCCTCCTGCATGCCCCACCCCCCCTTAGTGGGGATCGAGCCCACAACCTGGGCATGTGCCCTGGACCTGAATCGAATCTGGGACCCTTTAGTCCACAGGCCGACCCTCTACCCACTGAGCCAAACCAGCTAGTATGGCAATAAGTTATTTTTAAAAGGCAGGAAAAATTTTCATATAGAGTGATTAGGAAGTGGTTTCTGAAAAGGTAATATCTGAGCTGAAGTAAAGTGAGGAAGATAGCCCTGCAAATTTGAGAGAAAAGAATCCAGACAAAGAGAATAGGAAGTGCAAATGAAATTGGAGTATGTTTGTCATATCTGAGGAACTGCAAGGAGTCAAAACAGAAAGGCTAGAATAAGGGGGGAAGTGGCAAGAGGGGGAGTCAGAGATAGCAAAGGGGCAGATAATGAAAGGCCTTGTCTATTTGTATAGTGACTGCTTTTCTTTTTCTTTATTGATTAAGGTATTACATATGTGTCCTTTTCCCCCCATATCTCCCCCATTCCCCCAATCGTGCCCTCACCCCCCTGGTGTCTGTGCCCATGCATACAAGTCCTTTGGTTGATCTCTCTCCTTACCCCCACCCTCCCCTGCCTTCCCTCTGAGGTTTGATGATCTGATTGATGCTTCTCTGTCTCTGGATCTGTTTTTGTTCACCAGTTTATATTGTTCATTATATTCCACAAATGAGTGAGATCATGTGATATTTATCTTTCTCTGACTGGCTTATTTCGCTTAGCATAATGCTCTTCAGTTCCATCCATGCTGTTGCAAATGGTAGGAGTTTCTTCCTTTTTACAGCAGTGTAGTATTCCATTGTGTAGATGTACCACATTTTTCTAATCCACTCATCTGCTGATGGGCACTTTGGCTGTTTCCAAATCTTAGCTATTGTAAATTGTGCTGTTATGAACATAGGGGTGCATATATCCTTTCTGATTGGTGTTTCTAGTTTCTTGGGATATATTCCTAGAAGTTGGATCACTGGGTCAAATGGGAATTCCATTTTTAGTTTTTTGAGGAAACCATACTGTTCTCCACAGTGGCTGCACCAGTCTGCATTCCCACCAGCAGTGCACAAGGGTTCCTTTTTCTCCACATCCTCGCCTGCACTTGTCATTTGTTGATTTGTTGACGATAGCCATCCTGACAGGTGAGAAATGGTACCGCATTGTCGTTTCGATTTGCATCTCTCAGATGATTAGTGACTTTGAGCATGTTTTCATATGTCTCTTGGCCTTCCTTATGTCCTCTTTCAAAAAGTATCTATTCAGGTCCGTTGCCCATTTTTTTTATTTGGTTGTTTATCTTTCTTTTGTTGAATTGTATGAGTTCCCTGTAAATGTTGGAGATTAAACCCTTATTGGAGATAACATTCATTGGCAAATATGTTCTCCCATGCAGTGGGCTTTCTTGTCATTTTATTGATGGTTTCTTTTGCTGTGCAAAAGCTTTTTATTTTGATGTAGTCCCATTTGTTTATTTTCTCTTTCGTTTCCATTGCCCTAGAAGTTGTATTGGTGAAGATATTGCTTCAGCATATGTCTGAGATTTTGCTGCCTGTGGATTCCTCTAAGATTTTTATGGTTTCCTGACTTACATTTAAGTAGTGACTTTGCTTTTAATCTAAGTGAGACTGAGGTACTAGAGATGAGGAATTACATGATATGTCTTATTAGAGGCCTGGTGCACGAATTCGTGCATGGGTGGGGTCCCTCAGCCTGGCTGGCGATCCGGGTCAATTGGGGCTATCTCACCCAGTCCTGATCAGGGCTGATGGGGGCTGGCTGGCTAAGGATGGACTGTGGAAGGTTGGCTTGCCAGGGAGGGACCGCAGGAGGGCTCCAGGGTGTGTCTAGCCCAGGGGTGGGCAAACTTTTTGACTCGAGGGCCACAATGGGTTCTTAAACTGGACCGGAGGGCCAGAACAAAAGCATGGATGGAGTGTTTGTGTGAACTAATATAAATTCAAAGTAAAGGAGCGGAGGGGAGAGCAAGAGAACCCTCCACTCTTTCGGCTCCGCGGGCCGGATAGAACAGCCGAACGGGCCGAATCTGGCCTGTGGGCTGTAGTTTGCCCACGGCTGGTCTAGCCCATCCTGCCCAGTCCTGATCGTCCATTGGTTGGACCCCAGCAGCAAGCTAACCTACCTGTAGGACTATCTGTCCCCTGGTTGTCAGTGCACATAATAACATAATAGTGACTGGTTGATTGGTCAATCAAACCGTTGACCGATCGGTCGGACACTTAGCATATTAGGCATATATATATATATATATATATATATATATATATATATATATATTTTTTTTTTAAAGAAAATGTCCAGCTGTAGGTAGAGAGTCATTGGAGGGGAACAGAGGTGAAGCAGTAAGCTCATTTAGAAGGCTAAATTGCGACAGTCCAGGTGGGTGACAATAGTGGCTTAGACCAGGGTGATGGTGGTAGGGGAAGTAAAAATTAGTGGATTTAAAATACATATTCAAAGAAGAGTCAGCAGGATTTGCTGATGGACTTGATGTGATGTGGGAGAAAAAAGGATGGCTAAGAATGACTCTAAGATTTTTGTTCCAAGCAAATGAAAGAACTAAGATGCAATTTTTCTGAGATGTGGCCCACTAGAGGAATAGCAGGTTGTGTTGGAAAGAATGGAGTATTTATTTATTTATATCTTTTCATAGCTCTTATTTTTAATTTAACAAATCAAGGGGTAGAGATTTTTTTTTTAAATTGAAAAAAAAAAAGAAACAATAAGTGAAGACATCAGAAGCAATTTCGAGAGCAGCAGCTGACAGTTAATTCTTATCTCACACCATGGCTTCTAATCAACCTCAAGACACTTTACTTCATCTCTGCCTCATCTTTCTTTTCCTCATCAGCGTCTTATGACTCTTCCACTCACTAGTCCAGGTGCATCAATGTGGGCCTCATCGATGGCACCCAAAGCTGCCAAGAGTTTGTTTTTGCATACAACGATTTTGAGATGGCTACTGGCATCAAAGTAACCATGTTGTGTAGGTAGCTAGATACCTGAGATGAGTTCAGGGAAGTACCCTGAACTGAGGACAAAACATTGGGAATCACTTTGGTATAGAAACTGCAAACCATGAGCCTGACCGGGATGACTTGGGAGTAAGTGCAAAAAGACAAAAAAAAGTGTAGAAATTCAAGGATTCCAAATTTCACGTGTAAGATAGTGAAGTCGAACCAGTAAAGAGACTGAAAAGATGGCACCCAAAAGGCAAGAAGGAAACCAAAAAATGTGCTGTCCTAGGAGCCAAGTGAAAAAGTTGACTGAAGATGGAAGGAGTTATGCATTGCCTCAAATGTTGCTGAGGTCAAAATGAAGATTAAGACCTTCAGTTTGGGAAATGAGAGGGTCATTTGGGATAATGTAAAAAGCTGTTTCAGTATAAAGACAATAGCCCAATTAAGAGTGGGTTCCAGAAAAAAATGGGGTATTCAGGGAAATAATGTAATCATGGAGCAAATGAAGAATAAGGAACTCTTGTGATAATTTTTTTTTGATAAATTCAATCAAATACTAGGCAGTTGCTAGAGGGAGGTATGGGGTCAAGGTAAGATTTTTTTTAAAAAAAGTAGGAACTATTATCACACTATGTTTGTATGCTAATGGAAATAATCTCTAAAAAAGAGGAACATTACCAAATGAGGTCCATAAGTGAGAGGAGTTGAATTTAGTGTGTAAGTGAAAGAGGTGGTCATACTTAAGAGCACAGAAGGTTCATCCACAGAAGAGGAGGAAAGATCAAGTATCTGAACACACAAAAACATGGTGTGGTAGACCCATGTGGATGTTTTCTTGCAATTTGATACATATTTTTCAGCAGAATAAGAATCTAGGTCACCAGTTCAGAGTTAGTGGCTGAGGGAATGAATTAGGGAAATGAGTAGAATTGCCTGGTGGCATTAAAGAATTCTTGAGGTTGTTGGGTATTTAGCTAAATTTGAAATTTTGCCAGAGGACTGCTATGGAGAGGAAAATGGGGCATAGTGTGTGTAAGGGAATAATGATACTGATGAATTCTAGAATCTAAGGTAGATAAGAACAAAGTGAAAATACAAGGTGGGTAAGGGACTGTGAAGAGGTTGTAGAATAATTGGAGATTCAAAGACAGGTGCAAATAAAGTTGAGTAATGGTTAGAGTCAGGGACAAAAATAAATGATCTTGAAAGATAGGTTATGGTGGTTAGAAAGATGTGCACTTGAAATTGAGCTTGGGGAATGCTGCAATTATTAGTAAAACATATGTGGGTGGTGTAATTTTACCAGAGGTGACTTAGGCAGTATAAAGGACAACCACAATTCAAAGAAGGAGGCAAAAATCTGAAAAGACAAGATATTCAAAGGATTATCCATCTGGATATGGAAGCCACCAAGAATTATGGCAATAATTGTTTTGAAGGGACCGTTTCTAACATCTTAAGGAATGAGGGGAGGGTCCTGGAGGTCCACAGATGAGTGCAATAAGAGGGGTAGTGAGTAATATAGTCTAATGACATGAGCTTGGAGTTTTGTAGATTCAGCCTAGAGAACACTAAAAGTTCATAAATATTCCCAAGTTTTGCTGCATTAGAATTACATGGGAGCTTTAAAATCCATGGATTCTCTGATCAGGGCCCATACCAATTAAATCAGAATGTTTGGGGTAAGAACACAACATGATTATGTCTTTCCAGATTCCTAGGTAATTTCAATGTCAGCAAAGTGTGGCAATCACTGCAATAGTGTCACCCTATATGGTATAATTTGGTGAGAATTAACATAGGACAAATTGATCTTGGCTGAAAGACAGATTAATTCTGAAAATATCTCTATGTAAATGGGAACAGGAAATGAAAACAACATCGAGAACAATAACAAAAACAGCTGTTGGAAATCAGCCGGAAATGGTGAGGTTATTATGATAAGAAAGTTGACAATTTGAGAATTTGAGGGGGTGCTCTAGTTTAGATGATTAGCTTTGATATTCATGTGGCCTTGTGCCAGATACTTAATTTTACCCATACTGTCCTCATTTGTAAAAGGGAATAAAAATATATACCTTGTAGCATTGACAGAATATGAATGTCCTTGGCAGAAGTCTCTTAATAAATACAAATGCCTCCACTGAAAACATTTTTGTATATTCTTCATAAAGGCCTGTGTAATATTCCTTTGTTACAGAACTTTTTGTGTACTTTTCATATATATATGTATACAGTTTGTAACATATAATTTGTAATATATGTGTGTATGTATATTTCTATCATCTATTTATCTACCAAATAAGATCACAAGACAATAAGCAATCTGCATGGTGCATATTTTGAGTTTTGCCAGGCTGAAACCAGTTTCATTACTCTTTACTTAAAGTCATGGTGTGATAAAACATGACTGTAGCAAACTCCTCATCTCTTGCCTTTGACAGGACTGTAAGTGGTATTTCTAAAGAAGGGAGAGAGGAAAGAATTCATTACTTGTCTTCCAGCTTCACTGTCTGTTTACTGGTTAAAATTACAGTGAGGAGTAAGTCAGGAATGGGGCTAAGTTTTAGTTGTATTGTTTTTTACTTAATCTCTCTGAATTTTCTTTTAGGCTCTTGAGATAATGCATAAATTAGTAACTGGCCCATAGTCAGGGTTAGTACGTGTTTCATAAATAATCCCTACCACTATTTATCATTTAGAACCATTTTATTTTATTTTATTTTATTTTATTTTATTTTATTTTATTTTATTTTATTTTATTTTATTTTTATTGTTTGAAGTATTACAGGGAAGTCAGTATTACTATTAGAAGAATTAAAAGTAATGTGTAAAAAATATTAAAACTTTTTAATATTAGAAGAATTAGTATTTCATGATTTTTGACAATTTGTCAGACACCTTGTTTACTCAGGATATGAAGATTGCAAGGACAGGTACTGAATTTCCTCTGATAAAAAGCCTGGCAGGAAGTTGACAAAAATTGACAAGATGGATTGCTCCAAAAGGGGTAGAAGTTATTTAAGATGTGAGCACCACTATCTAAAGACCTATCTAGGCAAATGCGTGTTTGTTTTTTCTTGAGCCAATGACCTATTGTTCTTTCTTACAATTTGCTGACTGTGATCTTTGCTCAAGAGTGATCACAGCGAGCCAGTTTTGCAGGATTCAAAAGCAGCCTTCCAGTGGTGATGAGCCAATGGCAACATACTGCAATACTCGCAGGAAATCCACTGCTTTTATGGTTGAAACAGGCCCTCCAAAAGTATCTTTAAAAGCATCGTGTTATTTCACACGAAGCTATTAAACTGTCCACATGAGAAAGAGACCTTTACTCCAAAGGTCTCTTTGGTCCCTTTCACTTTGATTTTTCTGGCTATTAAAACATGTATAAATTCACTTTGAAATTCTCAAGTCTCGTAAAAGGCCCAGAAAATTTCAGATCAGCTAACAAAAACCCAATTAAGCAGTCCCTTGGCACAGTTCCCTAACACTTAACAAGTTTTTCTGGGTCATAAATTAAACAGGCCCTTGCAGAAGTTTAAACAGCTTATTTGGGGGGTGGTCTTTGACAACATGAGCCTGAGAAGTGTTATGTTAATTTGGGGCAAAGTGTGATTTAATGCCTTTTCTAATTTTTTTCTTAAATTACCAAAACCTTGTATTTCACAGTTACTTGATATGCACCGATGCTAATGTATTCTTGGTAGATTAATGTATTGCCATTGTGAGAAAGTGAGTTTTTTCAAAGTCATGCAGAAAAGAGAAATACAAGTTAAATTTCTGCATCTTAAGAAAATTGATTGATTGATTGATTGATTTGAGAGAGAGAGAGGAAGGGAAAGAAGGAGAGAATCATTGATTTGTTGTTCCACTTATTCATGCATTTATTGACTGATTCTTTGTATGTGCTCTGAACCGAGATCAAACCCAAAACCTTGGCATATCAGGAGAATGCTCAAACCAACTGAACTACCTGGCCTTTTCTTATAAAGACCTAAAAACTTACATTCATTTATCCTTTGCACCAATTCAAGTCATATTGTTTCTAACTAATTTATTAATGGTGTGATATTTGGCAAATTACCTAACTCATTGAGCATCTTAGCCTTTTTGGAATAACTTTAAATACTGAATTGAAATGATGTCAGTAAAATGCATAGCACTGAATAGTTACTCAATAAACATTTATTCCTCCTCACTAAATTTAGGCCTTATCCAATGGACCATGACTAGAAAAGTACAGGCACCTTGCTGAATCCGTTTGCTCAGTTATTTAACACACAGCCTCTGCACCCAGTTCTTTTTTTCAGAAAGCTAAAAAGAACTTGACTGCTGTAGGTGAGCTCTCCCTCTGCATTCCTACTCACCTAATGGTGGGAACCTTTTCAAATCCATTAAGTGTGTTGCAGGTTGGGGTCCCTGAGAAACAAACTCTAAGACAAAGATCAGGAAGCAGCGAGATTTTAGAGTGTTCTTAGGATCAATGCTTGTGAAGAGATCAAGCAAGACTGGGTGGAGGAAAAATTGAAGCTTCAAGACAATTTCAACAGAAGCCTCAGCCAACCCTATGGGAAGTTCTATAGGACACTTCACAGCCACCCTGAGTTGAGATGAGAGGGATGGGGATTTCGAGCTTCATGCCAAGTCTTTGAGTATAGGCCATCCTCAAAAAGAACTTGATTTGGACAAGAAGGCTCTCTTCAGCTGAGGCACTATTCAAAGGAGGCTGACCCTAGAGGCTGTCTATTGGTAGTGGGGTAATAAGACCTTCATCATCGCAAGAGGATCTGAGTGACATACCATAGCATTCACTAGTGTCTGGGCCTGTGCCAGGAGGGTTCTGAAAGCCTGGAATGCCTTCAAAGAGCAAACAGTGTGACTGACAGCTGGGGCCATGACTGCTAAAGTGAGCAGATACGGTTCCTTATGGACATGTGTTTATTCTGATGCAAACAAGCACCAATAGATATTTATCCATTTGAGTAACCAATGATAATGAAATAGACAAGATTTAATATTCATGAGTGAAAGGACATAAAGCATTTGTGGGTGATGGAAAGAGCACTACCACTGAATAGGTAGCAACAAACATTTCTTGATTGAGTAAGTGTAAGTGAGGGAGAAGTTGCTGAGTTCCCACTATTACTGAAGGTGGCATTGAGGAGTTAGTTGGTCTTCTAGCCAGGGGGGCTTAGGGAAGGAAGCAGTAGCTATAATAAAAAGAGCTAATCCATGTTTTAGCATATATATTTGGCCTAGAAGTTCCCAATAGGAAATATAAAGTTGTTTAAGAGAACTGAGATTGAAGAAATCATGAGAGAGGTCTTCTGTAGGTTTAAATTATAAAAGAAGGGAAACATTGGGAAGTGACTGGTTGAAACACTTTAATCATGAGATTATAAGGAAAGTATCTGGGTATTACAGGCCAAGTACGGCAGATAGAAGTTAAATTAACTGTGGTAATAATGGCGAATGAGCAGAAGTTATAGACAGGAAGAATTTAGAAATTTTTTAGAGAGGCATAGTTGAATTTTCCTACTTGGAAAATAAAGTATATAGGGCTTCAAATCGGTTGGGTTCTAGTCAGTTAGCATGTAACTATGAAGATGGAATTTTGAAACAAAATGTATTCTCCCCCCTTCTTTTTCTAATAACAGCAGGATAAAAAATACCGATTCAGAAATGGCTCTGAAGATCACTGATTCTCTGCTTTTCCATTTTACAAGTGAGAAAAGCAAAGTGCAGAAAAATGAACAAGTTGCCATGGCAGCAGGGGAGTAGTACAAGTGAGGGCCTCTGGCTCCTTCACCATTTCTCCTTGATGCAAAGGCAAGAATGCAGGTCATTTACAAAATCAGACTGTGGTACCACATCTACAAGGACATACTAAAAAATTAAACAAGTAAAACTATTTAATGCTAACCCTATTCCACTATCATATGTACTTGGGCTCTATCCTGGGTTCCAGTCAGAACCAGCTGATGGGCTTTTCAAAATATATATATTTCAGACTATATTTTCTAAAGTTCCACAAGTGGTTTTGTTGCTAGAAAGAATGGTTTAGAATGTAAGTATCTTAACAAAATGTAAAAGTAATAAATCAAGGATATTATACTCAACAAGAAAAATTGCATTATGCATGTAAAAAACCAAGTGGAATGTGTTCTATACGTATATTTGTGCATTCTCTGAAATCCTTTGCTTGCATGAAGTTATTTACAAAAATCCTAGCTCTATTGGGACACTTTCCAGACAGACACAGATTGGCTGCTTCTATGGGAGACTAGAGAGGGCATACATTTCACAACTGTGCCAGTGTAAAATATTACACTTACCAAATATTTAAAATAGTGTATTAATGCAAAAACAACATATACTAAGAACAGCCCAGTTATTGGTGAAGTTTAAAGATGTGTAAGGTTTTCTCATATTTTATATTTGGCAGTTATATGAGTCAGTGTTCCAACAGTAAACAAATGGCACAATCAGATTAGGATAATGTGAGGGTGGTTTAATACAGGTTCTGTTTACATGGGTGTGAGCAGGGTGCAGAGAGACCACGGAGGACAGTGCATTCAACCTGGCTAGGATCAGCAGAACCATTATCATTCTTTACTCCATAGGAATGAGGGGAAGGAGAAGTTCCTAGAATGGAGACAAAGATCATAGAGAAAACCACCTTAAGAGGAACAATGACCTTTGGTCAAGGGACACAACCAATTCAAGGTGTACCACAAGGAAGGGGGCAGCAGGCAAATATATACCCTGACCTCACTCTCCTCTCTTCCTCCAGTCTCATGTCACAACTCTCCGTTGGCCAATCCCAGTAAGAAGTCAGAGTCTGAGGGAGTTGAGGGTGCAGGAAGTAAATCCAGGGACAAAAGGAAGGTATGAGGGGGAGAAACTGAGGCCTATCATATCTATTGATAACACCAGTACTTTGTCATCAGACATTTACAGAGTATTTACTTTGTGTCAGGCTCTGTTCCTAGTCATTGGGAACACACGGATGCATAATACTGAGTCCCTTAGATAAAGAGGCTCACAGGTTAGAAGGAGAGGATCACAAATGAAAGCAAGAGTGAAAATTGCATGTAGTGGGAGGTTAAAATTCCAAATGAATGACAAAACTTTTGAAGAACCATTTCAGTAACTGCTCTTAAAGGGTATTTTCCTCCAAAGATTCCCTGAAGATAACAGGAAATCCACTTCCAAGAAGAACCTGGAATCTGATGGGGGAGCAGGGAGAACAACAATATCAGGATATGACACCAAGGCCTGATAACAAGGAGTGCAGTGGATAACAGTGTCTAGTTAAAGAAATGCTGAAGCAATATGGCTATTACCCTAAATCTAGGAAGATCTGTGTGTTTATGTGTATAGAGTGGGGTGCACACTTAATGTGGGGGTGTCAGGATGCAAGAAGGACAAGAGAAGATAAGTATTTACAGCAAACTTAAAGTCTGTGTCAAATGTCATCAAGGAGAACTTCTTTAGGGAAATTCCATGTGTAATTCCGATGCCAGTGGGGCCTTCCCTGATCCTTCTGTTTGTGCAGTATATCTTTTCCCCCATGACAATCTGTGCCAAGAACCCACTTCCTTCACCAGTCTCTACACACACACACACACACACACACACACACACACACACACATTCAATCACATCAATTTCTCAAGAAAGCCATTTACAAAAATCTTGTCATATCTTTTATAAATTCTACAGGACATTTTGTTAAGATGGTGTGGGGGATGATTATAAAAGTGTCCCACAATGCAATCTGCCCTCATGCTTAGCTTCTCCCTTCTTTCTCCTCATTTCTTTTTTATTTTTCTTTCCAGATTCTTCCCAGCCACTTTATTTCCTTCTATCATAGTTAATCTTGTAAAAAGTAGAGGTTCTCAAATATCAGCATTATCATAATCACCTAGAGCAGTGGTCGGCAAACTCATTAGTCAACAGAGACAAATATTAATAGTCCAACGATCGAAATTTCTTTAGAGAGCCAAATTTTTTAAACTTAAACTTCTTCTAACACCACTTCTTCAAAATATACTTGCCCAGGCCATGGTATTTTTGTGGAAGAGCCACACTCAAGGGGCCAAAGAGCCGCATGTGGCTCGTGAGGCGCAGTTTGCTGACCACTGACCTAGAGCATTTGTTAGAACACAGGTTTCAGGGGGCCCAAGGGTTTTAATTTCTAACAAGTTCCCAGATGATGCCGATGCTGCTGGCTTGGGGACCACACTTTGAGTGCCATGCTTTAAGGTATAGTACAACATATCTCTGATAAACATTTTAATTTTCAGGTGATTTCATTTCTCTATTGATGTCACAAGGACAGGTATAGATGGATGGTTTCAGAATGACAGCTTCAGTAACTTTGGGGAAGAATGTCTCTTGTCACTAGACTGAATTTAGCTGCCTGCTCTGGCTGTCTTGGAAATATTGCTCCAGGGCATGGCTCCTTCTCTAATTGAAACCTACATAAAGCCAAATCATAACATATTCCTTGATTTAGTTAGTTATGTGAGAATTGAGGAAGGATAGCAATGGGCTGGAGACCATTACACCATTTTTAATATTAGCCCAGCACTTGTTAGTACTAACTACTATTTGAAATAACTCATATGTATACTTTTATTTCTAAAAATAGACCTTCAGCCTGAAAGCCAATGTTGAACATTAAAGAGATAGCAAAAGGCACCAAAAATGTCTTTCAATGTTCAAGTTACACTTTGATGTACCATATTTTATTTAACAAACAAGAGGCCTGGTGCACAAATTCATGCACGGGTGGGGTCTGGCTGGCCAGCCCCAATCAGGGTCATCAGGGCTGGGCTGACTGTGGAGAGTTTGCCTTGCTGCCCCCGCCCCCAATTGGGCTGGTTGGCCAGCCGCAGTGTGCATCACAGTGACCGGTCGTTCTGGTCATTCCAGTTGCTTGGCGCATATATATATATATATATATATATATATATATATATATATATAATCCTAGTATATGTAGAACATTTCCATGTCCTGGAAGGAAATATAATATTTTGAGGAGGAAACAAACAAGTATGCATAAAACAAAATAGAATGAACAAATGATAGAAAGGAAAACATTGCACTTATACAGAGTGAGGAAATAGCTGACCTCAAAGTACCTAGCTGAATCTGATTCTATAATTTGTGCAACACGTAAGTCTTTCATTTTTGATAAGTGTTTGGGATAGAAGAGTAATCAGATGAGAAGCACTGACCCAGGGATAAAACTGGGATCTAATGGCCTGTGTCAGCTGCACGTGTGTCTACCTACAAGTAACAGTATACAGCCAACAATGGAAGGAAGGAAGGAAGGAAGGAAGGAAGGAAGGAAGGAAGGAAGGAAGGAAGGAAGGAAGAGAAGGAGGGAGGAAGGAAGGAAGGGAGGAAGAAAAGGAGGGAGGGAGGGAGGGAGGGAGGGAGGGAGGGAGGAAGGAAGGAAGGAAGGAAGGGAGGGAGGAAGAAAGGGAGGAAGGGAGAAAGAAAGGGAGGGAGGAAGAAAGGAAGGGAGGAAGGAGCCCTGGTTAGGTAGCTCATTTGGTTAGAGGTTCAATCCCCAGTCAAGAAGCAACCAATGAATGTATAAATAAGTGGAGCAACAAATTAATGTCTCTCCCTCTCCATTTCTCTCTTTAAAATCAATAAATAAAAATTTAAAAGAGAAAGACTTATTTTTTTTTTTCATAACAAGATCTCTAAGAGTAGGTAGTGGATAGTGGTTCAATAGTTCAATTTCATTGCTGAGATCTCTGTGGGTTGTTTTGTTTTTTAGATTTTCCCTTCTGGTTTTAAGATGGCAACTATAAGTTCTACCAGCCTTCTGTCCACCTTCAGGGCAGGAAGAAAGGAGGAATTAAAATTCTGGTCAAGCTGGTTCTTTGTTTCCTTCTGTGAAAGGTTGAAAACACACATTCCCCAAAACCTCCTAGAAGAATTTAATTTACATAATATTGTCCATGCATCATATGGCTGGTTCTAGCTGCAAGGAAAGACGAACAATTATTTAGCCAAGTACATACTCACCTCAAGCAAAATCAGGCTTCTACTACCAAGGGGAAAAATAGGCAAACAAACATGTCTGTCCCAGGAAGGTATCCTGGGAAGCTGCTTATTACTACCATCAGGCCCCTGCCTGATCCTGCTCTCCTATCACAATTAACAGTTGGGGATGAGGAGAATATAGTTAACATCCCAAGCTTTAGCATCCTGTAACTCTATGGTGTAGTATTCATTTTGATACTTATAAGCTGTGTGACCATGAAGCTACTTGCCTTCTCTGAGCTTAAATTTTCATAACTGAAGATCATATTACCTTTATTCCCAGGGTATTGGTGATTTTACAATCTGGCATATAGTGACTGCTACATAAATTAGAAACTTAGAGTTTTAGTTGCTGAGATATATTCCAGGGAAGCAAAAGAAGGAATGTCTCCAGAAGGGCTGCAGAAAAGGATCACATGTGATTCAGGAATAATGATAGGCTAACCCAGCGGTCGGCAAACTCATTAGTCAACAGAGCCAAATATCAACAGTACAACGACTGAAATTTCTTTTGAGACCAAATTTTTTTTAAACTTAAACTTCTTCTAACGCCACTTCTTCAAAATAGACTCGCTCAGGCCGTGGTATTTTGTGGAAGAGCCACACTCAAGGGGCCAAAGAGCCGCATGTGGCTTGCGAGCCGCAGTTTGCCGATCACGGGGCTAACCCATAGCTTGTTACAGTCGCTCAAACTATTATAGTTGTATACATGAGCAAATTCTTTCCAGTCTACTTTTAGCCTGGTACTGTTCACACTCCTAAATTTTACAGACTTGAGCATTTACACGAGCCAATGAAAGTGAACTGTAACTCAGCAAATGTAAGTAGGAGAGGTTTAATATACTATCATAACGTGAGTGCAGTAAGCTGTTGGATTTTTCTCAGTTGTGTTCTCTTCCTTGTGAAATACAGATTCTCTTCCTGATTCAATTCACTTAATTGACTGTAGAATTTTTGCTTGATATTATGAAAAATAAGTGCTATATTTATCTTGATGTTGCAGACTGGCAGTGAAGACTGAATGGTTTGTGCCAACTGCCATGATAAAACAGCAGCACCATTATTGTGGAACTTGCAGAAGTAACTGAGGTTGAAACCAAGGGACTGGCAGAAATGCACTGTGTCAGAGCTCATGGGCTCTCAGAGCTGCTGGGAGCTAAAGGCGTTCATTGTTGAGGCCACGAATTCGGTACTGAAGAGGACAAAGTTGAAGCCATACTTATTGGGCAGAATAGGATCAGGGGTTGAGGGGATGCATTCCAAGTATATGTCACAGCAGCCTCGAGGGGCTGTGGTGGCACCTGGTGCTCTGAAACCACTTAACTTCCACGGCAGCAGCATCTGCTCCTCTGTCCTTTGTTGAGGGCCCCCATTGCCATTAGGAAAAAAATGGCTTTCCTCCCCATGTCACCTCTTAAAACTCATCTTGATTAGCCCAACGAACTTTTCCTTTTCACTGAATACATACTGGGGAACAGCTGCTATGTGCAAGGCACTGTTCTAGGCAATTTGAACTTGCTGTTCCCTCTTCCTGGAATGCATATTCTTCCCATATTTGCATGGTTCACCACTTTAAGTCTCTTCTATTTTAAGTCTTTAATTCAAATACTAGAGGCCCGGTGCACGAAATTCGTGCACGGGGCGGGGGTGTCCCTCAGCCCAGACTGCACCCTCTCCAATCTAAACGGGCAGTCGGACATCCCTCTCACAATCCAGGACTGCTGGCTCCCAACTGCTCGCCTGCCTGCCTTCCTGATTGTCAATTTGCATATTACTCTTTTATTAGATAGGATAGAGGCCTGGTGTACAGGTGGGGGCCAGCTGGTTTGCCCTGAAGGGTGTCCTGGATCAGGGTGGGGGTTCCCTTGGGGCATGGGGTGGCCTGGGCGAGGGGCCTGTGGTGGTTTGCAGGCCGGCCACACCCCGCGACGACAAAGAATACATTCCTCTTGACAGACCTCCTATTCAGTGTTTTGTGTATAAAAGGCATTATGCAGTTAATAAACTTGCTGCAGTCTCTCGATGACCAGTAGTCCTCCCGATCCTGCTCTCCTGTCTTTCTTTCTTTTCTCAATTCCCACATCCCTACCTCAGCCCAGTTCAACCTGTCAGGCTGGCCCTGGCACAGAGCGATGGTTAATTTGCATATTACTTTTTTATTAGATAGGACTAGAGGCCCAGTGCATGAAATTCGTGCACTGGGGGGGGGTGTCTCTCAGCCCAGTGGGATCATGCCTAAACTGGCAGTTGGACATCTCTCTCACAATCCGGGACTGCTGGCTCACAACCGCTTGCCTGCCTGCCTGCCTGATTGCCCCTAACTGCTTCTGCCTGCCCGCCATCACCCCCTAACCACTCCCCTGCCAGCCTTATCAATGCTTAATTGCTCCCCTGCTGGCCTGTTTGCCCCCAACTGCCCTCCCCTGCAGGCCTGGTCCCCCCCAACTGCCCTCCCCTGCCGGCCTGATTGCTTCTAACTGCCTCTGCCTCGGCCCCCACCACCGTGGCTTTGTCTGGAAGGAAGGCAGGACGACTGGAAGATGTCTGGTTGACTCAGTCTAATTAGCATATTACCCTTTTATTAGTATAGATAATGTTCACAGTGAGCCTTTACTGGTCTGGATCATGAAAATTGTACCTCTTTACTCCCCAGCTTTTCCTCTCAACCTTTCCTACCTTTTATTCCATACCACACACCACCTTCAAATATGCTATGAGATTCACTTAGTTGTGTTGCCTACATTTTCTGAGTAGGAGGTATCATACGGGTTTTTGTTTGCCCTGTTGGTTTGTTTTTAATCTGTTCTATTACTTTTGTACTCCTAGTGCTTAGAAGACTGCCTGGCACTTGGGAAACTCCCAATAAGTATTCATGTATTTATTTTAAAAATATTTATTGTTGAAAGTATTACATATTTCTCATTTCCCCCCAAATGACCCCTTCTAACCACCTATACCCCCACCCCAGGCCTTCATCACACTATTGTCTGTGCCCATGGGTTATGCATATATGCATACAAGTTCTTTGGTTGATCTCTTCCCACCCTCCACGCACCCGCCGCCTTTCCTCTGAGATTCCACAGTCTGCTCCATGCTTCTATGTCTCCGCATCTACTTTGTTCACGGGTTTATTTTGTTCATCAAATTCCACATATGAGTGAGATCATGTGATACTTGTCTTTCCCTGAATGGCTTATTGAATGAAATAAATACACCCCAAACAAATCGCTTTGCAACCCACACAGACTTCAGCGTTTTAAACAGCCTGGGCAGGGACTATTCTGTTTATCTGGACTCTGTACACTCTACTTTGACTCTCGTCTTGATATTGGTCCTTTTGTGGGTAGAACCAGGTAAGCAGCATCTTCAGAATATGATCTGAACTGAATATGATTCGAACTGTGTGTATGTGTCCTTGTTATACTCTCTGGACGTACAGATGGGTCTTCTTGGTTCTTGCAGTTGCCTGCGTAGAAGAGATACATTAATTGGTTTCCACACTCACTTTTAAAACACTAGCCCTAGCCCATCTTTCTCATTTCTACCCTCTGTTGTCACCTCATCTCAACAGCAAGGGCAGATCCACCATGAAACTAATGAAATTTAAGTTTCTGTGACCCATATCTATTAAATATACATATTATTATATTAAAGGGAACCTCAAATTATGTAAGTTTCCAGAACCACAAACTTGCTTCCACTTCTGCTCAACAGCTATGCCCTTTTTAATTCAATGGCTCCTAGTCCTAGCCAGTTTTGCTCAGTGGTTAGAGAGTTGGCCTGGGGACCAAAGGGTCCTGTATTCAATTCTGGTCAAGGGCATGTAACTTGGCTGAAGTTCCTCCCCAGCGTGGGCCCTGGTCAGGTAAACAATCTATGTCTCTTTCACATCGATGTTTTTCCCTCTCTCTTCTACTGTCTAAAAATCAATGGGAAAATATCTTCGGGTGAGAATTAAAAAATAATAATAATAATAATAAATAAAATAAAAATGAGTGGCTCCTAAATGAAGAATTTGTCTCTCATGGAGTTCCCCCCAATTCTCAGGTTTTAGTTCTCAAAAATCATAAACAAAATGAATACTTTTTTTCTCATGGGGTTTCACTGTAGATAATTCTAAAATACGTTAGCTCTGTTTTTCCAGCATGGTAAACTTGGACAATGTGGGAACTTGATAATTACTATGTTATTTAAATAAATACGGTATTAGATAATAATGCTCATTCACTGTTATGGAGGGTTTACTAAGGTCCCTGTCTTTTGTATTTACATACATTAACTAATTTAATTCTCATGACAACTCTGCATTATCCCCATTTCATTGATGAGAAAACAAAGGTCCAAGGATATTATATGTTAGTCAAAGCCTAAATATCACCTAATTTCTATGAGGATAAATAAAGAAAATTTGTGTATTGTATCACAGTGCAGGCTTCTAATCTCAAAGTTGACTACTTACTAAGACTTTTGGCATTCTTTGGAAAGGTGACAACACAAAAAATATCCGTGGTTCTTGGTTTTCTGGTTTCTTGAGCCAGGGTGACATTTATCTCTATATGATCACATACAAAAATTTACCCTGAGAGGAAAAACAATGAGGAAAAGATCATCTTACTGTCTTACTATTCCTATTCATAAAACAACACCAGTGATCATGAAGGCAAGAAGAATGAGACACCAGGCATGATTTGCTTTTCATTACATCATGCAATAAAATGTTTTATAAATACCACTGATAAAAATGTGCATTCCCATGATTACTAAATATTAAAAATCTGCTTTAAAATTCAGTCAGTGACTAATTCTGGACTGGATTAATAACATGTATTGACAATCTTTATGATGATGATTTCTGGTATCTCTTAATTTTTTATTGCTAAGAAAGTAAATCAACACCAAAAGTTATGCCTGTGAAATTCACACCATTTTTTTTAGCTGTTATGATTTATGATTTGGTTGTTTGTGTGTCTGGCTTAAATTGTGAGTCCAATAGCTGGGATCCTATTCTCTGGATGTGTTGCCTAATCCTAAGAGTACTGTTGGCTCTCAGCAAACAATAAATTATTTTAGTCATAACCCCTAACATTCTTGTCTAGACAGTCTTCCATGTGGAACAGTTATTCTTGTTTCATATTTTCATCCATAATAGCAGAATGAATTTTGAGGTTTATATGCAGATTTTTAAAACATTATACCTTTTTAAAATAACCAAGTCTGAACCATTCTGGGCACCATATTGAATAACAAGAAACATTTTAGAAAAATCTCTAATTCGTTTAGAGGATTTCAATAGTAATTTTCTTTTTTCATTTTACTTTTCACATGCAGTTTATATTCAATATTATTTTGTATTAGTTTCAGGTGTACAGTGAAGTGGTTAGATGATCATACATTTTGCAAAATGTTTCCCCTGATATTTCCAGTACAAACCTGCTACCATATGTAGTTATTACAATATAATTGACTATATTCCTTATGCTGTACTTTACTTCCCCATGATTATTTTGTTACTACCAATTTGTACTTAATCCTTTCACCCTTTCCACCCAGTTTCCCAAACCCCCTCCCCTGTGAGAGTACTTTTTATACCAACCAGGTTTTAACACATGGAGGTATAGAAATATGGGGATAAGCAGTTGCTGTCTCTCCCTGTTAATTCTGTTTAATGATTAATGCCGGGGCTACCCCCAAATAACTATCTTCTGTTATTTAAACAAGAATTCCGTTTCATTAAAAGCCATGCCAATCAGTTTTATGCAATCTTTGGATTTCAGAATTATTGATTTGTATTTCCAAAGGCAGGGAGTTCTTCCTTAGGAATAACTTCTTTATTCTTCCTATATGTTAAAGACTAGTTAAGCAGAACTATGAGATGTAAAGATATAATTAATTAAAATACAGTTATCATTTATATCTGTGACTGTCAAACAAGGCATGGCAACTTTAAGAGGAACAGGGTCATGCATGCCAGCCACATACAGTATGGTGCCAACCACTTACAGATGATCCAACTCAGCAAACTAGAGTATAGGTCCTAACCTAGTGATCATCGATAAGTTCTGCAACTCTAAGCATAAATGATGTGCAATGAAACTAATTTTAACACAGGCTGACTGATTGATATACACAAGGGTTAAATTCCCAAAGGCATCTCATCAACATCACCATGAAATGATGGCATTCAGGGACCTGCTGTACTGTTAGAATTCAGCTGGTACCCGCAGTCATCTTCTGGGTTCCTGTCTGTTTTACTTTCATTTTTCCTTATCTTTTTTTAAATGAATGATGTGGCTTTCAAAATAGAAATATATTTGAAACTGATTTTGTGAAATATATTCTGATTAATTCAGTTCTTGAGAAAACTTGGATAACATTACTTGGTAGCTTCCATTGCTGGTAGCATTGATTTTCAGTAAAATGTTGCCTCAATCCCCAATATGAAAAATGGATAAAATTACATCTGTTTACTTGGAGAAGGCTGATTTGGGACCCCATCCACCTGATCACCACTTGGACACTGCAGTAATGTTTGAAGATCAGTATGTTTCTCTTCAAAACTACTGGCCTTTATTGGATGAATTCTCAACTCCTTCATTATCTCGACCTTGCCTTAATCTCATTTCCTACTTCACCCTTGTTGTTTTTTATGCTTTGACAACTTCGAATGTTGTCATTTCTAGGACCATTGTGAGATTTCATGTTGCAATTCACTTGCATAAGCTATTCTTACAGACTAGAATGCCTGCCCCTTTTATTTTGATTCTTCCCTTTTTCCCAACTTTGTTATACCTCTCTGAAGCCTATCCTGACTTCCCCAAGAATACAGAGATGTACCTGTATTTATGGTTCCATAATATACATCTTAGCAGTTATTGCACAATTCTATACTTGTGGATTGTATGGATGTCCACTCCTGGGGCATAATCTCCTTCAAGTTAGCTCTGTATCTTTTGATCTTTTCACCTCTGGTCCTTGACTCTTTGTAGTTGATTACTGAATATGTATATAATAAATTAATGAAATAAAAGTTAATTTGACACCAATTAAAACTTATTGTTTTATTTAATATAGTTATAGTTGTATACTTTCTAGGTTGTAGTATTCCAGGTTGGCCCCAACTGAAAATATTGTTCATGAAATCTTATGTGAAAAGCAAAGGCTCTCCTACTGTACTGAATGGAAGCTGCTGTGACAGAGGAACTATGGGTAGACTATTTTCTATCAGTGGAAAAATTTTTGATCCAAATGCATACATTTTTGATTTTGGAAGTAAACATCCCAGAAAAAAACAACAATGTTTTTGGTGCTTCCTTGCTCATTGGGCTCCAGAAGCCAATTCCTTTAATTCACTTAGTAAATGATCCTTCTATTTTAACATGAAAGTCTTGATTTGAACTTCAGCAGAGGGCAAAAAAGATAAACAGCCAAGATAGGTCATGTGAGGACAGGAAACTTGGCTGAATAGTTCTCGTTCTCTGGAGTTTGATCAATATCTGTAGGTGAAAATAACTCTTATTGGGTCATTAAAATGCTTAGGGGCTAGTTTCAAGTTTTCTGCTTTTCCAACTTCCTGGAAATATAAAGATTTAGTAATTATATAATAGTGGTTTTTAAAAATAGAATATGGATTTTTTTTAAAAAGAGTTATTTGGAAATCACAAAAGTCTTGGAACACTCATGATCTTTATCCTCACAAGCATATGAACAAATATCGATCACATAGCACAGTCACTTAAGGACTATCGAATTTCACTCATAGATTTGGTTTGCTGGTTTTCTTCCACATTCCTTCCTCGATGCCAGAAAAACCCCACTTGGCTCCAGTAATTCCAAATTATTCCAGCAACTTCTTAAGATTGATAAATATTACACTCAAAACCTCTAAAGGCTAAGAGGGATAATAATTAATAAATTATAGCTCATATATTGTAACAAGTGTTTGTTATGAATTCTAGCTTAATTATAAAGTTTTTTTTAACCTAACATTTTCAAAACTGATTGTTGTATAAAGTAAAGGCTTTTACAGGATTTTTAGCTCTGAGTAAATAAAATAGTTTAGAATTATTATTAAAATAAAACACTTGAGGTCACAGTTCATCTCTATATAGTGTCCATATGTTACCATATGATCTTACAACAGTCCTGTGAGGTAATATTATTTTAATGCTCTAGATATTTCAAAAAGTATGTTTACATTTTACAAATTTGTTCTTGCAAAGTTTCTTAATTACTTCTCTGATTGAACTGCAAGGGATTCTAGAATCTCTGGTTTTATTAGTTTTGAGATGCTCTTATTCATTATCTTTTCAAATATTGCTTTTGATAATTTTATCTTTCATCTTTCTCTGGAGGTCTCAATACTAGTATTGTTACTTGTTAAACTCTTACTCTATCCTCTATGTCTAATAGCTTCTGTTTTAGGTTTTCCTTTTATTTGTCTTTTCGGCACTTCATTATGGAATTATAGATGTTTTTCTTCTGATCACTCTCTGTTCTCTGATTTTCTCCTCTCTTTTTCTCACCTGCTGCTATACCCCTTGGTTGTGTTATTCATTGAAATTTAAACCATTATTGTATCTATCCATTTCCAAGTCACTGCTGAAATTTTTAATATCATTTCCTTGAATCAAATGAGTTGACTCATTCCTCAGTATCCTCAGGACTTTATTACAGGAACTCTGGTGGATACCAAAATTTGCTAATGCTCAAATCTGTTACATAAAATTGCATATTTGCATATAACCTATGCACACATAATCTATGCACATCTATTTTGTAATTCTTTTAAAAAACTTATTAATTTCATTGATTTTTAAAATTATTTTCTATTCTCTATTTAATTTATCTCTGCTGTAATTTTATTATTTCCTTCCTTTTGCTAGCTTGGAATTTAGTATGCTACTCTCTAGTTTCTTGAGGTGTAAAGTTAGGTTGTTAATTTTAGATCTTGTTCTTAATGTAAACATTTATAACTATGACGATCCTTTTTGGCACTGCTTTTGCTGCATATTACAGGTTTTGGTATATTGTGTTTTCATTTTCACTTGTCTCAAGGTATTTTTTCATCTCCCTGTGGCTTTTTTTTTTTAACCCATTGTTTATGCAAGAGTGTGATGTTTGATTTTCACAAATATGTAGCAATTTCAATTTTCCTTCTACTATTGGGTTTATTATTTTATTCCATTGTTTTAAAAAAGGACACTTTGTATGATTTCAAACTCAAATTTGTTAAGACTTGTTTTGGCCTGACATGTCTGTCCTAAAGCAGTGGTCGGCAAACTCATTAGTCAACAGAGCCAAATATCAACAGTACAATGATTGAAATTTCTTTTGAGAGCCAAATTTTTTAAACTTAAACTTCTTCTAACGCCACTTCTTCAAAATAGCCTCGCCCAGGCCGTGGTATTTTGTGGAAGAGCCACACTCAAGGGGCCAAAGAGCCGCATGTGGCTTGCAAGCCGCAGTTTGCCGACCACTGTCCTAAAGGATATCCCATGTGCACTTGAGAAGAATGTATATTCTGTTGCTGTTGGGTAGAAGTCATATATATAGCATATATATGACTATTTCCTTATTTATTTTTTTGTCTGTTATTGAAAGTGAGACCTTTAAGCCTTTTATAGTTACTGTATTGTTGTATATTTCTCCTTTAATTCTGTCATAGTTTGCTTCATATACATATTTAGAATCTCTGAGATTTGGTGCATAAATATTTACAGTTTTATATCTTCATAGTGAATTGAATCCCTTTATTGCTATGTAATGACCTTCTTTGTCGCTCATAAAAATCTATTTTGTCTGGTATGGCCACCCCTGCCCTCTTTTGCTTGCCATGTATAGCAAAAGACATTCGTGCACAGAGGGTGTGTCCCTCAGCCCAGCCTGCACCCTCTCCAATCTGGGACCCCTCAAGGGATGTCCGACTGCCCATTTAGGCCCGATCCCTCTCACAATCCAGGACTGCTGGCTCCCAACTGCTCGCCTGACTGCCTTCCTGATTGCCCCTAACTGCTTCTGCCTGCCAGCCTGATCACCCCTAACCACTCCCCTGCCAGCCTGATTGATGCCTAACTGCCCTCCCCTGCAGGCCTGGTCATCCCTAACTGCCCTCCCCTGTAGGCCTGGTCCCCCATCAACTGCTCTCCCCTGCAGGCCTGGGTCCCCCCCAACTGCCCTTCCCTGCAGGCCCAGTTGCCCCCAACTTCCCTCCTCTGCTGGCCTGGTCACCCTTAACTTCCCTCCCCTGCAGTCTTGATCGCCCACATCTGCCCTCCCTTGCAGGCCTGGTCTCTCCCAACTACCCTCCCCTGCTGGCCATCTTGTGGTGGCCATCTTGTGTCCACATGGGGGCAGCCATCTTTGACCACATGGGGGCAGCCATCTTGTGTGTTGGAGTGATGGTCAATTTGCATATTACTCTTTTATTAGATAGGATATGTATCTTTAAATATATTTTTATTGATTTCAGAGAGGAAGGGAGAGGGAGAGAGGGATAGAAAGATTAATGATGAGAGAGAATCATTGATTGGCTGCCTCCCGCATGCCCCCTACTGGGGATTGAGCCTGCAACCCAGGCACGTGCCCTTGACTGGAATAGAACCAAGGACCCTTCAGTCTGCAGGCCAATGCTCTATCCACGGAGCCAAACCAGCTAGGGCTGCTATATATTTTCCCACCCTTTTACTTTCAGTTTGTGTCTGTCCTTAGTTTTAAAGTGAGTCTCATAGATAGCATCCTGAATCACATTTTTAATACATTCAGCCGATCTCTCTTCTGATTTATATTTAAATATTTTACATTATTACATATTAAAATATATTTATTTTATATTTAAAATAATTACTGATAAGGAAGGACTTACCATTGCTATTTTGTCTGCATGTCTTGTATTGTTTTTTTGTTTTCCTTTATTGATGAAGGTATTACATATATGTCCTTATCCCCCCATTGCCCCCCCACCCCCTTCACTCATGCCCTCACCCCCCCTGGTGTCTGTGTCCATTGGTTAGGCTTATATGCATGCATACAAGTCCTTTGGTTGTCTTGTAGTTGTTTTGTCCCTCCTTTCTTTTCTAACTGTCTTCCTTTGCTTTTGTTATTTATTGTAGTTATAAGCCTTGGTTCTCTTCTCATTTCCTTTTTGTGTTTATTATATAGGTAGTTTCTTTGTGGTTATCATTGAAATTACATAAAATATCTTAAAATTTTAGCATTATATTTTAAATTAATAACAAATTAACTTTAATTGTGTACCATAATTTCACTCCTAGTCCAACTGGTTGAGCATCGACCTATGAACCAGGAGGTCAGGTTCGATTCCCGGTCAGGACACATGCCCAGGTTGCAGGCTCAACCCCCAGTGAAGGGTATGCAGGAGGCAGCCAATCAATAATTCTCTCTCATCATGATGTTTCTGTCTCTCTCTCCATCTCCCTTCCTCTATGAAGTCAATAAAAATATATTTATTTTAAAAATTTTTACTCCTTTATAGTTCAATGACTTGACTTTGTTATTGATGTGACAAATTACATTTTAATATATTGTATACCCATTTATATAATTTATATATTTATAGTTATTTTTCTGTATTTGTCACTTAAATTGTATGTACCCAAATTAACAAAATATAAGTTCCTATATTTCTTCATGTATTTACTTTTACAGAGAACTTTATATTTTCATATGGCTTCATGTTGCTGTCTACCATCCTTTGTTTCAACTTGAAGGACTTTGTTTAGCATTTCTGGTAAAGCAGTTCTGATGGTAAGGAATTCCTTTAGCTTTTGTTTTTCTGGGAAGCTCTTAATTACTTTTAAAAAATTTTTGAAGTACAGTTTTTCTGGATACAGTATTCCTGGATGACAGGCTTTTGTTGTTGTTTCTCAGCACTTTGAATATATCATTCTACTTCCTCTGGTCTGGCAAGTTTTCTGTTGAAAAATCCATTGGTAATCTTCTAGACACTTCCTTGGATATGAGAAATTGGTTGAGTATTGCTGTTTTCAAGATTCTCTCTTTGTCTTTGACTTTTGGCAGTTTGTGTCTCAGTGTGGTTCTCTATGGGTTTATCCTCATTGGAGAATTTTTAAAAGCCTTTTAGATTTGTATGTCCATTTCTTTCCTCGAATTTTCCAAGTTTTCAACTATTATTTCTTTAAATAAGCTTTCTGCCCTTTCTCTCTTTCTTATCTTTCTGGGATTCCCATAATTCATATGTTGGCCCACATGATGGTGTCATATAAGTCCTGTAAGCTCTCTTCAGTTTCCTTCTTTTTTTTTTTCCATTTTGCTCTTGACTCAATGATTTCAGATGAATTGTCTTACAATTCATTGATTCTTCCTTCTGCCTGGTAAGTTCGATGTTGAATCTCTCTAGTGAATTTTTCACTTCAATTGTAATTTTCAGCTCCAGAATATTTCTGTTTGGTACTTTTTAATAATGTCTATATCTTTCTTGATATCCTCATTTTGTCCATACATCATTTTCTTGATTTCTTTTGGTTGTCTACATTCTTCTTAGCTCATTGAACATTGGTTTGGCAGTTATTTTACATTCTCTGTCAGGCAGCTCATAGATCTGAATTTCTTAAGAGTCAGTTTCTTTGGTTTTATTTTGTCCCATTGATTAAACCACATTTTCCTTTTTTTTTTTTTTTTTTTTTTTTTTATGTCTCTTATCCTTTGCTGATATTTGGACATTTGAAAAAAAATGCCTCTGTTAGTTTTTTTATACTGTCTTCCTACAGGAGAAGACCTTTACCAATCAGCCTGGATAGAGATATCAGGACCTTTTAAACATTTCTGGTCTCTTGCTCACCTAGTCATTTGCATGTGGAACTGCAGCTCAAATGTGCCTATGTGCTAGACTGTTTTTAGTGGCTTTCAAATTATGCCACCAGTCCAGTCAGAAGAGACAGAAATGTCCCTGAGGCATCCCCCAGACAAGCCAGAACCTTAGATGCATGGCCCACTCTTTTGTTTCCATCCTGAGGAGGAAGCCACATTACAGTTCACTTCCTCCAAAGTGTGCTGCATCAGCATTATGCCACATAGGGGGAGGGGCATGGATTGATGTGCAAAACTCACAAAAATTTCTATCCATGTTTATTGAAATCCCTACTTGATTTTACATTGCTATAGCTTCTCAATGGGTATCTAGAGTTCTCATAAAAGTATTTCACTCTGTGTTTGTTAACTCAGCATGTTTATGAAGAAAGGAGGGCCTGGAGCTTCCTAGTCTGCCATACTGCTTATGTCATTATATGAGACTAGAGGCCCGATGTACGAAATTCGTGCCTGGGGGTGTGTGTCCCTCAGCCCAGTCTGCATGCTCTCCAATCTGGGACCCCTCGAGGGATGTCCAACTGCCCGTTTAGGCCCTATCCCAGTAGGATCGGACCTAAACGGGCAGTCAGACATCCCTCTCACAATCCAGGACTGCTCGCTCCCAACTGCTTGCCTGCCTGCCTTCCTGATTGCCCCTAACTGCTTCTGCCTGCCAGCCTGATCACCCCCTAACCACACCCCCACCAGCCTGATTGATGCCTAACTGCTCCCATGCCAGCCTATTTGCCCCAAACTTCCCTCCCCTGCCAGCCTGGTCACCCCTAACTGTCCTTCCCTGCCAGCCTGGTCACCCCTAACTGCCCTCCCCTGCAGGCCTGGTTTCCCCCCCAACTGCCCTCTCCTGCAGGCCTGGTTCCCCACAACTGCTCTCCCCTGCAGGCCTAGGTTCCCCCCCAACTGCCCTTCCCTGCAGGCTTGATCGCCCCCAACTGCCCTCCCTTACAGGCCCGGTCCCTCCCAAATGCCCTCCCCTGCTGGCCTGATCGCCCACAACTGCCCTCCCTTGCAGGCCTAGTCCCTCCCAACTGCCCTCCCCTGCTGGCCATCTTGTGGCAGCCATCTTGTGTCCACATGAGGGCAGTCATCTTTGACCACATGGGGGCAGCCATCTTGTGTGTTGGAGTGATGGTCAATTTGCATATTACTCTTTTATTAGATAAGATTATGTTTTGTAAAGTGAATGACCACCTCAGATTTGCTTTGTAAATCCCTATTTTTTTTTTTTTGCTAATTTTTCACACAATTGAATATGGTATCATGAGATTCTCATTGCTGCCTGCTCTTTGTATTTCTCTGGAGAATCTATACCCATATTAATAGTAGTGTCTTAGTATAGTACTTTACCAGTACATTTATCTGCTGTCTTTACATATTGTAAACTACAAGTGAACTTGCTAGCCAATAGCTTCTATGTCAAGCTGCATGTTCTACCCATTTAGGAAAACCTCTCTTACATTAAAGTTACAACTGCAAATTAGTTTCTAATGCAAACTTTTTTTACTGAACTTTTATTTTTCAAAGTTTATGAAAGGCAGTCGGTTGTCTTCTACTATTACTTTTTAAGTAGATATAAACATGCCTTAAGTGATAGATTCCTGGTTGGGTCCTTTCCAAACTTATTTGGTATCTCAGCTACCACTTGGCAAATCATAGGGCATTAAGTGACTTGCCCAGACCCTGAAAGAATTTGTGTAGCTTAGTAAAGAAGCTATTTTTATAACATACTGTTTTTATTAATGCCTAACATTAATAAACACTGAATGCTGTGAACGTAGAACATGAAATAGGATAACACTTTTGAAAATCTGTTCTACCAAGAAAACATCACCTCCCTTCTAGCCCATTCCAATGCAGCCAGGGTGCTGCACTTTTTGTCTGGGTAAACCACTTCATTTTTCTATTTGATCATGAGATAATGGGACTTTTACTTGTTTTTGTCCCCCTGGTTATTATTCCAGCCAGAATTTATTTTCCAAGACAAGTAAATTTTCCAAGAGAATAGAGCACTGCATTATCTTTTTCCTATTTAGATTGGGGGTGTTTGTTTGTTTAGAGTGGTATCTGGGATGTCTGAAGACTAATTAGGGAGGTTAGTCTGTGAATCTGGGCATAGAGCACTGTGGGGTTGCTTCTCATTCTCTGTTTGCTCTTTGTTACTTCTGCCCTATAATTGACACCAGCTGAAGCAGCAAGGCTGGCCTGATGTCACTGATAGAGTTTGTCTTGCACAGGTTGCAGTTCTTCAGTTTGGGCTACCTCACCCACATTGAATCATCTTGAGATTAAAAAAAAAAAAAATTATATCCTATCTAATAAAAGAGAAACATGCAAATTGACTGTACCTCTGCTACGCCAATCAGAGCGAGTATGCAAATTAACCCAACAAAGATGGTGGCGGCCACGGAGCAGGACCATGCAGGAGGCTTGGGTTGCCCCTGGCGATGGAGGAAGCCAACTTCCCACCCACCCTGGCCTCCGCTCAAGGAGGCACTGAAAACAAAAAAAGGAAAGGAAAAAAGGAGGGGCTGGGAGCTTGGGCCGCTGGGGGCCATGGCCAGCCTGCAAACAGCCACCAGCCCCTCACCCAGGCTGGCCAGGCACCCCAGCGGGACCCCCACCCTGATCTGGGATACCCTTCAGGGCAAACCAGCCAGCCCCCACCCGTGCACCAGGCCTCTATCTATACTAATAAAAGGGTAATGTGTTAATTAGACTGGGGGACCTTCCAGGAGACCTTTCGGACATTCTTCTGGACAAAGCCATGGTGGTAGGGCCGAGGTAGAGGCGGTTAGAGGCCAAGAGGGGAGGGCAGTTGTGGGTGATCAGGCCAGGATGGGACAGCAGTTGTGGGTGATCAGGCTGGTGGGGGGCAGGGCCATTGGGGATAAGCAGGTGAGCAGAGGGGCCAGTTGGGAGCAAGCAGGCCAATCAGCAGGGGTCAGTTGGAGGTGATCAGGACAGTGTGGGGGCAGTTTGGAGTGAGTAGGCCAGCAGGGGGGCAGTTGGGCATGAGCAGGCTGGCAGGGGAGGCAGTTGGAGGAGAGCACACTGGCATGGGGGGCAGTTGGGGGTGATTAGGCTGGCGGGGGGGGGGAGCAGTTGGGGTTGAGCAGGCCAGCAGGCAGAGTGGTTAGGGGCAATCAGTCAGGCAGGCAGGCAGTTGAGCGGTTAGGAGCCAGCAGTCCCGGATTGTGAGAGGGATGTCCAACTGCCGGTTTAGGCCTGATCCCTGTAAACTGGCAGTAGGACATCCTTTGAGGGGTCCCAGATTGGAGAGGGTGCAGGCCGAGCTGAGGAACACCCCCTTTCGTGCACAAATTTCATGCACTGGGCCACTAGTGTGTGTGTGTGTGTGTGTGTGTGTGTGTGTGTGTGTATATATATATATATATATATATATATACATATATATATATATATATATATATATATATATATATATATCGATTTCAGTGAAAAAGGGAGAGGGAGAGATAGAGAGAGAGAGAGAGAGAAACATCAATGATGAGAGAGAATCATCTGCTGCCTCCTACATGCCCCGCACTGGGGATTGAGCCTGTAACCCAGGCATGTGCCCTGACTGGGAATAGAACCGTGACCTTCATAAGTCAACGCTCAACCACTGAGCTGTACCATCTGGGCTCATCTTGAGATTTTCACTATGGAATCTGTTATCATCATGTTTCTAGACAAGTTGTTGCAATTGTAATGTATCTTTGATCAGCACCCTGGTCAAAATGATTTTTGCCTGATTCCAGATGGAGGACAAGAGTGAATTAGCAGAGACTAGCATTGGAAAGGCTGTGTGTACATTCAATGGCCTGGTGGGTGTGCCCCAAGTGAGATAGTGACAGTCTATTTTGTTTTCATTATTTTCTTATTCACCCTTCTCCCTTTTCCTTTTCTTATCTAGTCTTTTCCTTCCTCTTCCCTACACTCCAGACACAAGAATTTTTGGGGATGGTGAGATCACAGCTTACATCCGTGTGTTTTATAACCCTCCTGCTAAGCCTTTTCAGGAGGTGAAGACAGATGTCCCAAAATTGTCTCTATGGTGTTTCCCTTCTAGCTATAAAACTCCCTTTCTGCAGTTTTCTTTCCTCCACTAGGCGTTTAAGGAAAAATTTATGAATCCAACCTGAAATAAAGTGCTTTTGTTTTGCAAATTCTTTTACTGTCATGTAATCAATTGGTATGTGGGTTTCAACGTAAAATATGCTTGTTACTTCTATGTGTATTTAATAATGAAATTTAATTTTGCACACTTATTTTCATTTTTTCTCTAAATAAAAGTGACTAACTTGTGAAAAGTCAACTAATGCAGAGAGTTGTGTTAATGACTGTTACGGCACAGGGGGCTATCACACCAGGGGTATATGCAAGTGAGTGCAAGAGAGGCCTGGTCCCTAACCAAAGGCATAAATTGCAAAGGCCTGCTTAGCAGTTAGTATGTTGAGGAGGGAGGTGATGAAAAATGGAGTTCTAGCATGATAGTAGGTTCCACATTTACATAAGATCAGTCCAAGCTGGTTTCCTGCCCATCCCAGGTGCCCCTGTTGTTGACAGTAGGCTTACCTCTCACATTATTTCACGCCCACTCAGCATCCATAGAATCGCCTGAGTTTCCTTTTCACTTCGTGGGGGGTTGTTCCCTCTATCACATCTGGGTTACTGAAAGTAAAAGAAAATGCAGTAAGGTAGGTGCATTGAGTAGTTCTCAACTGTGATTTGGAGCTGGTGGTGGGAGAGAAAAGGTTAAAATGTCTCAGTCTTTTTATTTTTTAAAAAAATTGTTAATGAAGTGAATGATATGATGCTAGCTGAGTATAGGCTGTAACTTTTGTCTTTCCAGACACGTTCTAGAATAAGATTCCACAGTGTAAGAAGCTTCCCTTGGGCCTCGGATGAAAACAAGGTCACTTTCCCAGGGGAGTAACCCATGGAACAAGCGTTTAAAATAAACAAACTGCCTGGCTCTGGCTTGAAATGAGCAGTAGTTATCGAGATTTACTGCAACTGACTTTGAACCTCATCCAAATGTTGTATTAATGCAAACGTCTTAACTAAAATGGAGTCTCTTTTGGCAGATACAATAGAAAAGCCTCTTTTCCCAGATTCTGGAAGACTCAACTGTTCTCTCACCCCCAACAAGGGTCACTAAACATCATAACAGAGAAGCAAGTACTTTCTGTAAGCATTGTATAAGAGCTCTGATTTCAATGCTCATAAAACAAAGGATCACAATTCATTTATAATATGCAAAATCAGCACAGCCTTTCAAACAAGTTAAAAAAATATATAGCAATTCAGTTACAATCAAGTCATATATATATGCATGATTTAAATAGTGTAATATATGTAATTGTGGTAAGTAAGGTGTGATTTTAATACTTTTGCCTTTTCCCCAAAACAACTATATTATACAATGGAAAAGGCAGCATACTGGGAACCAGGCTTATTGGTTTGATTCTCTCCTAAACAACTTGACCTTTAGGATGCTCATCTACAAAATGAAGAGAGTTGCCTTACATAACCTCAGAGTTGACTTTTGATCATAACATTCTGAGAATCTATAATTCTTCACTCTCTGGAAGATGAGAAGTAACTCAGCTTTTCTAAGGAGCCTCAGCTCTCCTATGCTGGCCCTGCCAGCAGGCATTTAAATATCTGCACTAATAAGAGAGAAACATGCAAATTGACCATACCTCCGCTAAGCCCACAAGCCACGCCCACCAGCCAATCAGGAGCGAGTATGCAAATTAACCCAACCAAGATGGCTGCAGCCACGGAGTGAGCAGGAGGCTTGGGTTTCCCCGGCAATGGAGGAAGCCAAGCTTCCCGCCTAGCCTGGCCTGCCCTGGCCTCTGCTCAAGGCTACAAAGTTTCAATTATAGAAGATAAATAAATCCCAGGTACCAGGGCCTCCGCTTGGGTCGCCGGGGGTTGTGGCCAGCCTGCAAACCATCACAGGCCCCTGGCCCAGGCCGCCCCATGCCCCAAGGGAACTCCCACCCTGATCCGGGACACCCTTCAGGGCAAACCAGCCGGCGCCCACCCGTGCACCAGGCCTCTATCCTATCTAATAAAAGAGTAATATGCAAACTGACCATCACTCCAACACACAAGATGGCTGCCCCCATGTGGACACAAGATGGCCACCACAAGATTGCCACCACAAGATGGCCAGCAGGGGAGGGCAGTTGGGAGGGACCAGGCCTGCAAGGGAGGGCAGTTGTGGGCGATCAGGCCAGCAGGGGAGGGCAGTTAGGGGTGACCAGGCCTGCAGGGGAGGGTAGTTAGGGGTGACCAGGCCTGCAGGGGAGGGCAGTTAAGGGCAATCAGCCTGGCAGGGGAGTGGTTAGGGGGTGATCAGGCTGGCAGGCAGAAGTGGTTAGGGGCAATCAGGAAGGCAGGCAGGCGAGCAGTTGGGAGCCAGCAGTCCTGGATTGTGAGAGGGATGTCCGACTGCCCGTTTAGGTCCGATGCCACTGGGATCAGGCCTAAACAGACAGTTGGACATCCCTCGAGGGGTCCCAGATTGGAGAGGGTGTAGGCTGGGCTGAGGGACACATCCCCCCGTGCACGACTTGAGTGCACTGGGCGTCTAGTAAGGATATAAAAATGAAGGTGTCTTTCAGGCTCAGATTTCAGAATCATCAAATAATTGAGACTTTGGAAGTAGATGTTTTAGGGGAATGACTAGACACAAGATAGAGAGGGAATGATTGAGAATGTAAAGCCCAAGACCATTTTTCACAAAATATGAATTAAAGATGAACTATGGTAGAATGAAGATGAAGTGGAACAGTACTTGGATCAGCTACAGGGGTCCTAGATTACAGGCTGATGGTGTGGGAAAGCTTTAGAAAATGCCCACCTAAAACGCTTCTTAGTTTTGCATGTGTAAGAGGATGATTAGTGGAACTTCCACTTTTCCCAGAACTGGCAACTGGGGCTCAACCTGAGGGTCAGAGAGTGCTACTCATGTCCTCTTGAGTGAGGGAACCCAATAGCTCTTCACTTACCCTTTTCCTACCACGTGTAAGAGATGATAGAATCTACCTTCCATCATTGGTCACAGCTTCAAACCTTTCTGCATTTTTTGTGCCTGCACAGGAAGACTTTATGGGAAGAGGCATATTGGTCACTGGTATCATCAGCTTTCTGGGGAGTTCTGTGGCTTTTCCTGCTATTTTCTATGAGATAGGGCTCCAAAAGAATCAGTCATAAAGTTTATGGGTACCTGCAAAATATAAGGACTGCCATCTCATTCTCCAGATGGATGTTGACTAAATTGTAAATCTTATAGGTCCTCTCAGTATGGAGGGGGTGGGTGACTTTTTTACAAAGATTTACTTGTGTCTCCTGAAACTTGTAAGGCTTATATAAATATGAAGTCTAGTGTTTGCTTTTGATTTGAAGAAGTGTGAAGGCACGAGGCTTGCTGGAAATGATTGTGAGAAGAGTGAAGATCCTGTGGAATAATGTCTCTGGGAAAATGGGGAGAATCCCTCACCCCAAACAGATTCTCTGTGGCCTTTTCAGGGTGCTGAAGAGGACCTCAGTTCTTTCTGAGGATCCAAGTAAAGGAGCCTGGATAGAGGATAGTATAGGAGGAAGGAGGTGATTCAGGCTTACCCAATGGAGACTATGGTAGGTTGGCTCTAAGATGGGCCTCAATGATCTCAGCTTTCTAGTATTTATACCTGTGGCTCTCTTCTAACCAATAGAATATAGCAAAGATGATGGAACGTCACTTCCAGGATTTTGTTACTAAGATTGTAATTTACATTTTCCTAGACGACTCTCTTCATTGCCTTCTTGGCTTGAATGCTTTGATGAAGTGTGCTTCCAAGTTAGGAACTAAGGGTGGTCACTGGTCAACAAGGTGAGACCATCAGTCCAATATATCACAAGGATCTGGATTCTGCCCACAGCCACATGAACTCAGAAGTAAATCCTTTCTCTGTCAAGGTTTAGATGAGACTCATTGGAGCTTCATGATTGACCTTGAAGCATAGGACCTAGCTAAGCCATGCCTGAACTTCTAAACCTCAGAAAATGTGAGATAATAAAGCTAATATTGTTTTAAGACATAAAGTTTGTGGTAATTTGTTACATAGCAATAGATAACCAACAGAGAGGTAGAGGAGGCATGGACACTTGCAAAGGATGAATGAAGAGTGTGAAGCCCCTCAGAGGGGGGTGCTCAATAACATAATGGTGAAGCTAAAATCACCCCAAGAAAAATACACACACATCACCTTGGTGGAGACCATGTCACTAAGAACATGGAATCATACTGGGCACAGGTTACATATGGAAACATACTGGGCCCTAGTTACATAAGATATTTTTCTACCATTTCTCTTATTCCCTCTTGTTTCCCCAATACCAGTGATGTTAAAAAGGAAAAGGAAGGAGGTGTCCCAATGACAGGCCATTCCTCCACCGAAAGGGAGGGGGAGGAGGATGAAAATAGCAGGCTGCATCCATTCACTTGTTTGTGGGGAAGAGTGTATAGTGGGGGTAAAAAGTGATGGGGGAAAATAAAATAAGGGGAGGGGGAAAAATCTTAAATAAATCTTATTTGCAGATTTTAAATAAATCTTATTTGCAGATTTTAAGAACCAAAACACTGCATTATACTTTCAGAAGTGGTATTTCTCATTAGTCCTTTAAAAAGTCAGTGCTTCAAAAATTCTCCTATTTCACCCACAGATGTAAAATTACTCGATAAGCATACGAAGGTCAAGAACACAGAGCAAATAGAGCTTTTTTTCAATTCTCTAAAAGTTATCATTGTGTTCTCAGCTTAGGGATTTACATTTTCTTTCAGCCACCAAATCAGAAAATAAAGAGTGAAAAATAAAAACCCCAAAAATAAACAAACCCTAGGACATAAGACTTTCCAGTGACAGTAAAATAGAAGTTTTCCATATGATATGTGATTACAATTTTTAAGTAGATAAAGTTGTCAAAAGTTGCCCCGAAATTCATTAGGATATTTTCTACCCATCCAAAAAGGGAAATTTGACAAACACAAAGGACAGTGTTTGGAGAAAAAGTAATCTCTTTCATGTATACACCTCCGCCAAGTTTACACTCTTCATTAAATGGGTAACCCTAGAAGGAGTCTGAGGTTCTGGAAACTGTATGAAGCCTTGAGAAGGGCGTTTTAGGCTCAGAATTGCAAGAAAATGTTTCAACACCTGAAACGTACCAAGAACGATCCTTGTCAACTACTATGCAACCAATTGATTTAACATGGAAATGTCCAAGTGTTGGACAGCAGTTTGTCAGTACCTGTATGTAGCCTCTGATGAAACCTGCTTAGAACAGCTCTGAGTCATCTATACCTGAGTCAAACCAGGATATTAATCATCTTAATATATAATTTGAAAATGACTATAGTTAATCAAAGAGATTTATTTTCCTAACTTTCCCTGTCACTTCAACATTATTGATTATTCCTATCCTTTGGGGAGTTTTTCTATTTGAGTGCTTCTGTGGAGTATTTCCCAGTTTTTTCTCTTGTTTCTCTCATATTTCTCCATCTTCTTTACAGACATTTCCCTCTTTTTGTCTTTTTTAAGTTTAGCAAAATTTCTTCCTGGATCTATTTAACATTCTTCCTTCTCTTCCCTACCACAACTATACATTTCTATGGTCTCAAATGAGTTGTCTGTATAGATGCCTCCCAGACACATACCACATACATAAACACACACACACACGCGCGCGCACACACACACACACACACACACACACACACACACACACACGTCTGCTCCTCATCCTGAATCTTTTGAATGATGAAAAATCTAACAACATAAATCATAGTTACTCTTCTTTGATCCCTCATTGTCTCTTGCCTTCTCCTCAATAAATAAGTTTCCAAATTTCATAGATTTTTCTCTCCCACAAGGTCTGGTACATCTGTTTCTCTACACTCTTCTTATTCTAATCCCAATGTAAGCTGTCATTTCCTGTTGCCTAGGCTATGACAATGACCTCCAATCAGATTTTCATAACTCTCCTTTCTCTGATCCATTCAATATATTATTAATAAAATAGTTTTCATAAAGTGAAATTATGATAATGTCCTTAGCTTTAAAAGGTCAACGACTTTCTTTTGTTCATTATTCAAGACCCATCTTGAAGTCTTCTCATTTTTTGGTCGTGATATTTGAATGTTATTCACACCCTCAAATTTTCAGAGTCTTTTATTTGCACACCTTTTTGGCCCTTGCCAAGTTCTGCCTTTTTATTTTAAACTTTCCATCATTTCTTCATTGGACTGCAGTTTTCTTTAGCAATGAGTTTTTGTTATGTTCATCTTTAAATCCAATTACTGTGCCAAAACAATTTTAGTATATACATAGTTGATCATTGAATTAAAAGGCAAGAAATACACAAGAAATAATGCCATCGTTTCATAGGTAATTTCATAGTTCTGTTGGTTTTAAGGTTTAAGGATGCATTTGTCTCTGGAGCTAATTATTGAATAGGAATATATTTATAATGTTCAGTGGTACCAATTAATAGTTAGAAAAGGCATATAACATAAATAACATCATTTTAAGGAACAATAAAAAATTAAATATTTTTTTCCTTTTTCTTTTAGAGTAAAATACGTGGTTCCATGCATGTGGCCATCCAATAGATCTAAAGGAATCATAATGTAAACTTGACTTAAATTTTAAAAATGGAAGTGAAAATAGGATTTGACTACCTTACCAAAAATTGACAAAATACCCAAACTATATTCACGTATTATTTGTTAGAATCCCATTAGTGTCTATTTTTAGGGCCATCTCTATTATGTCGATATATTTCATTTTATTTCTGACATTTTCCACTCTCTGTTTTGTGTAGTTGTTTCATTTTATTTTTGTATTCTTGACTTTATCTTGATTCATTACTAGTTTTTACACCTTATAGCCTCTCAGTGGTCTGGATATTGTATTCTAATCTGGTTGCTACTTTATAGTTTTACCAAATACTGATTTTACCAAATCAGTATTTCTAATTATCACCAAGGAGATGCATTCCCATGGCTGTGACACTAATAATTTTTAGAGCATAATGATGACATTAAGGGGTTGTTGTTGTTTTGAATGTGATATTTTTTGAAAGATTCCATATTTTTTTAGATATGCAGTAAAATATTTGCAGATGAAAGTATCTGAAGCCTAAGATTTCTTCAAAACAGTCAAAGAAGGGAAGAGGGAAGGAAGTAAAAGAAAAAAAGGCTGATTATGAGTTGGTCATTATTGAGATGTGTGATGAATTCATGGAGTTCATTATGTTATTCTCTCTACTTCTATATGTGTTTGAAATATTCTTTGATAAAAGGGAAAAAAAAAGAAAAGGAAAAGTTCCCCCCAAGAAATGCAATTGATTTTAATGGTGGGTTGAAAAAGAAAATCAAGGACAGAATAATTTCCTTTCAAACAATCACAAAGACTGGAGAGTTGTGTTGAAGTCAAACCACAAAGAGCTTGGCTATCGGACTTAAAGAATGTAGACTTTTCCCAGTGGTCAATGGTGAATAATTGAAGCCTTCTGAAAAATCTGTTAATATGTACAGTTTCACTGAAAAGTATATTTAAACTTGATTTTACATGTAATGATTTATCCTGTACTTTCTCAATATTTATTCAATACAAACTGAAGTAATCCAATAGTATGTGAAAATCCAGCCTTAATATTTTTGTTTATTCAAGTGATTAAAATAAACACTGTGCAGAGTAATAGTTTAATTTAATTACCCCAGAGGATATTAGGGTTGGTGAAGGGGTATCCTACAGGAGACAAGAAAATCTTCATGAGAACTGTGACAAAATTGCAAAAGAGAACTAATGAAGTCATAAACAATCCAAAATACAATTGACCTTTGATGTGATATTTTGATCTGAAGTTAAAGGCTGATTAAGATTTTCATGAACTTAAACTTGAATCTGTGCATAAATTATCAAAAGAGTGTAGAGTCACTTCCTCCTGAGATCTGTGAGGAAATTCCCATCACCATTGATGAGAATTGTGTATAAAGATCATGGGAAGAGCATGGCCCTTGGGTTTCCTCTTAAACAGCCTGTAGATTTGTTATCATTATTTTAATGCACTGGTCCTTGGAGACACTAATTTCAGTTCTGCCTCTACCTTCAACAAGCTAAAAATTACAAGTTGGGGGTGGGAACCCCAAGAGATATAGATACCATTTATTCTTTCTTCTTTATCTATAATTGATTTACTATCAAAGGGGAAATTCCTTGCTCCATAAATACCAAATTTTTAAACAACAACAACAAAATGATTCAAACCAATGGAGGTGGAGAAATGCTGCCCCATGTGCACTAAGTGGCTAACAACTTCTCTGGGAGCTAGACTTTCTTTGGGAACTGAGGCCATTTCTGTCAAAGTGGTTCTGAGACACTGATGTGTCAGAACATTTGGCCAGGTAGGTGTATTTAGAAATGTCTGGAGGCAGGGGCAACAGGATTTTTACTCAAAGAAAGTTTTGAGCCATGTGGCAATTGATGAAGAATTATAGAAGGAATCTGTGGTAATGGGAGAAGGTAAATCAGGGGGAAAATGAAAGTTCTGAGGATGAACAGGGTTCTATTCTCTGACCCAGCTCCCTGGAAAGCTATATGGGCACAGCTCTGGGCCTTATAGTATACCCATTCTATCTCAGTAACTAGGGAGAGGTCTTGACTTTGACTTTGAGATGAAAGTGTGTCTTCTGCAATGCTGGCACAGTTTCCCCCTCCAGACACTTTTTATTTCAGATTACTTGGGAGAAGAATCAGCTCCTATGTTGCCTATAAATTTCTGCTTCTTCTTTTAGAAAAGAAACACATCAAGTTATTTTTGCCAGATGGTACATGTCAGACATGGTAAATGTTCATATTACTGGATGAATAAATAAATACTAGACATGCGAAATCAAAATTAACTTCTGTGTATAAAATGTTTCCCTTTACACATTGTAGTATTTCACACGTTTCACTATTTCACAACAAGCCAATGGCAGGTGTCAAGGAATCAGGAAAAGCAACAGGAAGTAGGCAGATATAAGGTCTCTGCTGTAGAGTTTTTAAGAGACCAGATCCATGTTGTATAGCTCCTTTGGTTCTGTTCTAGAAAACAAATATTAATGCATTGAATTAGTCATTTACTAAGAATACAATTAATTTCAAGGCAGTCCTTCATTTCAAGCTTCTGGGCTGGGCAAATGAATGCAACACTTTTAAGCCCTTTATACACATTAACTCAATCTTTGCAACAAATTATGAAGTAGGTACCATAATCATTCTGATTTTATGTACGTGGGAAATGAGGCACAAAGAAGTTAATTGGCATCTCTTTTTATGGAGCATGCCTTTGCCTTTCCCCACCTTTTCCCCCCAGGCTCTTTCTCCTAAGCTCCAAGAGGCCTTCCTTTGCCTGTTTCCTGAGCCCATTTCTTCTACAGTCTTCTGTGACTTTCTAAATAAACTTTCTCCTACAGTTTGTCTTGGCTCTGAATTCATTATGACCAAAGAAAGAAAAGAAAAGAAAAGAAAGAAATTTTGTCAAGCCCTCACAGATGCTAAGTGTTGAGATTATAATTTAAACCGAGTGAGTCTGCTGCAGAGTCTATTTCTTAACAACTATACTATACTTCTCATGAGATGGCACTTGAGCAGAGACCTAAATAATGACAGGAGAGACTCGTGAGCCTTTCTGGGGAAAGTGCTCCAGGTAGAAGCAAACCCATGATATAAAAGTATGTAGGGCTCTGTTTCAAAGAAGAGCAAGCCCAGTGTGATATCGAGTGGGAATGCTTACTAGTAAAGAGAGTGATTTCTGGGCCTTGGGAAGGATTTTGGTTCTCATTTTTAGAAAAATGGAAAGCCATTAGAGGGTGTTAAACAGAGCAATGTGATTTATGATGTACTATAGAATTATACACTTGAAAATATGTGACTTTATTAACCAATGTTATCCCAATAAATTTAATAAAAAATATTGTGGCTGCTGTATGAAGACTAAGCTGAAAGCAGAAAACCTGAATATTTAATAAAATTCAATATGTGTTAAAATTATACACACACATATTAGAGTCTTATTTTCTGAAACTAAACTATATAGTTCCTAAATATGCTTAGCCAGTTAAATATATTATAGCAAAAAATGTTATAAATCATAGCAATACTCTAAAACATTTGTAGACTTTAGCAACTGTCGATGTGATCTTTTGTTTGATGTGGCTATCACTAGCTAAATGATGTCCCTGTCTGAGACATCCTTGACACAAGGGGCCCATCAAACTCTTCCATTGACTGTCCCATTAAATGGATGGTCCTCAGGCCCTTGGCACCCAGCATTTGGTTGCAGCTGCAAGGTGGCTGGGGAACTGCCCAGGTTCTATAGCTGGATTTACCCTGGGGTGCCCAGGCATTCTGCACCACCGGGACTCAGAAATCCTTCATCTCAGCCGCACTAACTATGTCCCAACATTGCTTGCCCTGCAGCCTAGGTCACCTCCACAAATGGGCTGCCATTGAGCAGCAGGCAGGCACTTTCACATACTCTTACTGCTGGTGAGGCAGCTGCCTTACAGGTCTGCTCAGCTGCCCAGGGGTGGGAGTGGAAGACCTGCATCTGTGTCAGAACTGCAGGGGTCTGACGCCCACCTCCCTGTAGTCACTGTTGGGGAAGTTTTATTAAAATAGACTTTTCTTTAGCAAACATACAGAAGTGTTTTAATATTTTAACAATTGATACAGCTGTATTCATATGTTCTGGGTGATGAGCACCCAGCTTGGAAGTGGCAGAGGTAGAGAGAATAGGTCATACACCGGGTATATTTTGAAGGTAGACCTAACAGATTTTGCTAATAGATGGCATGTGAGGTATGAAAGGTGTCATGTATGACTCCCAGATCTTGGCCTGGGTGATTGGAAGAAGGCTTTGTTACTGAAAAGGAAGCATTTGGTTTTAGACACCATAAGTTTTAGATGAGTATTAGATATTCAAATGGAGTTTCTCGTACCTATTTGATGTATAAGTCTGAAATTCCACAGAGTGATTAGAAGTATTCAGAAATGACGAACTCAGTAAACTGATAATTTCCATTCCTTGGGTTATAACACAAGTCTTTTAAGACAGGATTTGAATATATGTTTGATTCAGTGTCATTTCTCTCCTGTTTCAATGTCCATAAATGAAGTAAAAGAAATACAAAATACAAAATATGTATAAAAAGCTACTCAAGAGCTCAGTTTTCTGATGTTTGCTCATGTGGAATACAAGAATTAAGAATAAACCCATAGTTTATTAGCCTAGTACTTTTCTCTGTGCCCCTATCCCTCCCTGGAAGATGCAAGAGCTAAAGATGATTTAATAGAGCTTTGATAGGAAATCTCACATTAGCAATTGAGTTAAAGCTAAATTTATATATGCCAGGCCTGAATTCAGATCTTTCTGGGAAGTAATGTGTAGTTTTAAGATGGGGAGGTGGGAGAGTCAAAAAGTTACAGAATTTCTATGACACATCAGGTTCAGATAGAAATCCTAGAGAACATTTTAAAACTTGGAATGAAATGAAATAAAAATAAAACAAAAAGTATAGTTTTCTTAAGACAACAATCTCTAGGACAGTGGTTCTCAACCTTTCTAATGCCACAACCCTTTAATATAGTTCCTCATGCTGTGGTGACCCCCCAACCATAAAATTATTTTCGTTGCTACTTTGTAACTGTAATTTTGCTACTGTTATGAATCGTCATGTAAATATCTGTGTTTTCCGATGGTCTTAGGCCCTACAGCAGCGGTTCTCAACCAGTGGGTCACGACTCACAGGATGAGAACTGCTAGCAGGGTCGAAAATAATTTTATGGTTGGGGTCACCACTACATGAGGAACTGTATTAAAGGGTTGCGGCATTAGAAAGGTTGAGAACCACTGCTCTAGGAGAGAGAGAGAGAGAGAGAGAGAGAGAGAGAGAGAGAGAGAGAGAGAGAGAGAGAGAGAGAGAGAGAGAGAAGAGAGAGAGAGAGAGAGAGAGAGAGAGAGAGAGAGATATCTCAGGGGTGTTATCACTGTATGATATCTCTTTCCCATGCCTCTAAAAATGTATTGTTTTTCCTTGAGATTTAACTAGGGATAATTTTGTGAAAGAGGAATCACAAAACCACAGTGAATACAAAGAAAATATTTTAATAAAATATTCAATACAACATTTCCCTGTGGGGGCCCTTACGAAGTGAGAAGGTGAAGGAAATGAGTATCATTGTTGGGAATCCAGTCCTAAAATGAGACGGGAATGTTCTTAGCTTTTCTCCTAAGCCTGTTGCCCAGTTCTGCCAACAGGCTGCCATGAGGAAGACCAGGACATCTCCAGAGGTCATTGTGGAGGGCCAAGCGGATGAACAGATAGAGCTCAGCGGTTTTTGCCTCGTGCTTTTTACCAGGTGCAGTGTCATGGGAAAGGAAAAGGCATCATATTGGTTGATATACAAAAGATGTTAATACAATTTTAGCTTCCCCTCCCCCTCCTATTCTATTTGCATTTCCAGAGTGAACAACAGTGGGTTCATCCACTAAGCATTCAAACAGAATCATTGCTTGGCCACCTTTTGTATTCAACGTCCATTACTATTAATGTGATTGTGTTTCAGACAGAGAGGAAATGAGGGCATACTATTCTCTACACATAACTCAAGCGTATCACTGCAAATATTGCATGTCTGAAACAAGTGTGAGCCACGAGTCCTCCCCCTTGTGCGTTACTGCTTTATTGATAAAGAAAGTGCTGTTGCTTGAATATGAATATCATTTAGTGCATTAAGATGTACAGTCTGGTAGTGCCCTGCCTACAGCGTCCACACTTGATACAAAGACTTCCTTGGGGCCATCTTGCTGTCATGATTCTGGTGTGCTTTGATTTCCTTCTGGAGTCATAAATTGCACCTTTGGCACGATGAGGGACGAGTTGTTCCTCCGGATAGAGTTGTTCCTCCTCATGGAATTATTTCTTCTCATGGAGTTGCGCTTCCTCAGAGAATTCTGATGGGACAGTTCACTCTTCTGGAGGGTCTGGATGAGGATGGAAGGCTTCTCATCCAGCTCTCGGGCGCTGCACCTGGGAGCAGCTACTTTCACAGTGTTGCCAAATTTGGAGTAATCCACAGAATACACGCCTTCCTCCTCAGTTACAATAGACACGAAGCGATGGCCCCATTGGATCTCCTCAGCGATGTAGGAGGTTCTGGCTTGCGTGGTAATGCCTGTCGTTTCCACCACTCCTTCCAGAATCACTATGACCTCCAGGTCTTGGTTGGCGAGGTCAGTAGCTGAGATATCATACAAGGGGCTGCGCTTGTCAATCACATGGCAGATGATTAAAGGGGCCACTAGAAAAATGTTATTACTCTCAATAGGGTTATCCACAGGAATGTCGAGTTGGTGAATAGGCACCACCTCCCCTTCCGGGGTGGTTGTTTTCTTGACCACCTGGATGCGCACCGAGGCACTAATGATCATGCTTTTCCTCAGGTCGCCCACGCGGAACATGAAGCACAGCTTGCCATTGCGGACAGCAATCACAGCATGGCGACTGAATATCAAAGTTTCTGCCCTCCTGTGAGCCTGAGCTGTTTTCATGAAAATGCAGCCCAGCATGACAGCATTGATGATCAAACCCACGATATTCTGCAGAATCAAAACTGTGATGGCCAGAGGGCATTCCTCTGTCATCATTCTCCCTCCAAACCCAATTGTCACTTGAACCTCAATGGAGAAGAGAAAAGCAGAGGCAAAGGACCTGGAAGAAATAATATCAGAAAATAATGCCATCAGATCAAATTTTGAGCAATGAAATAACATACCAAGCTATATATGTCATTATTTTTCTAGGATGAAATGCCCAAACTGAATTTGTCATTTTCTTCCGCCAAAGGCTGTTACATGCCTTTGGAAAGACTAGCCAACTTAACTTGTCAAATGACTAATTCTAAACATAAGCACTTGTGTTCTCTCTCTTTTCTGAATACAGCTACTTCCAGAGTGCTAGGATACCATACTGCAATGTTTTCTAGGTCATGTAATAATCGGCCTACTTGTATGAAAGCTTTAACATAATAAAAATACATGTTTGTAGGAATATTTTAGTTTGTGAAATAATGTACTTTCACAAAGGCATAGTTTACTTTGTGAAAATTTCTACCAGGTGGATGTTTATTATTTATTGCATGTCTGTGTTTAAGTAACTTGAGTAATAAGGAAGGTACTGAGTAGGGAGTGTACTTATCACTCACTACCCTTAACTCATATTCACTAGCTAACACTTATTGTGTGTTCCTCATATACAGGAAGCACGGTGCTAAAAAGTGGTGCAAAACACTAGTATTTTAAAAACTACTGTTTTTAATTCAAAAGAATGTTTTGCCATTTGGAAAGAAAAATGTGTTCTTACTGATTTTCTTATTTTGTTTTGTAAGTGATCTAGAGAACGCTAAAGCTATTTAAGGGAGAATTCGAAGCAGAGATGAGCAAATGACTGTATCAAGATCACAAAATTAATAAGAACTTGAATCCTCTCCATTCTGGCCTAGTGCTTTGAAAGGGCAAAGGGAAGGGATCACAAGTGTCAGGATTTTCTAGGGGAGCTTTTGCAGAGTGGGTATTTCTTCAGTATCTCTATGAATTAAACACTGATTTGGTAGGTTTAGGGTGGACCTGGGTAAGACTCTAAAAAGAAGCTCTCAGGTGATGCTGATTTATCCCCCTGGTTAGAAGCACTGCATTATTCTTATTATTAATTTATTCACTTAACTACATATCCATTACTGCTGTAGCTTCCTATTAGAAATGATGTTAGCCCTGTGTTTCCCTCAACTCCAATTTCAAACTTCTCTAATTTTATAGAAGATAAGCCTCCTGTCAAAGTATTATCTATCTGCTGCTTCCACACACAAAGAGTGAGCAAAATGTTTAAGCATTTGAATGCTGTGTATATACACTGCACTTTGGTGGGACATCATGAGGAGGGAGCAAGCATACACAGATTCTTTCTATTAGCTTTTAGGTGGAACATGCAAATTTCCCTTTTCACCCTTTTTGTTGCGAAAAAGATTCATGGAAAACCACAATAGTTGCCTTTCCTACTAATTGCACACAAAATATATCATATGATCTAAAAAGATGGCAACAGCCTGGTGGCATGGTTTAGTGGTTGCGGTTTGATTCCCACTCAGGGCACGTGCCCGGGTTGCTGGCTCAATACCCAGTATGGAGGGCGTGCAGGAGGCAGCCAGTCAGTGATTCTCATCATCGATGTTTTTATCTCTCTCTCTCCCTCTCCCTTCCTCTCTGAAATCAACAAAAATATATGTTAATAATAATAAAAATAAATAAATAAATAAAAAGATGGCAACAGATAAGAATGGACCCCAGAGGAGGGACATGGACACAATGTTGATTTCTAATAATATATACACACTTTGAAGAGCAGCCTAATGTTGACTGTCTTTAAATGTTTGGTTATTATGGCTTGCGAGGCTATTCAGGGGCTAATAATGTTTACTGCTTATTTTACGAAATAATTTAATTCTAAACATTACATAGTGCAAGACCCAGCCTTTTATGGACACCTGTCATGCTAAACAACCTCAAGAGATGAAAGTATTTAGCTGCTTGTTTGTTCTACTACAGAGGATGTTAGGGCTGAATAACAGAGGAAATATGTTGATTAATTTCCTGACTCATGTTAGAGAGTTGTCCCACATGAAAGGGAAAGTGAGCCATTCTAAAACGGGAATGGTAAAATGTTATTTGGACATACCAGTGAGTATGCATCACAATAAGTTGTTTCCAATTATGATGATATGGTAAGAAAATGGGCTTATGAAAGACAGGAAACGCAAAGAATTATAAATGTTATTAGTCATCTTTTAAACCCTCTTTGGGAGAGAATAGAAATTTTTCTGTTTCTATATTTTGGGTAAAAATTTGTTATTATACATGGTTTGTTATGATTAAACTGTGTGTTGAGATTAAAGTATCAATAGAATAAAACTTGTAAGATTTTAACCTTAAAGGTGTCAAAAAATTTTTAGATAAAAGGGCAATTTAAAAGGCTAACATTATTATGCTGATAAAATTAACTTAGTCTCACTGTATTTTTGACACCATTTCTCATACTTAACGTTCACACCAGCAGGAATGCATCAGGGGAATAGCCATGCTTCAAAACACATCTTGTTGGTAAATGGGAGCCAGAGTAAAAGAGCTTCTAGCAATTAGTGCGCTCTATAAAGTTCTCAAAAAAAAATCATTGAAAAGCTATCACTTTTGATGATTCCCCCAATTGCTTAATGACTTCTTTTTTTTTAATAGGAAAAGCCAATATATTTATCTCATAAATAAAATATGTCAAGGTTTACCATTTTTATTTTTTATCTTTTTTGAGTGCCTACTGCATATTTATTAAAAATATATCCTAATATGAAAATGATTCACCAATATAAATGCCAATAAATATCTTAAAGAGAAATGCAGATAATGATATTTAACTTAAGATACCTGTTAAACACAGTATTTTCATTATTTCCTTTATATCTGGTGTACTGATGATCTCCTATATATTTTCACCTTTATTTTTTATTTGAGACAAGTTTTTGACAAGTTTAAGACAATAAAATATCTACTCAATGGTAAAGGCAATGGACCAATTCCATATAGTTTTCTTTCCTCAAAATCCAAGCTGGAATATGTGGAATGTGACCTCCACACACAAATCTCTCCTTGGCATGCTGGCATTGCAGACACTCAGGAAATGGAAGGATGGCAAGTCCAGAGTCTAGTAAAGGTCTCATTCTTTACAGTTTCCTAGCAGAATGATGCTTGCTCAAGTTGCTTTGCTTGATGCATTATATGAATTTGAAATATCATTCATAAAGTGTCCTGGGAAAGTTTCTAGTATTACTACTAGTGTTTTGCTTCAGAATGTACATTTTTTGAAAGTGATATAAATTATCTCTTTCCATCTCCCAACAACAACAACAAAAAAAAAACACGAAAATAAGAGACAAGTCATCCCATCTAAATGTTCTTAGGCCATGTGAAAATATGAGAGAAGATTCACTGAAATCAAGTTCACTGGACTTATCTTTGAAATACTTATGACATAAGAGAAGGAAGCAGAAGTTAGGCAATCTAAAAAGTGTCTTGTTATCCTATTAAAACTTTTGAAGAAAACCACAACATGAAGTCACTTCTACATAATCTCTTCCATGAAAAAATTGGACTAATTTCCATTTAAAATGAATACCTTATAGTTCTGAATCTTTGCATAACTTTTCATTTTGGAATCCAATGCAAGCAATCAGCTATTTAAAACATTCTTGTTAAAGATGGGCTTATATTTATTCAGTTCATTTTACGGATTTCAAATCGAGGACACCTTTCCACCAGTGTCTTCCCATTTTTCTCATTATTTCGGAAAATGTCATGGGTAAGAGAAGTCATGGAAATATATTACTAGCATTTGCACAATATCTTTTCATGATCAAAGATATCTACTTGTGAACACTGGAAATATGGACAGCAGCTTTTTCAGACTGAAAACTAAATATGTGTATTATTATTATTATTAGTAGTAGTAGTAGTAGTAGTAGGGCACTCTGTAGAATCATTTGAGCCACAATTATTTTTTAATAATTGGCCTAGGATTTTCAAGGCTAGCCCATGGGATTAGAGCTTCACATTTTCAGAGATGCCTCATCCATAAAGCTACATTAAACAAAGATTTTTAATATGTTAGATTAGCTTCGTTGCTTCTGAAGGTACTAAAGCAAATCCTTTATTTCACTGACAACAAACTAGAGTGATAAGAGAGCAGTTTCATATTTTTTTTTCTATACTGTTTTTGACCCCTGCTTCATCCCACCGCTTTCTTACCTGACATTAGTCACACACACAGCGGAGTCCACACCACTTTTCTCCATTCCGCTTTTCTCCATGTAAGCATAGATGTCCCCGTGGGCAAAGGCCACCAGCCACCACATGATGGCGAAGAGCAGCCAGCTGCAGAGGAACGACATGGTAAAGATGACCAGCGTGTGGCGCCATTTCAGGTCGACCAAGGTGGTGAAGATGTCCTGAAGGAACCGGCCCTGCTCGCGGATGTTCTTGTGCGCCAGGTTGCAGGCCCCGCTCTTGGCGATGAAGCGGGCTTTGGCGAGGCGGTCTCGGATGCGCGGCTTGCGCAGGTTCTCCGCAGCGATGCGCGCCAGCACATACTCCTCCGGGATGATGCTCTTTCTGGCCAACATGGTCCTGTCACCATCGCCAGCCTATCCACCTGCCTCTGATCTGCCTCTCTTCCCTAAAGACCCGTCCTCCTGCAAAGGGAAACGATGATTAAAAACCTGCCCCCCCCCCCTTCCTCGCCTCTTCAATCCTTGCATTTAGGGCTCTGTCTATACACTTGGAGATGACATGCAAAGCTAAAGGTAGGATTTTATTAATCTCCACACGGATTTAGTTGGGGCTTCACTTCTGGGAACCCAGAGAAATGATTTGGTTCAAAGCAGAACTCTTTCAATAGCCCTTATCATTTTGAACATGGATGGGTATAGTCTTATTTAAGCAAAACTTGGAGGCTGTAAACAGCAGGCTTAATGATAAGTCTCGGAGATTCACCGCGTCTGTAGATTAGCGCAAGCATGCAAGCACGTGGCGGCGTTTAGAAAGAAAATTAAGGCCAGATGGGTATCGCGGTCTATTTACTAAAGTATTTACACGATAGAGCAATATAAAAAGTTTTGAGGGGAAATTCTTCCTTCGTTATTTTTAGAAGTAGGCAAAGAAGAGGCCATGGTCTCTTGCGCAGTATAAATAACGCTTAGTGTCACTTGACAAAATTAACAAGCGATGTGCCATGAACGTGAAAATTATGAACAAGCATTTTAAATTTGAAAGAAGTATGAGTTGCATTTAAAAATACTCCCCATTTGACACTCATAATATCATAAATTGAAAACTTCTTTGCAACGAAGGAAGCAAACATACAAGCTGCAGGGAAAACCCGGAACATAGCCCGCGGGCTTGCAGATAAGAGTTAAAAGTGTGCTCCGAAAAGTCCATCCAACACTGCAAACCTCTGCTGTGTTTTGCATTTTAAATCTTTTGCGGGGACGCAGACAGCCTCCCAGTCCACTCCCCAGGAGGAGCGTTGAAACTTACAGACTCCGCACAGCGGGTGCGGCGGCCGCACCTTCCCGCAGACGCCGGCGGACCGTGGGCAGGTCCCTCGCGCTCCCATCCCAGCGCGCCAGAGCCGGGATCGCGAATGCCGGAGGGACAGATCCCGGGGCGCGCGTCCTCGGAAGAAAAGTTAAAATAATAAAAGGTGCAATTGAATCTGAACGCGGAAAGGGCTGGAGGAAGGGGGATGGGTGTAGATCTTCCCCTCCCCCTGCTCCGGCTCTGCTCCCTTGGCCTCCGCAGTGGGCGGAGGAGGGGCTGGGGGGAGAGGAGCTCCGTGATGATGCTCCACAAATCAGCCTCCCAGTTCGGGCTTTGACGCGCGCCAGACCTCTGAGGCCGCCGAGGTTGTCGAGTGGGGGCTGGAGAAGTGGTGGGGCGGTCGCGGGGTGGGAGTGGGGGGCGCAACCGGGGTAGGTAGGGAGCAGGCCAGAGGGAGGGGCAAAGGTAGGAGGGCGGGACCTGTAGACCAGCTCATTTTCCAGTAGCTCTGACCCCTTGCCGCCAGCTTGACACGCTCTTCTTTAAAAGGCTCCCTGTTCAGGGGAGAGAACTTTATGAGGCTAAGTTCCCTGACGTAAAGAGACTTTTGTAACGTTGGTAAATAACTGGACTACTTAAGATTGAATAAAACCAGATATAGAGATAAGAGAAGTAGTCTTTTGAGGCTTTCAAGCTGTGAGCACACACATTTATTGATATTAAATTTCCGTCTAGTAAGAATGAAACAGGTGGAAGATGTTCTGAAAACCATCATAGCAAACAATTTCTTCACTAGCCAAATCATCTAGCTCTCAGGAAATTACACACACACACACACACACACACACACACACCCCAAGTAGAAGAAATAATAATAATTAAAAAACAACAACACTCGAAGTGTCTTCCAGTGAGAAATTTTACTCCAAACAGGGACCACTGTCAGCACTTTAAAACTCAAACGGTCATTCTTCAGTACTTGCTTGCTTTCTGAAATGCTGCAGCTTCTCCATATTGTCGCGATGGTCTGAATGGTCAAACAGAACAATTGTGCAGGAGAAGGGTTATGCATTAAATATGTTTCTATAGCTTTTTGAAAAGGAGCCAGCAAAGACAAATGGCTTCCTCCACAGGTCAAGCCTCCTGGTTTGGCACTTGTCTTAATGGAAACTTTAATTCTTGGAAATTTCATGTATTTTCCAAGACCCAGGGCAGAAAGTGTATGTAGCATAAACAGTGTATTCATTTAGTTATCAAAAGATCTAAAATTAGTCTTTAATGAAGGCAAACAGAGAACATTTTTTCCCCTTATGGCTAGAACTGCTTAACCCCTTCAAGCCTGGGGGTCCTAGTCTGACATGGTAGCTCTCCTCTCGACTGTCGCTAATTTTTACAGTAAATAACGTGGTAGTTTTACTGCAAGTGGGTTTGTATCATTAATGCCCTCATTCTATTTTACAATTGCATTTGGTACTACATATGCCCTATTATTTTAGCTCGGTCAACATTCACTAAACGTCTATTTTGTGAAGGTTTTTGTTAGGTTTATATAAATCATAGTTTCTGTTCTTAGGGAGGCAGACAGTTTATAGTACAGAGAGATAAGCCCTGGCTGGTGTGGCTCAATGTTACAGCGTTGGCCCTGTTACTGAAGGATCTCGGGTTCGATTTTCTGGTCAAGGACACCTACCTGGGTTGCAGGTTCCATTGATCCCTGGCCTCTCTCTTTTCCTACTGTCCTCCCCTTCCACTATCTCTAAAGAAAGAACCAATGGAAAAAATACCCTTGGGTGAGGATTAACAACAACAACAACAACAACAACAAACAAAAAACAAAAAGTAGAGAGACAATACTTTGACAATAAACTCTAATACAAACAAGAATGTGATTAGAAATGCCATGAAAATTTAAATGTGAGTTATTGAGACTAAAGAGACTGAGAAAACTTCATGGATTATTTGGCATCTAATCTAGTCTTTGGAGGACCAGATATATTTGGGGTATATAGAAAAGCAGAGACATTCTAAAAAGAGGAAACATCATGAAAAAAAGTTAGGGTATTGACAAGAGTGGTTCATGTTTTAGTAACAAACTAATTTAATCAACATTGATGAAGCCTGGTCAGCAATATAGCAGTATTTTTTGAGTCCAATCCTCCCTGGGCAGTTTCCATCACCCCCACTCTCAGTATATGATAGGTACTCATGTACTTGTCCCTTCCCCTCCTCACACAAAACCCATGAAACTAAGGGCTGCTGAAGAGCAGGGCTGTGACTTGCTTAGCTTTGTATCACAAGCCAAATCACAGATCAAAGTACAGAGGTGCTCAACGAATCCTTTTGAATCAATGAATGGAAAGATAAGGTTGAAAAGCATGTTGGGTCCTTGAAAGAAAATGCAGACAACCTTACTGTAAATGCTGAATAAAGGAGCCTGGGCAATCTTCAGTAGGCAGTGGTAAGTCGTAGAAAGAGTTTGCTTAAAGAAAACACAGTTAGGGACTCCTTTAGGGGGACTGAACAGGAAGCAGAGGCTCCAGAATACTGTGGTTGGCAGACAGAAGGGGTCACACTGGAAATTACTGCATTAATTAGAGAAGGAATAAATATATACACAAGTATATGTTTATATCTATTTCTCTATTGCTCACTGATAATACGTTTGTATATTGTTCACCGATATTGTCAGTGAACAATAGACAGATATATACAAAAGGAATGATATACAGAGTCAATATTGGGAAGGGAAAGTCAAAGGTGATGGGATATTAATTAGGGTGACAAATATAATAGGAAAATTGAAATGAGAAGAGATGAACTGCTGAAAAGAATGATGAGATTTGCAACAAGTAAATCTATATCTGAATTCTATGAAAATGCTATTCTTTAGCTATAATGTATACACAGAACTCAATATTTTCCCCTAATGAGATATATTCTTCCAAGTATGCCATTTTAAGTGGTTTTGACTTGTTTTAAACTGACAAGCTATACCATACTTTTTATTAGTCAATAATGTAAGTTGATTAATTAAAAATAAGGGCACTAGCCCTAACCTGTTTGGCTCAGTGGATAGAGTGTCGGCCTGCGGACTGAAAGGTCCCAGGTTCGATTCCGATCAAGGGCATCTACCTTGGTTGCGGGCACATCCCCAGTAGGAGGTGTGCAGGAAAGCAGCTGATAGATGTTTCTCTCTCATCTATGTTTCTAACTCTCTATCCCTCTCTCTTCCTCTCAGTAAAAAAATCAATAAAATATATATATTTTAAAAAATAAGGGCACTAATACATACAAAATAAAGGTCAAATTTTAAGACATTAAGAAGTAAATTTTGACAATAGAATGTCTAAAAACAAATAGCCATATAGAAAAGGTATGAATGTGTACTATAAAAATATTACAGGTTTTCTTTTTTTCTTTTCTTTTTCCATTCCCTTCCTAACATTTTTTTAAACCAACTCTTTATGTGTTCTACTTTTAACTAGTGTTTCTGCACTGGGTGGAAGCTGCATGAGCACAGGTTGTTCGTTGTTATCACCACACACCCAGGATCTGGAATTGTTCCTAAGTCTGAGAAGTAGGTCCTCAGTAAATACTTGTCAAATGAAGGAAAGAAGCAACAGTCTCCAAATATGGTGTTTCTCTCTTTCTTGCATTTTCTCATTTCTCTTCCCCTCGTGGTTTTGCAATCATTTCTTACAGTCCACACAGATAACCTGAAGTTTGGAGATCTCTTTGAAGTCTATGGCCTTACCTATCTGCAAATATGCCCTTCCTCATCCCCTCTCTTTATCTCATTGTTTTCCTCCCTTCAGATTATTCACCCCCTCTTTCCTCAGCAAATCCCCTAAACCACTCCAGGTCAGCAATACTTAAGCTTGTTTGGCATTTGCTGACTATGTATCTCTTTATAACTTGATTTTGAACTTAATGGAAACATATCTGTAACCCCCAAAGGTCCTTCTGGACAAACAGTAGCTGCTCAAAAATATTAATTATTGATTAATCCCTAGTGTCTCCCCATTTGGCTTTTCCTCTTATATTATGGTCCAATCGTGAACATTTAAATTTTTCTCTGAAAAATTTGTGGAGGAAATCAATTACTCTTTTAAGAACCCATAGGCTTATTTTATTGATTTATTTATTTAAGTGCTATTTTGCTGTCATCCACTAGAATACATGCCCTTTCTGAACTGTTCTATAATTTTCCTAATTGTTCTTTTAGGAGTAAAGACTCATTTGTGCATTACTTCTAGGGGAGACCAGTAATAAATTTAGAACAGAGCTAAAATTTAAAATCTTATGATTTTCTTGAATATTTAAGAATCCTGGTAGAATCTGTTTATGTTGCATACCAGAGGAATTGATGCAATTGGAAAGCAATTCAGGAATATTTGTTCACTTGTAAGTAAATATCTGTTAGGTCCCTTTTAGACCCTATGAACATTTTATTTGTGGATAAAGAAGTTTCTGAAAGCCTCATTCTCCAAAGAAACCAACAATTGGACTTACTTTCAAGTAATTGGAGAAAGGTAGATGCTTTTACCCAATGCAGTGACTACCAAATACAAACCAGTAAAGTCCTTGAGATAAAGGGTAAAATCCTCACATATGGTGACCTTGTCTTTGACTTGACTTGTGAATTTTGAACTTTTGGATTTCCTGAGCTATATGGATGTAAGAATTTGGATAGTCTTCAAAAGATAATGGAAACGATTCATGTTAACAGCCCAAATAAAGGTTGGTCTATTTGCTTGGTATGCTGCTTTATTAGTGTCCTCATATAAACCACATACTGGAACATATTGCTTTGGAATCAGCTTAATAAAACTGTTACATAAACTAGTAATCAAAACAACATGTTATAAACTCACTTTTTTTGGCGTTATCATGAAATGGGAATAACAGTATAACTCTTCGTACTTATCTTTTCCAATGAGTTCAGAGAACATATCTTTTTGAGATATATAAACTATTTATGTGCAAAAAGCCCCACTCTCCTTAAGTTAGGTAGCCCTATTTTTTGAAGTTATCCATCAGAACCATTCATGAAAAAAGACCACCATTCAGCTTGCATGCTCAATTCTTCAATATTAGTCCTGCTCTCAGGTGTGAATCAGCAAGTCGGGAAGGGGATCCTAATAACAATCACATCTAGGTGAATAAAACAAAGTCCCTGCTATAGTGTATTCTTGGAAAGGAAGTTGTTAGCAACCAACTAGACAATTTATACATTATATAATTATCAATGGTGTCAAGATTTATAAAGAGAATAAGGTAGGCCAAGGATTGAAAGTAACTGGGGCCAGAGATCAGCAATGTTACAGAGAGTTGAGAAAAGACCTCTTTTAAAAGGTGACATTTGGGTGGTGAAGGCCTTTGGGTAGGAGGTGGGGGTGGGGGCGGGCCAGAAGTCAATGGAGGAAAACAGAGGGACATATGTAATACTTTCAATAATAAAGATGAAAAAAATAAAAATAAAAGGTGACATTTGGAAAAAAGAATGAAGCAGGTGATGAACTGAGGAAAAAGTGCTTTAGGCAGCTCAAGGGCAAGTAAAGACTTTGAGGCAGGAAATAGCTTGGTGTGTTTGAAGAACAATTACAAGTGCAATATGTCCAATGGAGAAGAGGAAAAGTGGGGGATGAGATAGGAAAAGTGAGACGTGTATTCACATTTACCCAGTGAATGAAGATGGAGGGCCTGCATATATTAGGCTATAAAAAACATTGACCTAATCCTCGAGACAGCTGTATGTTTGGTTATTTTCTTCATTTTACATATGAGTCAATCAGAGTATAGCTAAATGACTTACCTAAAATAAAATCCCATGTAGGTGAAAAGTTCTGACAAAGTCAAAACATCTGATCCCAAATTTGGTGTTTTTCTTACTAAAAAATATCTCAAAGGGATGATTGTTAATCTATGGTCTAGCTACATGAGAAACACCGGGCAGAATTATTGTCTGCCTCTCCAGATTTTTATTGAGCAAGGATAGAATCTATATATATAAAAGCCTAATATGCAAATTGTCCCCACAGGAGTTCAACCGGGAGACCAATCACTTGCTATGATGTGTGCTGACCACCAGGGGGTGGTGCGGGATGAAGGGAGGCCCTGGCTGGCAGCCAGAAGGCCCTAATTGGCCCTGATCGCTGGCCAGGCCTAGGGACCCTACCCATGCATGAATTTCGTGTACCAGGCCTCTAGTAAGATATAAAATCTTTGGCCCCAACATCAAAATATCTTTAAAGAGAAGGTATACATACTTCTAATAAAATGAAGCACTTTAAAAAATTCTTCCTGGAGTTTCTCTTGCCCACTCAGGTGTAAGGAGCTCATAGGATTGTTATGAAGATACGATGATACAATCCATATAAGTGCTAGGATAGAGACTAGAGCCAGGGGTGGGGCAAACTTTTTGACTCAAGGGCCACAATGGGTTCTTAAACTGGACCGGAGGGCCAGAACAAAAGCATGGATGGAGTGTTTGTGTGAACTAATATAAATTCAAAGTAAAGGAGCGGAGGGGAGAGCAGGAGAACCGGGTAGAACAGCCGGATCCGGCCCGCGGGCCGTAGTTTGCCCACGGCTGGACTAGACTGTGCTAAGTACTTTTAAAAATGTCAGTTCTTATTCATGCATTAGGACAGGTTTTGGCTTGGTGATGGTAAACAAGATCTCAGAGCTGGGTGTGGAGGTGGGAAGATATAGATTCACAGACTCATTTATAATTTAACTACCTTTCCTCATCTAAGACTAAGAAAAGAAAACAATATCACTTTATAGGTGTATTATTTTTGATATCTTACCAACCTTCAGAGTGCTAACCAACACTTGTACTGGCATCTCTTCAACTCTGTAATCTAATCAATATACTGGGGACTGAACCAGAGCCAGCCAAGATACAGGTCATAAAAATAAGAACCCAGGGAATCAAACAAGTCTGTTTTACTGTAATAGCATGAATCCAAGAGAAAAGTGGTTCCTTTAGTCAAGTAGAGAATACCCATCATAATTATTTTCTGCCCATAGGGTAAAAATGCTAGTACCAAGTATAACTGATAGGGTCTTTTAAGAGAAAATGAGGAATAGCAGTGGTCATTGCTAATTTTTCCTTGAAATTATGCATTGATATTCTTGTGCCAAAGAAAGGCAAGTTCTCATGAGCCTGGGATCCGTCTTGCTGTAGGACCTCTTCACAGGTTTTCTGAAGCGCTTAGAGCAGTTCCCAACAATGTCTAATCTATTGCTAGGCTTTCACGTCACTATGTTTTGAAAAATCAGTGACTCATGCGGTGCTTGGAAAGAGAAACGACATTTTCCAGAACTCTCTGTAGGGTGACTCCTTATTGCTACCTTTCAAAAATGCCAGCTGCAGAAGGGATTATAGCGGTTGGAAGTTTTAAAGTGATATTTAGACTCATTGGCCCCGATGATTATTTGCCAGGGATTTTTTTTTTTGAGGGGGGGACTGCAGGGGGGCGGAGGGCTGTTAAATGACTTGGACTTTCCTTTAGGTAAAAATTATCTGTGCCAGAAAAGCTTTCACAAGGTCATTTTTCTAAACAAGTTCATACTAGAATTAAATATTTGATATTTGTTGTTAATTTAAAATGTCAATTTACCTCATTTATGTTAGAATAAATGGGGTAATAAAATTACCTCCTCTCTGTAAACCTACAGAATTTTATTATGCATTTGAACCTTTTTTTTTAATTACAAGGTTCCTTTTTTAAAAAATATATATTTTATTGATTTTTTTACAGAGAGGAAGGGAGAGGCATAGAGAGTTAGAAACATCGATGAGAGAAAATCATCTCCTACTGGGGGTGTATCTGCAACCACGGTACATGCCCTTGACTGGAATTGAACCTGGGACCTTTCAGGCCACAGGCCAATGCTCTATCCACTGAGCCAAACCGGTTAGGGCTGAACCTATTTTTTTTTTTTTAAATTGAGGTAGCATAGAAGATGCATGAAATATATATGACCTTTTGTTCAAGTTCATAGAGTTTTAGAGTCAGAAAGATGTGTGATCAATGACAGGTTCTACCATTTAATTGGTTAGTGGCTTTGAACAAAATATTTAATCACTTTGAGCCTCAATTTCTAAAATCTGTAAAATGGAGATACAACTCTCAGAGTTGTATAGATTAAATGAGGTATGTAAAAATTTTAGCGCAGGCCAATAACACTTAAAACATAATATTTTCTAAAACAATTATAGCTTTGTCACACCTTCTTTAACTTGTATTTAATTAATTCATTGTTTATTATTTTTAAAAATTTTAGCATGAATTTGTTAGTATTTTTGGATCAATAGTAGATAATAAGGGTGATAATGAGCATGCTTTTTGTCTTAGTGATTTTGAGAAGAATCTTCCAGAAAATGTAATTTACATAGTGATTATTTCAAGGTAGTATTCTTTTCCTACTTTTCTATGCTTTGTAAATCAATGATGGATGATGAATTACATAAAATGCCTTTTTAGCATATATCAACATGATCTTTCTTTTCTTCTTCCTTAGCCAATTTAATATGGTGAATTAAGTCATTTGATTTTTTTTAAATGTTGAATTTATTGTTACATTTATGAGATGAACTCCATTTGGTCATGGTGAATTATTATTTTCATATAATACTGGATTGCTTTTGCTCAGATTGCAGATTTTTGCATAAATATTTATAAGTGAGATTGGTTTGTATTATTTTTTCTGCATTATCTTTGCCTGTTTTTGGATAAACGTTATGAGTCTTTGTGAAAAGAACTGATACTTATTCTTTCTCTATGGATTAGAATACTTTAAATAGACTATGGATTAGCTTACTTCTTGAAAATGCAATAATTTTGAAATCATGAGAGTCTGACATTTTTTAGGAGTAGCTCTTTGTTCTTTGAATCTTCTCCATTCTAGTTTGCCCCTCTGGGACCCCTATTTCAGACCTTCTAATACTACCCTCCTTATTTTATGTCTAATAAATTTTCATACTTTCTATCAGCTTGTTCTGCACTGTACTCTAGGTACATCCTAATCTGTTTCCAATGAAAAGAGTTCTGTCATCATCTAAACTTAATTGCTGTTTAATCTGTCCATTGAATTTTTTTAAATAACTTTTTACTTTCTAGAAGTTCTTTTGGTGATTTTAAATTAATTTGCTCTTTTCCCTACCTTTAAGAAAACCTGTGTATGCAATTCTATAACTACCACACAAATCACAAATCAAGATCAACCATGTCTATCACCCTAGAATATTTCCTCCTGGCCCTCTTCAGACTGTAATTGTTCCTTACCAGAGCTACCTTTATAATGACTTATTTCATCTTCCGTTTGTTTGCTTGTCATTGAGCTTTGTATGCATGGAATCATACAGTGGGTACTCTGCAGTGTTTCCTTCTTTCACTCAACATAGCATCTGTGAGATCTGGCCAGGTTGTTTCATATTTCAGGAGTAGTATTTCACTGTGCGAATGAGCCATCATTTATTTATCCATCCTCCCACTGATAGGCATTTTGATTGTGTTGTTTTTTCGCTATTACAAATTAAGCTGCTATGAACATTTCTGTACAAGTTTTTATGGACTTAGGCACTCATTTCTCTTGGATACGTGCCCAGGAATGTAATTGCTCAGTCCTGGTAGAGGCAGACACACAGTGTTAGTAGAAACTGCCAGTTTTCCACACTGGTGGTGCCTTTTACACCCCCTTCAGCAGTGTGTGAGAGTTCCAACTTCACCAACACTTGGTATTGTCAGTTTTTGTAGTTTTGGTGGGTAGGTAGTATTTTATCTGCATTCCTGATTGAAGAATGATGTAGAGTACACTTTCACATCTTATTGACAAACACATATTTTAAAATCTCTTCTAGACTGTTTTATTATTTCTAGTTCTTGTGCTAATATTTTTATTTGTTGTGTCTCTTAATTCCAATTGTGATGGTTCATTCTCTCATGTGGTTTTAATTTTGAATGCGAGTTAATCTTACTTGCTTTCCTCCCCAGGAGATGTAGGTTGTACCCAAATAGACTGACTGATTTTGCATTTGCTCTTTCCAGAATCCCAGGGATATCAATATCCTGGAAAAAATTATATATTATCTCAGCTTGAATATACTAGTATTATTTCACCATTGTAAAGTTGGAATCGTATCAAAAATATTTCAAGAGAAAAAAAAAACTTATTTGTGACTTTAAGAAAATCTCATATCATGCTATTAATATGTGGCATATGTAGTAGATTGACAATACTAATATTTTATATCAGAATGTGATTTTTAAAAATATATGTATTTTTTATTTCAGAGAGGAAGGGAGAGGGAAAGAGAAATAGAAACATCAATGATGAGAGAGAATTATTGATCGGCTGCCTCCTACACCCCCCAACTGGGGATTGAGCCCACAGCCCAGGCATGTGGCCTGAGCTGGAATTGAACCGTGACCTCTTGGTTCATAGGTTGACACTTAATCACTGAGCCACACTGGATGGGCAGAATTTTTTTAAATAATAACATCCTTTCACCATCATTTAATTTGAAATTCACAAAAACTCAATGAGGCCGGTAGGATTATTGTTATCATGCCTTTTTCCCCCTTTCTTGTAAATGGGGAAATGAAAACTCAGACTAAATAATAAATCCAAGGCCTTACATACAATATGTGATAGAACCAAGACTAGAACTTAAGTTTAATTCCTGTCCAGTTCCTTTTTCAGTATATTTTACATAAACTCACAAGTATAGGTGTTACAGCTGTTGATTTGGCTCCAACTCCTGGCGACCCTATGAATGAGTGTGTCCACAATATCCTGCCTTCAACAACCCTGCTCAGCTCCTGTGGACTCATGCCTATGGATGGCTTCTTTCACACAGTCAATCCATATCACATTTGGTCTTCCTCTTTTCCTGCTGCCTTCTATTTTCCCCAGCATTATTCTCTTTTCCAAAATCCCTGCCTTCTCATGATATGCCTGAAATAGGACAGCTTCTGCTTCAGTTTTGTCCTTTTTGCTTCCAGAAATGTTTCAGGCTTAATTTACCCTAAGACCCATTGTTTGTCTTTCTGGCAGTCCAGGGTATCTGTAGAGATCTCCTTCAACAATATGTTTCAAATGAATTAATTTTTTTCTGTCTTCTGAGACTCATACAATTATTCTTTATTACATACACATACCATATAAATAATTTATTAAGAGAAGTTAATTTACTTGCTAACATCATTATTCTAGTACAGCACATGGCTACAAGTGTAGTTCTTGAAGTCAGATTGCCTCAATTTACATGTCAGTTCCATTAAAACTTGGGCAAGTTAGACTCTGAATATCAATGAAAAAACTGGGGATAATAATGCTTACCTCATAGAATTTTGTCAAGATCAAATGGGATTATACTTCTGAGGCTCATATCATATCTGGTCAATATATATTAGCTATTATTATCCTTTCATCAAATTTTTAGTGAGATGGTTTCTACAAAAAAAATGCATTCTACTGATGTCTGAATTTATTTCACATTGCTCCTTTCTTCTTTTCCCCAGTGATTTTGTTTCTCTCATGTTATTTGATATAAGATGGCACTAAACATTAAAGAGATGATCTGATATTTAGTTCATAAATTATTACGTCATCTCTAAGCTTTATTGGCACATGTAGATAAGCTTTATTAAAATATTATTATTATCAGCCAAGAATTTGCCATGAAATATTAGGCTTGCTAAATTTTTCCTACATTTCTGGCCTAAAGCCTTGATATCTATGTTTGCAATATAATTTTAGTGCATTTAATATATACTAGCAGTTGTCAAGTGGGAACAAAGAAGAGAAACTCCTATTTTCAGGTGAAATCTTATCACCCCAAATCACTTACTTTTGTTACTTTCTCTTTCCTGTTTGCCAAGGTTTGAAAATTCAGTGTATGGGCAATTGCTTGGCATTTGTAAATGTCTGATAGTGATAAGAGAAATTGGTACCACTATAAAGTATGCTTGTCATTGCTGTATGCATCAGAGATCCTAAAATGGGTGGGATAGTGCAATTCTAGGTGGGTGTTACTGTTTGTTTTGAATGGGTGTTTGTGAGAAAGTGTCTCACAGGCTGTGTGTTATGCAGTCATTCCCACAGGGAAATAAAACTTAGGCTGAAAAAGTCAAAATTTTGGAGATAATTACATATGGCAGGAGATTTTGTTGTGTTTCCTTGTTTAAAATTACATCCTTCTTTGGACTTTCCCTCTCTCTGGAGCAAAGGTAGGGTGTGGAAACTTGTGAAGAATGTCCAAGGGGTTTAGTCAACCAGCCCGATTTAGTGCTCATGTGATTGAAGAATGGTGGATCTCCCTCTAATTTTTCCCCCTAAAGAAAAATAACCAGTAGCCAGCCCAGACTCATCACTCTTTTTCTGGAACTACTAGTTGAAATTTGGGTTTGTATTCTTGCTTTAATGTCACTCTCCAGACTGTATTAAGTTTTCCTCAGTATAAGACATTACTTCCAATTGGCACATACTATCTGGCCACAGCTTTTAAGGCCAGAGGTCGATCCCTGGCTGAAAGTGAAGTAATACAAAGTTGTCCCCCTCATGCCTAAGACAAAAAAATGAGCTGGACAGATTAGATCCCTTGCTTGATACTTTGAAATCGACAATCTGAGAAGTGGAGACAGTTAGCTGTGGTCCTAGGCATTAGAGGATTTCACCTGAGAGGTTCATAAAGGCTCCATGCAAGATAACAAAGTGGATAGAGGGATTGAATGGCAGAGGACAGAAGGAAGGGGAGAAGCCTGAGACAGAGAGATGGAATTGAGGGAATGGACCCAGTCTTTTCCTGAGACCTGATAATTCTGCTTCTTCTAGATTACAGTCCAGATGTACCCGTTCAATATCACTCCCATCTCTCTATTCCCTTCCCCTGGTGTTTACAGTGGTATCTCTGGAGCCAGACAGGCTTTAAATGAATAATTTGGGGGTAATTCATTTGAATCCTGACCTCAATGTTCTTATCTGTAAAATAAGTACAGTTAAGATCATTATTTCAGATTTTATATTATTCTTAATGTACTTAAAGCTTTTTAATACCCCACCAACCTCCTTGATCACACTTTATTACTCAAAGGGAACACATAGCAAATATTCAATAAATTATCAATCAAGATGAAGTAATCAACGTTGATTTTCATGCAGCATCCATTAGTAGGGAAACAGCCACCTTTCATAGGTGCCCAATTCACTACCTTTCTGGACAATTATTACCATCCCTTTATTGAACTAAAAACAGCCTACTCACTGTAGCACAGCAATGAGTTGCTGTTGTTATCCTTAAAACTAAGAGGTTGGACCTTATATTATTGGAAATATATTTTATGATCTACTTAGAACTGAAATTTCTTCCTAAGGTGACATTAAGTCTAGAAGACACACAGATTATTGTGATTATAAGAATCTTTCTCTTTATGCCATCCATTTTAAGGGCCTGTGTTTGTCATTTCTATGCATTGCATTACTATGTTATATGAAGATTCATAATACAATACTCTTCTTTAAGGTAGCAAGTGAAGATAAAATGTGAATGTGGCCCTAACTGGTGTGGCTCAGTGGATAGAGCGTTGGCCTGCAGACTCAAGGGTCCCAGGTTCAATTCCGGTCAAGGGCATGTACCTTGGTTGCGGGCACATCCCCAGTAGGGGGCAGGCAGGAGGCAGCTGATCGATGTTTCTCTCTTATTGATGTTTCTAACTCTCTATCCCTCTCCCTTCCTCTCTGTAAAACATCAATAAAATATATTTAAAAAAAAAGTGAATGTGTACACGCATGCATGTGTATTGGGGGGGGGGGGTCACACACATGTACTGAGGGACTGGAGGATAGATCGTAACCTGTGAAAGAAGGTTAGCAGTACCCTTTGATGGATTCAGACAGTTGAGGATTCTATTTTTGCCTACATTCAAAGAGTTGATGAACATTTGGGTATCTGAAAGAAAGAGATTAAGAATTTTTTTTAAATTGATTTTTGCTTAGCTAGTATTGGAATAAATCCCCAACTATGTTGAGCCAAAGAGCAAAATATCTAGATATGGAAGAGCTGGTCTGAATCCATCTGGCTCCAATATATTAAAGGTCAATAGTCTTGCACTTAATAATAACTGATCTTCTGTATAAATAGCACATACTGTAGTCCTTTCAAAGAGAAAAAAGGGAATAAATCAGCATTAAGCAGTGTTGTACTATTGCTGTATATAACCAAAGACTCTTTTGATGCAGTGGGAAGATTAAGTGATAAAAATATTGGTCTGAAAACAAAGCTCTTTGTCATTAATATGTAGTGTATCATTAGAGATGGTCTACGATGGTTGGTAGCACTCAAGTCACAGAGGGCATTCTTCTTATGGCCAATTAATGTAGCCAGTGATGGATCCCTTGATCGCTGTCAATTTGGAAAGAGGTGTCCATAGTGTTAATAGCTAAGGGAAATTTGATACTGCCCACATAAAAGGAAATAATTTTAACCCTATGTAATAGATGTATAGATGAATATATTGATGATGACAATGCTTGCAGAAGAAAATGAGAAGGTGGAAAGGGTAAATAATCATCACAGATAATTTATCTTCTTTCCATATCATGAAACATCAATATGGAACCTACCAAACTGGTCACATTTGCATACTATGATCATTTGGAAATATGAATTCAAATTCAGTAGAATAATGTGCAACTGATTCAATAGCTAATTCAAATGTGGGAAAAAGAATACTTTGCATCTTTGTGAAAACATTTCCCCTAGATCACATTATTTCTAATTAAACCAGAAAACAAAATAGCATTCAGAGTCCCCATTTATATCTTCTCAACTGAGATCCAGTTCATTTAACCATGTGTCCTTTACACTGGAACTAAGGCAGTTTATTCAATGACATTGGGAGGCTTGTTTTAGCAATTCAGTATAAGGTGATGTCAGGAGTGATAGGAAGCCTGTGAACGTCACCTTCAGTATTTCATGGTTCTGTATTATGCATAATAAAGAGAAACCAGGGTGGTAACTTAGGCAGATCAGTGATTCCTAAACTTGGCTAACTATGAAACTCATCTGGTGGCACTTGCTAGAAATAAAGAATCTGCCCTTTCATGCAGTTTGAGACAGGTGAATCTAACTAATACTTGAGAAAAGCTGTTGTAAATGATGTGTAGTTACTAAAGAAACAATTAAATCTAAGTGACAGGGTGCATCCTCATGGCTACTGTGTCTTATGCTATGAGGCTAAGATTAGAAGATGGCATTTAACTTTGGATAATGGGTCAATAAATGAATTAGCATAGCACTATAGATCACAGCACTCCAAAGAATGTAGTACAATATAAGTGATAGAAGATCGATTGGAAGACAACCATAGAATTGATCAATAAACCTTGGCGGGAAGTCTAGACATCCAGCTATTTAATCAGAGCTGTAATAAAACTTATTGATATAGCTGTTCCACTTAATGGAAATTTCCATGAAGCCTATATATAAAACGAATGATGTGCATGACTGTGGCAAATGTGAAATAAAATTGTCAAAACAGGGTAGGTATTGTCTCAGCAACTGCTGTTGATTTACAGCTATTGATCAGCTATAAATGGTATCATAAGTGAGAGACTAATTATCCTCTTTAATCAAGCAAACAAAAGAGTAATTTATTATATAATATCAAGCCAATATATTTTTCACAGTATGATAAACACAATATAGAAAGTGAAGAGAATAACCCATAGTTCTAGATACATGACTAATTGTGAAAAATAATCAATGGATAATTAGCTATATCTATGAGTCTTCTGGGGCTAGGTACCTGTGTTACATGCCAAGGACACAAAGACAAATGAGACATGGTCCCAGATCTCAAGTATGAATTACTTAGAAGGGTCTTCTGGTATCTATCTAGACCTAAATTCACTCTTAAATGGGTCATGAGTAGTAGCATAAAAATAGAGGACATACTGTCCTTTAAGAGAATCCTTCTCTCTCAATGATATCAGTAGCCTTGTTATTTTCATACAAAGTTTTGTGCATTTATTGCTTTTAATAAATATTAAAGAATTACAATTTATAAAATTTATTTGTTTAATTAAATGTAAAATCCTTGAATGTAAAATTTGATTTGGTTAAGGCTGGCCTTTTATAGATATAAATCCACTTAGTAAAAAGTTATTTCAAGGTGAGTTATTTCTATATTCAATTGATCATACATACATATAACACAGTAAATGATTAAACAATTTAAAAAATCATCCCTAACTTTATTCATTCAGTTTAGTCTTGTAAATAAATACTTACCCAACTTAGGTGATTAACACTTATAAGGGGACCAGCTACTACTATGACAAAAGAATGGAAAATATGTTTCTCAGTTTTGTGTAATTAGATATGCTTGTGTTGATGTTACTTGTATGCAGTATAATTTACAAATAGTATGAGGGATTATTTCTATGGCTACATCCCAATTTCTCTGTGAAAATGAAGTATAACAAGCATAATGTAAATTCAGCCTTGTAAAACATTGCACACCGGAAATACTTTGAAGAGATTGGTGGAAATCTTAGAAAGTATTTTCCCGATCAAATTAATAGTTACTGATTCTGTTCTGCTTACCTTTCTGGAAACAGTAAGAGGATTTTTCTCCAAATGAAGTTATATATATATCAAAAATGGCAACAATTTAAGCTAAATATCAAAGAACACTTTTGTCCATCCTGTGGAACTTATTTTAGGTAAACATCAGGCCTCTATGTTCAGGTAAATGGCCACTTATTCTGGATAGACAAGTATTACAGATTTTCCAAGCGTGGATACACAACACAATATACTGAACACAAGAACTAAGGAAAGGGAGCATAAGCTCTCTTTTTCAATCAATCATAATTCTTCAAAATTATACAATGCATGAGCTCTTCATATGACAATCAATGATATACTAGATGGGCACAGAATTGTAGTAGAAAGCTTTGGCTGCTAGCATGACAGTGAAGGTTACTTTTAGTATTTTAGAATTTATTAATTTACATTTAAGAAAACATAAGACCAATATCCCATCAGTTTTTAATGCACTTTTAACATGCACATTAAAATGAGAAGACATTTTTGATACACTTTCTACATGCACATTAAATTAGAGTAGGAACAAATAGATACATGTGTGACATCACTGGACATACTAGTAAATGTCTACATGAAGTACATATATATCTCCTGTTTGAGTAAGGCCTATCTATTTTCCTGAATCTCGAATAATGTGACAGTTTAGGGCTCAGGATCATAACCACATCTAATGATGAATTGAACCATAGAAAGTTTTAGCTGGCTTGCCACTGAAGGATTGGACCTAATGACCCTGAACTTCAGTCTGGAAAAGGCACATGATGCCTGATATCTTACTAACGCTCCCCTTACTAGACAGAGAAACATGGAAACTTGAGTATAATTTTTCAAATATTCAAATTCCTTTCATGAGCTCCCTAGTGGAGACTTCGGCTTTACGGAGCTTCTATAAATGTAACTTCTTGGTGACAGGAATCAATTTAGATGAAAAACAAAAGAGACTGCTAAAGGAAACACCAGTATTTCTAATGTTAATGAATACAGAAAATATTCTCACACAGTAGATAATGAATTTGAATGTTTCATTTTCTAGCTGTTTAGAAAACTTGTCCTTTTATTCTCTTCCAGTAACATCTGGAGACACCAACAAAAAGGAAAATATATTCTTACAAAAAGAGTAAAATAATACTGAATACTCATTGTAACTTCTATGCCTGAGAGATATTTTAACACTTACAACAGCTTACATGTTTTTATACAACTTTAAAGGTAAAGTGGCTTAATCATTAGAAAACATCAGTAATGAACATATTAGGCAGTAAAAACAAAAACTAGGAAAAAGTCACCAGGAAATACAATATTCATCGGTAAAGTGACATTGTTTCTAGTTACAAAGTTCTACAACATAACAAAGTAAGTTTTATAAAAATGTGTAAAAGTTTATGATAACACTTTGCAAAGGCCAAGCTGATGATCCATCGAGTAGGTTATGACCGTGTTATTTTAAATAAGTGTTAGCGTTGTAAGACATCCCTTCACATGTCTGCACGAACAAAAGAAGCAAATACTCCATCTTCCCGAGCCAAGAGGCTTTCTGGAGTGTCATATTCTAAAATATTTCCTCGCTTCATCACAATAACTAGGTCTGCTGTCAGAATAGTGTGAACCCGATGCTGTGAGTGAAAAGAATACAGGTATTTGTTACAATTTTTTGGGCACAAGTGGAAGCAATGTAGATGAATATTTCACCAATTATTCAGGGACATTTATTTACCTTGAGGTGGATTTTTAAAACACTGGCCACTATGGCTGTGTCTTGTATGGGCTGTAAATTGATTTCAGCTAATATAGTAGTTTCACCCATTTTCATGGAAGGGTAAGTAGGCTAATAAACGTTTTGTCAAATAATTAAATAAGAAGAACCATTGTGAACCAAGTGAGTTATAGCTTAGTCTAGACCAAAATTATATCTTGTGTGGAATTAACTAATTCTGTGGGCTAACACACAACTGGAAGAACCCTGGAAGGTGGTCAGTTCTGGGAAGACAATATGGAGAAGTCCATTCTGGCAAGCAGTATTAGAATGGATTACTCAGGATTTCAGACATGCCATCCCTTAGTCTTTTGAGATCACTGCCATCAGTTATTCTATCTTTCTATATGGCACCCTTTGGAGAGAAGCTTAGGTGTTAGTAATTAATAATAATAAAAGCTACCACTTACTGAGCATATATTACACATTCAGGGCTCCACACACATACTTGTTAATCATCAGAACATTCCTCAAGTGTGGGTGTTATCTCTCTTTACTTTTTAGGGCAGACCATTGGGGTTCATAGAGATAAAGCAAAATCAGGCGATCACATAGATGTTAGGAGCAGAACCAGCATCAAAACCGGGTTTAATTGCAAAGTGTGAGATATTTCCAACCTGCCACCAAGCTGCTTCCTAGGGAGTATCTGGTGGACTGTTCACCTGCCATTGTTAGCATTATGGTTAAGAGTAGAGGCTCTGAAGTTAGAGTAGGCTCATATTTTGGTTTCACCACCTGTTAGTTGTACAATCTTGAGTAACAAACTTGATTTTTGGTATGTCTCAAGTTTCCTATCTGTAAAATGAATAATAGTACCTGACTTGGAGAATGGTGGTGAGGATCAAAGGAGATAATCCATGTAAAAAAAATTCAGCACTTTGTCTGACACATACAAGCAAAAAATAAATATTAGCAACTGCTATTTTTTATTTTTAGGATTTACAAGGGAAAAATCTCTGTAGTAAGCCTTTCCACTATTCTTGCTTAGTAAGTGCTATATAACACAAATATAATGTGGGCTGCAAGTGTGAGACACATGTAATTTTAAATTTCTTGGAGCCACATTTTAAAGGCACAAATAATTAGGTAAAATATACTTTAATTATATACTTTAACCCAATATAGTCAAAATATTATTTTAACATGTATGCAATATAAAAATTACTAATGAAGTATTTTACATTCTTCTGTTAGTACTGTTTTTGAAATTCAGTGAATATTTCACACTTATAACATCTCTCAATTTGAAATACCCATATTTCAGGTGCTCAATAGCCACATGTGGCTAGATGCTACCATATTGGACCTGAATCATGCAGGTCAAAACATCAGCATACTGATGGGAGTGCTAACCCTAAAAATATCACCTGTCTAGCTGCTACATGGGCTTCCGAAGTGCCTTCTCCTAACAATCCAAAGTCCAACCTAAAGCCATCTCCAGGGGCAAAGGCCTGTCTTCTGCCCTGGAACACTTAGATGGGGGAGTCTCAAGGTTCATACGTTCAGAAAAGCTAGGGGACTCACAGCTAGTGGGGAAAAGAAACATGTATATGGAGTGTGATAAAGATGACGGCTTTAGAACATGCATCACTATTTTCAACACCATAGATAAACCTATCACCTACTGAATATCAGTAGCTAATGATATCACTTAGGGAATATCACTACTTGGAAGATAATGTCTATTTATCTTTGTGAAAGGACCAGAGACATTTTCATACGCACACATTTAGAAAAAAATACACTTAAACTGAATGTACTGTTTAATATGTGCTGTGCATTTTCCCTCCAAAAATTTTTAGTTCTTCAATAACTATATTACAGATGTTAAGAAAAGAATTTGGCTGTTCCTTCTTTTTCTTTTCTTCCTTTTTTTTTTTTTTTAGAATTTGACTTCTACATCCATAAATGGAATATTATAAACATTGCCTTGATATTCTAAAGTAATGTTTATTTTTTAATGAAAACATTAAAAAACTTGGCCAATGGAAATAAATATATCTGGTTTTTATTCTATTAATCCAAATAATTGTTTGCTTGACAAAGTGTGGTGTCCATTGCAATAGCATTGAAATTTTCAAAATGCTCCACAGAAATTAATCTAATTAAGAGTGAAGAATGAATCACTTTCATAAATAATGCCATGCACTATTTTGGTGCATGAGGGCTTCTTTATAAAAGCCAGAGAAAATTATCTTAAGTTATTCATAATTTTCATTGGCAGATAACAAAATTAACAGAACAGTTTTTAGCAGGGGAGGAAAAATAGTTGTAATAGACCTGAGTATCATTCTATGAGGGGTCCCCCACAAGTGGGCCATGCTCTGTCTCCTATGAGTCTGTTAAGAGGAGTTGGTCCCATAGTAATTTGTTCTCCCCATAGTTTTCTGAGTATCCAGTGGGGAGAACTCTAGGTATCCTGGTAGCCACCTCCACACTAGTGGTCTTGAAATGAAAAATGAGTGGAAGATATATAAGCACATAAAAAAGAATTCAGTGAATGTAGCAGATCAGAAATGAAGTAAGAACATTTTTTTTTTTTTGGTGGAAAATACAAATGATGCTCAAGTAATCTTTCAGGTGTAAATTAAAAGGAACCATCTAACAATACCATGCTTCATGCCGAAAGGAGAAAAGTCGCCTTTTGGGTAGGCAAGCGTCTGTTTTTCCCTCTTTATCTGCCCATTTAGAGAGAACAAGAAGTTCTTTCTCCTTATCGCTCCAGTGAGAAAATTATTGAAAATATTATGGAATCTTTTTTCAAGTTAGCCAATTCTCTCACCATTGAATTGTTCACACTTTAGTGTGAATGAATTAACGAGGCAACTTCTTCTTCAGAGCAGGAGGAACCTTGAATTTACTAGGGAAGTGGGAAAAATGGGTTTTTCTTTACTGAGGCCTTGTTTAAAGAAGATGGGCCCTGACCGGGAGTCATTTCCTGCCACCTTGAAAATGCCATGCTTCCAGGGTGCTCTTTCTCCCATGCATCATTCACAAAGAGGGCAGCCTAAGCAGGCACCCCATGCATAGATCAGCAGTTAAACTTATGTAATTATTTAAATTAATGCATCTTCACAAACATGCATGGTATTTTTTAGGACACTTACAGAACGTCCCTCAAGGAATAGAGAAATGAGTCCTTATGACAGAGGTAAGTCTGGTTCTCGGGTTTTTGTAGACACTCTCTCTTGCATGTTCACATTTCAGTACATACACATGTATCTCATTCGAACTGAACATAACTGAAGAACCTAGTTGGGCTGATTTGTGTGACAGTGCCCTGTAGTGAGTTCCCTCACCACATCTCACTGTGTTAGCCTGGCCTGACTGAGGGGATGCTGCTAGGATAGCTACCAGAGAATGGGATACTCGACAGTAGCTCATGATGGTCTACTTGTTGGTCATCACCAAAGTGGAAAAGAGGCCATTCTTGTTGGCAAGCAATTCTGGAACCGTACCACACTCCACTAAAATACCCTCAGAAAAGACTAAGACAAGGCCTGCATCCAAAATAGAAGATACACGATGCTGGAGAGAAAGAAAAGTGGAAAGAAGAAAGAGAATCAGTGAGAGAGAAAATGTCCAGGTGATTGACTCACTTACAAAATAGTTTGTGTTAAACATGAAGGCTAAACATAAGCAAGAATCCACCCATCTGCAAAGAAGAGAGAAAACCATGGTCTATTGCAGGGGTGGGCAAACTTTTTGACTCGAGGGCCACAATGGGTTCTTAAACTGGACCAGAGGGCCGGAACAAAAGCATGGATGGAGTGTTTGTGTGAACTAATATAAATTCAAAGTAAAGGAGCGGAGGGGAGAGCAAGAGAACCCTCCGCTCTTTTGGCTCCACGGACCGGATAGAACAGCCGAACGGGCTGGATCCGGCCCGCGGGCCGTAGTTTGCCCACGGCTGGTTGTGAGGAAGTTATAACATGTATATAAAGAGTTAAGCAATTCTTCAATTTGGTTGGTGCTCAGAGAAAACATTGCCTCAGCTGTGAGGTATCTCATTGCCTTCTTTAAAAAACAAAACAAAAACACAACAGTTAAGAATAGAGACATAGAAATTAGGTGTAAATAGTAGCAGAACTGGCAGTCAAATTTAAGAATTTTGCTTCTGAAACTGCTCATCAGACCATCAAATAGTGGAAAAGAGAATTATTCCATATGAGCTACCACTGTGTCTGGGGAGAAAGCACAGGCCATGACCTGCTGGAACCTAGATTTGGGATGCCCTATCATTGTAACTTAGGGGTGGTGGGTAGGTCAGACAAGCTAGAAATAACAATGTAAAGGCTTTCAGAGCATAGCAGGTTGTTTGTTGCCTTTTTTGTAAAGATACAGAAACATTAGCAGAGAAATACATAATTCAATATAAGCATATTTTAATTGCTGAAAAAATAAAGATTATTGAATCTTGGAATGAAAACCAAAGAAGAATAAATCAACTCCGTCTCCCATACTTACAGCTATTGTAACAACGGTGCGGTCTGCAAAAGCTGTCATTACCACTTTCTGCAAAATGTTTTCCTGCCAAAAAATAAACAAATTAATTCTGAATTTTTTCTGCACTACTTCCTCTCACTATGATATTTGGTCCCCAAGAACAATGCTTCCACAAGCCCAAACCCTCGGGGAACTCCCCCTCCTAAGTCTGCTGCAGAAGATATAAGAGGGAGCAGTCCCCGGGAGCAAGTTCATGCCAGGCTCTGCAGGTGTCTTCAAGATGCAAATAAAACTCATCTGATCAATGAGAATGACTGATAGGTTTATGACCAACGAACTGAACGAGGAAAATGAAAGCAATTGAGCATGGGAATGCTCACTTGAGTTACACCACAAGTACTATGTATTCAATCCCTGGCTTAGGTGGTTGGATGTCGTCCTGTGCACAGAAGGGCTGCTAGTTTGATTTCGGGTTAGAGAGCATGCTTGGATTAAGGGCCCAGTCCCTGGAAGGGGGCATTCAGGAGGCAGTCGATCAACGTTTTTCTCTCACATTGATGTTTTTTTCTCTCTCTTCTTCCCTCTCTCTAAAAATCTATTTAAAATGGTTTTTAAAATAGTTTGTATTCAAAATTAATAAAATCTTAGAAAGGTGTTACCCTTTGGGCTAGAAAAGGGAAAAATAAAACACATGCTCCAAATATGAAATTTGTTCCATAAAGGAATATTCCAGGCAGGGAACATTTTTATTCCCACCCCAAACTGCTTTTATCTTTATATATTAAGCGATGTTTTGGTTAAAAATTCTACCTTTCTCCTAGAGGTAAGCTTGATTACCTAATTTAGTCTTAATGTGAAGGACTTCCTTCTTCCGATCTTTATTGCCAATTCATTCTCATTCACACTCCTTCTCTCTGTTCTCTCATCGCTATTGAGGCAATGTTATCCTATTAATAATCTCAATATTGTAAAACCTTAGTAATTAATACTAATTTTGATGTAATTATGCTTATTTAGTGAAATGGCTTGGTTAGAAACTATTTTATTGCTTTAAATTATGTTAACTTTGAGAAAATATACTGTAACTTTGTGTAGCTACTTTAATTGATTAATCTTACTTAATAGAAAGAAATGATGTCAAATTAGCATCTCCATATATAATTGGCTCCTAATCCTGAGACTGTTTCACTTCTCAGGATAGTTTTACCCAATCTAAACAAGAAAATAACATGAGGTTGTGGATGTTTTTTATTTTTGTTCTTCCTGATGCCAAAGTTTTAATATTAAGTTCATTTTTATAAAAACATTGATTGCTAGATGATTCAGTTTGTGATTTAATGTGAATTTTCTCCACTTAATCATAGCCTTCTAGAAAGATCTTCTTTGTATATAATTGACATTTTAAAATAACTTCTTTCTAAAGTCACATTGTTAGTATAAACACATTGAGAAGATCATTATTTATTGTAGCCATTATTAATTCTAGTGAATCTTTCTTCAAATTACCTTAGAAATTAATGATTGGCTTTGGTCATTAGTAGATTCTATTAAGTAGAGATTTGAACTTCCATCATAATACTTGAATACAGTACAGTACGCTCATCTACTGAGACCTAGGATTTTACTATTTTGAGAATTTAACAAAAAGTAATGGCAAATTTATTTTGTGTTTATTGGCAAGAGAAACACCTTTAAAATTAGCATCTGTGTCCTTTATTATAATTCTCCATGTGCTTTTATCAGTTGGTCAAGCAGATGAATGAAATAACACTGAAAATAATAGGGCTGAGGATTCAGAACCCAATCAGGAGGAAAAAAATTGAAATTTTCATGTGCCTTTCTTCAAGTCATCAGTTTAAAAAGCTTAGGTAGTACACTCACTGTGGCCATGTCGATGGAAGCTGTCGCTTCATCCATGATGAGAATGCTGCTTTTGCGGACAAAGGCCCTAGCAAGGCAAAACAGCTGCCTTTGTCCAACACTAAAATTCTCCCCACCTTCAGTGACAACTGCATCTAAACCAGAGGAATAAGCAAGGGTTTCATTGAAGAAATGCTACTATCATATTCCTTGGGTAAGGTAGTGAAACAGGTTATGTCCTATAATAGCAAGCTGGATTTTACTTTGTACCAGTGCAAGGATTTCATTTGTGAAAAGTGAAGAGAAATTTTACATTGGAAAAACAAATATAATCCTGGGCTACCTTATGTTTTTCAACAGATGATGTTACCTTCATATAGTAGGATATAAAATACTGTTAAACATTTTAAAGAGTGGAAAACCGTGGAGATTATTTAATTATGTAATATAATAATCTAAGGAGATTATCCTATATAATAAAAGCCCAGGGACCAAATGGTGGAACGACCAGTCAACCAGTCACTATGATGCACACTGACCACCAGGGGGCAGACGCTCAATGCAGGAGTTCCCCCCTGGTGGTCAGTGCACTACCACAGTGGGAGTGCCACTAGGCTGACCGGGATGAGCAGCTGCTCCCACTGCGAACCCTGGACTGATGAACAGGAACCTGGTCTGCGAGTGTCGCCTCCTCACCTCAGGTTCCTCCTCCTCCTCACTCCCTGCTGCCTCCTCCGGACACCCACAGGCCACACAGCACTGCTGCCAGGCTTGCAGAGTTGAACCTGGAGGCTGGGAGGCGGGTTTGTGGCCACCATGGGACTGAGGCCTACTCCGCCACCTCCAGTGCTATTGTCCCTGGGCCCAGTCCTGACCAGGTCCCCTGGAGAGGCGAGTGCTCTGGTCCACAGAATATGCCAGATCAGGGAGCAGTTGCTCAGAGGGCGGGTCCGCAGCCGCTCAGAGGGCGGGTCCGCAGCCGCTCAGCTGACCAGGATGAGCAGCACTCTACAGAAGGCCAATCCCCACAGGCCATGCCCCCCACCAGTGCACAAATCCCGTATACTGGGCCTCTAGTCTATATATATAAGAGGCTAATATGCAAAGTGTCCCCTCGGGAGTTCGACCAGGAGAACAGGAGTTTGATCACTCGCTACAACGTGCACTGACCATCAAGGGGCAGGGCACTGAGGGAGTGAGGGAAGGAGGAGACCGGGAGGTGGGGAACCTGATCTGTCCTGATCGCCGGCCAGGCCTAGAACCTTACCTGTGCACAAATTTCATGCACTGGGCCTCTAGTTTAATATAATTATCTAAGGCCCAGAGAGTTGAAGTGGCTTGCCCAAGATCACATAGCTTACTTGTAGTAGACCTTAACAAGAATATTCTCAACTCCATACCCATTTATGTTCCATTATACCATCCAATTAAATGGTAAGCTCCAAGTGGATAAGGTCTGGGTTTGCTTTTGTTCATCAATATATCCCCAGTAGATACCATTGTACCTGACATGGTAGCTGAATAAAACACTGTTGCATGGATAAATGAATGTTATAGACTCATTATTTTTACCATCCACATTTCATAAAATGTACTATTGTGAGTTTATAATAAATTCTTTTTCCAAAATATCCCTTTTATTACAATTCAAACATTTTTTAGTAGAGTGAGTTGTGTATGTGTGTATTGGGGGGAGAGGGGTTAATTTCCATTGATTTATTCTCATTGCATCAAATTCTTTTAATTTCTCATGCTTAGAGACTATATATTTATTCTCCAAATTTTAATTTACATAATAAGTAAGGAGGAAGCCAGAGATAATGAATGTCCTTCACCAGAGTTGGCCTGAACCATATATTTATCAAGCATTTGATGTATTCTTTATTAAATCAATGTGCATAAACAACATTCAATTAAATAGTGTAAATACAATCCCATTGCTTACACTGTACCATCACCCACAAACACTATACAGCTTTCATATTGGTGAAGAAAATTATAATGAATATGTAATTGCTTGTCTTTCTGACTGTAAACGGCAAAGGGGCTGGTCTCTAAATACCAAGGGAGAAGGGTCTATAAAGCATTATCAATTTCTCAAGTAGACTTTCTGGGCTCTCCAGAGGAGACATCAGAGATTATAATGGGAAAGTTCATCCAGACCCGTGGAATTACTACCACAGTCTGGCACTGGCAAAGTCAACAAAATATCCTTAAAGACATGCTGTCTTAATTTTTGTTTGCAGGATCCCTTCTCCTTGGGACATAGAATCATAAAAAGGTATTGTTTTTTACTAGGTCCTCCCAAATGTACTACCAATAAATATAGTTTTATTTTGTAGGTTGATTTCATTAAAATGCAATGCCAAAACTACACAATCAATTTAGCAACTATATATTATGTATTAAAATTAGAATATCAACCATTATCTTTCTGATTTCTTTCTTAAATGAGTTCAGATTTTAAGAAAGTACAAGTCCAAAACTATAGATGTTCATATTTATGAATTAAATACTATATTGTGAACTCTCCATTGTTTCATTAATCATGTTGTTCTTTCATTATCCACACTGTTGTTTTGTTTTTTCATCAGTTATTTACCAGAATTGTATTACCCCTGGGGCCGAATTTACATAAGTGATTGAGTATATGTTTCATCCTTTTCACAAGTGGCTAAAACTGATACTGCAACAATGTAATAGAAAATAATGTCTTTAAAAAGTATGCTATATAAGTAAAAGGAATATGCCCTCTTGGCAGCAAAGAAAATGGCAGCCAATGTGGAGAAATCCCTGCTCCTAAATGATACCAAGCACTCTTTGAACCTAACAGTCAATTCAGTCCTGTTATCCATTTGCTGAAGGTAAGTGATTTGGTAGATCATGTGAACAGAATGACCACCAGGAAATATTCTGATTGAAGTGGCCTGTCCCCACCAATGGTGAAAAGGCAATAAATGTATTAATTAGAATACTATGGAGTGTTCACATGGAGCAGAATGTTATAAGGTTCATCCTCTTATGCCACCAAGAAAAAATCATTAGATTTTGAAGTGTTCTAATAACCTTTAGAAGATTATTTTAAATATTAGTGGCCCGGTGCACAAAATTTGTGCATGGAGGGGGGGTGTCCCTCAGCCCGGCCTGCACCCTCTCCAATCTGGGACCCCTCAGGGGATGTCACACAGGGATCAGGCCTAAACCGGCAGTCAGACATCCCTCTCGCAATCTGAGACTGCTGGCTCCTAACTGCTCACCTGCCTGCCTGATTGCCCCTAACCACTCTGCCTGCCGGCCTGCTTGCTCCCAACTTCCCCCCCACACTGGCCTTCTCACCCCCAACTGCCCCCCGGCCAGCCTGATCACCCACAACTGCCCCCCACACTGGCCTTCTCACCCCCAACTGCCCCCTGGCCAGCCTGATCACCCACAACTGCCCCCCCCCACTGGCCTGACTGCCCCCAACTGACCCCCACTGATGGCTTGCTCACCCCCAACTGCCCCCCCTGCCAGCCTGATTGCCCCCAACTGACCCCCACTGATGGCCTGCTTGCCCCCAACTGGCCCCCCCTGCCAGCCTGCTCACTCACAAATGCCCCCCCCCCCGCCAGCCTGATCACCCCCAACAGCCCCCCCCCCCCCACTGGCCTGATCACCCACAACTTCTGTCCCATCCTGCCCTGATCACCCACAACTGCCCTCCCCTCTTGGCCCATAACTGCCTCTACCTCTGCCCCGCCACCATGGCTTTGTCCAGAAGAATGTCCAGAAGGTCTCCGGGAAGGTTACCCAGTCTTAGCATATTACCCTTTTATTAGTATAGATAGAGGCTTGGTGCACGGGTGGGGGCCGGCTGGTTTGCCATGAAGGGTGTCCCGGATCAGGGTGGCGGTTCCCTTGGGGAGTGGGGCGGCCTGGGAGGGGGGCCTGTGGTGGTTTGCAGGCTGGCCACACCCCCATTGAGGTTGGGGTCCCCACTAGGGATGGTACCGGCCTTGGCAAGGGGCTGGGGCAGTTTGCAGGCCAGCCACGCCCCCATGGGGTGAGGGTCCCCACTGGGGGGGCATGGCCAGCCTGGGTGAGGGGCTGAGGGAAGTTTTTAGGCTAGTCACACCCACTTCAGGGTGGGGGTCCCCACTGTGGTGCCTGGCCAGCCTGGGTGAGGGGCTGATGGCTGTCTGCAGGCTGGCCATGCCACCCAGCGGGGACCCTCACCCCATAGGGGCATGGCCAGCCTGGGTAAGGGCCTGAGAGCTGTTTTCAGGCTGGCCATGCCCCCCCAGTGGGCTCCTCCCTCGGTGGCTGGCCCGGGTGACCCAAGCCTCCCACGTGCTCAGGCCAGCTCCGTGACCACCGCTCACAGGCCCCTCCTTCAGCAGCCGGCCAGGGTGGGTGGGAAGCTTGGCTTCCTCTGTCACTGGGGGCGACCCAAGCCTCCCGCCTGCTCTGGCTGGCTCCATAGCCGCTGCCATCTTTGTCCTGGTAATTTGCATCCCTCCTGATTAGCTGTGGGGGTCACAGAGTGACAGTCATTTATCATATTTCTCTTTTATTAGTATAGATAAGGAGATTAACACTAGAATTATATAATTCCTAGCATAAATTATAAATTTATATAATTTCTAGCATAAATTGTAGAGGTATGTAGTATTAATTGCATATTTTAAAACATAAATGTATAACTTAGAAAATTTACCTAGACCTCCTGGTAGAGATTTGACCATATTCTTCAACTGTGCAATTTCCAGAGCTTCCCAGAGTCTGTCATCTGTGCATTTGCATTCTGGATCTAAATTAAATCTGTAGAGAGAAAAATCAGTTAATCAGTCAATAAATAAAAATAAAGAAACACTTGTATATGTTTGTGTATCGCTGTTGTTACCTTAAAATGTAAGTTCTATTTGTTTCAGTTGCAGCTGTATCCCCAGTATATACAACAGTGCTTAGGATAGAGTAGGCATTCAACTTATATTTAATAAATGAATGAATGACCTTAATGTTATGACAAATGACTTTTGATGATATAATTAGTAAGTTTATATATATAAGATATAATAAAACTCATTATTTGAATTCATCCACTTTCATATTATGTTTCATGTAACCTGAACAGTGTCTAGCAAAACAGTCCTATAGAAATGATGCTAAATACACAAATCTATGGGGAGCATATAAAGCTATTAGCTTTCCCAACTCATTGTGATGTACCAAACACAAGAGTAGCAGTATATTTACTGAGAATAAATATATTCAGACATATAAATTTACTATGGTGTTGCTAAATACATTGATACATCCATAACCTTAAGTTAAACTAATGTTACAGATGAATATTGAGCAATCTTATATACATTTTTCTCTTCAAGACAAGGAGTAATTAGCAAAAGGAAGTGGCAAATTACTTCTTTGTAATTAAATAAATGGAGAAGGAAAACAAGAGAGAACAAATGATAGATGAAATGAGAGACATAATCTTGTGGATGATGCCATGGCAAACTTTGGAGTCAGACAAACTTTATTTGGAATCACAGTTCTACCACTTACTAAGTGTATAAACTTGGAGAAGTTACAGCTTCTCAGGTCCAAAATACTCATTGTGAAATAGGGCCAATAATATACAGGGTGGAGCAAAAGTAGGTAATCCTATACAATAAAGAGGTAATATGCAAATTGACCCTCATATCCTCACACCACAAGATGGCCGCCCCCACGTTGTCACAAGATGGCCACCCCACATCGTCATAAGATGGGCACCCCCACATCATCACAAGGTGGGTGCCCCCACGTCATCACAAGATGGCCACCCCCATGTAGTCACAAGATGGCTGCCCCCACATTGTCACAAGATGGCCAGCAGGGGAGGGCAATTGGGGGGACCAAACATGCATGGGAGGGCAGTTAGGGGCGACCGGGCCTGCAGGGGAGGGCAGTTGGGGGTGATTGGGCCAGCAGGGAAGCAGTTAGGTGTCAATCATGCTGGCAGAGGAATGGTTAGGTGTCAATCAGGCCAGCAGGGGAGTGGTTAGGGGGCAATCAGGCAGCCAGGTAAGCGAGTGGTTAGGAGCTAGCAGTCCCGGATTGTGAGAGGGATGTCCAACTGCCAGTTTAAAGCAGCAGTCAGGCATCCCCCAAGGGGTCCCAGATTGGAGAGGGTGCAGGCTGGGCTGAGAGACACCCCTCCAGTGCACAAATTTCATGCACTGGGCCTCTAGTTAATAAATAATAATATAAGAACAAACTCTGTGTTTTGTATACTCATAGTTGTAAACCTACTTTTGCCCCATGCTGTGTATACAGGAGCAATATTTTGAGGGTTTAATGAGACAACATATTTAAAGTGCCTAGCAGATAGTAGATACATACATACATCTCCCCCCATGCCCCTGGGTGGGAAAACACAAACCAGGAATAAAGAAGATTGTAGCAGCTTCTTAAAAGCAATTTTGGCTGAAAGAAAAATTGTGAGGGATGAGGGGTCAGGGGCAGGAATCAAGGTACTAACCAAACTGAGTATCTGCTAAGGTCAGGTCAGACACACAAGAGATAGGCAGGTTATCTGTAGGGTGGAACACCTAAGACTCATCTGCCAAGAATCACTGCCTCCAAGTCCAGAAGAAAAAGTGACATTTATATAATCAGAGAACTAGAGACAAAGAAAACTGGCTTCTATAGACTAATTTAACAACTCTAAGGTTCTCTAACCCAAATTATTGGGCAGATATTTAATTTTAGTATATTGATAATATCATTTCATACTTACCTGAAAAATAATTCTAAGAAAAACTCTCCTATGAGCCAAAGGGTAAACCCTGAGGCACACAGTTTTCTGTTGAATATGTAACCTACCTAATAGAACCACTAAATAGTATTGGATCTTGCAGAATGATTGAAAGTCTAGAACGTAGTGTATGCAGTGGTAGCTTTGAAATATCTATCCCATCAATGACAATCTTTCCTGTTAAAGAGAAACAAAAATGACACACATCTATTAAAATCACAAGCAAAATAATATTTATTAGCTTTACAAATTGAAAGTACTTTCCTAGTTCAGGGTTGAAATTCCTAAAATTCATTTATTCTGGTTCCCTGCTTTATTTCCTTTCATAGGACATTCTATATACATTTATTGATCTTTTTTAGTGTCTTTCTCTCCCAACTAGAATATAAGCTCTTTGAAGACAGGGATTTTTGCCTGTCTTTTTTCACTCCTGTATTGACTGGACAGTTCAGTGTATTACAAATAAAAAATTAAAATCTATGACATAGATATCACATTTTAATGAATTTCTTCAGTGTACATAGACTTATAGAGCCTTTTGCAATCATGCTGTCCGTTCAGATTTATCTTACCATGTCACTTTGCACAAAAACAATATGGCCCTATGAGAGGCATGCGCCTCTCAGGAAGCATGGCAACTGGAGTCCCTTTTCCAGTTGGCTTTAAAGAGCAGGAAATGTGGTTAGCTTAAACTTTCCTTCAGAAATATTATCTAGTAAAATCCTATAGTCTACTGATATTTAAAAGAGAATAAATCATTGATAGTCCATATGGGCCTGAAATGATGTTTCATAATCTAATACATTCAGTCATAACCATAGTTTTTTAATGGAAAGTGTCAATCGTCTTCAGATCATATAATTGACTTACACTGAAAATCCCAACAGAAAATCTCTAAAGTATCTGTGTATTATTACTAGCCATGGAAAGAGCAAACTGCTAACCCAGAGGCAGATACCTAACTTGTTTCTGAATCTAAATCCCAAATAGATAGCAATTACTACAGCTCAAAGTTGTGTTCATAAACTGACCTCTTTATCTCATAGAGCTGTTGTGTAGATTAAATTAACTAATATAAACTGTCAAGTACAATAAAAATGTGAAGTACTATCATCATCATCATAATCATTACAGATAATAATAGTAAGCTCAGCCTGGAGGTGATAGTTGAACACATTGCTGGATCCCCTTTTACTCAAGATGGTTTATGTGCTGGCCTATTTATAGGACACTTGATAGACTAAATAATGTGACATATTTTTTCTAAAGTAAATATTAAATTATTTCTGTGTATCATATTATAAATAATTTTGTGGGTGAATAAATATTTTTGTATATTGTCAACATGGGCTTGGCACCTTATAGCAAAGGTTGACTCCTCACAACATGTTCAACATTATTAAACAAGGTTATTAAGAAGACGATGATAAAAATCATGCACCAAAATGAAAAATGCAGGTTCCTTATCTCCTTGTCTTTTTTCCTTTGATGGAAATAGATTTATTTTTAGTCTGAGGGAAACAAAAGTCTTTCCCTCTCCCCCTTCCGCTTGAAATGCCACCTCCATCTACTGCTATTCAAAATGAGTGGACTTGTGTTCATTTTATCAGTTTATTAGAATTTTTTAACAACTATATCTAGAACTGAATTTGGAGCTAATAGTTTTATTTTTCCAACTCTACATTTTTTTCTTCACTTCTGGACTGTTTAGCTGGGATACCTGCCTCAAAAAATGAGCACAAAGTCCTTATAAATGTTTGGTTTTTATTTCTGTAGGATTAGGTAAGTTGATGTTGCATTTTTTAAGGGAAAGGACCACTTACCCAATAAAAAATTTTAGTAACTTACCATCAAATATATCAACCATTCTGAAGAAAGCCAGGGACAATGATGACTTCCCACTGCCAGTGCGACCACATATGCCCACCTAAAAAAGCAACTGTCACTTAGAGAGAGAGAGGACTCAGACAAATAATAGAAAATGGGAAAAAGTATTTTTAACTAAGACAAGATACCACAGTGAAACTGCAATTATATTGAAGTACTTACATTAATACTATCATTCTCCTTTATGAATGATCATTATTTAAATAAAAACATGGAGTCCTCACCAAATCTTCAGTAATTCCATTCCAACTCTTTTATTTCTGAGTAATTGTGTTGTTTTCCTTTGTGGCTTAATTTTTGCATTAGTTATATGTTGGTCTAATAAATATTTTTTTTCTTATAAGTGATGATTTTATAACAAAAAGTAGAATGAGTCCATTTTTTTTCTGCATACTTGCTCTCTTTAAAACAACTAAAACAAATCATGTGGGACTAGAGCTAGTACAAATTCAAAAGTTCTCAAGGAGATGTCTGATATGGCTAAGAGCCAGAGACAGAAAATTTGAAAAACACACCTATTGTTGACTTTCCATATCTCATGGGAGACTAATGAATGGCAATACGACTAGGAGAACATATATTTTATCCTGATCCTAACTCTCATTTTTTTAATGTAGATAATTTGACATGTAAAGTGTAGATAATATTATGTGAGCTAGTGAGAATATACTTTGCTGGAATGTCTAAAGAGCTTAGGTAGTAACAGAGTGTCCATCAGAGGGTTTGTAAATCAAATGTCAGTGAATTCCATACCTTTTGACCAGGTTTGATGTAAGCCTTGACATGTTTAAGAACAGGTTTCAGATTATTTTCATATCTGACACACAGATCATGAATCTTGATCTCCCCTTCCTGTGGCCAATGCTCTGGAACTTGAGAAGGATCTGGGGATAGGGGAAGAGAAAGGGTGAGGGAGAGGGAAAGAGAGAGGAAGAGAGACAGAGAGGGAAAGACATACACATTTATACATATGAAAATAATTTTTTCTAAATTTGAAGTAATACTGAATGGAGGGAGTTAATGGGGAGATATCTATAATACTTTCAATAAAGAATAAATTTTAAAAATAAAATAAAGTAATACTGAACCAAATTCCGTGGGTTTTCAAAATTAAAATTACATATAGAATAAAGACTTCTGAATTAAGAACTTTTAAAACAGTTTTTTGTTTGTTTGTTTGTCTTTGGAGCAACTGTGTCTCTTCAGCATTCCATTATTCAATTCTATTCAAGATAATTCATCTGTGAATTGATTCATTTGTTCACTGCATTGTTCATCAAACATTTGAGTGCTTAAAATGTGAGAGTTATGTAAGGTGTTGGAAATATGGAGATGAAAGACATGCCTCCAGGTGCTCACTATGTCCAAGTAACTCAGCATCTACAGTACAGCATGGAGAAACTCATGAGGGAGGACAACCCAAGATGTTATGGGAGCACAGAAGATGCTATACCATCCAGGAGGGTTTCAAGAGGAGATGTGATGGGGAAATGTGTTTTAAAAATATATATATAGAGAGAGGAGAACAAATATTAAAAGAAAACATAGCCTGTTGGCATGACCAGAGTAAAAGGTGTATAGATGGATGATGAGAGCTGAGCTGAGCTGGGTGAGCGAGGGTTGCCTAATGAAGGGTCTAGAGGTCTATATGGCTAAATTATCTAGATTTTGACCTTGAAGACCTGCATAACTATTGGAGGATTTGGGGGGAAAGAAAAAAAAGCATTTTAAGCATGAGGTTTGCATTCAAGAAGGATTATTTTCTGAAAATTTCCTGACAATTCCAGCAAAGCTAAGAATCTTAGTCAGAATATTAAGATTCATTTTTTTTTATATCTCAGTTAATAAGGTCTTGAAAAAGAAAATAAGACAGTTTATGCTTTGGGTTGGTAATTAACATAATAAGGTCAAAATATTTGTATGATCCTCTTTAAATATTACTAAACAATATATATTGGACTCTGGCTGTATCCAAGACTTTTTGGGCCTAAAAAGTCTTATTACGGGAGGGCGAACCAAGATGGTGGCATAGGTAAACACCTAAACTGCTGCCTCACACAACAATTTCAAAACTACAACTAAAAGACAAAACGTTTATCACCCAGAACCACGGGAAAGCTGGCTGAGTGGGAGTTCTACAACTAGAAGGAAAGAGAAAAGAGCATTAAGACGTGCACAAGCGCTGAAAAGCTGAGGTACGGAGGTGTGCGAATCGGGCTGGCAGCGGGCAACTGGGTGCGCTGCTTTTTTCAACCCGAAGGGAGACAAGCTCATGATTAATCTGAACTCCAGTTTCTGGGGAGATGCTGGGGACCCAAACTCCTACGGGGAGAAGCTGGACTGTCTGCCATTGGGTCGGAAAGTGAGGGTGGCTTTCTTGCAGAGGTGCGCACAGCAATCATTGTTTACTGCACTGGGGCGCGGGGCGCGGGGACTTGGAAACAGAGACACAGAGATGGCTTACTGGCAGCCATCGCTGTTTGCCACGCCCTAGCCTAGTGACTCCCTGAGACCCCGCCCCACACAATCTACAAACCCACCAAAGCTCCACCAGCGGCTTTTGCATATAAATGGTCTGCCCTATCGCAGCTTAACCTAACAAACTGCAGCTCTGGTCAGACAGCTCCAAAACCTCCAAACCCCAAGCAAAGAGGAGAAAACTGTAGTTCTCGCTGTAGCTCCTGCTGGGTGGCCTCAGACAATAGCTGACCTGCACCCCATTGGAGATCCAGAAGCTAGTATATCTAGTGGTCAGTGTGAGACAACGCCAGATTTCAATTACTCACATCCATAAGTGACACATTCAAGAGGCAGACTCAGTGAGCACCAAAGCCCCACTGAAGCAAGTCCTGCCCCATAAGTGTGTCTCCAGAACAGCAGTTCTTCCATTATAGACACAGCGGGTCCTCACAGCCAATTGGCCTGGAGGTCAATTCCTCCCAGTGTAGCACAGCAATGAAGGCTTAACTACACCAAGACTTTGCACTCAGCCCACAAAGGGATGCACCAAGAGTGTCCACCTCAGGTGATAGGCTGAACCACTGGTCACCTACCACAGAAAACCACTCCATCAACACAGGGAAGCAACAAAATGCAGAGACAAAGAAACATGTCACTAATGAAAGAAATGGAGGAAAGCAAACTACTGGACATAGAGTTCAAAACCACAATTATAAGGTTACTCAAGAATCTTCTAAAAACCGCCGAGAAACTTGATGAGACCTCCGAGGAGCTTAGTGAGACCTTCAAGGACCTTAATGAGAATGACAAAAAAATGGAAAAGGATCAGTCAGAAATTAAGCATACACTGTCTGAAATAAAGAATATACAGAAATTCAACTGTAGATCAAAGGACCCTAAGAATCAAACCAAAGATCTGAAATATGAGGAAATAAAAAACACCCAACCAGAAAAACAAAAAGAAAAAAGAATCGGAGAGAAACCAAGATGGCGGCATAGGTAAACACCTAAACTGCTGCCTTGCACAACAATTTCAAAACTACAACTAAAAGACAGAACGGACACCATCCAGAACCACAGGAAAGCTGGATGAGTGAAAATTCTACAACTAGAAGGAAAGAGAAAAGCTCACAGAGAATTGGAGGTACGGCAAAGGGGCTTTGTGCGCACAGAGAGGAAGGGCGGCTGAGAGCCTGGCTGACTTTCTCTGGCGGAAGGGGGAAGGAAGCCTCCGACCGCACTGAACCTCAGTTCTGACTGCACTGAACCCCAGTTCCGGGCGAACCCCTGGGGACCCACGCTCTTACGGGTGGAGTCTGGACTCTCGGGCGGAGACTCGAGCTGGGAAAGGCAGAAGTCTGAAGGCGCACGCGGGCACAAAGGCTGCGGAGGTTGCCACAGGCTTTCCCTAGTGGAAGGGAGTCAGAGGATCCTGACTGCACTGAGCCCCAGTTCTGACTGCAGTGAACCCCAGTTCCAGGCGAGCCCCTGGGGACCCACGCTCTTGTGGGGGGAGTCTGGACTCTCGGGCAGAGACTCGGGAGCCGGGGAAGGCGGAGGACTGAAAGTGCACACGCGCGCACGTGCCAGTGCGCACAAAGGCTGCGGAAGTTGCCACAGGCTTTCCCTAGTGGAAGGGAGTCAGAGGATTCTGACTGCACTGAGCCCCAGTTCTGACTGCAGTGAACCCCAGTTCCAGGCGAGCCCCTGGGGACCCACGCTCTTGTGGGGGGAGTCTGGACTCTCGGGCAGAGACTCGGGAGCCGGGGAAGGCGGAGGACTGAAAGTGCACACGCGCGCACGTGCCAGTGCGCACAAAGGCTGCGGAAGTTGCCACAGGCTTTCCCTAGTGGAAGGGAGTCAGAGGATTCTGACTGCACTGAGCCCCAGTTCTGACTGCAGTGAACCCCAGTTCCAGGCGAGCCCCTGGGGACCCACGCTCTTGTGGGGGGAGTCTGGACTCTCGGGCGGAGACTCGAGCTGGGGAAGGCGGAGGTCTGAAAGCGCACATGCGTGCAAGGGCAAGGCTGACAGGAAGCCAAAACTGAGACTCCACCCCATCCAAGCTGAGCACAGAGGCTATTGCAATTTGGCAAGTCTAATCCTATAAGGCTGTCTCCAGCACCGAACTTCTCCCAGCATAGACACAGCTGATCCTTACAGCCAACTGGCCCGAAGGTCAATTCTTCCCAGTGATACCAACAATAATCAAGACTTAATTACAACAAGGCTGTACACACAGTCCACAAAGGGGTGCACCAAGAGTGTATACCTCAGGTTAACTGGGGAAGCAGACCCACTGGGCCATATTGGAAACCTAGCACAAATATCTACCTTACCAACTCAGGGAATCAGTGAAAATGTGGGGTCAAAGAATCAGATCACAAACGAAAGAAATGGAGGAAAACAAACGACTGGATATAGAATTCAAAACCACGGTTATAAGACTTTTTAAGAATATCCTAGAAAAGGCCGATAAATATAACGAGACCCTCGAAGATATGAAAAAGGACCAACTAGAAATTAAACATACACTGACTGAAATAAAAAATATTATACAGAGACCCAGAAACAGAATAGAGGAACACAAGAATCAAGTCAAAGAATTGAAATACAAAGAAGCAAAAAACACTCAACCGAAAAAGCAAAAAGAAAAAAAAAAAATCCAAAAAGTTGAAGATAATGTAAGAAGACTCTGGGACAACTTCAAGCGAACCAACATCAGAATTATGGGGGTGCCAGAAGAAGAGAGAGAGCAAGATACTGAAAACCTATTTGAAGAAATAATGACCGAAAACTTCCCCCACCTGGTGAAAGAAATAGACTTACAAGTCCAGGAAGCGCACAGAACCCCAAACAAAAGGAATCCAAAGAGGACCACACCAAGACACATCATAATTAAAATGCCAAGAGCAAAAGACAAAGAGAGAATATTAAAAGCAGCAAGAGAAAAACAGTTAATTACCTACAAGGGAGCACCCATACGACTGTCAGCTGACTTCTCAACAGAAACTATGCAGGCCAGACGGGAGTGGCAAGAAATTTTCAATGTGATGAATAGCAAGAACCTACAACCAAGATTACTCTACCCAGCAAAGCTATCATTCAGAATTGAAGGGCAGATAAAGAGCTTCACAGATAAGAAAAAGCTGAAGGAGTTCATCACCACCAAACCAGTATTATATGAAATGCTGAAAGGTATTCTTAAAGAAGAGGAAGAAGAAAAAAGTAAAGAGAAAAATTATGAACAACAAATACATATCTATCAACAAGCGAACCTAAAAATCAAGTGAATTAAAAACCTGAGGAACAGAATAATCTGGTGAATATAATAGAATCAGGGGCATAGAAAGGGAGTGGACTGATAATTCTCAGGGGGAAAGGGGTATGGGGGGTTCATGAAGAGAATGGACAAAAATCATACACCTATGGATGAGGACAGTGGGGTGGAGGTAAGGGCAGAAGGTGGGGTGGGAAATGGGTGGAGGGGAGCTATGGGGGGAAAAAGGAGAAATAATTGTAATAATCTGAATAAAGATTTATTTAAAAAAAAGAAAAGAAAAAAGAATCCAAAAATATGAAGATAGTGTAAGGAGTCTCTGGGACAACTTTAAGCGTACCAACATCTGAATTTTTGGGGTGCCACAGAAGACAGAGAGCAAAATATCAAAAACCTATTATAAGAAATAATGACAGAAAACTTGCCCTACCTGGTGAAAGAAATAGACTTACAAGTCCAGGAAGTGCACAGAACCCCAAACAAGAGGAATCCAAAGAGGACCACACCAAGACACATCATAATTAAAATGCCAAGGGCAAAAGACAAAGAGAGAATCTTGAAAGCAGCAAGAGAAAAACAGTTAATTACCTACAAGGGAGTACCCATACGACTGTCAGCTGATTTCTCAACAGAAACTATGCAGGCCAGAAGGGAGTGGCAAGAAATATTCAAAGTGATGAATAGCAAGAACCTACAACCAAGATTACTCTACCAGCAAAGCTATCATTCAGAGTTGAAGGTCAGATAAAGAGCTTCACAGACAAGAAAAAGCTAAAGGAGTTCATCACCACCAAACCAGGATTATATGAAATGCTGAAGGGTATTCTTTAAGAAGAGGAAGAAGAAGAAAAAGGTAAAGATAAAAATTATGAACAACAAAATGACAACAAATACATACCTACCAACAAGTGAATTTAAAAATCAAGTGAATAAAAAGTCTGATGAACAGAATGGACTGATGAATATAATAGAATCAGGGACATAGAAAGGGAGTGGACTGACAAGTCTCAGGGGGAAGGGGATGTGAGAGGTGTGGGAAGAGATTGGACAAAAATCTTATACCTATGGATGAAGACAGTGGCGGGGGTAAGGGCATGGGGTGGGGTGGGGAATCAGGTGGAGGGGAGCTATGGGGGGGAAAAAGGAACACCTGTAATAATCTGAACAATTAAAGTCTTATTATGTCAAGAGCACCTAATCAAGCAAAGTCAAGCTGAGAGGCAATTCTCTGGATACTGAAGTGGGAAACAAAAGCAAAAATAACAATGTGTCTGATACACAATATTTGACTAGAATTTAAATGAATCAAAATAATATTTCAAACAATACCCATGGTGCCTTCATAGTTCTCAGACTCCATAGTCAAGAAACTGTTCACTTTCTTCACTGCCCCCATCTGGACCTCCAGGTCAGCCAAGTTCCTCACAACCCAATTCAAATAGTTGGTTATCTATGTTAGATGACAAAAAATTAACATATTTAAGATAAATTATCAATTTTTTAAATCACTGGATGATTGGAAATAGAATGACTTGGACAGTTAGTGTATATCATGTGGCACAATTCATAAGTGCTACAGGATATCAGAGACCAAAGAGGATGGTATGGGATAAACTTGTCAAAGAAGGTGTCTGTTCTTCTTCAAGGGTCCTGTTTTGTGAAGTCCTGATTTCCATACACGATGGATAGTCGTATGTACCTCTGTTTGTATTTATCTAATTTATATTCACATTCACTTTCCTTATCCCTAAATGGGTTTTGAGCAATTCAGGACAGGGATCCCAAGGAGCCTTGGGGATGCTCTGATCATTGGGTTTGAGGAGGTTCTAAAAATTGGTTCACAATATCAGAAATAAATCCATGCTGTCCTAAAACTCTGGTTTAGCTCCAAATCTGCTAATATTTTCAAAATGTCATCTTTTTATGAATTTCAATGTTATCCTCTAATATCTATGAATAAGAGTTGATAACAGCTATGGAAAGTACCTCCAACACTACAAAAAAAGATATTTTCATCTGTACCTACCGTAAGTGCATACAGAAGACCTAAGCCCACCAATCCAGAATTGGAAGACATGCTAATGCATGCAATAGATGCAGTGAGGACAATGCAAGCTCCCAGATAATCCTAAAAAGGAGAAAGAAAAAAATGTTAAAATATTTTTCCAAGTTCTTAAACCAAAGGTCTCCATCAATTTAGGTGATCACCAAGAGAATATGTATCACTCCGATGTGTCATGTTAAGAGGAAGGTTACCTAAGTTACAAAAAATTGCAATGCACAATATTTGGGCTGAAATGGGAGTGATTCAATGTTTTCATTATATCCATGCAGATATGGGTTCAGAGAAGTTAAATAGCTTGCCAGAAATTAAGCAGCTATTTTTACCACTATTATCTCCAGCAATAGTAATAATGCTAAGTACATTGTAAAGGTTCAGTAATTCTTTTTAGAATAGATGCCCAGAGAAATTCATCCCTTCATAAATCTTTCACTGAATTTTTATATGAGCCAAATATCTTCTAAATCAAGACTTCTGAATTCTTAAAGACTCATATAAATTATTTAATTCTCTACCAATCCCTTTTCCAGACTTTAACAGTTGAACATGTAAACACAGTAATATGGTGGGAAGTCTAATACAAAGTATTATGATATTTCAATCCCCCATTTTGAACTGTAATATGATTGTCTCCTAAAATGCTTTGCTATGCATAAGTTTTAGGGGTTCTTTGCTTTCTTAAAATGAAAAGCACTTTTACTTTAAGCCATGAACTTCATCATTTAGTGCAAAATTATCCTTAATTTTTTACTATTTCAATTGTGGAGGAAAAATTCATGAAACTCTGTGTTCCTTGTTATAAAGAATAGATATGAATAGGACTAAAATAGAACAAGGCCATATTTGAGATACTAAACAACAAAATAATCATTGAGTTTAGGCCTAATATAAATATAAAGGAAATGAAAAACATTATGCACTCGATCTCTTTCTCTCTCTCTGTTAAATTTAGTTTACTATGGAATGTTTATATCCTGGATTCATCCATTATATAGAACTAAATCGTAGATTCAATTAGATGATAATTTTAACTATTTTCCATTGAATTAAAATGGTACTTCTGATAACAGGTAGGTAGCCTTATCCTGGCAATAGATTCAGCAGAGAAGTGAAAATAGATGAAGGAAGGAAAGGGAAAAGCTGATCAATAGATTAGTTGATGGATAATTTCTGGTCTCTTCCACATGGCTAAGGTTTTCAAAACTACTTGTAAAGATTTCAATATGATAATCAGACATTATTGTTTTAATTATTAGTCCAGTAAATAAAATATGCCAAAATGTACATATAAAGATAATATGTAGAGATGTTTTTGATACTTTAACAATAAGGCATAGCTTTTTGAAATACATACATTTATAGCAATTTTTTTTCAGAAGAAAGACCTAGATATGAGAGATTAAAAGCTAATAAGTCTGCAGCTTAGTATCTGTAACAAAATTATTTTATTTATCAAAAAATATTCCTTATCTTTTTTTTTTAAGAAAGTGCTATTCATGTTGTCTTTTAGTTACACCAACTAGATACTTCCCTGCCCATTCCTGGATTATTACCACTGCTCAAAAATGTTCTTTTATGGAGAATTTTTATAGCCATTTGATAAGAATTTTACTTTGATCAGGATAAAAAAGGAATCTTCTTTGTATATAATATTTACCCAAAAATTTCAGAGCAAAATCACTAAATTCCAATCACCTCTCTTCAAATAGCATAGGAGTATAGAAGTGTGAAATTGATAGACAATGCAAGAACTTATGTTAGCTTTCTATTTTCCAGTTCTTTACCATTAAATTTATCAAGTTTAACAAATTACCAAGTGACCCTATAATTATACCTCTTCTTCTCTCTTCAAAAATATGTCAACAGTAAAATGGCTTAAAGGCAATAAATTTAAAGAAGGTAAGCAGATGTTCTGAATAACTCACATATAGGAGATCAAACACTTAGGGATCACTAGCAGCATTTATTCTACTGCTAAGGCCTTACTCATCCTAACCAATCAATTCAACAAAAAACACACCTGTGGTCAAACAGTACAATGGAATTAGAAATTCAATTTAGAAAATAGAAGTTACTACCTATGTGAATTACCCACTGTCGATGAGAGCCAAATCACAGAACATTTTATCTGTATAGTGATAAATCATAACTTCCATTGAGTTTGTGAATTCAACACTCTCCTCCAGAAGGGAAGCCTTTGATTCCCATGTCAAAAGTGAGGCCACTTGCCCAACTGGCATGGCTCAGTGGTTGAGCATTGACCTATGAATCAGGAGAGGAGGTCATGTGCTCGGCATGCCTGGGATGCGGGAAGTAGCCAGTCAATGATTCTCTCTCATCATTGATGTTTCTATCTCTTTCCTTTTCCCTTCTTCTCTTTGAAATCAATAAAAACACATTTTTTTAAAAAGTGAGGCCTCTTGCCAGATTTCTAGTAATTCCATGACATCTACCTGTATATGAGAAAATTTTAATTTTCTATAAAACAGACTTGTAAATAATTAGTAGCCACATAATCTCTTTTCTTCATGTGGAAGTCTATGATACCATTGAGTGGGAGAATATATTAGGGTGTCCCAATTACAAGATAAGGGCACACCTGTGTATCATGGCGGTAGGAAAACATGAAGAAGCTCTGTGCTGTTTCACCAAATATACTCTTGCAAGCTTACTCTGAAGACTATTTTCACTTTAGCCTGTTGATTCTGAAGACTTTTTTTTTTTTTTTTTTGGCTTCCTGATATGAATTTTCTTTTATCCTAATGCCACACAGCAAGACAAAGCCTTGGAAAGACAGCCTTTAGATAGAGTTACACAATTTTTGCAAATGGAAATACCGATGCCAAAGAACTGGAACTGTTTAGTGCAGAGGGATGAAGAGAAAACGCTGTGCCGAACAAAAGAACGTAAGCAGCATTCAAAGGTTAGGACGTAGTGACACACTCCACACAACTGCGGCCCACTTCCCTTGGCACCCAGAGGAAAAGCACTCCCTTCTGTTGCCAAAGCAACCTGGGTGGTCACAGTCTAGCTACTTTCTCCCGCCAAATTATTTTATTCTTTTTGACTCTTGTCCGTTATTGATTTGAGTGTGTTTTGACCTTTTCTTTTTTTTCCAATTCAAAAGGAATATGGTGGGCAGGGCTAAATCTTCAATAGGGAAAACTATTTACTCAGAGAAAGGGAGTAACGTGTGATCATCTTAACTCTTACTTAACAAGACCAGGAAAGAAGTGAAAGCCATGTGTTAAAAAGATCAATAAATAAGTGAGATTGTAATAAAAAATTGGATGGGGCTCAGGGGTCTTCCCAAATTCAACAAAAGGTGTTTTTCCTCTGCTTTCCCTCCCTTCCTTCTCCTTAGATGTTCTGTCCATAGAATTCAAATGGCATCACTTTGGAAAGTTAGAATTGGGAGTGAAGAGAAGCCAAAGAGAAAATTAGCCACAGAAAGCTTAATAAGTTTTCTCCATCAGGTGATGAGTCCATGAATTAGAGATAGTGCAATCCCCAGATCTGTGTCAGGAAATCCTGCTTGCCTCTTCTGATTTATGCCCAATGCCTCAACCCTCTTCAGACCATTTTAGTTGTGTTTCTGCTCTGGAAACTCCCAGAATATTTGCTATAAGCAGATATTTTTGTTAATTTACTGAGTAATATGGCAAAAGGGTTTGTGTTAATTCTGTGGATAAGAGCAATGCAGATTCATTGGGCCAAATAAAAGTTTTCATTACTTATTTTTGACAATGACTTATAAGGCAAAATGTGTGCAGCTGTGGGGTTCAGAGAGCAGTTTACACCTTGGTCTCTAAGGTCCTGTACCCCAAAATCCGTATTTCTGACACAAGATTCATTTATTTCAAACTGAAATGGTGCCTCCAATTATATGGACATGTCCACCAGAGCACAGTAATCATGAGGTTACTTATATGTGAACAATTGGGAGAAATGTTATTTCCTTATAGGAGTCATCTACTTAATTTATTCAGCACTCCTACTGTGGCACATGTTCTTGGATTGTAGCATTTATATTCAAGTAAACATTTTAATATTCTAATATTCCAATTATACTAGTTTTAATGAAAACTCTCAATGTACTCAGAAGCACAGGAAGAGAGTGAACCTGACTGGTTTTAAGTTGTAAACCTGGGATTGTCTGGAGGTATGCGTGTGTGTACGTGCGCACACACACATACCCACACAAACTTATTGACACATAAATAAAATTGATAAAGAAGACAAATGACACACAAGGGACTTTGGACTTCGACTTCTATCAGCTGATATGCCTTGAACTTTGCAATAAATCAACAACTTTCTTGCCAAAATTTACCTTTATTCATTAGAAATAGAAGCAAATTTTTTTGGTTTAAAGGATAGTTCTGGTAATGAGACTAGACAGTAAATCTTGAAAATATTGTAATACACAGAAAACAAAGAAAAGACATAAGAACAAAAGTATCATCGGGTAACAGAATAAACGGCAGATTGTGCGCTTCCTATTGAACTATCAGAATTTTCTTTAGGTTTCTACAAGTAGAACTAGAATTCCTTTATATTCAGGTAGGTCTGACTGCCTTTTCCTGTGGGGGTTAAAGTAGTGGGTTGTGATTCAAACTAAACTAACTCATTCGGAATCTGGCTGCTATTCCTTTCTAATTTTTCCTGACCTTCCCTTTCTTGGCAGTCTAAAGGCTCTAATATCTTGTATTCTGGCTATGAAAGTAGAACATATGGTTTGCTTGAAGATTCTTGTTAAACACTTGTCCATTAACCTGACAGTAGGAAGTGCTAAAGAGCAGAAACAGCAGTCAAATCAGACAGTCACCTCAAGTCCAAAGCAAACATACTTGCCCCCTAAAAAAAATACTTGATCTTCAAGTTTAGGAAAATCACATACAAAGGTAACTATTAACATTTTCCTTATGAATTTGGGGTTCTCTTTCATTAAGCTATTTCATCATTAATTCTGTTATTCAGATATGAGTTATGTTCCTTAAGAGAAAACAGATTTAAACAAACAAATACAGAGGTTTTAAACAAAGATTTAGGATCTGGCCCAGATCTAGAAATAATGTTTTGGCTTTGTTATAAATTCTAACCAACACTTTATCTGTCTTTATGTTACCTGTAGGTAATTCAGAAGACATTTTGCCCAGCCCCCACAGCTACCTAGAAAGAATTTCTTATCAACAACCAATGCTTCTATCTAAAAAATGTGAAATATAATTGTGTTCTGTTCTGAATAGTTTCTATATAATAACTAATATAGTGGCAAAGAATTTCTGTAAGTTAGTAAGAAATCATGACCACTACATCTTATGGTGGTAGGGGGTGGGGGAATAGGAGTGGTCCAAGATTCCATATCAATCTATACCCATCCATCAACAACTCATATTTTAACTTGGGTTCCTTCATTTCAACCTTATCAAATTCCCTTTACCATCTGCCCTCTCTGGTCTGTTCAGTTTTAAAAGAAAGCGTGCATATGCTAGGAATGCTTACTTAATCAGCCAAAGCGAGGTTCTTACGATAGCACAGATAAAACTCCTTTTTCTTTTTACAAACTAATATATAATTATTATTTTTAAAAGACTACAGACAACTCATCATTACCACTAAAGTAGCTGATCTGTACTGCAGATACACAGACTAGTCTGAAAACTAAGGCTGACCCTTGAACATCACAGGGCTTAGGGGCACCAACTCTTCACACAGTGGAAAAACTACATATAACTTTTGACTGCCCCAAAACTTGGCTACTAATAGCCTACTGTTGACTAGAGGAAGCCTTACTGATAACATAAAGTCAATTAACACACATTTTGTATATGCATTATATACTATACTCTTACAATAAAGTAAGTTAAAGAAAAGAAAGTGCAATTAAGAAAATCATAAGGAAGAGAAAACACACAGACTTATTTTAAAAAATTCACACATAGTGGATCCATGCAGTTCAAATGCGTGTTATTCAAGAGTCAAATGTACATTCTCTTCCCTTCTTTTTTTTGTAATTTTCCCCCTTTATTTTTTAATTCAATCTTTATTGTTGAAAGTATTGCGTATGTCCCCTTTTCCCCACTGATCCTCTTTTCCCTTCTAAAACTTGTGTCTCTTCTGTTTCCTACTCCATACTCCAGCTGGTTGGCTTTTGAATCACTCACCAGGGCAGGTACTGTTTCTATTCATTTATTCATCCATTCATCCATTCATCCAAAAGACTTTTGTTGACTGCATCTGCTAGTCACTGCATTATGGGATTTATTAAAATAATCCTAATATCCCCATGAAGAACTTATTCCTATTTTATAGATGAGGAACTGGGACTCAAATAAATGGATTAGCTTTCCAGATCAAGTCTGTAAATGCCAATGCTTGTTCCTGTTCTCCTACTTCATACAACACAAGGAGGCAAGAGATGATTAATTGCAGTTTTTTACATTTTGTGCTAACATGATCTTCTACAGACTTAAAACATAAAAAGTCACCATCTCTTCCAGGCCTGTCAAGCTAAATGAAGGAAATGAGTACATTTGTTCACTTGTCAAATTTGCTCTTTTGGAAAAAAATTGTAGTTATACAAACATTTGCCACTCCATTAACTTATGTAATCTAGAGACTAATGAACACAGAATGAATTTTTGCTTTTTGGGCTATTTGTCTTGCCATTAGCTAAAAAATTATGACAAGTTTTCTTTGTAACATAAACAAACCTGAGTTATTTTTAAAATCCAGAAAATGTGAAGTTAGTGCTGAATCTCAGTGACAGACTAGTTTTTACAACTGTCTCCTTCTTTGCATCAGGCCTGTTCTCTGTTTGGTTTCCATTTCGAAATCATGAAATGAACGTACCGTTCTGACCTCTAGCCATCTGTTGGCAGCTGAGAGAAATAAGTAGGCAATGTTGTTTGTGTCCGTCAGTTCCAGCATACGTTGCTTAAATCTGGTTTCATGCCTGCAAAAACCAAAAATATTATAATGGTAGCCACACATCAGGAGAAATAATAAAAAACAGAAAAATCAGTCACACTTACTACTACACTATTTACTCAACAGAGTGACAAACCAATGGGATGAAATGACTAGTAAATGACTCCTACTTCAAAATCAAAGCCAGCTGCTACTGCTCTGGGGTATTCTCAGTAGAGATAGTGTGGTCCAGTGTTTCCTTCATTTCTCAGACCTTTGCTATGAAAATGAATCTTTCTGATGACAAAGTGCTATTAATAATCATTTCATAAATTTCCACATTATTATTGTAGCCATGGAAACAAGGTATAACCTATGTTGCAAGGGCCTTACACAAATTAGAATAAGTTGTACAAAAATGTAAAATACCCTACCTATTTTTTGTTGCATTCATTTTACTTTAAATATATATATATTTAAATAGTGAATATGAACTGTAAATAGATCTACCCACATAAAGGCCATTCTATACTTGCAATGGTATTTCAGAGAGGTAGAGTGAGAGAGAGATATTTCTATAATTGATCAGTTGCCTCCTTCAAGTCCCCTACTGGGGATCAAGCCCACAATCCAGGCATGTGCCCTGACCCTGTGCCCTGGCATCCTGGTTCATAGGTTGATGCTCAGCCACTAAGCCACACCAGCTGGGCTGTTTTACTTTTCCAAATAGCACAGTTAGAATTGGGTGGGAGGTGCTGGATGAGAACCAGACAAGATGGGAATCTATGCATTGGTAGCAAGCAAATATATACTCCTAAATTTCTCTTTTTGCCTGGTGTTTCTGGGAACCAAAAAAATGAAAGTGGAACGACATGAAAAAGAAATAGGGTCTTTGGAGATGGATGATGTTCTTAGAAGAATTATATGATTTAAATAAGATATCTTATGCCTCAAAGTTCTAAACTAGGGGTGGGCAAACTTTTTGACTCGAGGGCCACAATGGGTTCTTAAATTGGACCGGAGGGCCAGAACAAAAGCATGGATGGAGTGTTTGTGTGAACTAATATAAATTCAAAGTAAAGGAGTGGAGGGGAGAGCAAGAGAACCGGATAGAACAGCCGGATCCGGCCCGCGGGCCATAGTTTGCCCACGGCTGTTCTAAACTATTTGTAAGGATGGTCATTGTATAGAAGGAACCCTTATTCTGTGGTGCTTACAGGGTTCTATGACACATACAATTTAGATATTAATCCCTGGCCAAATTAAGGTCATTCTTGGTGAACAACATAATCAGACCAAATTCTGTGTAACTTGTGTTATTAAGGAAAATAAAAATCTTATCCATTTGAACATATGAGCTACTCTCACAGCAGCTCAGACTACATGGTAAGAAATCTTTTCTAAATCACAAAAATAGTCCCTTTTCATTTTTAAATTATTTCCCCTGAATAATAGAAACAATTGAAAGCTGGATAATATAATCAAAATAACTGTTTTGAAGGTTGGAGGAAATGCCAAAGCAAAATGTGGTTTATTCACTCTCTGGGGCCATGGCTGATCTTACATAGATCTCCTGTCTACACATTGTGTTTGCAAGGAATGGCCAAATTTTATCTGACAGCCTGACAGTGATTTCTTACTGATAAAAGACTGCCTGCCCCAAGTACCCCCAAATGTTCAAATCAATTTGTAAAATTTTATAATAAACCATCACTATGTCGAAGAATGAAGACGTCTGGGTGGGGTGTTCACTTGGCCCATGAAACCATCCATACAGGCCAATATAAAGCAGATACTTGATATCTGTCCAACTGACCTGATCACTCCAATATGCCAAACCAGATAAATCAGATAATTGAGTCAGACAGTAACATCTGATCTAAAATAATCAAAGGATTCTGCAATCAGAGCCAAATAATTACCTCACTTTGAGTTACATAGCCTTGACCCAAATGCCAGGCACAGAGGACCTGTGCTGAACAGCAACACACTGGGACAGGACCAAGCTGTACTAGGAATACACCTACCCTCGTGATGACCCTTTTAGAGATGAGTAGAGTGAATACTTAAAAGATAGGATGGTTCATAGGATCATAGAATTTACTGAGATAGTGAATATGAACTGTAAATAGATCTACCCACATAAAGGCCATTCTTTCTATACTTGCAATGGTAGGCAAATTTTCATCCATTTATTCAGAAACATTTAGCAAGCACCAACACATTAGAATATACATATGAACAAGACATGACTTCGGCCCTTGGGGAATCCACTGTTTGTGGAGGAGGTAAATAAGGCATTAACAAGTAAGGACGGTGCAACACAGAAGCTAGTTATAAGGGTCCTACGTACAAAATGCTACATGAACATAAAAGAAGAGGATGATTTACACTGTCCAGAGGATCAGGATGCCGGGGAATGGGGTGGCAGGTGAGAGAGAAGAATTAAGCAAGGTTTCTCGGAGGACTGTGAGAGTGGTTTGAGTGAAGTTTTAAGGGATGAGCTGCAATTTTCAGGTGAACAAGGGCGGACAAAGCATTTGAAGTAGAGGGAACAACATGGTCAAAGGCAAAGAAATTTAAAAAACCCCTCAAAAGTCTCAGGGGCTCGAGGCAGGGTGCTCTCCCTAGAGCACTCTGGTGACAGAGAGATTAGAAGTGGGACCAGTTGGACCAACGCCAGTGGACTACATTTGAGATGAACATCAAACACTTCATTCTGACAGTGTTTTGTCTGGGACTCTTCTCTTCCTTTAGTGTGGGGATATTGTTTCAGATACACTTTTAAAGAGTTTGTAAATGGACTTGGCAACAGTCTGAAGCAGCAGTGAGCGGGGAGGGGTGGAAATGCAGTGAACATTCTTTCTGTGTGTTTCTATTTGGCAAGAAACCCTCTGTTTTCCTAATGGAAACTTTGACACACTCAGTCTGTATCTTTTCATCCACATCCAGCTCATCTTCTGAACATTCTTAGACCTTTATTCTGTCAGACAAAAAATAATAGGAAAGGTCACTGAAATCTCAGTCTAATTTAACTGTGATACGTTCATGGAGAAACTTCTTGAGGGAGTTGACTGCTGCATGTGAGTACACTACGAACTCTGAATGCAGGGGAGGAAAAGCAGTCTAATCAGTAAAGACTAACTTTCCAAAGGAGCTGAAGGCTCTGGGGACCCTGGAGAACCTGAAAGAAGGAAGAAATGGATGGAAAACAATGTGTTTGATCCTTTGGCACAAAGAGCCTACAAATGTATTCATGCGAACAGGACCATCCCCACATTTTAAAACCTCCTTTGGTTTAACAGTGCTGATATTTGTGGTATTCAATATTTACTTTTAAAATGAACACTGCAAGTTCTAAATCTGGATGGACAGGACGCAGGTACTTTTACACAAAAGTTGGGTTATTCTTTGTTTTTGCCAGTCATAATTTAAGCCTTGAAGGTTAACAGGTACTATGTTTTGTTCTTCTAACAGCTACCTGGGATTTTTCTCATGTAGAATTAGGAATAGTCATGCTAAATTCTGCTCTTGTATCTAGTAAAGGAGGTATATGAAACATCTAAGCCTTGACTCTTGGTCAAGTTTTCTTTCATGCTAAACCTTCAAGATGCTTTACCTGATTCTAGTCCTCATCACTCTCAGAAAATAACCCTACCTTGTTCTTCAGTGAGAAGATAGAGGCTGTTATATGTTGAACTCATCAACTTCTTGCTGATCCACTGACCATCTTGCCTAAATCCAGTCACTGCTTGCCCCCACCTACCATGTTATCCGACCCATTTTCTTTGTGATATTTATCTGTGATGGAAATGAAAGGCTATCTCTTTGTAGTCTGTATATCTCCACAGCAAGAGCAGTACCTCACATGTATTTCAATACCCAAATATAAATGAACTCAAAAGGACTTATTAGGTGAAAAATGTAATCTCTAATATGGTGTACTTATGAGCACCAATGGTCAATGCTGGCTACTATTAGTATATACATTTTGTCTTAATATCAACATTCAACATCAATAAATAGTTTTGCCATCTCCAATAAAAGTCATTGCACACTCTGATGGGAAAAATATACTGAAAAACAACTGCAAAAAATATGAATGCTTAATGATGAAACCTATTTATGTGGAAATTCTGGATGATTATATGTTTATATTCTACTTTTGGACTCATATATATGTATTTCTTAGGTTAGAAAAATCTCTAATTGAAATCAATACACATTTTCATTTAAGGTTGCAGAAAGATATAATACTTTTAGATGTCAATTTTCTAGATTAAATGATGTCACCACCCTCTTTTATGACTTACTTGAACAGGAAAAACAGGGACAAGTTTTTTTTTGAGTGTTAAGTAAACACTCTTGATCAAAAGCTTGGATTATTACTCTGTTTACCAACATTAAAAGAAACTGATTAAGCCCAGCCGATCGATGGTTCTCTCTGATCATTGATATGTCTTTCTCTCCCTCTCCCTTCCACTCTCTAAAATTAATAAAAACATATTTCAAAAAAAACTTAAGTCCTAAATAACTTTGATATTATATTTATTTTATTATTATTAATACATTTATTTTAACATTTTTGTTGTGTGCTTCTTTGCTAATCACTGGTTAATGCTTTACATGCATTATATCAGTTAGTTCAATGATCCTAAGAAACTAAGTTGATTTTCCCATTTCACAAATGAGGAAATTGAGGTTAGGGAATTTAAAAGCCTGGTCTAAATCACACAGCTAGTATCTCTCCAATGTGGTGCTTCATTATTTCTTTATTTTTGTTAAATTTCAGGTGCTTAAACTAACTCTGATTATTTATCGCTTCATTTTCTTCTAGTATAAGAGAGCATCGTGCACACAGTGGACATCCAAAAAATGGTAGCAGGCATTAGTTATTTGTAGATAAATATTTGTGATGATGCAGTCTTTTTTATCTGTGAGACTTAAAATGAAAACATGTTCACTCACCTAAATGCCCGAATGGTGGTGAGCCCTTCAGCTGTTTCTGAGAAGTGGCAAAGCAGAGGAAGCTGGGTACTATCATCAAGTTCCTGGAGGTCCCTAGAACAGAGAGAAGTGCAAAAATAAACTTCACATGTCTTCAGGGTCAAAGACCACCATGTTAATTCTAAATTAAGGTTATTATCTGTCATTGTAATTATTTTCCTTTAGTGCCCAATTAACAAAAATTTCAGCAGCTTACAGTCTAAAGAGGAAGAGAAACATGGGTATATAATGAATATTGGTCCAAGCTAAATATAACATATTGTACAAAAATATCAGCTTTGTATAACAGCTAAAGTAAACTCCTATGGGAACACAGAGGAATGAGCAATTAATCTATACATAGGAGATGGGTAATTTTTTTCAGGAGGTTGAATTTAGGCCAAACCTCAAGCATAAGGAGGGTTTTAACCAAACAGACAATGGAAGAAAAGAGTAAGCACAGAAGATTAAAGAACCTGGCAAGTTCAATCTGGCTGGTGCCCAGAATCCTTTGTGGGTATTGTAGTGGGAAAAGGCTGTATAAAAAATGGGTTGAACTAGATTATAGAGGAGCCTGGGTAGGCTGGAAAAAATCACTGATGACTGGAAATAAAGTGATCAGAGCTGTGCTTAAGCAACAGAAGTTGGGAGACAAGTAAAGGATGAAAGACAGTGAGTGAGTTAGGTAGTCTATTTAAGAGATGTTTTCAAAATTCTAAATTAGTGTGATGCTGGTTGGGTTTAAAATAGGGGAGTACTATAAGTCAATCTAATACACACACACACTCTAGAGGCCCAGTGCACGAATTCGTGCACCAGTGGGGGTCCCTCGGTCTGGCCTGCGGGATTGGGCCAAAACCAGCTCTCCGATATCCCCCAAGGGGCCCTGGATTGCGAGAGGGTGCAGGCCTGGCTGAGGGACCCCCACTGGTGCACGATCAGGGAGGGACAAGGGAGGTTGGCCAGCTGGGGAGGGGTCATGGGAGGGCTCCAGGGCATGTCCAACCCATCTTGCACAGTCCCAATTGGGCCGGACCCCAGCAGCAAGCTAACCTACTGGTTGGAGTGTCTGCCCCCTGGTGGCCAGTGAACAGTTGAGTGGCCTTAGCATATCATTAGCATATTATGCTTTGATTGGTTGAACGGCCGACCAGATGACCAGACACTTAGTATATTAGGCTTTTATTATACAGGATATATATATATATATATATATATATATATATATATATATATATGGCAGCCAATGAATGGTTTGTGGACAAATGACTGAATTAGACCCTTTTCATAATGATGAACAATCATGACAACTTTTTTTTTTAAACCACATAAGCTAGCATATCTACAAGATAAGCTGAGTTATACCACATGTTTCAAAACATTCCTGTCTTTTCTTTTCAGCCTCTTTTTTTGCACTTCTCTAGGTCTTTGGGTGGAGAGAAGTAGAGTAGCAGCAATGACATCCACCTGTCAGAGTCAACTGAACTGATTACACTATTACACAATCTTTGAAAATCAATGCACGCCATTCCGGGCTGTCTGTTTAGTCCCACAAACAAATGCAAAGTCTTTCTTGAGTTTCTAAAATGGATTTGCTCACTTTAGAAAGTGCAGATGATGGGAAAGGAAGGAAGAGGGGAGGAGAATGAATAAAAAGGAATGTAAATAATCTGCTATGTTTAAACATAAAACTAAGTGGCTATTTGTAATTTTGACACAAGCAACAGGTGGTCATTGAGGTTAGTAGTGAAGAAAAAAATTAGGAAGGAGGAACTTTTGTTTATAGGACTGCATTTTGTGAATAAAGGTGAGAGTACAGTTTGGTCTTGTCATCTTGTAGGAAGGAAACACTTACAGAGTTAACTATACATTATGTCTTTGATTTTAGAGATTTAAAATGTTGTGGTGTCTGCTGTAGTGCATCCCCCATTCAAATTATCCTTGATGTTTACAAAATAGTCTGTTATGCTGCCTGAGCTACTCAACATGGTTGAGTCCTGCAGAGCCTTGGCACCTAGAAGGGTCTTTTTTATCTGTGAGACCTAAAATCATGTGGTCATACTTGCTATCTTTCAGAGGATTTCAAATAAGAGTGATTTATAATCCATTATCAGTGTTAATTCTTTAAAAATGATCATCCTTTCTGTATTTTAGACACTACCAATGCTAACAGGTCATTCCCACTCATAATTAATAGAATTCACAATTCAAATGAATGGACTAGGACCATTTGCCTAGACTCTGTACTCAATTTGTATTGCTAAGGGATGAAAAATAAGTATGTGACTAAAGTTAAGTTATGACTCTTTAATTTAGTGGTGAGAAGGCAAGGATAGATTTGGAAACAGCTATCAGAAATAAAGTAACTAAACTTTTTTGCCCCTCCATCAAAGTGGCATGAACGACAACACCAGGGACAAAAGGAAGGATGAATTTGATGACTAGCCTCTCCCTTTTGGTCTGAATTTGCTATAAGAAAAGGGGATGAGGTTGGAACTGAAAAAAAAAAACAACAACAACCCTCTAGATTTAATATAAATCTCTAACATTTGAAGGACGCTAATTCATATCCCTCAAGGAGAAACTATATATTTCTTAAATTAAGAAATGTTGTATGATGTTTTCAGAGGATCCCAACTATATTTTTGCCTTTTCTTATCATTCCTGATTTCTTTTTACACTTCCCTGCCTCAAGTCCTATGAAATATGTTTAGTTTACTGAATAAAGTCAATGTCTTCCTTCCTATTTCAGCACTTAATATGTTGTGTCTTCCCCCAAAACTGTTTCATAACAGTTTCTTGTCACGTTGATCTCTTCATCGGCCCCATGGCCCACACAATTATTTGAAACACAGTAAATGCTTAATAAATGTTGAAATAATCTGATTATTGCAATGATATAACATTTACTGAACTATTTATAGCAGGAACTCAAAGTTAAACTGGACATTTCAAAACAACTGGTACTATATTTCATTTCACCATTCAATATCTCAGCAAATGACAAATCCCATATTAATAGAATAATTTAAAATCCTTGGCTATCATTTATTTGGCTGGATACTCAAGTGCATCTATATATATAAAAGCCTATATGTAAATTGTCCCCTCAGGAGTTCAACCGGGAGACCAGGAGTTCAACCGGGAGACCAGGAGTTCAATCACTCACTATGATGTGTGCTGACCACCAGGGGACGGCACAGAACAAGGAAGGCCCCAGCCAGCAGCTGGCAGCCGGGGAAGGGAGGCCCTGGCCAGCAGCCAGAGGGCCCCCATTGGTCCTGATCGCTGGCCAAGCCCTAGGGACCCTACCCGTGCATGAATTTCATCCACCGGGCCTCTAGTGTTAAATAATCCAATCTGAAAGTTTCCAATCTCTTAAAGTTACAGCATTCAAGATTATCTACTTTTATAGACATCACTCTGTTTTATCTCTTTAATCTTTTTTTATTTGTACTGTATTGTTTTACAGAATGTTTTTTAAGCATTTTTAAATCTTTTACCTTTTTCACCATTTGGGAATATAATAATATTAACTCACTTATTTTTTGGGACTATGTTGGATTTTTAAAGTTTTTTTGCCAATGTCATGTTCAGTAAAAGGACCATGGGATAAAAAATTTGACAGTCTGTGGACTCAAAATTCAATAGATCAATCCAGATGTTAATATATGTCCAGGGCTATGTAAGACTCAGTCAACCCATTACAGAAACAATTATAATAGATCTTCAATGTCAGGATAGGCTTCATCATGCTAAAAATAGGTTGCATTTCCAAATTCCATACCTTATCTTGAAAAACATTATAGTAAATCTGGATCACAATACATCAAATATATAGGCTTTTGAAGATGAATAGAACATTGGTTTACTTACTTAGAGGCCACTCGGAAGTATTTCTGGATAAAATAAAAGGCAACTCCAAGAGGCACAATAGCAGCCAGGAACACACGGGTAGCATAAGAAATCATGCCAATGGCAGACAGGCAGAGCAGCGTTGAGCGAGTGAGAGATTCCAAAGTTGGTGGAATGTGCTATTATGAAGGTAGGTTGAAAGAAAAATGTTTTGGCTCAAACACGCATTAGTTATAACGCAACATATTCATTTTATATTGTGATGTTATTCAGTTAATTACGAAAGTAGCATATAAATATTTTCATTGTAAGCAATTCTTCACTCCAACTCTACTTACTTCCCGTAGTTTAGTATATTTATCCATCTATCTACCTACTTGTCATTGGTCAGTTGTTACCTACCCACCTACCTATTTATCTTGTGGACTTTATATAAAAAGCACTATGCTATACATCTTATTTGTCCATGTACTTTTTAGTCAGCTGCATGCATCAAGCATTCTTTCTCTAAATTGAGGTTAATTCAGGTGTTCCTAAGGCCATTCTGGAAGATCTGAAGAGGCAAGGGCTGAATTTGGTGGATTCTTTCTCTGTCATCCTAAGGGTTTTGTTCTTGGAGTTATGTAAGCTGAGTTTGAGGTCTTTAATTTCAGGACAAACTTCTAAAGGCCTAAGGACCTAAGACTAAACTGATTATCCTTGGAATTTTCCTAAACTACCAAGCCATCTAAAGCTTCTCTCATTCAAGAGCCCATCTAATAAAAGTAAAGGACATCTAAGACAGCTTGGCATTGTATTCTTTACTTCTGGGAGACACTCCACATAAACTCAACTTTAACAAACTCTACTGTGAATGAAGATACAACATTGATCAAAATCATTCCTTTTTATAATAAAGAGTTTAAATGTTAGTTTATCCTCTGCTATTTCTACTTATTTCATGCTGATTCTCTAAGTATTCCCTTCTATATGCATAAATTGTTTTCAATTAATGTTTTTCTTAAAGATTTTATTCTAGAAATCATCTATGCATTATAATATTGGTATGAATGCAAATAGGTTTTCATTTAAGTGTTATAAATCCTCTATTGTTAAGAGAAATTATGGTTTACCTCAAAATGTTACTTAGCTTACACTAAAAAAATTCTTGAACTTGGAACTAACTCAGACACTCACCTGATCAATGATATTTGTATCAGCTGAAAAGCGATTGAGAATCAGTCCCAGGGGTGTGGTGTCAAAGAACCTAGCCAATAAACAGATTGAAATGTGTGACAATACTAAACTATTTGGAACCTGAGCACTGTGAATAGACAGACATCTTGGAGTCATGAAAATGAGAAGGTCCCTATTCATTTGTTCAAGGACTGAAAAAAACCTTTAAAATTTCACATTTCACTTAAATCAATATGAATGTATATTTTTATATGATAGTAAAAAATAATTACTTTTACCTTATTGGTCCAAGGATTATCTTATTGAGGAGATTGTGGTGAAGATTTTTGGCAGCTGTGAGGCCCATCCATTCTACAGTAAGAGATGTAACAAGGCAGAGGAAAATACCTGCTCCACAGAGTATGCTAAATCCAGCTACATAGTAGGTCTAAGAAGCAACCAACACACAAAAACACACGAAATTATCAACTGATTTTTTTTCTTACTAGAACACCATTTTTAAAATCAGACAGTATTGTTAACTTCATTATCTTGCATCAATTTAGGCAATTGAAGGAGTGCAATTTTTGAGACTTAGGGTAAATCCCCACCATAATCCTAAGGCCAAGTTCCCACTTCTTTCATTCTTTTTCAAAGTTTGTCTAAGGACAGATGAAGTGTCTGTTTTCAGGTTTGAAATATCCTTGGATTTCTATACTGCAGTGTTCATTCTCTATCCCTAATCTCAGAAGGAACAGCTAATTCACTGGTATGGGTAGTTAATATCAAATAACATCAGAAAAACAACAGCACAGTCCCATATGTATGTTACACACACACACACACACACACACACACACACACACACATCATGTCTATACTAATAAAGGTAATATGCTAATTAGACTGGACATCTTCCAGGCAACCTTCTGGACATCCTTCCAGACAAAGCCATGGTGGTGAGGCCGAGGCAGAGGCAGTTAGGGGTGATCAGGCCAGCAGGGGAGAGCAGTTGGGGATAAGGCCAGCAGGGGAGAGCAGTTAGAGGGATAAGGCCAGCAGGGGAGAGCAGTTAGGGGGATCAGGCTCACAGGGGAGAGCAGTTAGGGGCATCAGGCAGGCAGGCAGAGTGGTTAGGGGCAATCAGGCAGGTAGGCAGGTGAGCGGTTGGGAGCCAGTGGTCCCGGATTGCAAGAGGGATGTCCAACTGCCGGTTTAGGTCTGATCTCACAGGCATCAGGCCTAAACTGGCAGTCGGACATCCCCTGAGGCGTTCCAGAATGAAGAGGATGCAGGCCAGGCTGAGGGACACCCCCCACGCATGAATTTCATGCACTGGGCCTCTAGTATATATATAAAAGCCTAAGCGACCGTTGCGACCGTTACGACCAAATGACTGGAATGACTGGAACGGCTGGTTGACCAGTTGCTATGACACACACTGACTACCAGGGGGCAGACGCTCAACATAGGAGCTGCCCCCTGGTGGTCAGTGCGCTCCCACAGCCAACCTCCTGCGGCCAGCCAACCTCCTGCAGTCCCACCCCCAGCCAGCCGGCCAACCTCCTGTGCCTCCCCTCATTCCTCCCCCGGCTGGCAGGCCCCGATTGACCCAGCCCTGATTGGGACTGGGCAAGAGGGCCCTGGTCAGCCCTGATCACCAGCCAGGCCTAGGGACCCCACCTGTGCACATATTCGTGCACCAGGCCTCTAGTGTGTATATAATTCCTTTGAGTCTTTAAATGTTTCTTATTATAACTTTAAAAATAAAAGTGATGATAACAGATTGATAATAGATCCTACTTTGAGAGGTCCTGTTCTAATTAACTTAGGGAATCACTACAACAGTACTATAACATTTGGGCTATTAGTATCTAACTAGATAAAAAAGTATCACTGTTCATCTCAACCTTTCCTTGGTGACTTAAACACAGAACCCACTGTACCTGATCAGCTTTCCCAGTACTGTTTATAGTGTACTCCGATGTCCACGTGGCCAGCCAGTAGTCTATAGCTACGATGACTGAATGCTTCAAAAGCTTAGAGAAGATCATCAGAAAGAGCAAGAAGAATCCTCCAGAAGTGAGGTAGCACCAACAGGTTTTCCATGGCATTTTAGTCCTGAGCCTCATTACTGTGGACATGTTGTCATCCTCATCTTCCTCCTCTTCTTCCTCTGCATATAAAACGCTTGTTTAAACTTCAGATAGGCAACAGGTAGATAGAATTTGTAATTATCCCATAATAAAGCATATAAAAATCTCCGTCAGCCTATCTGGTTTGGCTCAGCAGACAGAGCATCGGCCTGCTGACTGACTGAAGGGTCCCAGGTTTGATTCCAGCCAAAGGCACATGCCCGGGTTGTGGGCTCAACCCCAGTAGGGGGTGTGCAAGAGGCAGCCAATCAATGACTATCTCTCATCATTGATGTTTCAATCTCTCTCTCCCTCTCCCTTCCTTTCTGAAATTAATAAAAAATATATATTTTTAAAAATCTCCCTCAAAGTTATAGAAATACAAGTATTAGGCTTAGAACATTTCAATGCTTTTGGCAGGAAAAACCTCATTTCAGCTCTCTCTCACACAGCACAAATGTACCAAGACTTACTATGGGAAATTCCTCAAGATGCCTGATGATTGATTACATACAACTTTCCTTCACTCCTACTCTTTTCATTTTCACTATTCTGTATTTGATTTAGCTCTTTTCCCCCTACAAAGAGGCTTATTCCTCAGTGGCACACTCATGCGTCAATTGCCAAAGTAAAACCCTCACATCCTATTACCCATATGAATATTTCAAATGTAAGAAAAAAAATCTACCTTCATCTTCATCCTCCATTTGGGCTTTGGCCTCTCTTGAATACATGGCTCTTCGGAGAGTTTTTCTCTCTAATGTTGTTTGGTCAGCTTCCATATCCTACAGGAAACATCAGGCTGTCACTTAAGGAGCTCACAACCACAGGACGGTTTTGACTTGCCAAAAAGTGACTCACAGTACCAATTGTTAGTTACCTTTACCATGTGGGCTCTGTGCTCTCTAGAGGTCCCAAACTCCTGCCAGAGGAGCAGTGTGGGGCAATGCCTGAGGTTTATAGGGGGTGCTTCAGAGCTAAAGGCACAGAGCAGGAAGCCTGGGAAGGTAGTAACAGCATGATGGAGCTGCCCCCAGGGACAGGGATACTTGCTTTATTTTTATATCACTGTCAGATATTCCCTGTAGTTTCACTAACTAAAGGTTTACCTATGTTAATATATATCTTCCTTAAAAATACATGTTGTTCTAGCCCCACCGGTGTAGCTCAGTGGTTGAGCTTCAACTTATAAACCAGGAGGTCAGAGTTTGATTCCCTATCAGGGCACATGCCCAGATTGCTGGATCAATCCCCAGTAGGGGGCGTGCCAGAGGCAATCGATCAATGATTCTCTCTCATCATTGATATGTCTATCTCTCCCTCTCACTTCCTCTCCCTGAAATCAATAAAAATATGTTTAAAAAAATACATGTGATTCTAAACTGACTAAAGCACTACCTGTCCTACACTGTTATTGTGAATTATTAAATCAGAATGAGTTTCTTTAGCATCTCGCTAAGATAGCTGCACAAAAGATAGAGAGTTCAATAGGAATTAAAGAAACATAAGCAATTTTGAAGGAAATGGGAAATGAGGGTACTTGGGTGCCTAGCAGTTTAGGAGAAAGACCTAAGAAGAGGATATATGCAGAAAGAGAAGGGGAAAGGTACCAAAATCAAACTGTGAATTTTTAAGGGTTGCTGCAGACTAGCCTCAAGAAAGGAAAAGCATTTCATTTTCTCCACTCCTCTGCTTCCAACACCCTTGTCCCACTGGCTTTGGAACTGGAGTAGCATTGTGTTACACAGTGGATTAAATGAGCTTCTGCCCGACATTCTGGGAAACTAACCATGTCCCCGGTTTCTGTGGGGAAATGCATTCTGAGTTCCAAACAACTGACCCACAAACTTTTGCAATCTATGGTAATTTAAGGGTTTCCTGTATATGCTGATACAAAACAAAAAATAAATAAATAAATCACAGTTTCTTACATCAATAAACCAACAAACCTTTGAAGTGATCAGTCTCTAGGTAGCGATTTTGGTTTGGGGTTTATTTATTTATTTAGCCTCATACGACACGTGTGATTTAGGAGACCTGCTATTCTAGATGGCTCTCTTGCTTCCAGATTCTTGGTTAAAAAAATAAAATAAAAGTGAAAGTGTCTCCTGAATAGTTATTTTTTTCAGAGACAATTTAACATCAGCTTTTAATTTTGTATCATGATATGAAAACCAACGCTTGGACATGAGATCAGATAAAAACACAAACTTAAAGAGGACCCAATACTTTGGGAATAGTATAATGAAATAAAATGAACCTGCACATTGAAAAATAGAAGATTTGGGTCTTGTTCAACCTCCACGCGATGTGAGCAAGAAATTTAACATCTCGTAGACATTTTTAAAAAATCTTTAAGATCATGTTTCTTATTAGAAAATGCTCATATTAAGTTCATTACAGGTTAAAAATTTTTAATAGTGTTGATATTTGGATCAGGTAGTAAATATGAAATTAGAATCATTTATCCAATTAATATCATTGAATGCCTGTTATGGGTCAGGTCAAGGTGAGAGCTGGAGGCTAGGAGTGGAAACATCAAATAATGCCAATTTATTTTACTTAATCACATGATGAAGATAATGGTTGATGTCATCCAAGCTAGAATTTTTAAAAATATTTAAATCAGCTAAAAAAGGTCTTTTCCTTCTCCTTCTTGTAGTTTTCATTGCTATTTCTTTTAACACTAGTGACCTGGTGCACGGATTCGTGCACATTGAAAGGAAATTAATTAGAAGGTGGCTGGCAGGGTGGAACTGGGCGAGAAGTGCTGGATATGCCCTGGAGCCAACTTCCAGTGGTACCTCCCGGCCAGCAGCACCTGGGGTGGTGCCGTGGCTGGAAGGGCATCTGCAGAGTGAGTGGGGACCCTTGGCAGGTGGAGTCCCTCAGCCTGGCCTGTGGGGATCAGGCCAAAACTGGCTCTCCAACATCCCCTGAGGGGTCCCGGAGTGCGAGAGGGCACTCTGCAAAGTTGCTGTCATACAGGTGTGGAATGCAAATGCAAGTGTGCAGTAAACCAGATTCAGGGCCGACAGTGCCCCAGCAACAACATAACCAACAGGCAAAGGTGGAATTGCATGGCCCCGTGAAGAATTGGGCTCCCTCCTCTCTGGTTTCGGGATGTGTCACCTAAGAACCACCACTGCCAAGTCACTGCAGCTCAGCAGCTCCTGCATTGAGCATCGGCACCCTGGTGGTCAGTGCATGTCATAGCTACCAATTGGATGGACACTTAGCATATTAGCTTTATATATATATAGGTATTCTCTTCTGTTTACCCCCTTAACCCTTAAACTGACAGTTTTGTCTAATGTTCTGAGACTGGATGTTTTGGGGGTCCTTTAATTTCACCTTCCTTCTCTGCTTGCTCAATCTGTTCTGGCTGTAGGCCAGCCTTTCTCAGCCTTGGCACTATCACCATTGGGGCCCGGTAACTCTTTGTTGTGAGGATTGCCCTATGCAATGTAGATGGTTAGCTCCGTCCCTGTCTTCTACCAACTAGATGCCAGTAGCACCTGCCCCCCAGATGCAGCAACAAAAAATGTCTCTAGATGTTGCCAAATATCTCCTAATAGGCAAAATCTGCCCTGGTTGAGAACAAGTGCTCTAGGCACACACCCTGTCCTGCCACATAACAAATTAAACAAGAAGCTGTTTTACAAACACTTCCCCAAGGTGTTCTAGGTGTCTTGTCCCACAGTGTGACTCTCCCTGGCTTCAGATGAATTCAGGTGTCTGCCCTTTCCCAGGTGGCAGTACCCTCCCTCTATTTCCAGATGAGGATTCTGAGCAGGTGCATGGTTCATTTGGCTTCTACTGGCCACCAGTCCACCTCACAGCTGTCCACACCCTAACTTGCTCCATATCTCCCTCCACTGATTTAGAGGCCTGTAATGTGTCTTTAATTATAGAGCTATGCTATCTCAAGTGATCATTTCATTTCTAAATACAACTTAACAGACTTTCTTTCTGGCTTGCTTAACAGTATTACCACAAAATCAAGCCAAGAGCACTCTCTCTCACTCTTTCTCTTTCTCTCTCTCGTTCCAGATCTTCTTTCCAAAGTAAACCATAAATGATCCTACTCCTTAAGCTTACATCATATTCTTTTCTTCCTGGCATCTGAAAAATTATCATTTGGAGCTATCCCAAGTAAATTCATAATCAAGCTTCTCACAGTATAATTCCTAAGTTGGCACTTGCCAATTGTATCTTGTAATTTTTTTTGCGAATGTCTTTTAATGGTTCTATGATTTGTCTTATTCTACTTAAGTATTTTTACATATATCATTTCTTCCTTGTGTAGTTTGCTTTTGATATTTTTGGCAAATCCACATAAGACAGAGCAATCTCAGCATCTGTCTGACTTTTTATTTTCCCTTATCTATTGAAACATAGGTCCTTTTATTCCTTTATAAAATAATATGTTTTAATTTTTTTAATATTCTCAGAAACTTGCTGGTATAGATTTCATTTTATAATGTTCATTCCTAGCTAGAGGTACAAAATTCTGGACATTTCTTAGGCCCAACTCAAAAGATAAGAATTCAAAAATTTACTAATTCAATTTACAATTTCGGCCTTTCAATCACAAATTATTCTTCTTTAATTAACTCAATCTGATTTTCAACTCTGTTATTACCTCATTCAATGTTATATTTATGTCATACATAACATTTAACTCACATTATTAGTTATGGACCTGAGTTAAGTCCAATTAGGATCACTTGTTATACTCTACAACTTTGGGCAAGTTACTTAGCCTCTCTGAGCTTGTTTTCCCATCTGTAAAGGTGAGATGGTATTTTTTTTTTCACTAATTTCTCACTCTCTTTATTTTTTTTTTCCTGATTTCTGGGATTTTGTGCTAATTAAATGAGATCATGTAAAAGGGGCTTTGTGGTCTTTAAAAGCTATACAAATGTAAATTTTTATTGTTATTTCTTTCTGATCACCTTCCTTCACTCCCAACTCAACCCTATCCTATACATGCTTTACAACTTCACCCACAGCTCACAGATCTTCCTTTTTTCAAATGTATCTTAGATTTTGTTTTACCCATGACCCTCCACTTATAGGTAGTAAATGAAAATATTCTCACATTACAGGTGAGAAAAATAAGATATACATAACATAAAATAAGGATATATCATGCTTCAGCAACTACTTTAAGCTTTAATCACACCCATTACTGTAACATGGTTCAAATTCTAATAAAAATCTTCTAAAAATCTGACAGCACTTCATCCAAAAGACATCATTAGAATTTTATAGTTTCAAAATAGCCCATTTTTTATTACATATAAATATGCAGTTACTTTCAAATGAGGATTTCAAATGAGGACCATTATCAAATATTAAACATTAAATGTAAGTATTTCTTTAAAATATTTTTAGTAATTAAACGGTACATTTCTCACTCTTCTGAACTGGACTCTGAACACTTCCAAACTATGAACAATTACCTTTTCTAATTCTTGATCTTGCCGGTTCATAAGTGTTTTCCAGTGTTCATAAAGCTCGACATCTTTGGTTTGAATGTCCTTCAAAGTTCCTTCTCTTAGGACACTTCCATCTTTCATGGCTATGATCTAAGGAAAGCACATATTAGCACAAAAAGCCTTAACTAGCCAGAGGAATCACCTTGATCTCAGAAAGCACTTCTTAGGGTCCCTGTTTATTAAAAGAACTATCATATAAAAATTAATGAAACTTCCTCTGAACTCTCACCCAGTCAGCATGTGTTAGATACTGCAGTTTGTGAGTCACAAGAACGAGTGTCCTCTTGTCATCTTGGAGAAATTTCAAAATCCCTTCCTGCATTAAGTGATCACTCAAGTGAATGTCCAAGGCAGAAAATGGATCATCCTACAACCAGTAAAACAGGGAGAAGGTAAAAATTTCTATACCCTTTATGTAACTTAATTCCTCTAGAAAGTAGAAATACAAATAAACAAAAGACAAATTATCCCTCAAATATAATTTATAAAAACAGACCCCATATAACTTTAAATTGTCAGAAAAAATAAATTAAAATGAAGCTTTTATTTTTTTTATGTTGGATGTCTAACCTACAGAACTGTAAGATAATACATTTGTATTTTTTAAGCCACTAATTATGGCAATTTTTTATACCAGTGAAAGGAAACTTACACACTGATCAAGAAGGAAAACGCTGCCTTAAAGATAAGCAATTTGTCTTCAGAGAGAGTCATCAAGTGGAACAACAAATCAATGTTTTTTTTCTCTCTCTCAAAATCAATAAATAAAATTTAAATAAAGAAGCTATTAGAGATTATGCAAAATAAACCTATAATGAATGGCTAGGAATACACAATAAGTTGACCCTATGACTGGGTTCATGGTTCTATAGCTGAGGTAAGTAAGGGTCTGTAAATTGAAGGCAGTGAAAGGAACTAGGATAGAATATGATACCCAGAAGACCTTGGTCTCTTTCAGATTTCCAAGTTACTTGGTCCTCAGGTGGCTTAGTCATTAACTAATCCCAAAGTTCAAGAAGTCATTCCTAGTTGGGGTTCATTCATTATGAAAAAGATTTACAATTACACAAATTACTGTTAGAACCTGCTATGGCTTTTAGAGTGTTGTTGCTTTTTCCTGGAAAAAATTGGGACTGGTATTCTTAGGGAGATTAACCTGAAGTGAATTTATGCTATGTCCAAATTCTACTCCCATCTCCAGTAATGGGTCCAACTTAGTGGGAAACTCCAAAACCAACCTACTTTTTGAAGAGGTTCTCAAGATTGGGTGAAGGGAAAACTTTAAAGGAGGTCTGGAAACCAGACTTATAGTTTAAAAATTGTGCAGAAGGAAAAGGCAGGGAAGGATGCATTTACATAGTCTTCTGGTATCTGATATACGTTATCTATTTTTAAGCTAAGTTACTTTGACTTCCTCCTGCTGTAGGAACCAAACTAGAATAAATTTATAATCAACATAATCATCTAATTTTATTTGTGGATCCACAGGTAGAACCAACTTAATAACCCTGGATATACATGCTAAACATCCATGAAGCTTTTTTAAAACACAGACTCTAGACCTGCCCTTACAGATTATGATTGAATGGGTCTAAGGGTGGTAATAAGATTTTTATAGTTTTAGGAAGTTTCACAGACAAATCTTATCCACAGCCTGAGTTGTACACCACTGGAACGGAGTGCCATGCTTATGTCCACCAGGAATGTATTTTCCAGACCTTCTTTCTTTGTCAGAAAATATAAACAAGCCCTATGATTCCGTCTAGTTGATCCAGCACCATTCACACTCCCTCATTAATTATCCTCGTGGTTCAGAAACTCATATAAACAACTATGTGGGCACCTCAGTCTCTTGGACATCAATATAGAGCCCCCAAGTAATTACCTTACATGTTGATCTGATTTATACTGTAAGGATTTGTTTCTCCTACATTTTCTATGATTTCACAAGTTAAATCATCTTTTCTTAAATTATTTGACTTGTCCTTTAAAGACTCATTTCCAGAGGGAAACAATGAGTAGAAATATAAGTAAAGGCCATATTCTCACCAAGAAGACAATGTTGGTATTTTGATAGAGAGCTCGTGCCACACAGATTCTTTGCCTCTGACCCCCACTCAGGTTGATGCCCTAGAAAAGAAATATCCATAAATATCCACCTTTTCATTATTAAATGATCTGCTGGTTAAAAATTCCTTCTTAAGTACCAAAAAAAAAACCCTCTTAAAATAATGGTAACTTACTAATTAAATTGTGATAACATTGATGAGATAAAATGAAAACTATCTTGTGGTCAATACCTGAATTATATTAAGGTAATTCCTGACTGATAACATTAAGCCCACTTTCATTCCGATAGAGAGCTCTCTTGTACAAAAGCATTATCAACCAAAACACTGGTGAGTGCTAAAGACCACAAACAATTCCTTTTTTTTTTTCTCATTTTGTGAATTGTGTCTTTAGTGTACTTAACGTATACCTCTTACCAATAAATTTGATATTATAAGTTTTCTTCAACAGAACCATGCAGCAATATGCTTTTCTAGTCAAGTGTTGATTATAACATTTAAAAAAATCTAGTACAGTAAATCCTCACTTAACATAGTCCACAGGTTCTTGGAACCATGGCAAAATAACAGGCTAATTGATATAAACATGAGTTAAGTTCCAAAAGCATCTCAATGCCCCTAGCCAGTTTGGCTCAATGGATAGAGCATTGGCCTGCGGACTGAAGGGTCCTGGGTTTGATTTCGGTCAAGGGCACACGCCCGGTTGAGGGCTTGATCCCCAGTAGGGGGCGTGCAGGAGGCAGCCAATCCATGATTCTCTCTCATCATTGATGTTTCTATCTCCCTTTCCCTTCCTCTCTGAAATCAATAAAAATATATTGAAAACAAAAACAAAAGCATCTCAATGTTATAACAAAACGACGATGAACAAAATGATGTTGAATGCAATGATGCTGAACAAAATGACAAAATGATGTTATTTGAAGGCCTGCTATATTTAGTGAGCTCTTAGTACATGTCAGACTTGTGTGAATGGCTTTACATTCCTTATTTCTTTTATTCCTCACAGTAATTCCAATATGTAGGACGAGAGGCCTGATTCACAAAGATTCGTGCAAGAATGGGCCTTCCTTCCCCTGGCTGCTGGCACCACCTTCGCTCCAGCCAGAGCTGCCTTTCCACCTTCCCACGCTGCCCAGAGGCCCGGAGCTACTGGGGCAGTGCCGAACACCTGTGTCGTCACCATGGCAATAACACAAGCATCCTGCCCCTGGCTGCTCGGCACCTGTATATGCAAATTAACCTGCCATCTTTGTTGGGTTAATTTGCATACTCACTCCTGATTGGCTGGTGGGTGTCACAAAGATATGGTCAATTTGCATCTTTCTCTTTTATTCGTGTAGATTGTTCTCATTTTACAAATATAAAAACTAAGGCTCTGAGAAGTTAAGTTCATGCCCTTAAATACTAAACTATGGTGCAATAAATACTCATTAAGAATGCACACTATAGCTCTTTCCCTGCCACTGAAGAGTTGCACAGAGGCAGAGGACTTGGTGTGTTCAAGATATGGCTCCACCCATAACCCACTGCCATGGCTGAGGAAGGTATTGCTGCCTGAGGAGTAATGGGTGTTAATACTGCTTTATAAGGGGTGCTAAAGACCACCCTTATTCAGGATGGCCTAGCAAAAAGAATTCACTGCAAAGCTGGCACCGCCTGAGACAAGTGCCAAGCCTACCTTTGTGTGCTTGCATCTAACTGTGATGAGCCTAAGAATATCAAGTTGGTGGAGGCTGTTTGTGCTGAACACCAAATCAACCTAGTTAAGGTTGACAGCAACAAGCAACTAGGATAATTGATAGACCTCTGCAAAATCCACAAAGAGGGAAGACCCCGTAATGTGGTTGGTTTCAGTTGTGTGGTGGTTGAGGACTATGGCAAAGAGTCTTAGGCCAAGGATGTCATTGAGCAATATTTCAAATGCAAGAAATGAACAAATAAACTTGACTTTTTTATTAAAAAAAATAATGCAGACTACAGAGTCAGACTAACTCCAGCTGCACCCTGACTCTGTGACTGGGCAAGCTCTTTAACCCCTCTCAGCCTTTGTTTGCTCAGCTTCAATATGCAGGTAGCATATAAAATCTTTTGCACAATACTTGACGCCTATAGCAATTTTAGCCGAACATTGTTATAAAGATTACATGAAGGTATAAATATTTTTCAGTTGGTCAGAATGATAAAACATCAATGAAAAACATGTTTACACACACTCAAAAAAAAAAAGAACACTTTAACAAGAATAAATCAATGCTGACGAGTAGAAGAAGTTGTCGAAAGCAATCTTGGTTTCCAAATCAATTTAAAGTAAACTTCAAGAAAGTAAAAACACATTTGATCAAAGGCAGAAACTGCTCTATTTTCCTTGTGAACAGCACAATGTTAAGTATATGGTGGTTACTCAACAAACGCTTAAGAGAGAATGGCATCAAAGAGCTCCTGTATTCCTGTTTCTGGAACTTGTCACTAGGGCAACATACAAATTTTAACCTCTCAGATTTTATTATGCTCCATTAAAGATTAAAGGAAACCAAAAGACTTTTCTAGATTTTTTTCATCATTTAATCGAACTATACATAGCTCACCCTCTCTCCAATTTCAGTTTGGTCTCCAAATGGTAGTAAGTCAATATCTGGCTGAAGAGAACAGGCATCTGTGACGGCTTTATACCTTTAGAAGAAATGATGTTGAATTTTTAGAACACTACTAATATGCTGCCCATAAATGAAGTCCCAAGTTCAATATCTTGGAAGCTGAAATGGGCCATTTATTGAGCAATTGGGAACATTAGCCTCTACTCTAAGTTTGTGGATACAGAGATAAATAGGTATTGGTTCTCATGCTTACAAAGCTAGTAAGTGGAGAACAAGACTGATGCAGAAACATATAATAAAAATGTACCTTGTTAGGTGCTCCTAGAATACATAGAATGAAATGACTCACCATTCTGAGAAGTTAGTGACATCTTTGCAGAGGAAGCAAGGTGTAAATAATATCCAGCAAGATGAGTCATAATTTGTCAAGATATGAGAGAAAGGAAGCTTAAAAAACTGTACAAAGATAAATGAGTTTACAGTGCACATGACAGACAACAGGAGGCTCACGAGGACTAAATCATGGGTTTTGCATGGGTGTCTGTGCATAGTAATCACGCACGCTGAAGGAAGAGCAAACAGATGAAGAAGATTGACAGTATTCAAATTTATCTAAGGCTGGGACAGGAGATCGAATGGATTGGAAGTATAGGGAAGCAGAGAGTTTGAAAGTGTTGGAAAAAATATCAAAGGTTTCATTTTTGTCAACCACCTAGTCTTAAAATATTCAAGTCATTCTTGATTCTTCCCTCTTCTTCTCCCTGCTCATATCTGTCCATTCTTTTTCTAGAATGGTTTTCTGTCAACCACCTCTTCTTTTCCACTTTTCTAGTCACTCCCAGATGCAGGCAACAAATACTACATGCCTGGGTAATTATTCTAACAATCTTCTAAGTGTTGCATTGTTTTTAATTCAGATTCATCCCATATATCTGTCATTACACTGCTAGATTAATATCACATTCACCTTATTATTTCCATTTCTAAAACGTGCTGTGCCTCCTCAGAATGCACACAATTACATCCAATTGTATTTCAGGGCCTACCACTACCTTGTCTCAGCCTTCCTTTACAATCTAGCTTCCCACTGTCATTATCCCCTAATCCCTTTCTGTCTGGTCTATTCCCAGGCCCCAAACAGACCCCATGCCATTTAGGTTCTTCCTCCCACACAATCTATTTCCTCTTCCTGTCCCCTTCCTTGTGCTTCTCCCCTACCTAATTCTCCTTAACTTTTAAGACCCAGTTTTGGGGTCTTAAGACTCACCCTTGTGAGAGTGGCTTAAGGAAAAGGTCATAGCTTTGAACACTCCAGTGATATTAAAAGATCCCACAATCTCCCTCTTTTTTCCAAAGTTAACATTCTTTTTGTTGCTTAGTTGGGTTTTTCCTTTTGCTTACCAATAACCTCACCACCACCACCACCACCACCACCACCCCTCCCCACCACACATATATACACACTGCATTTTCGGCTGTTTAATTTTGGTGTATAAACCGTTCTTAGTAAATGTACATAATGGCCTGAAACTTCCAATGAGACTTTCTCTTAAAAGAGTTGAATCAAAAGATCTGGTGATGCCCAGCCAGTGTGGCTCAGTGGTTGAGGTGAGTTTGATTCCTGGTCGGGGCAAATGCCTGGGTTGTAGGCTCAATCCCCAGTGTGGGGCGTGCAGGAGGCAATGATTCTCTCTTATCATTGATGTTTCTATCTCTCTCTCCCTTCCTCTCTAAAATCAATAAAATAAAAATAAATAAATTTTTATAAAAGACCTGGTGATGTGGTTGGAAGGAGGTCAAGCAGAGAGGAAAGGAACTCCCTGTGTAAAGATTCCAGACACTGTGGACCAAATATAAGGGTTCGAAATAGTTGCTCATTTTAGTTCTAGATTTTATACATTCAAAATTACCTCTGTTTGTTGAAAGGACTTCCAAAGGTAATATTTTCTTCTACTGTTGCATTTAATAACCAAGGCTTTTGAGCTGCATAAGCCACAGAATACCTGCTCCTACTGGAAAATGGAAAAGAAAAACAATACAACAAAATTATGCAAGGGTGCTATGCTGTATGTGTATCAGTGTAATTAAATAAAATAAAAGCCAATAAAATATTGCAAACACAGAAATGGAAAACTCCTAAAAGAGAACATTTTAATAACCACCAACTTGATTAATGAATGGTTAAAGATTCCACTTGAATTCAAGGGATTAGAATTTTATCAAAATGTCACAAAATGTGTGAAATTTGATTTTGCTATGATAAAGAAGTGTTTAAAAGTAGAAATTATTAATTAAAAATTTCTTTTCTAAAATGAGTATAGTTTTTTAAATAAAGATAAATAACAGTTCACTTTCTCACAGCCACAGATATTTTAATTTGTATTAAAAGCACTTTGCATAACTATACATTTTATATGTAGACCTTAAAATGTGAATTGATTCTATAATTATAGTATGTGTTTGTGGCTTAATCACATAACACATTTAAGGCAATAGATAATACATATTTCAAAGCAAAGAATACTATCTTGAGGAGTCCATTTCAATATTGAAATACATATACACCTAAAAACTACGTATTTCAATACATACTAAAATAGTTTATTTTTTAAAAATGATAACCCTCTCGCCCCCCCCCCCTTTTTTAGCTTGCAAATTCTAGCAGATCTATATCTCAGAATTTAATTTGCAATAATTAGGAAAATGCATGTGAGTTGAAGATAAAGAAGATGATGGGATTGGGGCAGGGAAGGGGTCACTGGTCCACAGTTAGTTCATGGTCTGTAAGTACTAATAAAGGAATTAAGATTAAAAGAGAGTAAGGTTAAGAAAAAGAGTAGTTAGAAATGCTCAGGGATTATCCAGAAACATGTCTAGGAGTTTAGAAGGCATAATATACATATGCTAATGGTCTTTTAGATAACCATATGTGCAGCAAAACAGTGGTTCCCAACTACTGACATGTCTGCTTCCCCTTCCCTCAAGTCCTCTAAGTGATTTTTTTCTTTTTTAAATTCCTGAAGCACTTGGCTCTCCATCTCTACCTTATTCACAGATTCCATCACTGTTTAACTCATAAACAATATATGTATTAGTTCTTGCATTTCTACTGAATGTAGTGGGGTGACATTGGTTATAGGTTTCAGATGTACAATTCTATAATACATCATCTGTATAGTGCATTGTGCGTTCAGCACCTAAAGTCAAGTCTCCTTATGTCATAATTTATCACTCCCCCTTTACTCTCTTCTACCTCCCCCCAACCCCTTTTGCCATTTTATGAAATCCCAAACCCAGTGTGCTAAGAACAGATTGAGTTTCAGCCAAAGTTGAGACGTATGTGACTCACTGAAGGAAAACAGTGGACACAATGGACCATTTTGGCAAATTAATTCTTTCAGCAGCCTGCAAATGTTGGGAACCACTGCTATTGGAGATATTCTAGCACATTTTAATAAATAACTTTATACATCATCAGAATGAACAAAATGAATAGGAGCAAGAGATTATCAAGTAAAGTCTGAGGAAGGAAGTTATTCTTATTAAATGCAGATTAAAATAGAAATAATACCTTCTGGTTGCTTCAAAAGAAGGTTCAGATTCATTTACACTGCAAGTATGGCAAACAATGTTCATTAATTATGAAATATAAATACAGAATGACTGTCTGCACATATCAAGTAAGAGATCAAATAAACATTGGACACATGAAACAGCTACATTTCCGAAGTGGGTTTTTTTTATATTAGTTTCAAAGACAAATAAGATAAATGATATTTTTAATGTCTTAATTGGTTAGAAAATAATTACTTAGTAAGCTTCCAAAAGATAGATACCACTGTTCTTTTCATACAAAATTTGGATTCATACAATGACCTGGGTTCTAGCCCCAACTCTGCTCCAACTAGTTGTATAAATTTAGGTAATTTCTCTAGAATAGTTTCCTAGTCTGCATCAGAATTCAATATCTCCAAGGCTTTTTTACCTTTAAAATTTCAAATTTAATCTATTTAAACTCCTAATTAGCTATCTGAAGGCCACCAATCTGGGGCAAAGTATTACATATACAGTATGCACATTTGAGAACTACCTGCAGTTCAGAGTTACTGGAGCAAATTGGTGAAAGTGGGTAGAGTGGCAGGATATGAGTTTAAAAAGTTAATTGGGTACCAGATCATGAAAGATCCTGATGTAGTATGCAAAGATCTCTAGAATGTTACTTTTTCATTAATAAAATAAATTATAACACAGAAATAATCAGATTTGCATCTCAAAAAGGTAAATCTTGCAATGGTGTGAAGAAAGGTGACGGGGTTATATTAGAGTAAGTAGTTCACATAAATGATAATTACTTAAACTAAAAATATTAAAACACACATAGAAATGTTAAGGACAGACATAAGAAAAGTGATTGGTTGCATTTTGCAGGCAATGGAGAGAGAAAAAAGAATTTAGGTTGAATCTTTGAGTTCTGTCTTCGGCACCCACCAACCAATTTCAGGGGTGCGGACACACCCCTACCAAGATACAGGAGAAGCAGGTTTTGGAGATACGAGATATATGAGCTTGCTTTGGATGTGTTGAATTTGCAGCTTACATAAGACTTTTTAGAGCTGCTGTTCAGTCTTCAAAAGAAAGATTTTGGTCAGAACTGGTATGTTGTTCATATTTTCAAAGTAGCTGAAGTCAAGAAAATAATTTAAGAGCTAAGAAATGAAGAGGATCCTGCAGCAGACTGCAGAAAAATTGAAGAATTAGAATGTTTTTCCCACCTTTCATCTTCATTTCTATTGCTGATTCTGGCTTTTTGACACATTAATTTTGGTTTATCCTTAAAATATAAGTTCAAGTATCATTCATTTATTCATCCTCCTATTATTATTTCTTATAAAACCATGCACATATTTTTCTTGGCATTCATAAAAATTGAACCAAATAATTAATTATGAGAGTATTTTCTTATTTCCTTACTAGAGGCCCGGTGCACGAAATTCATGCATCGGGGAGGGGGGGTTGTCCCTCAGCCCAGCCTGCACCCTCTCCAATCTGGGACCCCTTGGGGGATGTCCGACTGCTGGTTTAGGCCCGATCCCACAGGGACATCCCCTCTCACAATCCAGGACTGCTGGCTCCTAACCGCTCGCCTGCCTGCCTGCCTGATTGCCCCTAACCGCTTCTGCCTGCCAGCCTGATTGCCCCCTAACTGCTCCTCTGCCAGCCCGATGCCTAACCTCTCCCCTGCCGGCCCGATCGCCCCCAACTGCCCTCCTCTGCCGGCCCAATTGCTCCCAACTGCCTTCCCCTGTTGGCCTGTTTACCCCCAACTGCCCCCCCGCCAGTCTGATCACCCCCAACTGCCCTCCCCTGGTGGCCTGTTTACCCCCAAATGCCCTCCCCTGCCGGCCTGATCTCCCACAACTCTCCTCCCCTGCTGTCCATCTTGTGGTGGCCATCTTGTGACGACATCGTGTGATGCCACCTAGGCTTTTATTATATAGGATGGCCTTTGCTGGCAAAGAGTAAACTTTATGAAAATAGGGACTGGCTTCCCTTGTTCAGTTATTTACCTCCAACAACTAATACAATGATTTGCATGTTATAGGTGTGCCATACATATTTTTAATAAATGAATAAATGAAAGTGTCATGGAAATCAAAACACCAGTTGGTTTTAAGGAGTGATCAGTGGTGAACAGTTTCAAAAGCTATGGAGAAGTTAAGTAGGATTGAGAACAAAGCACTTAGGCAGGCCTTGGTGAGAACTTCTCAGCCAGACTGCAATGCACTGAGTAAAAGGAAAGTGAGGAGGTTAAGTATGGGCAGATTCTTCTCTTAAAAAGAGAAATGCCTGTTATTTGAGAGATCAGCAAGACCTTTTCTTAAAATGGAGCATAATGAAATAGCAAGAAATTAAAGACATATAAGAACAATGGGTTAATTAATATAATAGTGTCCTGAATTAGAAAAGACAGCATATAGTGGATCTTCATTTCTGAAGACTTCCCTTTGCAGGATTTATGTATATTTTCCTTTAAGTGTAAAAGTTATATATCATATACTAGTTTCAGAGGAAGAAAGAAAAGTAGATATATGTCCATTTGCTGGTAGTCATCTCACAAAAACAAATAAAAATTACCCTGTTCTTTCACTAACATTTTCCAGGAATAATGACATAGTCCTTAACTTCTAGAGACCACCTACTCTAACTCTTTCTCATAGCAACATGTTTAATCAAATTCAGTTGTGGAAGGTTATTTTTTTATCTTCCAAAATAAATAACTAGAGTTAGCCATTAATTCCAACATCAGTTCATATTTGATTACATGAAAATCACTGGGTACCCATCCAGACTCGTCTTCCACCATTCAGTGTGGTAGTTATCATTACTGAAGGCAACAAGAGAAAGCAAAGAGGTCAGATGGAAAATCCTCTTCTGGAAAAATGGCATACGATTTCACTTCTGCATGCAGAATGTGTGTGTATTTTTCTTCAAGAGTAAAAGTTAAATCCGGTGTTCTAGCCACTTCCAAGTATCATGGTTGATACCTTATGAAATGGAACTAGTGACTTTTACAAGCCTAAAACAGAAACAGTGTTTGGAAGAAGGAGAGCTAGAAGTGGACACAACAATGCTATCTGATCCAGAAAAGCTGACTCCATGTGTTATTATTCTTTCATGCCAGGTAAAATCCCATCAAAAGGAGTAACTCCTCAATTCACTAGTCTTAGAATAACTGAGCCATGAAGACAAAGTTGATTAATGAAGACATAAGAAGATGGAACATCAGGACAGATGGGGCCTGATCATAGGCTGGCTGATGGCATAGCGAGTGGAAAGGGAAAAGAAAGAGAAAGCAGAGATAAATGATGGTTCTGCTTTACATGATTAGCACCATTATACAGTCTGGACTCTCTCACTGGAACCATCCAACAGGTAAAGCTGGAGTTCTAGCTCCTAAGATACAGGTAGGAAATCATTGTTTATCATGACATTTAGGAAAGGACAACTTCTGGCAGGCAGAACATTTGCTTTGAAATGAACAAAGAGCACACCTCGATGCAGCAGTAAGAACCCAGGCATTCTGACAGTCACTTCTTCCTCTCTTTCACCTTTCTCTTCTGGGACTACAAGATGTCAGACTAGGTCAAAAGTAGCAATTTCCAAGGAAACATCTACAGATGTCTTTGCTGTGTACCAGGTTCTACCCACGTAGGTCCTGCATGAGCAGCAGTACCTTCTCTCCTGGCCAAAGTAAATATTTAGCTCTGCCAGAGGGCAGAGTACTTTACTGCTCTTTGTTCATGCTGTTCTATGAGGACACATTTAATTCATACAACCAGAGATACAAGCAATGATGCAACTATGACAGCAATGCACTGGGTGCCTTACCATAGCATTTAGTTTATTGTTTTGCTTTTTTATTTTTTGAGCTTTGAAAAATATCAAAAATCTAGTCTGCTGTAATAAAGTACTTTTTTCTTAGCATTTGCACATCATCAGCCTAGCAGTATTGATAATTTCTAAATTAGCCTTGTTTTCATAACATTTATATGCCTTTGACTATACATAATGTCACAACAGTTTTGACTATACATAATGTCACAACAGCTTTTTTTCTGAAATGAAGAGTAATTACAAATAACTCTTTAAAAAAAGGTCAGTATTCTCTGAATATTCCTGATTAAAAATATGTTTATCAGCTATTAAAGATACCATGGAGGAAAATTAAGTACTTTTTGTAATTAAAGAAAAATGGAACTAGTGTTAGCTTATCGAAACTTTTAAAGGTTTAGTTTCTAAGTTGTGTGTGTATCTGAGCCAACACAAACATTTTTTAAAGAAAATGTTTGTCCTTCTGCCATTAAGAGATGGAATTATTGTCTATTAAGTATTCATAAAAAGATGATTTGTAAATTATGGAAATTATATAAATACTTAGAATTATCTTAAATCCTTTCTCACACCTTCACCATATGGGCTCTTTCTCTAAGATACAACCTCTTATTAGCTTTTTAAATTAGAATCCACGGGAGAGATTTCTTTCCAAAAAATATCTTAACCTCTATTGAGTAAATGCATGTTTCTATTTTTTATTCCCCCCTTGGCCTAGCTTTCATGAAGCTCAGAGTGGAATTTGTGGCCCATATTTTATAATGGACTCTGGTGCATGCATTTCTAGCTATTAATTTCTCAGATTTTTACTTAAGCCTTATTTTCCTTTTGATAATTTTATCTCTTTTTTAATATTTATTAGACTAGGTAATTTTAAATATAATAATTCACAACCTTTTTGAAATGAGATAGGATATCTTACTTAGGAATGCAGAAAATAAATAATTGGGTTATGTAAAAATACTTTCCTGATTCCCATATCATTTATTTATCCATTAAAAAATTATAATAATTCTTGATGACATTGGGAGTCAATTTGGCCCAAGTAGAGCTGGAATCTTTTTTAACACTGGAGAAGACTAGATAAGGAGAACATCCCAGAGGTATGAAAATAGAATCTCAAGTTTTTTTCTGTCACCATCTCTCATTCTTTCTCTCTGTTTTAATGACAGTGAAACAAGGTAAAAATAAAACCCAAGTCACTTGATTACGACTGTACGCATCACACAATATAACTTAATCCAGGAAGGCTTGCTTCTCAAAACCTACAGTCATGCAAGATGGACGGTGATGGTGGCAGGGCAAGCACTGCCTGGTGCCTGACCTTGGTGAACGACAGGAACTTGCCATGAAGCAAACTCCAGGTAGCCATTATTTACCAAGCCCTCTGCTGAATATTCACAAAACTGTTTCATGTGTACTATCTGTTAAATGTGCCCAACAGAAATAAAATGTACACTCAACATTTCTCAGCCTCCTTTTGCCAATAATACCAAAAATAGGATTTATGAGTTCTATTGTTTCCAGTTCAAATTTCACATCCAAACATTTCCTTCTCTTAATTGGAGTTTAAAATAGAATCTATTCTTAAAATGCCCTTAAATAGTCTTTTCTTATTCTTGAGAGATGTCTGTGTATGTGAACAGCAGACTAAGACATATAGAATGCAGAATCGTGGGTACAAAATGAAATTAAAGAACGTCTGTAGGTATAGAGCAAGGTTTCCCGTCTTGGCACAACTGACATTTGGGGCCAGATAATTTCTCTTGGGGAGTGGGAATGGGGTTGTCCTGAGCATTGTAGGTTGTTTGGCAGCATCCCTGGCCTCTGCTAACTAGATCAGTAGCAGCCTAATTTCCCTTTGTGACAGCCAAAAACATCTCCAGACATTACCTAATGTCCCCAAAGTTACACCTGATTTAGAACTGGTCAACAATCCAACTTCTTAGATAAGCTGTAAACAATTTGTTCATAACTGTTTATGGGGAGTCTAGTAGGTAGATAATACTACGGTTCTGAGGCACTTTATTACTGCAATGTGTTTTGAAGACACCAAGCCAACCATTCAAATATACCAAAGAAGCACCATGCTATATACTTTCTTTTTCATGTCTTTAGGGGTACACAACACACTAATCTGATCTATTTATATCTCTAACTAGGTACTTCTAGTGTCTCATTTAAATTGAGTATGAAGAGAAGTGACTGATTTCTCAGCCCCTTATGAAGATTCTGGAAAAGATTATTTCATATTTCTTCTCTGAACATTGAACCATTAAGGCTCTGTTTGCATTTAAGCTTTATACATAATGCAAGTTTTCCATACCTTCTTTTATTGCACGCTGAATTTTTAAATTATTTCTTTGTTATCCATTTAATTTTAAAAATCTATCTTTACAATCTTAATCTTATGTTTATCTCAGCAACATGCTAGTTTATACTATTATAAACACCTATAAAATTGCTTTGTAATTCTTAATTTATGACACTTAAGGTTTCCACAAATTTAAATAAACAAACAAATAAATAAATAAATAGCTGTGTTCCGACTCCTATCATGGGAATTTATTGCTTTAATTTCTTCCCTTAGAAGATCATTGGATGTGTGATAGAACAATAGACACTAATTTAAAATGCACATACTTGCTCCAGTGAACTTTTCCTTCCAGTGCCTGCATCTCGCCTAGGATGGCAAGGAGAAGAGAGGACTTCCCACATCCCACTTGGCCCACAATCATGGTTAACTGACCTAGAGAAATGAACAAAGGATAGTAACAGAATGAGATGGAATTCTCTTTGTAAAATAAGACCAAAATACATTTATAAAAGGTCAACATTTCACAATCAACGGCTCAGTTTTGGTCTCTGGCAATAAGGTATTCTAACAGCTCCTTTCTCTAATATGTAAGTTTTTTTTAAAAAAAGGGAAGAAAAATTAAAGATATAGGTCTTGATTTATTATTTTTCAAGCTATAAGAATAGCTAACATTGATGAACAGAGCATTGAGATGGTTGCCTAAATAATTTAGATTAGTTTTAACTTTATATTTCAATTCATCCAGGAGAAAAAGGCAGTTGTGACTAAAATTGATCATTGGGATGAGTGATTTGGGCTGTTAATGTCTTCTCCAATTTCTTATATTGATTTGCATGTATTATTGAAAAATCCCAAGCTACTGACCATCAGATGAGGTAAAAAAAATATTTCTATTCAACTAACCAGACATTTTAAATACAATTATTGTGTATTTCAGCTTTAAATGTTTTGAAAACTTTATCAGTCCTCCTTAGGGATAAAAAAATAATTTTCTCATAAACTCTTTTTAAATCCTTTCTCAAATGAAATGAGAAATCAACAACCCCATTATTTAAATGGGTCAAATCAACAAATGAACTGACCACAGTTAATTTGTACAGTAAATAACTTGTCCAAAGATCTATACTCAGTAGTATAAGGCAAGTCTTATCATCTCCAGTTATTCCCATAGTGATACAGTGACTCATGAGCTCCATGGTGAAAATAAATAATGTTTATGAATTTAAAAAATCTTTTTGTTAAGCTCAATTATCTTGGAAACCCATGGCAGTGATAATTAACAACCAAATGATGCTTACCTGTTGGAATTCGAATATTTATATTGGATAATGTAGCTAAGCCACTGCCCCATGAAAAGTACCCATTTGTGACCTAGAAAATAAGAATACAAAAATTAAATTATAAAATTATGTAAATATGTGGCATTAAAAAATAATTCCAATTAAAATAAATTTTCTTTATAAAGCACTGGCAGACTTTCAATACAATATAGAACACACAGTGGTGAAATTTTGATGCAGAGTTATTAATATTTAAGAGTTATAAGTGAAAAACAAGCAAGAATGGATATCAAAGGAGGCTCTCTGAATTAATGACATTATGAAGAATGCGAAAATTTGGGATTACTGGGCCATTTTCATGTGAGCAGTCTTAAAAAGCAATTCTCCCAAATATTTTCCAAGTAGCACTCTTCATTTTTTTTCTCACTACTAGGCAATTCCTAGGATCTTGGTGATGCAAATTAAAGAACAGAAATAACTACAGCCCCAGCCGGTTTGGCTCAGTGGATAGAGCTTTGGCCTGCAGACTGAAGGGTTCCTGGTTCAATTCCAGTCAAGGGCACATGCCCAGTTGTGAGCTCAATCCCTAGTAGGGGTTGTGCAGGAGGCTGCTGATCAATGATTCTCTGTCATCATTGATATTTCTCTCTCCCTCTCCCTCCTCTCTGAAATAATTTTGGTTGGAATAGTTTGTAGTTCTTTCTTTTTTTAATGTTTGAACTATAAGGATTCATTGTAATTCACTGAAATGAACAAAAATAGGTACAGAGACAGAGAAGCATTGAACAGACTCAAACTTCAGTGGAAAGATGGGGATTGGGAGGGTGGAAGAAATCAACCAAAGGACGTGTATGCATGCATATAAGCATAACCAATGGACACAGACACTAAGGGGTGAGGGCATGTACTGGGGGGTGAGGGTGGCCGGGGGAAGGTCAATGGGGGAAAAGGAGACATATGTGATACCATACTTAATACTTTAAACAATAATAAAAAAAGTAAAGAGGACAGAGGAATAAAGCACAGAAATAAGGCAACATTGCTTGGGGGGTTATGTATAAACCTCAACAACCAGCAAAGATCACAAGACTTAGAATTATCCAAAGCAATGTTTTTATCTTATTTTTGTTATTATTTTATTTTGGCAATCTACTTCTTTAAGCAGACTTCAAGTGGACTTGGTAGTTTTAATAGTTACAGTAATGGGTAACAAAAGAGGTATGACAGAACCCAAAGATTGAGAAGGTGAATAGAGAGTTGAAGGGAGGGGAAATGTCCAAAAAATAGAGAAAATTAAAGTAAGTATGCCATACCTTGCTCATAAATTAATATTTTGCTTCAAAACCACATATTATGAAATTTCTAAACACATTATTTTTCAGAATTTTGCAAAATAGATTGATGTCTAAATTGTTACCAAAAAAAATATTCATAAAAAATCTTCATAAAACAATTTGAAGAGTAAAAAAGTTGTTTAAAAAGGGTAGATTGTGTTCTTCCAAATAGGTTTTCTCTAGCTTGCAAATGTGTGGCATTTACTAGTATGTATGAAATATCCATCACATAGATATGCATAAAATTAGTCCTGGAAAGCTGGTGGCAGGGAAGGGCTAAGTTATTGATTACTTTACAAATATTTGCTGAGCCTGCACTCTGTCTGAAGTGATGTAGGCTACAAAGAAGGTATAATGCAGCTTCCCTACCCCTATGATCTTATTATCAGGTGAGTATAAAAACAATGGGTAGCCCTGGCTGGGTGGCTCAGTTGGTTGGAGCACTGTCCTGTACACCAAAAGGTTGCGGGTTTGATCCCAGCCAGGGAGCGTATTGGAGGCGACTGATCGATGTTTCTCTTACATAGATGTTTCTCTCGCTCCCTCTCTCTCTTTCCCTGCCTATAAATAAGTAAGTAAATAAATAAATAAATAACATATCCTCAGGTGGCAATTTAAAAAAATCATGGACATAAGTGTAATATAAGACACTATGGGCATGGGACAAACAGACAGTAAGTGCAACAGCAGTTCAGAAAGAAAATCATTTATGTCTGAAATGGGTAAAAAAAAACTTGCAGAAGAGGAAGCCTTTTAACTAGTTTTAGAAAAGACATTGAATTTGAATGAAGGCCTTTCTGCGTAAGAACTACAATAAGAATAGGTGCAGAATCAAAAACTATGAAACATATTGTGGGAATAATAAAGGTGGCTGGGACAGGGGTTTCAAATACTTTGCTTAAATGACAATCAATGTTCAAAGAAATTATACAAACTCGGAAGCTGAGGGCTCTCTTTCTCTGAGAATAACCAAGGAGGCTAAAAGAGATGCAGACATAGATGGTTTGGAAGAGGGTTAGCATGGAACCGAGAGGCCCTACACGACAACCTTTATGCATCCAGTGAATTGGGAGTGAAGGTTATCTGCAGAAAGAGGGCGCAACAGGAAAGACAGGAGAGGGGAAGAGAGTGGTGACCATTCCAGAGCTACTGTAGATTATGGAAAATAATGCTGCTGAGAGGCATGCAAAAGAATTGCCAAGAACTACTGAGCATCAGCTGAGGTTGGAGATAATAAATCTGAGGTTAGGCCAACTTGGACCATTTTCTCCATAGTACTCAGCAGCCTGCTTAAAGGAGCGTAGAAGGCATGAGGTTGGGATTGCTTACAGAAAGGTGCTGAAGGACTGGGAGAAAAGAAAGGGGCTCAAGTTACTGGAGGTTGCAATGAGGTTTAAAAACAGTAACAGTGAAGGTGAAGGCCTGAGAGAGCTGGAGGGTAGGATGTGATGTGACTGACTGACTGGTACTAAAACTTTTAAGATTTCAGAAGAGCAACAGCCCCAGGATGTGGCCAAAGGTGAGCACAGGTGCAGCTGTGGAAGTAGATTTAAGGGATTTCTGGACTGGGATACGAGATAGGCTGCGTACTTGGAAGTTTAAATCACATGCATGCGTGCACCAACTAAGGTAAAAAGATGAACTAGAAAACAGATCCCTGAATCTCCAAGGAAGGAGGGAGTGCAGCTAACACATAAACCTTTGCAAAGGTTCATGAAAGAATAGGTGCAAAAATGATCATCATAGAATGATTTATGATAGAGGGAAGATGGAGGCAAAGCCAGTGTTCATCACTAGGGATAAGCAAAACACAGCGATGCATGCTACAGAGTACAATAGTGTAGGTAGGAGGGGCACACCATCATAAACCATTTCAGGAAATTGAAAGCACAAGATGCTCATGACAACACTACCTATTTTACAGGATATGGGTATGTTTAAGTACATATATCGAGCACATAACAGCTGGTGCCACAGTGGTGGGGGGAAAGGGGAGAGATATGAGCGCAGCAATGTCTGTGTTGGGGACCTTCAGAGGGAGCTGACATTCTTTACTTGGTGGTGGCTGCATAGCTGTTTACTTTTTCATTTAATGGTACATGTATGTTTTATTTCTCAATAAAAATATTTCAAGAAGAAACGAGTTATTACCAATTTGGGAATTATTGCCATAAGTAAACAATTAATTTGGGCTTGAAGGTGGGCTTGAAACTGTAGTGGCCACTCGGAGGCATAGCAGACTCTAGGACATTTATAAAGGGGGTTTCTGAGATTTTTTTTTTTTTTTGGTAGATTTTCTTGGTTTGTTTTTTTATTATTTATTTATTTATTGGTGCAGGAAGTGTCAGCTTTGGGGGGAAAATAATGGCCTCCTGTTTTTACACTCAAAATAAAAACAAATTTAAAAGGCACATAGAAAAGACATATTTTTAGATCCCTACTATCTTGTATAGAAAATGTCAATTAAAAAAAACTAACCCTATTTCCTTATTCACTAATGCACTTATTTATCTCAGCATTGTTGAAAATTAGCAGCATAGAGGATCCTTTCTAGTCTCTCATCACTTATTTTTCATAACCTACTAGTTCACACCCTACTTACACATTATAATTGCCTATAAAACTACTAGAATTATTTTTAAATGGTGTACATGTGTTTTATATATATTTAAAGCTTTCTAAGACATTCTAACATATAGCCAAGGTTAAGAGTCACTACAGTTCTTTCTAATTCACAGGTAACATATTTTATCCTCAGAACAACCACACTAAACAGGCATCATCACCTCAGGATGGACAAAGCATGGCTCAGAGAGGCAAAGTAATTTTCCCCAAAGTCACACATCAAATTAATGGCAGAGGTAGGGCTCTCATAGGCTTATTCCCTCCACTAACACATTTGCTCACATTTTGTAAGTGCTTATTGTAGGACAGGTATTGTGCCAGGCAATAAGGAATGAGAAAAGAATTAAATGTAGCCTTTGGCACTACTCTACACTCCACTGAGCCTCCCTCGCTCTCTGATTGGCCGGGCTGTGCATGGAGTTGGATAGTCTGGAGCAGCCAAAGCAGCTAGTTTTCTAACAGGACTGGTTTCCTGGCCTCTGGTGGCTCCGAAGTCCAGAGGCTTTGACGGCTGCAAGCATCTGTTCTAGTCCCTACTCAGCACTGACCCCTCCCTAGGGCTTATCCAAACTAACAGCCCTCAGCCTGTATTACTCTGGTAGCCTGTCCTATCAAAGCATATGTGGCTGGGGAGAGTACCCACCACAGCTGAGTTTAAAATTAGATCAGTATCGGGAAACTGGGGAATGCATGCAGCACTGGTCTAAACTTTTCCTGGTTGAAGATACTATCTCATTTATTTCCTTAAAAACTGGATTTGTAATATTGGTGTTCTCTATAAATCAATTTACTTGGTACATAAGCATATGAAGGGAATGATGTTGGATACTAACTTCTAATGCTGATTCAGAAGAAAGGCTTGGTCTCACGCTATTAAAACATACTGCTGAGGCAAAAACTGGTTAGGAGGTCAGGAAGAACTGAGAATTCTAAACTCATCAGAATATTTTTTTAACTGTTTTAAGATTAGTGATTATAAAGAGACTTTAAAAACATGTTTCAGGACACATTTGCTGAACGTCACCATAACATTAATGTTTCTATTCGTGTAAGAATCCAGGAAATAGAATAACCTTTATTGCAATATCCTCTGATTCTGCAGGACGTAGATGTCGTGTTGATTGCTCATAGCTGTCCAGGTGATATCTTCCAGGCTGTTTCCTGTTTATGGTTTTTGGCTGTTGCATTCCAAATGGAAAAGAACACAAATTGAAGCTTTATGAAAAAATTGAGGTTTGACTGAACTCACATTGCTACTTCTCCACTTGAATTCCAAGAAAAAGAAACAAGTAAATGTCATATTTAAATTATTTCACTGGTTTCTCCCTCCCCCCACAAAAAGGGCAAATTATAATGAAAAAGTGTTAAGCTATAATTTTAAGTTTAATTCACAGCTTTTTAAGAAAAATGAAAACACAAAGATATGTGACTTGCAAAATGATGGAAGTTAAAGTGCCAAACCCCAAGCTAGGTTTTGGATATCTTTTCTCCAGCCATTGGATGAATACACCCAGGCAATAAAGAACTGTGTGTCATGTCAAAAGGCAAACACACTAATTCAGGTTAACCCCGAATCTACTTGTTAGGCTACCAGGCTTGTAAATGTTCCAACACTCTGCATCATGAGGATTTTGAATCTCACATACTCACTTAAATCAGATAGGGCTAATATCACCCGAGGATCCATTGTGGAGTGAGAAAAGGTATAAAGAACTAGGAATTTTTCCCCCAAACATGAATATTATTTCATAAGGAAACCTCACAATCATTGTAAAATGATCTGGTCTTTATCAAATACTAGAGGCCCACTGCATGAAATTCATGCACAGGTATGGTCCCTAGGCCTGGCCTGCGATCAGGGCCAACTTTCCTGGCTGCCGGCAGCCACCTGCCCCTGCTGCCACCCACCCCCGGTCCCCATTCACCAATGGGCGATCGGAGCCTGCTGGGGGCGGGGACCAAGAGGTCGGCCTCTCCCGCCCCCACTCACCAGCCCCACCTCCCCCCCACCAGTCACCCTCTGTGTGTGGGGTGACCAGCAGGGCAGGGGCCTTGGCCTGGCTCCGCCCATCCCTGGTTCCCTGTTCCCCATCAAGCGATTGGAGCCTGCCTGTGTGTGTGTGTGTGTGTGTGTGTGTGTGTATATAATATTAGAGGCCCGGTGCATGAATTCGTGCATGGGTGGGGTCTGGCCAGCCTGGCCAGCGGGGGCGGACATGGGCAGTTGGCCGGCCTGCCTGCTGGTCAAACTCCTGGTCGAGGAGACAATTTGCATATTGGCCTTTTATTATATAGGATATACACTGAGTGGCCAAATTATTATGCGTTCAGAGATCATAATAATCTGGCCACTCAGTATATGTAGGATTATAGCATTGTTCTTAGTCAAATGACTAAAGCATCTATAATAATAAAAGCATAATGACCTTCCGGATGACCAGCTGGGACTGTGAGGGAAGCCCGGGTCCCAGGTGCCTGCCGGTGGCCGGAGGGAAGCCGGTGCCGGCAGCCAGGGGAAGGAAGGCCTACTCTTTTGCACGAATTTTGTGCATCGGGCCTCTAGTCCATAATAAAGATGCCAGCTGACATTAAACAGTCTTCAGGTACCTAAGATGAACCTAAACTGCCATAACCAGAAATTTGTTAGTCTCTAATTTTGAGTTTAATTTCAAGGGATAAAGACAATTGACTAAAGAGAAGGTAGAAAATTCTGATCTGTAAGCCTCTAATGTAAAAAAGTTTATAAGCTCAATATTTAAATATCTAATAGAGATTGTGAAGGCTAAATAGCAATATACTTTAAAACTGATAAACTATATATAAAAGCAAAGGGTTCTAGAACTGTTAAACTTGGAGGGGGGCTGGAATTGTAGAATTAGCTTTTTGAAAAATCCATTGAGCTTTACTATCAGAATTAGGAATGTACTCAAATAATCAGTAACTTAATCTAAACAAGATACTGTTCTTTCAACTTCCATCATTGGTATATATCAACTGCATCTCACACCATCAAATAGGCTACATGCAAATAAATTCACAGATTAAAAAGTCTCTAAGAAGTATCAGTGTTTTTGTCACACAGAAAACACTCAATGCATTTTAACTTAAAAAATAAAAAAGAGTGCTTATGAAATTTTATCTTAGCTTTGTTTTTCTTCTCACAGTCCTCACAGATGACCCTAGAAGTACATTGTATGAAATGCTATAGAAAGTCACTATCATTTAAGCTAAAAATATTTTCCACATAAGATAGGTCTATATCTATACATATATTTAATGTTTTCTAGAATAATTCTATAGTAGGATTGCCCCCAGAGGTCCAAAAGGAATGATTTCATGTTCTTCACGAAACTAAGGAGAGGGTGGGAGGAGGAGATGTGTTGACAGAGATTTGAGTTGGAGTTCCACAGATGTAATTTGAAGAGACTTTGGCTCTAGAATGTCACTAATTCTCCATGGAGATTCTACAGCCAAAACCACTTAACTCTAAGCTTTTACAGAATACATAGCATCTTAAGCTCTCTCAAGAGGAGTTTCCATTAGTGTTATTTTCAAACACACAGATTTTTTCACTCCATTTTTAAAAGTTTGTCGTTTGTGGTTTGGCCCATCAGCCGTGATGAATGACCCTGAAAGACATCAGAAGTCCAGTCTGGTTTCAATAACCCTGAAGATATTAGATGCATTTGAAGGGGATTCTTTTTTTCATTCCAAAAATCTTTTCTCAGTTCAATTTTTCTTCTATCCCTCATCTCATACAAAAGATTCTTCAGATTTCCCTAACTCCACAAACTTGACCTCCCACAACCCCTTTCTCAAGGTCATCTCACTCTGCTCATCCTCTACAGCTCTGAAATGAGTTCTCTGGTAATCTCTTATCATCCAAAGTGTGACAAGGCTGTTCTAATGAAACGCTTCACTTTCCTGCTGCTTCAAAATGTAGACGCTTCATAATGTGTTCTTGTCTTTGTGTTCATATCCACACAATAGCAAACAAACATTTTGAGGCATGTCCACAAACATGGATGGTGATTCCTTCTCAGACAAAAGTCACACCTGCTCAATAAAACAACTTAACAGAGAGTAAAAAAATAACTTCAGAAAAGCAGAAAAATAACAACAAACCTAAATATAGCCAAGTGCTCATCTTAACTGTTTTCAGTATTTTTAAACATAATGTAAAGAAAAATTTAAGATTGATTGACTTCTGATAAAGGCTTTTCAAGCCTCAGTCAATTCCAGTCAGGAAATTGCATGTGCATTTTGGATTGGTTACATATATGGTAAATCCATTCATATTTTTCTCTAAGAGTAACATGAGTAACTAATATTAACTTATACCATAACTCATTTTAGAATAACACCTTTCTGTATTACTGCTGTGAAAATACATATTAATTTTAAAGTCTTTATAATTTTTCAGACATTCCTCTCAAGAGTCTAGTTCCATTGATTTAAATATTATCTGATGACTAATGACTCATATCTTTACACCTCCAATTGCTGATTTCTCTTCTTGGATGTAAATACATATCTCAAGATTATCATGTGCAAAATATACCTCTTGATTCCACCTCAACACAAACTTATTCATTTCTCAACCTCCGGATATCAGTTAATGGTTCCACCATCTATCCAGCAGTCAAATCAATAACCTGACTCATCTTTGAGTCCTCTTCCTCCTTCATTCCCTCCATCCAATCTATTAGCAAGTCTTTGTAAGCCCAGCCTAAAGAAATAAATTTGGTCACTTCCTTTCCAGGTCCACTGAAACGCAATAAAAACTAATTTCGACCATTATTTCTTTCCTATTTTATAAAGACCTCTTTAGTGATCTATCTATTCTACTCTTGTCTCCATTGACTACTTTCTACCAAGTATCAAAGTGATCTTTTAGAAATATAAACAAGTTAATATCATTCCCTACTTTGCAACTGTCTAATCGTTTCCTATTACATGCTAATAAAATCCAAATCTTTCCATATCTATAAGACCATTAATCCTTGTTCTTACTTTGTCCTTTCTCTTCTTTACCAGGTGTCACCATAGTGCTCCTCTGTTCCTTGAACATACCACATTAATTACTACCTCAGGGTCTTTGCATGGGCTAGTTCTCTGCCTGAAATGCTCTTTTGCAGAGCTTTGCAGGACAGGTGCCTACTCTTCATTCAGGTATCATCTCAAATGCCAGATATCGAAGGGACCTTCTGGGAAATTACCACCCTGCTTCAAGTATCCCAGTCACTCTCTAATAGTTTTATTTTCTTTCCACAGCAAAAATTATCTCTTTTTTTTTTACTTGTTTAGCATCTTTTCCTGCCTTAAGAAAGCAAACTCTGTGACAAGAAGGATCTTTTCTGCCTTGTTCATTGCTGCATGTATAGGTCTTGGCATGAAGTACAGGGTAGACAATAAGTCTGGAAGCACAGGCAAATACATGAACCATGTCATATTACATGTAATACATGACAAAATAATATTGACCGTATTTCCAACCGTTATGTAGATACTGAGTATTTGTGTAATGGATAAATAAACAGGTTCAAGACTTAAAATACTCATTATTAATTCTAGCTCTGACACTTACTAATTTTCTGACTTTATTCAAGCCATATCACATGCAAACTCAATATATTAACCTGAAAAAGAAAAGTAGGTGATGTAATGTAGTGTTAAGTGAATCAAAAAACATAATGCATCAGAAAGCACTTTTTAAACTATAATGTGTAATACAGCTAAAAAGTATTATAAGAATATGGTACAGGAGTTGTAAGCTGATTTTGTTTTATTTTTATATAAAGCTTGGGGTACAATCTGTCAATTTCCTTTGAATTGAACATGTGCTATTTTGGGGATATCAAGTACAGCATAGAAAATATAGTCGATAATATTATAATAATTATGTATAGTGCCAGGTAAATACTAGATTTATTGGGGGAAACACTTTGTAAGTTATATAAATGTCTAACCCCCATGTTGTACACCTGAAACTAATATAATGTTGAATGTCAACTGTAATTGAAATATAAAAAATAGATTATTAAAATAAAAGAAAAACATGTGCCGAATTTCTCAGGAAAATTCTTTGATGACTTATAAAGATAAGCTTCATACATTTATTGATTGATTTTAGATTTGTTGTAGAAGCAGGTGTCAATCATTTTTCATATAGATTAAAGTGAAGCTTACAATTTCTTCTTCATTACCATTTTAAATCATTCATTCTTGGGACTATCTCCTATTCACAAGTTTCCATAACAAGAAAAAGCACTTACAACTCCAGTGTGCTTCTTACAGGACTCAAAAGGAAGAGAACTTTCACCAGTTCGCCAGCTGTCATCGCCAATCTCATCACTAAGGAGAAACTCATTCAACTTTTGAACACTGCAAAAAACAAACAATCACAAAGGGTCAAAAATAATACCAACAATAATGAAGCTCTACTTAAACAAACTCTTCCTCTCACTATCCTGTTGAGCAAGCAACTTAAAGTCATGTCTCAAGACCAACTGGAAATTCAACTCAGATAAATAAGCGTCCTATATTGCCCAGGAACGATGGATTCCCAGGACCTAGCACTTTTAGTTCTAAAAATGGAAAATTTTCAGAAAAACCAGAATCAATCAGTCACCTTAAATTAGTCAAATTACTTTTGCACTGTTTTTTTGTTTGTTTGGTTGGTTGGTTGGTTTGGTTTCATTTTTGGTGGGGTTTTTGCATTTGTATTCCTTGTCAAAGATAGTAGAGTTGGAGAGGAGCTTGAAACAGGGTGGTTAAAAATAATACCACCAGTGAGGAAATTTCTCATTATTCTAACTTTAAAAATGAGGGGAAATAAAGTACAGAGAAGTTAAGTAACCTGCATAAAAGCATTTAGTGTTAACACACAGATCTGGCGTTCGTGGCCACTATGCTATCTGGCTTACATGTTATACACTGAGTGGCCAGATTATTAGGATCTCTGAATGCATAATAATCTGGCCATTCAGAGTATAGCCTATATAATAAAAGGCTAATATGCAAATTATCTCCTCGACTAGGAGTTCGACCAGCAGGCAGGCCGGCCAACCGCGCCCATGTCCCCTCCCCCTGGCCAGGCTGGCTGGACCCCACCCATGCACGAATTCATGCACCAGGCCTCTAATATACACACACACACACACACACACACACACACACACACACACACACACATATACACACACACATACATACACTGAGTGGCCAGATTATTATGCGTTCAGAGATCATAATAATCTGGCCACTCAGTGTATATTACACATATTTTCTAAACCTGGTAAAGAGAGGGACCTCTAGAGAGCTGGTACTCAATATGTTGGCCAAAGACCAGCAGCGTCAACAACACCTGAAAGCTCACTAGAGACAGAGGACATCAGGCCCCACTCCAGACCTGCGTAATCAAAATATATCTTGTAATGAGATGCTTCATACCACATTACAGTTTGAGAAACCCTACTCTAGAAGAGTAGTTTCCAAACTTTCTTCACTATGGTCTGCTTAGGCTGGGCACAAAACTCATTGGTGCTCCCATCCCTCCTGCTCTGACTTTTCAGACCAATGTCACAGGATTAGAAGCAAAAGGAAAAAATTAAAGAAAACAATGAACAAGATTTGAAAAATCCTCCTATAAATAAAATAGTACACTAAAAAAATTATGTGAAGTTGCAAAAGAAATGTTCCTTTTAGCATTCTAGAATGGGACAAACTGGCTTGGCACATGCAGCATCAAACACAGGGAAAATATTGCCTTTAATAAGAAACTAGAAATTATATATTTGAAATAATGGTTTCTTTTAAATTTTTTTGTTCATTTGAGCTTAAAGTCAAGTTAATTGCCTCCAGATAGAACTAGCTAGTTTGATTTTCTGACAGACTAATAAAACGAAGAAAAGTAAATTTAATTCAGTCTGTTGCCCATGACCTTTAAACCCTTTATGTTTACATGCCATAGAAACTATTTCCTCTCATTGAAAACATGAAGGTAGATAAAATTCATTGGGGAAATCTATTACTTTCCAAATTATATTTGCAGGGAATTAAAAGAGATAATTGCATAAGAAGAGCTCTAGCTGAATAATATTCCATTGTATGTAAATGCCACATTTTGTTTATTTATTCATCCATTCATGGTCACGGGTTGTTTCCACTTTTTGGCTATTGTGAATAGTGCTGTTATGAACATGGGTGTACAATATCTATTCAAGTCTCTACTCTCAATTCTTTTTGGTATATACCCAGAAGTGGAATTGCCACACTATATGATAATCCTATGTTTAATTTTTTTTGAGGAACCACCATACTGTTTTCCACCGTGGCTGCACCATGGTTCTGGAATTCTTGACTCACTTAAACATAGTGATATGACAATATGGATGAAGCTTGAAGACACTATGCTAAGTAAAATAAGACACACACACACACACACACACACACACAAATGTATGATTCCGTTTATATGAGATAGTTAGGGTAGTCAAGTTCATAGAGACAGAAATCAATGGTGGTTACCAGGGACTTGGAGGAGAGGTAAATGGAAAGTTATTATTTAATGGGTATAGAGTTTTGATTTGAGAAGGTAAAAAATTTCTGGAGATAGATTGAGGTGATGGTTGCACAACCGTATAAATGTACTTAATGTCACTGAACAGTACACTTCAAATGGTTTAAATGGCAAATATACATATATATTTTACTACAATTAAAAAAAGAATTTCAGAGACTTGTAAGATGGCTGCTGACAGGAAGGCAGACTGCAAGATAGTGCGTGAGTGAGAGAACGAAAGGAGAGTGTGTGGTTGCACGGGAGTGTTTATTTGTGAGTTGAGGGACAGCTATACTCCAAGGGACTGTTGGGATTGTCAGACAGGGTTCCCCTGACCAGGCAGCCTCCACTGCTGCTGAAATCCTGCTCGGAGCAATCAGCTGTGACGTGGAGACCGTGCCATCTTGAAGGGGAGAGTGGCTGTTATCAGAAGTCTAAAAATCCTGGGAATCTACAAAAACAACACCCAGGGAACAGCTGCAAACCCAGGAACACCGGACCCCAAGCAACGCGAATACACGGACTCAGAGGAGCTCTGCACTTTCTCAGGGAAAGGTCAGATTTTGCCTAGGAAAAGGTGAAGTCTGTGATCCAGGCAGGAGAGAGAAACACGCACAATGGGAGCTAGAGAATCCAGGGAAGTCTGCACCCCCAAAAAATCCGTGGCCATCGGGGCTAGTGTGATCCACGAATGTGGAAGGGGATCCGCAGGGCTGCCAACAGAAGGGAACTCTAAAAAGCAACCCATAGCTGAACTGGGTGCAAAAGGGCAGCCTAAAAATTTTAACAGTGTGCCAGCTACTTAAAGCCAGGGGGTAAAAAGACTGCACAGACTTGCACGCAGCGCTGGAGGGTAAAAGTTGCACACTTACTCTGGCTCTTTTTTCTTTTCTTTTTTTTCTCTTTAAATCCTTGCTTTTGATTACTAAGCCCAGGACATAGGATCACCCAATTGGGGACACTCTAAGAGACTGCAGGGGAAAGTTGTTTTTGTGGAACCTGGGGATCAGAGCAGGGAATAACAATCAGAGAACCAGCTCTGGGGCAGCCCATTCCCCAAACCAGTATTAAGTGCGACAGGGAAAACAAAATCTAAGCACTAGCTAGAGAGGACTTATAGACCCAGAGGTCAATCAGAAACATTGCCACCTAAGGGTTGAATCACAAATTGACTCTTGTGTAAACACAAATAAAGAAGTATAAGAAACAAAGAAGTACTGCCTGCTTGAAAATCAGGACTGTGGCTTACAACACTGAGAAGCAGTGGAACGCAGGGAACTTCAATACTGTCCTGACTAGGAAACAGGTGTTCCAAACAGAACAGCAGAGGAAATTAATGGCCTTCACTACTGCACATTTTTATTTTTATTTCATCTTTTACTTAAGAAATTAAATTTCTTTTCTTTTCTCCTCACTTGATTTTAGCTTTTTAATTATTACATTTTTATTTTTAATCAGTATTATTACTACTACTATTTTACCTTTTTTAAAGTGTCATTTTGTTTTCTCTTTATTTTATTTTGGGATTGGTGTTCTAAATTCTATTTTCATCTTTCCTTTAGCATCATTTTACTCTATCTCAACTTTACCTTTATGCCAACAATCTCTTCCTCACTTTTCCCCTTTTGTCGTCCTGTTTCTCTTACCCTATTCCTGCTTTGGATTTTCCCTATTCCTTCTTTTTACCCCCTGTTAAAAATTCATCCTACTTATATATCTAATTTACAATCCCCTGCTCTAAGTCCATACACACCTCTCTCTTCTCTTTCTTCACTATCCAAATTTTTTCCTCTCGGTCCTTTTGTTGTTGTTTGCCTGATTGTTGATTATATTGTGTGTTTTTTATGCTTGTTTGTGAGACTGTTTCACTTTTTCTTTTTGTTTGTTTGTTTTGTTTTGTTTTGTTTTTTGGTTTTATTTTTGTTTGTTTTTTGCTTCTGTTTTTCCTTGCCTTGCTTGATATTAGTTGTGTGTAGTTTGAATTCATCTCTAGGTATTTGTTGCTTGCATTTATTGGGATTAGAGGCTATTCTACTGGAGTTTTTTCCCCATATAAATAGTTTATTCCCCTCTTCTTTTTCATTCTCTTTCTTTTCTCTCTTACTTTTTTTTCCTTTTCTCAATTTCATTTTTGCACTCCTTTTTCTTTCCTTTTTTCTTTCTTATCCCCTAGTTATCTTTTCTCTGGTGGTCACTTTTATTTGGGTTACAAGTATTGTGAATACATTTGTGTTCAGTGCCTTGTTGTGTTGTATTTTGTGCTTTTAAACCAATGCAGGAGAGAGAGAACTACATAACCAAACACCCAGAGAAGAGAGATCATGGGGAGACAAAGAAACAGCCCGCATATGAAAAAAAAGGAGGCATCACCAGAGAAGGAAGTAAACAGAATGGAGGCAAGCAACCTGTCAGAGAAAGAATTCAGAGAAATGGTCATAAGGTGGCTAAAAAGAATGGAAGACAAATTCAACAATATGTGTAAGAACCAAGAGAAAATGAAGAAGAACCAAGAAGAAATGAAAACATGACATCACTGCTATAAAGAACTCAATAGAAAGCATCAACAGTAGACTAGAAGAAGCAGAGAACTGCATCAGTGAGCTAGAAGACAAGGTAGGAAAAAATGCCCAAGTAGAGCAGCATCTAGAAAATAAATAAATAAAAAACAGGAGGCTAGCCTAAGGGAACTTTGGGACAACACAAAACAAAACAACATCCACATAATAGGAGTGCCAGAAGGAGAGGAAACTGAGCAAGGAATAGAAAACCTGTTTGAAGAAATAATGACAGAAAACTTCCCTAATATAGGGAAGAAAAAACCCACACAAATCCAAGAAGCTCACAGAGTCCCAAACAAAATGAATCCCAAAAGACCGATGCCAAGGCACATTATAATTAAACTGGCAAACACCAACAACAAAGTAAGAATCTTAAAAGCGGCCATAGGGAGACAGAAAGTTACCTACAAAGGATCCCCCATCAGACTAGCGACTGATCTCTCAATGGAAACACATCAGGCCAGAAGGGAATGGAATGAAATATACAAAGTCATGCAAAGGAAGAGTCTGAATCCAAGAATACAGTACCCAGCAAGGCTATCAATCAAAATTGAGGGTGAAATCAGGAGCTTCACAGACGAAAAAAGACTAAGGGAGTTTATTACCACCAAACCAGCAATGCAAGAAATGCTAAAGGGTCTGCTGTAAAAAGAAGAAATAGGAAGTGAAGAAGGAACACAGGGGTAAAGAATAAAAATGGCGACAAACAAGTACCTATCAATAAAAACTTTAAATGTAAATGGAGTAAATGCCCCAATCAAAAGACATAGGGTAACTGAGTGGATAAGAAAACATGACCCATATATCTGTTGTCTACAGAAACCCACCTCAGAAAAAAAGATGCACAAAGACTGATGGTGAAGGGATGGAAAAAGGTTTTTCAGGAGAATGGAAATGAAAAAAAAGCTGGGGTAGCAATACTTATATCTGACAAATTAGATCTCAAAGTGAAGGACATAACAAGAGATAAGGAAGGCCATTTCATAATACTAAAGGGAGCAATCCAACAAGAAGAAATAACTCTGGTAAACATATACGCACCCAATACAGGAGCACCCAAATACATAAAAAACTCCTGGAGGATATCAAGGGAGAGATTGACAGCAATACAATCATAGTAGGGGACTTTAATACCCCACTATCACCACTGGACAAATCATCTAAACAAAAAATCAGCAAAGAAACATCAATCCTAAAAGACTCACTAGACCAGATGGGATTAATTGACATCTTCAGAACATTTCACCCCAAAACCACAGAATATACATTCTTCTCAAGTGCACATGGGTCATTTTCAAAGATAGGCCATATATTGGGTCACAGGCAAAGTCTCTTCAAATTCAAGAAGATAGAAATCATATCAAGCATCTTCTCAGACCACAGTGGCATAAAACTGGAAATCAACTACAATAAAAACAATCCAAAAAAATCAAACACCTGGAGACTAAATAGCATGCTATTAAACAATGACTGGGTTACCAGAGAGATCAAAGAAGAAATAAAAAACCTCATGGCAACAAATGACAATGAAAACACAACAATCCAAAATCTATGGGACACAGAGAAAGCAGTCTTGAGAGGGAAGTTCATAGCTCTACAAGCCTACTGCAAAAAACAAGAAACAATGGTAATAAATTACCTAACCCTACAACTCAAAGAGTTAGAAAGAAAGCAACAAGAAAAGCCCAGTGTAAGCAGAAGGAAGGAAATAAAGATAAGAGCGAAGATAAACAACATAGAGACAAAAAAAAAAAAAATACAAAAGATCAACAAAACCAAGAGCTGTTTCTTTGAAAGGATAAACAAGATTGATGAACCTCTAGCCAGGCTCACCAAGAAGCAAAGAGAGAGGACCCAAATAAGCAAAATCAGAAATGAAAGAGAAGAAATAACAACAGACCCCACAGAAATACAAAGGATTGTTAAAAAATACTATGAACAACTCTATTCCAACAAACTGGACAACCTGGAGGAAATGGACATATTCCTAGAAAAATACAACCTTCCAAAACTCAATCAGGAAGAATCTAAAAATCTCAATAGGCCAATAACTATGAAAGAAATTGAAGTGGTCATCAAAAAGCTTCTAGCAAACAAAAGCCCGGGGCCAGAGGGCTTCACAAGGGAGTTTTACCAAACATTCAAGGAAGAACTAAAACCTATCCTCCTCAGACTATTCCAAAAAATTCAAGAGGAAGGAACACTTCCAAGCTCCTTCTATGAAGCCAGCATCACCCTAATACCAAAACCAGATAAGGACAACACAATGAAAGACAATTATAGGCCAATATCCCTCATGAACATAGATGCCAAAATCCTCAACAAAATTCTAGCAAATCGGATCCAGCAGTACATCAGAAAGATCATACACCATGACCAAGTAGGATTTATCCCAGGGATGCAAGGATGGTACAATGTCCGCAAATCAATAAACAAATTGAGCATCACATAAACAAATTGAGAGATAAAAAAATCACATAGTCATATCAATTGATGCAGAAAAAGCATTTGACAAAATCCAACAACCTTTCTTGATAAAAACTTTCAGCAAGGTGGGAATAGAAGGATCATACCTCAACATAATAAAAGCCATATATGACAAACACACAGCCAACATCATACTCAATGGGCAAAAACTAAAACCATTTCCCCTAAGAACAGGAACAAGACAGGGATGCCCACTCTCACCACTCCTGTTTGACATAGTACTAGAAGTACTAGCCATTGTGATTAGAGAAGAAGAAGTAATAAAACGCATCCAAGTTGGAAAAGAAGTAAAGCTGTCCTTATTCACAGATGACATGATATTGTACATAAAAAACCTGAAACACTCCATCAAAAAACTATTAGACTTAATAAATGAATTTGGCAATGTAGCAGGATACAAAATTAACACCAAGAAATCTATGGCATTTCTATACACCAATGTAAACTTAAAGAAAGAGAGACTAAAAAAGCAATCCCATTTCCTATTGCACTAAAAAAATTAAGATACCTAGGAATAAACTTAACCAAGGAGGTAAAAGACCTATACGTGGAAAACTACAGGACACTGAAAAAAGAGATAGAGGAACACATAAACAGATGGAAGAACATACCATGTTCATGGATTGGGAGAATCAACATCATTAAAATGTCCATACTACCCAAAGCAATCTATAGATTCAATGCACTCCCCATTAAAATACCAACGGCATATTTCACAGACCTAGAAAGAACTCTCCAAAAATTCATCTGGAATTTAAAAAGACCCCAAATAGTCACAGCAATCCTGAGAAAGAAGAACAAAGTAGGTGGGATCTCAATACCAGATTTTAAGCTGTATTACAAAGCCACTATTCTCAAAACAGCCTGGTACTGGCACAAGGACAGACATATAGACCAATGGCATAGAATAGAGAACCCAGATATCGACCCAAACCACTATGCTCAATTAATATTTGACAAAGGAGGCATGAACATACAATGGAGTCAAGAAAGTCTCTTCAATAAATGGTGTTGGGAAAATTGGACAGATACATGCAAAAAAATGAAACTAAACCACCAACTTACACCATACACAAAAATAAATTCAAAATGGATAAAGGACTTAAGCATAAGATGGGAAACCATAAAAATACTAAAGGAATCCACAGGCAGAGAAATCTCAGACATATGCCAAAGCAATTTCTTCACCAATACCGCTCCTGGGGCAATGGAAACTAAAGAGAAAATAAACAAATGGGACTATATAAAAATAAAAGCTTTTGCACAGTAAAGGAAACCATCAACAAAACAACAAGAAAGCTCACTGTATGGGAGAACATATTTGCAAATGTTATCACTGATAAAGGTTTAATCTCCAACATTTACAGGTAACTCATACAACTTAATAAAAGGAAGATAAATGATCCAATAAAAAAATGGGCAACGGACCTGAATAGAAACTTTTCAAAAGAAGACAGAAGGAAGGCCAAGAGACATATGAAAACATGCTCAAAGTCACTAATTATCCGAGAGATGTAAATCAAAAAGACAATGCGGTACCATCTCACACCTGTCAGAATGGCTATAATCAACAAATCAACAAACGACAAGTGCTGGCGAGGATGCAGAGAAAAAGGAACCCTTGTGCACTGCTGGTGGGAATGCAGACTGGTGCAGCCACTATGGAGAACAGTATGGAGTTTCCTCAAAAAACTAAAAATGCAACTCCCATTTGACCCAGTAATACCACTTCTAGGAATATATCCCAAGAAAGTAGAAACACCAATCAGAAAGGATATATGCACCCCTATGTTCATAGCAGCACAATTCACCATAGCTAAGATTTGGAAACAGCCTAAATCCCCATCAGCAGATGAGTGGATTAGAAAACTATGGTACATCTACACAATGGAATACTACGCTGCTATAAAAAAGAAGGAATTCTTACCATTTGCAGCAACCTGGATGGACCTGGAGAGCATTATGCTAAGTGAAATATGCCAGGCAATGAAAGAAAAATACCACATGATCTCACTTATTTATGGAAAATAAAGAACATTATAACCTGATGAACAAAAAGATAGATACAGAGGCAGTAAAGCATCGAACAGACTGTCAAATGACAGCGGAAAGCCTGGGGAGTGTTGGGGAGGGGGCAAAAGAGATCAACTGAAGGACTTGTATGCATGCATATAAGCACAACCAATGGATACAAGACACTGGGGGGGTGGGATGAGTGCATGTGCCAGAGGGCAGGGGCGGCTGGGGGAAGGTCAATGGGGGGAAAAAGGAGATATATGTACTACTATTTGTAATACTTTCAACAATAAAATAAAATAAAATAAAATAAAGAATTTCAGATCCCAGAAAGAAAAAGAGCTTTGGTTTGTGTACTCTTTTTGAGTCATTAAAGCAAAGCCTAGCCATACAGACTTAAAAGACAGCATTGGAAATGCCTTATGTGATGGCATTTTATTCATTTTAATGGCAGCTGTTACTTCTTTACTTTTTTTTCATTGAGGAATAATTGACCTATAACATTACATTAGTTTCAGTTGTATAACATGATTATTTGATATTTGTATATATTTCAAAATAACTATACAAGTCTAGTTACATCCATCCGTATACACGTATACACATTTTTTTTTCTTGAAATGAGAACTTTTAAGAACTACCTTAAAAGTAGTAGTAAAAGACCTTCTTTCCTCTTATAGATTTTGTCATTCTATTCTTACGTTTTGAAGAGACTGGATCAAACAATCTCACGCTCTGTCTTCTCACACAAAGGAAAGTACAGGGCCAGCCAAGTTCATTTGCCTTGGTAACTCTAAGTCCAGCAGCTCCTTGCACACACTACTCGATGAATGTTTGTTGAATAAATCAAAGAAGGAGTAAATCAATAGTTCAGACATTTAAGTAAAGTTGGTTGATTCAATTCTCCATTTTGTATGTCCAGTACACATACAAATCTTACTGAAGCTTTTATATAATTAATGAGCCCCATTCTTGCTGAACATCAAGAAACAATGGTCTCTGAGCATAACTGTGGCAGGGGAGAACTGTCTCTTTATAACACCCAACTTTTCAACTCCAATTACAATGAACAATTGTCTATCTCTCCAATGCCAAAGGTATAACATAGAAATTCCTCAAGAAGTGTCTGGTGAATGAATAAATGGGTAATACAACAAGCATTTCCTGTTCATATGAGGTCCTTTCAGAAATCAGAGGCAAAACAATGATGAAAAATGCATGAATCCTGACCAAGGGTGAAGTAATTTCCACCATGTTGCCAGGATTATATTTTAAAAATCCAAACCTGTTCAGACAACAATTCTCTCTTTAAAATAACAAATGACACCCCTAGCTTTTCAGCATCCTTAGCATCATCTACAAGCTAATCGGGATTGTACTCTCGAGCTCCATCCCCTGACTCCATATCAGATCCTTTCTCCAACTACACTCAACTACTTTCATCCCCTGAATGTACTGAGATCTCACTTATTCACCCTTTCCCCTTGCATACAATGTGTCCCTCACATAGAACATGTTTTCTCATTTTCTTCAAATAACTGAGTCCTACTAATACTTTATGATACTGTGAAGGATCCAACACCTCCTTTAAACCTTTACTGGATGGACTGGCTGCCTCCTCTTTTGATGAGCTTCAATGATCCCCAGATATAGGCCAATTGGAATTCTGTGTAGAGCCCTATAATTGCATACAGCATTGTATTGTCATTGGGTTCCTTTCCTGTTCTCTCCAACTAGACTGTGGACTCCCTATGGATTTCTCACTACCTTTCCTCTTTGCAATCCCCAATGCCTAGCAATGTCCCTAAAGTGTTAACAAGTGCATGTAGACCTACAGAGATATCTCTCTGAAGTATGGAATGGAGATTAGTAAAATGGTGGTAAATTAGTAAAATAGAGATTTTTTAAATGCCTAAAATATTTAGGCAATGCGCTGGGTACTTTGTATGCATTATTTCATTATCTCAACTGCTGTAAACAGGACCTATTAGTGTGCCCATTGATAACTGAGGAGGCTGAGCTATAGAGATACTAACTAATGTGTTTGAGGTTAAACAATAAGTACTCCATGGCAGTGCTGGGATTTAAAAGTAGGTATACTGAAAGGCCAACCAATTTGCTATCCCGCCTCCATTACCTTTATAGGTCAGTATTTTATTAACTTCCCATAATTTAGATAATTTATAAACATACTTAAGGTTTTAATTATACTGTTATTTTCTCACTTTTCAAGTTTTACTTTGAGTATTTAGATACAACATGAATATTTTGTACAGGTATCACATTAATTGGGAATAATTTTTTTGTTGTTGCTGGCAGTTACATATTTTTCTTGTAGGAACTATGACATTTTTGTAAACAGAGACCAGGTCAAAGTGTACGCCTGCTCTATGATAAATATCAGTAACAATTTACTTGATTGAAGATAATTGCAATAGATGAGTCAAGCATACATTCCTTTGGGAGGTACAGAAGAGAAAGGACACGAAGTTATTTTCCAACAAAGCAGAGGATTCGTTTTGCATATTTTTCCCTTGGCAAATAACATCTTTGGACACAGATGTTGCATTATACATCAAATAACAGAAACCTAAATTCAAATTATTTATGAAGGGTATAACATATCAACTTACATTTTCCTCCAGAAAAGCAAAAAACATAAATTACTTCCTTATAAATAAACCAAAGTGGAGAACTGAGGCGAGCATCCTGAAAAATCACTCTTATTCAAGTATTTTATTTTAGATAATAGTGACTTTCCTTAATCTTCTTCATATCTCACTCTGTTTTGCAAACTTAGACTGGAACACATCATTCTAAAATGTCCAGAAAACTCAAATGGCGAGGAGAAATCCTGAAACATAACTTCCTCTTTTTTCCATTTTATTATATGTGTCCATGGGGCTCCATCCAATGAACAATAATTTGAAGAAATTTTGTCTAAAAGCTAAACATTTTTAAAAGAAAGCATAGAACTTTCCCGTAGCAAAGAAATTTACCTGGCATAGAAATTTCCTGCAGTAGAGACTTTTATAAGTCTCTTACATGTACGTATAACACAAATTGGGAATAGGCTGCACCCCATTCTAACCCAAGGAATTTCTGAATGCATTTAAAAATGCAGCGAAGAACTTATGATTTTCACAGTCCTAAGGAAGAGGTTTCAAAAATCAGCTGACCAAAGTCTCCGATTATAAACAGGCTGTTCAACTCGCTGTGGGCCAACTGGCATCCAGGATGGGTCACGGGTTCCCAGGCACAGAAGATATGCTGAGCCTAGTCAACAATGGGAAAACACTCGGTTGGGTTCCCAGAACCTGCACACAACAGGGAAAAAGCACTGGCCTCCTCTGTGGACCGATCATCTCTGTAGGACCCACAAATCAACCACGGAAACTCATCCTAGAGAAGCAAGTTTTGTAAGCTGATTCCGTTTGGCCTATGGCTTGGGAAAGCTGGAGCTGAGCCCTGAAAACAAACTGGTCTTTATCAAACTGGCAAATGCCTTTTCCCTGGGACACGAGGACGAGAGAGTGCTATGCAGAAACACACAGGGACTATTATCCACCCTCAAAGTTACCAGGACTTACTACAGCAGGGTTGTATACTAGGGACTCAAGGACAACTCCCGATTTTTGTTTGTTTTTTGTTATCCATATCAACTCTTAACATCCTTTTGGGGTAGCCTCCTGATTTCAGAGGAGTTATCTGGCATAGATTATCAACTGTTTTCTAGCTTCACCTGCAGCAGCACAAAGTCAAATTTCAAGTTAAAATGCAACCGTGAGAGGGACAGCTATTAAATAAAGAAAATGAAAATAAGGACCAAAATAGCAGACTCTGGCCATTTATCAATTTTATTGTTTGAACTAGCTTCCCTTCCAGAGCACGACCTAATTTGGAAGTGGCGCTACAAAAATCAGTCAGTGATCTGTACAAGTGTTTCAGAAGGCAGAACAATAAGGAAAGAAAAGGAGGGCAGATGAGGGCTGAGAGCCTGAACTTTAAACCCAGCTCCAGAATTGGTTACTAATGGCATATCTTACAGAATGGGATTGAAATCATGTTAGGATACTATTGTAACCAATCAGAACTGGTTTTAGAATAAGTAAGTTATTTTAAAGTTATTTGGTATTGATGTTGTTAAGCCAACATAAACTATTGCCTAAATATTTTAAATATTAAATACTTGTTTTCTTAGTAATCACAGACTTTGGGAAAATTCGCTCATTTTAAAAGACCTTACAAAAGATGTTCTACATTGCTATCAATGGCAACACCATCCCTTGTCTATTTAAGACCTCAATTTTCCAATATTCCTTAGTTTTGCAACATCTTGGCATTTCTTTCAAATGCCTGATATAAATATGATGACTTTTTACGAAACATGCTGATTTTTTATAAAGTTTATAAGATCTTATAGCAAAAAGTAAAATATGACTTGAAGACTGCCTTGTGTACAATAAGGATTCATATATGGTAGACTATGGCACATACAGTGTCATATAACATGTATGGTTTGGTAACATATTTATTATATAATACAAGTAAAAATTGTGGGGAAATAATCATTGTCATATCACATCTATTTTTATAGTTTTGCATTGTGAGAAATTGTGAGTCTGAGGCAAAGTCTACACTGGTTAGAAATACTACAAAAGCATATTTAAAATGAACATAATACTGAGTAGTTTTATCAAGCCTTTCATTTGCAGAGACTGTGAGCCTGGGTTTTTTTTGTTGTTATTGTTTGTGGGTTTTTGTGGGGGTTTTTTGAGATTACGATGTGATATGTTAATGTTGGTGAAAACATAAGCTGATTCAGCTTCACTGGAAAACATGACGATACTCATAAAAAAATCTTAAAAATATGTACACCTTGGACCTACTACTCTTTCAATGGAAAACATCATAGCTACATTCATCAAGGATCTTAAAAGTGTACATGCTATTAGAACTAGTATTCCAAATTATAGAAATCTAAATTAAGAAAATAATCAGACAAAAGTTTAAAGGTAAATAAAGATATTTACTTCAATCTTATACATATTATTTATATTAGGGAGAGAACAAAATATTCTAAATGTCTAATAAATAGGTAGTCATTGAATAAATTATAACACTTCCAAACAATGGAATAACACATAATCAGTAAACATCATGTGTTATGATCTAAATGAGGGAGAAAATAATAAAAACAGTAAGTAAAACATGAGTCAAAAGCTACACTTTTTAAAGAGTGGTGAGAGTGGACATCTTTGCCTTGTTCCTGATCTTAGAGAAAAAGCCTTCTGTGTTTCGCCATTGAGTATGATGTTAGTTAAGGGTTTATTATCATAGATGGCCTTTAATATGTTGAGGTACTGTCCTTTTATTCCTATTTTATTGAGTGGTTTAATCATACATGGATGTTGTATCTTATCAAATGCTTTTTCTGCATCTATTGATGAGGTCATATGATTTTTATCTTTTCTTTTGTTAATGTGGCGTATTACATTGATTGATTTCCATACGTTGAACTATCCTTGTGCCCCTGGAATGAACCACCTTGATTATGATGTATTATTTTTTGGATGGACTGTTTTATTCAATTTGCTAGTATTTTGTTTAGAATTTTTGCATCTGTATTCATCAGAGATATTGGTCTGTAGCTTTCTTTCTCTGTGTTATCTTTGCCAGGTTTTGGTATCAGGGTTATATTGGCCTCATAGAGTATGTTAGCAATTATTGCCTCTTCATCAATTTTTTGGAGGAGTGTGAGAAGGGTAGGTTTTAAATCTTCTTTGAATGTTTGGTAGAATGCACTGGTGAAACCTTCTGGTCCTTGACTTTTGTTTTTTGGGAGGTTTGGGAAGTTTGTTTCAATTTTCTCATTGCTGATTGGTCTGTTTAGATTTTCCAATTCTTCATTATTTTGTCTAGGAAGGTTATATTTCTAGGAACTTATCCATTTCTTCTAGGTTATTGAATTTGGTGGCATAAAGTCTTTCATACTATTCTAGTATGATCCTTTGTATATCTATGATGTCTATGGTGACTTCTCCTCTCTGATTTCTGATTTTGTTTACAAAATCAGGGGTATTCAGCCATATGAAAGGATGAAATAGTCCCATTTGCAACAACATAGATGGACCATGAGAACATTATGCTAAGTGTAATAAGTCAGTTAGAAAAAACTAAGAGCTATATGATTTCACTTATACTGGTATGTGGGATATAAAACCAAAACTTGTGAACACAAACAGCAGTGTGGTGGTTGCCAGAGGGAAGGAGGTTGGGGGAGAAAGGAGTCCTAATATAAGGTGACAGGAGATTTGACTTTGGGTGGTGAGCACACAGCGCAATGCACAGATTTTCTAACATAGAAACCCACACCTGAAACCTATATGTTCATGTTGACCAATGCCATCCCAATCAATTTAATAAATAAATGCTTTAAAAATAAAAAGTAAAGATTTTTACATTGGTTTTTAGACAGAGAGGAAGGGAGAGGGAGAGAGAGAAAGAGAAACATCAAAGTGAGAGTGAAATATCAATTGGCTGCCTCCTGCATTGCCCCCTACTGGGGATCAAGCCTGACATGTGCCCTAACAGGGAATCAAACCAGCAACCTTCTGGTGCACGGGATGATTACCCAACCACCTGAGCCATGGTAGGTGGTATGCTACCTTTCAGTACTTAATCTAAAAATGACTATTTTTAGATTAAGTACTGAAAGGTAGCATATCAAAATTTTGACAATAGCTATCTCTGGACAGTGAATTTACTGTTGTATTTATACTATCTCAAATTTACTACCATGAGCGTATATTTTTTTTATAAGCAAGCAAAGAATTCCAGACATTGCAATGCATACCTTATGATGGCTTTCACTGCAAATCTGACCACTGTGGAGAGCAGGAACAATGGAGTGACCAGGATATGAAAGAGAGACAGTGAAGCAAAGGCCTCTGCAGGTTTTAGAAGTTTCCCGCTGGTATACGCGTGGGTCACAAACGTCTGTGCAAAGAAGGGATTTCTTTAGAGAAAGCTGGAGAAGGTTTCACAAATGCTTACATTCAATTTCACAAACCTAACCTTTTCTGCTATGCCAATATGTCCCTTGCAACTATGAAAACAATTACTTCATCCAAATTACTTCCTAAGAAAAATAATAGTTGTTACTGGTAGAACACTAATGGCTTTCATTCATTCTAACAGCAACCATGTGAGAAGAGTAAAACAGATTCTGTTTACAGATTAGATAACTGACTTCTGTTCAATTATTGAGTTAGGAGAACAGTGAGGAGAAACCAGGGCTCTTAACAACCATCCAGGATCTTTGCAACCAACACTAATTTTTCTAAGAGAAAAAGAGAACATCCCAGGGTTTTCAGGTCCTTATTGTGGACTTTTACTAAAACAGCCAACATTGGTGTCCAATGCAGACACGTTTACATTTCTAAATATTATACCAGCTCCTGGGTTTGTAATTTAAGTTTGAAATATAATGTAAACATTTGACATTTTTTTTGGTTGTTGAATTAACACCATCCTGTTGTAAGAATGTCCAGAAACCAGCTCATGGAGATCAGAACAGTTAGTTCTCAACTGCTGATAAAATTGCTCCCAGAGCACATTTGGCAATGTCCCTGGATATTTTTGATTGTCATGACTTGGGTGTGGAGGATTCTAATGGCAAATAGACAGAAGCCATGAATGCTGCTAAACATCCTTAAATGGGCCCTTACAACAAAGAATTATGTGAGCCAAAATGTCCATAGTGCCACAGTTGAGAAACCTTGGATTAGAACTATTGCAATGGAGACTACAAAGAAAATAACTGGTATAGGTGAGGTAATATTAATTCCCACCCACACATTCTTGTTCATAAATCATTTCTAAACACTGACTTTGCTCCATGTTTAAAAGGAAGAAAAAGTGTCTTACAGCAAGAACAGCTGCTATAGGAATTGCTGCATTCATGAAGACTGCGGAAAGAAATAAAATATATAAGATTCATTGAACTGTGAAACATTTCAGTAAGCTTAATTAATCATCTATTATTATTTTAACTTTCCTTGAAGACAAAAAGGAACAAATCCATTAAGTAACATCTTGTCTGGAGTCCACAAACATTTCCCAAATGGTATTTCCTTGTTTGCAGTTGTATGAGCTTCTACACATTACTCTTAACCAAAAAATTTTTATTTTTTTAATTGAAAATTTATTTTTTGTGAAATGTTACAAACAGAAAAATTCATAAAAAATAATCCTTTAATAATGCAAATTATTAGAATTTAATAAATGGTGATAGTATTTACAAACAATATTTTGTTTGGTCTCCAAATCTAACATAAATATGTGAAAATTGGGTTATTATACAGATTAAAAACAAGAATTTGAGCCCTAACCGGTTTGGCTCAGTGGATAGAGCGTCGGCCTGCGGACTGAAGGGTCCCAGGTTCGATTCCGGTCAAGGGCATGTACCTTGGTTGCGGGCTCCATCCCCAGTAGGGGGTGTGCAGGAGGCAGCTGATCGATGTTTCTCTCTCATCGATGTTTCTAACTCTCTATCCCTTTCCCTTCCTCTCTGTAAAAAATCAATAAAATATATTTAAAAAAAAAAAGAAAAAAAAAAAAGAATTTGACATCACTCCAAGTTCTCCAGCAGTGATATTAATTTTCACTCACAGACCTTTTGCTTAAATTAACTCCATATCCTAGACTCTCTGCTTGTTTAAATATCTCTTCAGGAATATATTGTACTATCATTTGATAAGCAGGATATACATAACTAAAACGAGGGAAATTTTAGGCTTAAATACTAGCATTTGAAAGTAATAATAATAATAAAAAGCCAAGTTAATGACTATAATTATATTTTCTATAAACTATAGCATTTTAAGGACTGAGGACCAAAAGATTAAATCAATTGTTGTTAGAAACAGGCAACGACAGAGCGCAAACTAGAACCTAGTATTCTTGGCACTCAGGAGAGTGTCCACCCAAAAATTATCATCTGCTCTCATGATCTGATCTCATGAACTATCCTTACCACTGTACACAGAATTAGCTTGTGCTTTTGCAGGTCCACACATGACTTAAGTCAAGCTCTTAACCACCAAGAACATAGTACTTAACCAAATCATAAAACTTGAAAGTGGTCTAAGTCCGTGGTTGGCAAACTGCAGTTCGCGAACCACATGAGGCTCTTTGGCCCCTTGAGTGTGGCTCTTCCACAAAATACCACGGCCTGGGTGAGTCTATTTTGAAGAAGTGGCGTTAGAAGAAGTGGAGTTAAGTTTCAAAAATTTGGCTCTCAAAAGAAATTTAAATCGTTGTACTGTTGATATTTGGCTCTGTTGACTAAATGAGTTTGCCGACCACTGGTCTAAGTGGAACTTTCCACCACTGACTCATGAATTCCTACTGCCTATCATGAATGCATCATCATACATTTTTACCTTCATGACTTCTTATTTTTCTCTTCTATTATGATCTCTTCTGTCCCCTCTCTTTTTATATCTGACTTTCAAAAACCAACCCAAATCTCATGTTCAGAGACAAATTGGGTTAACAACCCATCTCTGCTTTTTAGTAGCTAGATGATTTGGAGAAAGTTCAAGTTACCTAAGCTCTATTTAACTCAATCTTTAAACTTCTAAAGTGGAGTTAATAATAGAATCTAAATCTTTGGCTGTTGTGATGATTAAATGAGATGATATATGCAAAGCCACTTATGGAAATAATTGGTTGAGTGTCTGAATATATTTTTGTTGTTTTTATGGTGATGGTGGTGATGGTGGTGATGGTGGTGGTGGTGGTGGTGGTGGTGGTGGTGGTGGTGGCGGTGGCGTTGGTGGTAATAGTTTCATCATCATCCTGATTATTATTTCTGGCTGCATCCATGCTCCTATGAGAATTTCAGTCCACTGCAGAGAGGAACATATTGTGGGGGCTACCAGCTAAGAGTACTATTATATATGTAGGTGGATAATCAATCATTCCACCTTCTAGAATTTTGATACCATATTAGTAGCAGCACACAGCTGGAAGACAAATCTCATTCCCATTTCTAAAGCATACATATGAGCTACATATACCAAATATCTCCTCTAAATCCATTTCACAAAAGTATTTATAATCTCTAAAAAATAGTTTAGAATTCAAGAGGAAACCATATATAAAACTCCCAAACTTTAAGATGTTAAAATTCTTGGGAACAATAGAGATGAGCAAAGCTGACACACAAACCAAATCGAATATTAGTGGGAGTATTTTGGCTAAGTTCATAAGAAGTGTACTAACATAAACTCATTATTCTTGAGAGTACTCAATGTCACTCCTTCACAAAAACAACAATATTTTGTAACAATTCTTTTTTTTTTTAAATAAGAGTTGAGAATAAAAGTATTCTATATTTAAAAGTTCTTGAAAATATATTGAAAAAGAAGGTTTTATGTTGATATAGTTTGGCTTCTTTCACTTGAAAATGTTGACTTTTTTCCTCCTCAATTTTCAAAATTGGCATTTCAAATATAATCTTTAAGAAAATATAATATCATAAGCTCCAAAGAGACAGGCAAGACAACCATAGATAATTTTTAAAGATCTTTGGGAATAAGAAAATCAATAGTAAATGCAGTCAAATGAATTCATACACACAAGTTTTTACTGAAAATCCAATCCATCCCAATGTAACTGATAAGAGGGTTCAATGACTTATACTACTACCATCACCATCCTCATTTTACAGATGAGGGATTTCAGGTGTAAAGTAACAAGGCAAAGGCCCCTAACTTGTAAAGAATCAAATTCAGGTCTATTTGACTGTAAGCCTGTGCTAACCCTACTCTTTAATTTAGCCTTATGTGGTCAGTAGCTATTGGATAGCACATATGTAGAAAATAAATGGGCTTCCTCTGATGACTAGAATGTCTCAATGATCACAACCTAAATAAAATCAACCATGTGTACAACAGAAACTTACTAGAGAGTGATGTATAAAGAGCAAAAGTTTTGAGACTGGATAGTTCTTTCATTCTTGTTTCTTCTACACTTTTGCAAAAGATGTGCTCCCAGGCGTACAATTTAAGAAGTTTGATGCCTTTCAATATTTCATTTGTTTTCTTCAGTCTCTCAGTGGAATAATCCTATAAAACAAAAGAATAAAACAAACAAACAAAAATGCAAGCTACACTCAAGTGAATCAGAGAAGCCAACCATGCCATTGGGCAGAGATTACAGAGACCTTGATTGCTGCTTCACTCTCCCACTAGTTATGGCTGTGAAATACCTGGGAGAAGTAAACTCTCTGTGCTTCAGACTCCAACTTTAAAATGAAGAGTTGAATGAGATGACCTCAAATTTCTATCCACCTAAAAGCTTTTATATACCTGTTGGTTTGGTTTAAATAAAAGCAGCTTCTTAAGTTTGACATGATTTTCTTAAATGTGTACTGATAATGTATACATAAATTTATGAAAGTGATAAAGAGACTGCCAATGGCTTCCTTTTAATATCTAAGTCATTTCATTCTCCTCTCAGCTCCCTGTCTCACACTTAAGAGAAACAATGAATGTAAGAAAAGTTAGTTTGCTTCTCATTCAAGAAAGTGAGGGTACAGTGTTGTGTGTGTTCACATTGTGTCTTTATAATACAACTAGAGGCCCGATGCACCAAGATTCATGCAAGAATGGCCTTCCTTGCCCTGGCTGCCGGCACCGCCTTCGCTTCGGCCCGGAGCCACCTTTCTGCCTTCCCACACTGCCCAGAGGCCCGGAGCAGCTGGGGCAGTGCAGAACGCCTGCATCCCACCCTGCCCCCGGCTGCTCAGTGCCTGTGTATGCAAATTAACCTGCTATCTTTGTTGGGTTAATTTGCATACTCACTCCTGATTGGCTGGTGGGAGTCGTGAAGGTACGGTCAATTTGCATCTTACTCTTTTATTAGTGTAGATTATTGAAACCAAGCATATTATCTTTAACTTCAAGAGATTTCTACATATTTCTTCATAAACTCCTCTTTAAGGCCTAAATTAGACTTACTGATTACTAACAACTTGGACTAACTGTAGAGAAATTTGCAGCAGATACAAAAACCTCAATTTAGTCAACTGTTTTAGCCTCCTCTACCATCAAATATTGGCTTACAATGACTAGTAAAACACAATGATCTGTGAACTATCAAAGGGTTTGTAAAGTGGCAAAAGGTAGCTGGAAGGAAGCAAAAGTAGCAAATAGCCTGTTTTTTATTCACCTTTTTGTCTCTTTGGGGGTCTTAAATGCCTATCAAATGCCTGTTCGTGAGTGAATGAATAGAGAATGAAAGGCTAAGTGAAAGATGTTTGAGGATGGTCATGTCTCCTCTTTGTGCCCTCTTCCACATCTTTCTGTATTCATGTCCTGAAGTAAAGAGGGTGGACCGCTCAGACAAAAATAATGAGTAACCTCATCAGAAGCAGCAGAAAAACAAGTGATAAAAATCACTTGTGTGACATGCAACTTGCTAGTCACAGTAGAAACACAACTTGGAAAACAATTCCATCAGTGGCATCATCCCTACATTTTATGCCTGGTTTACAGATAGACAGTCTTGCTCATATTTAATCAAACTTTATTTCTAAACATACTGTCAACAATTTTATTATTTGCAAATATTTCTTTAAAAGAAGCCAATTCTTACTGAAATAAAATGATTTCATGGCAAATTGAAGCCAGAAAGAGTCAATACTTTGGCTTTCTCTTGCTTGCTAAGTTGACCACGAACATATTCAGCCAGAGCAGCTGCCACTGAAACATTTCAGTGTAACTCCACAGAGCATCACATGGTTGGATTCAACCCTATGGAAATTGAATTTCAGAAGCACTAGACCAATCCTTTACTTGTTTCTTGCTCCATTTCTCCCACATCAATGATTGACCTCCAATGGCCTCAAAGTACACTTAAGTGTAGTCTCTAGGCAACTGATCTAGAAGAAGATCTAAAGCCTCATCACCTCATGGCACTTAAAAACATTAGAAACTGTGATTCTGGTATTTTAAGTCTAAAATCATCAGGTCTTAAATTTCAATCCACTTTTATAAAAATTATTTTGTAATACAGAAAATACGTATTCACTGCCTAAGAATTGAAATGAAATATAATGATTTCCAAATAATCCTGAGTGGTACGTATTCATTTCCTGTATTTTAAAAATAACACAGTGTTAGATTTTCCTAATGAAGCTTCCAAAGAGGTTACTTACAAGAGTGCTCTTTTGAGCCTCTGCCAACTTTGTAGCAATGAAGTACTGAATTGGCGCAAGGAGCACAATGACAGCTGCACCAACCAATGCGCTTAATCCAAGTAAATTATAGAGCAGAATCACTCCCATTATGATCTAGGAAAGAAACACAACGAAAAGGGGAAATGAACGGGGGTGTGGGGACCACTGCATGAAACGAGATCTTTTTAAGTGAAAATATAATATTTCTTAATTATTATATTTAGTTTATCTGGAAGCCAATTCAACTGTGACAATGAGTTTTACTATGATTTATTTGGGGAAAGTTAAGTAGTAAGAATTTATATTTAGTATGGTGATCTGTTCAACCGGTGTCAGACCAATTTATTGCATGCAGTTGCGTAGCGGTCCCATGATGCTTCTGGCCTTCTAAAGCAGTCCTCAATTTTTTAAAAGAACATTGAAACTTTTCTCAAAAGTGTTGTCACTCACCATAAATTTGATATTCCAAAGTCTCTTGGGAATGCACTAGCTTTCCACAGTGGAGAGGGGGGAGAAAAGTAGGGGGGTAGCATCATAAAATGTGAATACATTTAATGAAATGAAGCCTAGGTCTAACTAAAACGGAAGATGCTAAAGTTGGTGCCCCAACTTATCTCATGGCCCTTTTATTTCCCAAAGCCCGGGGCAGACCCACTTAGCCTACTCTCTCTGGTGTGTCACTTTCCTCTTCTTCCTTATTTTTTCCTGAAAATATTTTTTCCCAGTCGTTCAGTTTATCACAGTTCAAAATGTCCCAACTAATGGACTGTATCCACGCAGTTAAAGCATTTAACCCATCCTGTATGCCAATGATAACAACTTGTTGTGGCCTTCTAGAAGCAATGGAACATGCTCACTTCCTGACCAATTAGGCACTTTGGGAATTCCAATCAAAACAAAAATTTCCATAAGGTCATCCACAATGCAGTCATTCAGAGGCAGCCTGGAACTTTTGGTGCACTGAATGACACCATGTAGGCAGTTGACCTGTGTATAAATACATCTTGATGAGATGAGACAAAGCATATTTTAAATCTTACTTTGTGCCAAACACTGTGCATGTATGATGTACACTTTTATTTTATTTGGATTCCCATTAAAAAAAAGCAAACAATTAATATAAAAACTACCCTATCTTTATTATTTTATGTACTTTAATAAAATGGGGTACACAGGGACATTGATGACAGACTATATTGAGTAAGATCTACAGTTTAAGCTCTGTCTACAGGATACGAACTTGAGATAATTAAAAATATTCAGTATCACATAGAGGAAAAAACTGAATACATTTTTTTTGCCATTTTTACCCCAAAACAGCCCTGTATCTTTACTAAAATGCTGTTTTCCATCGGAAATAGCTAAATAGCCCCATGCTTGTTGGTATTCTGACTACTTTTAAATTTTGACATTCTAAAATATACCAGCTATTGAAACTACACAATGGATTAAAGTAATTGCTCTAGTTTAGAAATGCTATGAGAGTTTGTCAAAATGAAAGGGGTGAAGCCCTGGCTCTGTAATTTGCATAAACTTGTGCAGTAAGAACTGTTACTGAGGGCCCATGAAATGTTAGGCACCGTGCTAAATGCTTTACACATTTTAACTTAGCCTTGACAATTCCAACAACTGTACGAGGCAGATGCTATTATCATTCACATTTTACAGTTAAGAAAACTAGTATTTTGAGGTGTTAAACACTTGTGCAAAAATGGGGCTTTTGCAGATATTTGTACTCAAGCAATATAATTCCAAACCCCTTTTTCTTAACCCATGGCATAGCATTTCTGAGTCTCAGCCTCCTTCCTAGAAGAAAGGTATTACATTAGCACATTGAAAAAGTTTGCCCTCTACTGAGGTAAGTATCTTACACTCATTTTTATTTACTTCCTCTGCAAATGAGAATCTTAGTTATATTGATCTACCTGAACAGGCATAGCCCATAGATTGGGACACAGGAACAAGAACCACATGAGTTGATTGGTTTCAATGGCAACCAAGTTATTGATCTGTCCCAGGGTCATCTCACCCATGGATAAATTAGATGTAGAGAGCCTAAGGATTTTATTGTATATCATGGCCTGAGAAAAAAAGAAAAAAAGGAAATGCATTTGAAGCTCTACATTTAATACTCAACACTATGCTTTTTTTTCTCATTTAAAAATAACATTTAAAAAAGTTTTAAGGGAAAAGAAAACCCTATAATGCGATCTTAAATCAACTATTATTTTAATTTTATTATAGTTACTTTCAATCTTCAACTAAAGACAAACTTATTTTTTCTATTGATATAATCAAAATATATATTCAAATTTAAACATAGGGGCTAGAACAGATAGAAGCATAGATAAGTAAATGCAAAATTTCAAAATATCTTTCTTAATATATTATTATAAAAGTTATTTTTAACTCAATGGGTTTATTAATTAGCTCTCTGTTTCTTTTATTAAGTAGGTCCTAGAAGTGTTGATATTACATCAAAGTGAAAAATGACATGTAAAAATGAAACTGAAACCACTACCCTTCCTGTCACTGGATGGCATGTAGCATTTTAAAGAACCAAAGATCATTCAAAGCTTGTACGTACCAGCAGAGCTCCACGGAGGTTAATGCCAGTCTCTATGGTTACATAGTAGGAAGCCTGCAAAAATGTCCTTTGCAGAATAAGGGCCAAGAAAAGAAGGACTGCTAGAACATAAGCATTTTCAAGAAATTCCTTTGATGAGAGGATTTCTGGATACTTGTTCCAAAAGAAAAAAGACATAAATTAAAATTAGTCTTTTCAAATACCAGTTCTACAGTTTGCGTTTATTAAATGACTAGAGGCCTGGTGCATGAAATTCATGCACGGGGTAAAGGGTGTCCCTCAGCCCAGCCTGCACCCTCTCCAATCTGGGACCCTTTGAGGGATGTCCGACTGCCCGTTTAGGCCCGATCCCACTGGGATTGGGCTTAAATGGGCAGTCGGACATCCCTCTCACAATCCAGGACTGCTGGCTCCCAACTGCTAGCCTGCCTGCCTTCCTGATTGCCCCTAACCGCTTCTGTCTGCCAGCCTCATCACCCCCTAACCACTCCCCTGCCAGCCTGATTGATGACTAACTGCTCCCCTGCCAGCCTGTTTGTCCCTAACTGCCCTCTCCTGCAGGCCTGGTCACCCCTAACTGCCCTCCCCTACAGGCTTGGTCCCCCACAACTGCTCTCCCCTGCAGGCCTGGGTCCCTCCCAACTGCCTTTCCCTGCAGGCCTGGTCGCCCCCAACTGCCCTCCTCTGCTGGCTTGGTCACCCCTAGCTGCCCTCCCCTGCAGGCTTGATCACCCCCAACTGCCCTCCCTTGCAGGCTTGGTCCCTCCCAAATGCCCTCCCTTGCTGGCCATCTTGTGGTGGCCATCTTGTGTCCACATGGGGGCAGGATCTTTGACCACATGGGGGCAGCCATCTTGTGTGTTGGAATGATGGTCAATCTGCATATTACTCTTTTATTAGGTAGGATAGAGGCCTGGTGCATGGGTGGGGGCCAGCTGGTTTGCCCTGAAGGGTGTCCCGGACCAGGGTGGGGGTTCCCTTGGGGCGTGAGGCAGCCTGGGTGAGGGGCCTGTGGTGGTTTGCAGGCCGGCCACGCCCCCTCGTGACCCAAGCGGAGGCCCTGGTATCTGGGGTTTATTTATCTTCTACAATTGAAACTTTGTAGCCTGGAGCGGAGCCAAGCCTTCTGCTTGCTCCGTGGCAGCAGCCATTTCTGTTGGGATTTATGTATCTTCTATAATTGAAACTTTGCAGCCTTAAGGAGAGGCCTGGGCCGGCCAGGGTGTGTGGAAAGCTTGGCTTCCTCCATCACCAGGGGCAACCCTAGCCTCCTGCTCTTTCCAGCTCCGTGGCTGCCGCCATTTCTGTTTGGATTTATGTATCTTCTATAATTGAAACTTTGTAGCCTTGAGTGGAGGCCTAGGTCAGCAAGGGCAGGCGGAAAGCTTGGCTTCCTCCATCGCCGGGGAAACCCAAGCCTCCCTCCTGCTCTCTGTGGCTGTAGCCATCTTGGTTGGGTTTATTTGCATATTCACTCCTGATTGGCTGGTGGGCATGGTTTGTGGGCATGGCTTGTGGGTGTAGTGGAGTGATGGTTAATTTCCATATTACTCTTTTATTAGATAGGCTTTTTTAAATCTAAAAATTCAAAATCCTTATAATACATCAGTAAAATGAGCCACAAAAGGCAATTTGGGGTTTTCTTCACCATGTCACAAAAACAAATACACATCAGCTCAATGCATAAGATCCCAAATAGATCTATGATAGCTGGAAATGCCTGATTGTAGAAAAAAGGTACATCTTTATTTTTAAAAAATTTGAAGACATTTTCTGAAAAGATATATTCTACCTTGGTAAAGTGGGAAGTAACGAATAAAGATAGATGTTAATTGAGACTGTAACTTAGAAGTAAATACATAAAACTGTTGGTCAGCAAGACCAATGGAACAAAAATACAATTTCTGCATCCTTATTTCAAAATAATTCTAGAGTTGACTTTTTCTGATTTTCATATACCTTAATTTATATTAATGACATAAATCATAAAAATATAAAATATATAGCTTGGCTACTGATTTCACCCATATGACACTTCCAGTGACAAAACACAACTTTTGAAAATAATTATTTTAGTAGGAATATGACTTAATAATCATACAAAACTGATTGTTTTTTGTTTGTAACAATAGCATATGGTAATTTGTATGTTAGAAGTGAGGGAAGGGTGCCCTGGCAGGTGTGGCTTAGTTTGTTGGAGCATTGTCCTGTACACTGAAAGGTCGCAGGTTCTATTCCTAGTCAGGGCACATACCCAGGTTTGCGGTTCAACCCACAGTTGCGGTGCGTACCGGAGGTAACCTATCTATGGGTTTGTTTTTCTCTATCATTTCCTCTCTCTCAAATCAATAAAAACATGTGCTCAGATAAGGATTATAAAAGAAAAAAAGAGAAGTGAAGGAAAGGTAATACTCAAATAAGTACATCATGTCAGTGTGAGCACTCCTCATTTTTTATGGTTTAAGTCCACTAAAATTCTACTTTTGGGCCCTTCCTCTTTTCATGGGGCTACATAAAATCTGTAAATTCTGTTCCTTTTCAGAAAAACATGTGGCTAATATATGTAAGGCAGAGGGATGATAGAAGAATTCTATGTGAAATTCTATGTATGTAATTGGGCTAGCAGGGACAAAACATCACAAAAGTACAAATATCTACTCCAATAATGACTGAGGATTAATATATGTAAGGAACTGGACTAAGCATTTTGAACACAAGTATGAACTGTTCACAGTCATTCTGTTTGAAAAGCTGACATGCCTAGCCGGTTTGGCTCAGTGGTAGAGCATCTGCTCGTGGAGTAAAGGGTCGCAAGTTCAATTCTGGTCAAGGGCATATACCTTGGTTGCAGGCTTGATCCCCACCCAGTCAGGGCATATGCAGGAGGCAACCAATCGATGTGTCTCTCTCACATAGATGTTTCTTTCTCTCTGTCTCTCCCCCTCCCTTCCACTTCTCTAAAAATCAGTGGAAAAATATCCCCAGCTGAGGATTAACAAAAGAAAATAACAGCTTAAAACCTAGAAAGATAAGGGTATCCATAAATGATATGTCTCATTATAAATAGCACCTATGTCAAGTGCCAGTGTGAAGTAAACAATGTGTTAGGGGAGTAACAAGCATAGTCAAATTCCAGCTAAGATAATCAGAAAAGGCTTCACTGAGAAGGCAGCACTTATTGCAGGATTTGAAAATGCATAAAATTTTAAAATGTAAAGAAAAAATGACAGGAAATTAGACTGAGAGACTTAGAAAAGGTAAATCGATGCATCTGGACTAGCATTTCCATCTGTGTAACTAGGGAAATTAACTCTGACCTTAGAAAAAAACTAGGAAATTCATGATGCAGAGTTAAGAACAGAAAATATAAGATTATAAATTTATAACACCAAATATCTAATACTATATAGCCCCCAAAATAATAATATAATATCTAATAAAATATCATAATGTGATGTGCCCTTATTATTGTGGCTTTAATATGTTAGAAAAAGAAAATGTACATACTAAAAATCACATTATTAATGTTATTGGTCATAGGCCTCTAGAAAAGTGACTCAGCCACCACCTCTCATGCACACATGCATAAAAATTCTTTAAAGGATTGTTATAAAGATCAATTAAAATAACTAATGTGAAATTAATTTCTGGCACACAGTAAATGCTTATTAAAATTTTATAGGCTCTGAATCTGAGAAAAGATTCTGTTGGACATACCCATTCAATTAATATATAAATGCACAATATGGTCTGCAAGAAAAATTAGTGATTTCTTTTTTTAAAAGCATTGAATTCTTTAAAAATAACCCTGTTTGAACTACTTCTAAAACTGCATTAGTAAAAAGTAAAAATGACAATGAAACCCGCCAATAATGTTTCCTTTCAAAAGTACCATGAACTTACTCCTGTTGTCCCATCCTGCGTTTCATTCACACGCTGCACTATTCCAGAAATACAGAGTGGTCCAGCAAAACCCAGTAAGTCAGCAAGATAACGGAATGTGCTACTAAGTAGAATTGGACGTCCAAAAGCTCTGTACATTGCTAGCCATATAGATGGAGTCCGGTTTGGATGATCTGCTACTTTTTTCTGAAAAAAAACAACAAACAAAAAACAGATGAACTTAAATAAAGTGACTAGAGCAGCAATTAATCTTAGCCACTATGGAAATTTCTTCGGATTTTTTTAAGTTTATAAGTAACTGTTAATGAGTCCCTTTCAGTATAATATTCTGTATTCTTGATTCTGTATTCTTGCATTCTATGCTACTGAATGCGTTTTAATGAAATAAAGAAAATGAAGAGTAACCAGGATAGTTTTTAAATGACATCGTATTATTTTTAGTTGTCAAAAGATGACCCAAAATTCTTAAGGCCAAATCTATTTTAATTCCCTTTGATTTGGAAAATGTAGCTCTGTCATGAATATACCAAATAACATTGTATGAAAAGAAGATAGTAACATACAAAGGCAAGGTTACTGACAGGCTAGTCAAGTTTTCTGGAATTACTAGATCACAAAAGATTCTCTTAACAAATTATAAGCTAAACAAAACAGAAGATCCCAACTTTAAATTGTTTTTCCTCCTATTTCTGTGAATGGTAGATACTTTTAAAGTTATGTTAGACTTGTGTTTCCTAGTTCTTCCTTTAAAAAATGCAAAATGAAAAATGGCATATATGCTTAAGCCAACTCATAGTTTCATAGATCTATAGTTGTGTGTTGAAAATATTTTAAGAGCTGAACAATCATAATTATCTTTTGGAGTAAAAGTGAGCAAAGTTTTTTCACTGTGGCAAAGAAGCTAACTCAACACAATAGAGTTCAATTGTATTTCATATTCAATTTCCTACCTATTAGATGAATAATTTTATTCTTTTTTAAGTTTTTTTTATAAAAAGGATTAATTAACGCACCAAATTCGTTAATCTGTGTTATAAGAGTACTAAGAACCTTAAGTTATGAGTAGGCTATATTGTTAATCTTTACTTTAGCACAGTAGTTTAAAAATATTATGCAATACTTTTCCCAGAGGTGAAATCAAAGCGATGACTCGGGTTTATTTGTAGTAACCATTTCCTGAAATAGTAATTTCATAATACACATATTTGATACAAAACAGAGGTCATTTTCATCATTTACCATAATCCTTTGTTGATCTTAATTTAAAACAGCCAAAAACTCTATAACTGATTCCCCATATCCTACTCCCTTCCAATGTTGGTTGTGTATGCTCACATTTTTAATTACAATAAAATGTGCAGATGACTGCAATATAAAATACATTTACCATTGTGGATAGTATGCAGGTTGGAAACAAATTGAAAATATCCAAACATTCCTACATTTATATTTTTAAAGCAATTATAAATATGCAAAGAAAGTACCAGAAGAAACCCATTTTGGCTGATATATAGCTTGGTACATGGAATAAGTAGGCGTACCCCTTTATTTATTTTCCTAATTTTGAAATTCAGCATCCAAATTTTAGTTAATAAAGGATTTTAGTTTCTCAAAGGTAAGTTATTAATGGATATAATCTATTTTCTCTTTAAATAACAAAATTATTGACAAGATACTTGATAAAAGACAACAAAAAGTCCATGAATTATTAAGATTATATGGTAACAATGATAAGCATACATTATCATTGAATTTAATTCTGACTTTCCACTTGGTCCAAGAGAAAAGAGTGCGCTCTCTATCCCTGCTCATATATTGACTGGCAGCTGACACAACAGGTGAGGAAAAAGTAGGTTTACAGTTGTTTGTATGGAAAATAAAACAACAATTAAAAAACAATAATATAGCCGAAACCGGTTTGGCTCAGTGGATAGAGCGTCAGCCTGCGGACTGAAAGGTCCCGGGTTCGATTCCGGTCAAGGGCATGTACCTTGGTTGCGGGCACATCCTCAGTGGAAGGTGTGCAGGAGGCAGCTGATCGATGTTTCTCTCTCATCGATGTTTCTAGCTCTCTATCCCTCTCCCTTCCTCTCTGTGAAATATCAATAAAATATATTTTTAAAAAAATAAAAAACAATAATATAAGAACAAACTCTGTTTTGCAAACTTACACTGTAAACTTACTTTTGCCCCACCCTGTATTTCTGGTTGATCCTCAGCAGCCCAATTAACATGACTCAAATCTACTGGGGAAGACAGAGCAAATCTATTCTTCCTTAACCATAGATATTATTTATGCTTAGTGCCTTTATATTTAATAGGTCTATTCTCCACAATTATCTTGAAAAACAGATACTGTTACCTTTTGTTCTTCATATGCATCCTTCAGGCAAACATAATTTGTTACCGCCCTCATTGCTATTGGTAATTTTCCAATTGCCTTCAGATCAATGGGCTTTTTATGAGCAGATATGATAAGTGTGTTCATCCACCAGTATGTTGCTTTGGACAGTAAATTTACAAATGGTTGAAGAAATCTCACACCCAGATCCTGGAGGTCTTCAGGAGGTTTTACTTTCTGAGGATTCATGAAGAATACATATCTCTGTAGCAAGAAACATTCCACAAAATAACAACCCAATTCGTTTTCCATTTGTTAAAAATAAAATTTTAACCTTTTCTGCATTTTCATTTCAAGAAGCCAAAATTTATATTTGCATACTTTTGTCTATCCATTCCTGAAATATTCTTTAAAATATTCCCCTTTGGTTGTGACTCAATTAATTAATTGAATTCCAGAGTTTTACATTTAATCCACTTGGAGCCACTTTTAAAAAATTAATTATCCCTATAAAAGCTAGTTATTACAGTACTAAAATTTAATCATTCATGTTATCCTGTGAGAAAGTTCAACTAAATGAAGGTTTTTGCATTGTTTAGATTTTTTAAATGGGTTATCAACACCATTGTTGTCATTCTGTTAATTTGTGGGCTGACTGATATTATTGCAACATGTATTTTGCCATTCAGTGCAAATTCAAAGTGTACTGGTAGAAAATAAATATTGAAAAATCAGTCACTAGTATGTCACAATATAACTGGAAGCATTAGGTTCTAGAAAGTACCATAGATTTGTAATCATACACCAGATATGAGTCTTGACCATGTTACTTGGATATATAGCGAGAGTTATCCCTATAGAAGTTTTTGCATCAGTGAAATGAACAAGCTGGATTAGATCATCGTTTAAGCTTGAAATTTCTGATAATACAGTATTTTGATTAACACAGGCTTGCTTTGAATCAATCATGGATGATGAAGCTTCTGAAATTTCTAATGAAAACAATTTCATCTATAATATGAACTAATCATAGTGTTTAGCACATAACAGGCATCTGCTCAATATTTTTGAATTAATAAATAGATCCCAGGGTCAAATTGAGATTTCTGAATCATTAATGGTCTAAAACTTAATGATTAGTTCAACTTTATGTTTATACACATAGATGACATACATTTTTTTCATCCTCTTAAGCACAAATGATTTCTAGCTGACTTCGATCTTTAATAGTAGGGTCCTGAATTCTAGGAACTAAACAAAACACCATTAGATACCTACTCTCACCCGAATGACATTGATCTCCACAGCCATCAGGAGTCCATTCAAGATGACCATTATGCCTGTGATGCAGAAACGCAGATCTGATACTCCCCAACCAGACTGCCAGTACTTGACCAATTTTATGGTTTTTGTAATAAAGGCCATTACCCAATACAGGAATAGGGCTGAGAAAAGGAAAAAGAAACAGAATCAATCTTTCACTGATATTTTTCAAAACTTCACTGAAATTTCAATGTAAATATAATGCTCTTTAATAACAAATACAATTTTAAATATTCTATTTCCAGATCATTTTATTTGTTGAAAAAAAAAAGATGTATGCTTTAGTGTAGTATGGTAATGATTTTTAAATGTTAGTGCTTCCTCTTTGGATTATATACAACAGATGTGCAGACATAAGGAGACATATAGGTAAGGATAGCCTAAACACTTCAGAACTTGTGTAATTCTGTAGACTTAAAAATTTACTTTATCTTTTGGTCTTGTTTTTTAAGAAGCCTTGATTATATGAAGAATTCACAAGTTGTTATTTGTGTAACCTAACCAATAGATAAGTGCCTTGCAACTCCCAGGGATATGTCTAATAGTGCTACCCTGGAATTATTATGGAATCCATGTAGCTATGTCATAGGTTTACTGCTTTACAAATCAGCATTCAAGTAGTGACCCTTCTCATTCAAAATCGCTTAAAACACCACACACAACCAGAGCACAGAGAATAGTAACAATCCTACAGAGTAAACCCAGGCTGCAAGTAGTCATGTCTGCAGGATAGGGATCTACACCATCACAACCTCAGGCTAGAATTTTGCAGCAAATATGAGATGGAAGCAGAGACATTCCTAAAAATTTGTTGTCACAAGAGAATATGAGGGAAACATGCTGAGAAGGCAAAGATTTATTAAGACACAGAAAACAATAACTATACATGAAAAATGATGAATTATAGTACATCAAAATTAAAAATTTTATTGGAGGTGGAAGAGGGCATAGATAGGATAAACGGTGATGAAAAAATAAAATAAAATATTTAAAAACTTAAAATTTTCTGATCATTATACTTTATTAAGTAAATGAGTGTTCATGCCATAGACTAGGAGGAAAATATTCTCAAAACATGTACCTGATGACATACTAGTACCTAGTATATACAAAGTACTCCTACAACTCAACAATAAAAATACAACCAAATAAAAATTCAACAAAAGATATGAATAGCCACTTCACAAAAATAACAAATAGCCAGTAAACTCATCAAAAAGTGCTCAACATCCCCTAGTGCTTAGGGAAATGCAAATTAAACCCACAATGTGTTATTAGTACATACCCACCAGCATGGCTAAATCACAAAATTAAGATCATCCAATGATGGAGAGCAAGTGAACAACTGGAATTCCCACACATTGTTAGTGTGACTATAAAATAAGCCACTTTGGGAAAAGATCTTGTGGCTTCTTACAAATATAAACATTTTCCTACCTACCCTATGACCTAGCAATTTCACTCCTAGGTATATATCCAAGAGAAATAAATCCACAAAAAGGCTTGCACATGAATGTTTATAGCTGTTTCCCCCCCCCCCCATGATAGCCAAAACAGGAAACAGTCCAGGTATATATCAACAAGAGTATGAAAAACTGAGGTATATTTATGCAGTGGAATACCCACAGTTACAAGAACAAAATACTGATTGATACCACCATATGAATGAGCCTCAAAAAATCATGCTGATAGAAAGAAGTCTTACACAAGAGTTTAAGCTATATGATTTAATTTATATGAAATTCTAGAGCAGTCAAATCTAATCTATGGTGGGGGAAAAATCAGATTAGGTGTTGCTTTTGTGGAAATGAAAATGAGGATTGAATGGAAGGGGCACCGGAGAACTTTCATGGATGATGGCAATGTTCTATGTAATTATGCATTTAGCAAATAAAGATTTCTGTACTTCAGTATGTAAATTTTATCTCACAAAGTAACTGTAAACAAGTGTTTAAACTCTAGTTAACGATATGCATGCTGAAATCATCAGGGGATGATGCATATTAATGTCTGCAACTTTATTTATTTTTTGCAACTTACTTTAAATACACCAAAAATAAGATGTGCTGATCGATAAAGAGGGACATAGAAAGATGTAGATATTTGATAAAATAGAAAAAATATATAAATTGAAGAATCTAAGTAGTAGATATATGAGTATTTGCATAATTCTTTCAACTCTGTTTGTTTGGTAATGGTTATAATACAATGTTGGGTCAAAATTACTAGTTTTGTGATCTTAAAATAAGTGTGATCTTTCTAGGTTCAAATATTTCTTTCCTAAACTAAGGAGAAAGTTAGACTATTTTTTACCTCTTCCAGAAATATGATCAAATTATGCCTGGTATCTACATAAGAATTACAGTCAGATTCTGATCACATTTCCTTCAGAATATTATTAAAATTAACTTTTCCTTTCTAATTCTATCTTATAACTATTTTATCATCAGTTTTTCAGAAACTTAATGTCTAGTGTATTGAATTCCCAATGCTATGTATATTTTTGCTGTTGCCATCAGAAATTTCACTTTTGGAGGGCATCTTCATAAAAAAATTACTGTAATAATATCTCTGTCATTTTGTACTAAAGAGCATTCTAGTAAGATAATGCAGACATTGATAAGCCTTTTAAATTAGTATTTATCCTGCTTACTTATTTTTATTAGATTACCTTTGCCCAATCAAATAATGCAATGCACCATAAAATTAAATAATCAATACACTTACCTATTTTAAATTTTAATGTAAATTTTATTTACATCAAAATTTAAAATGTGTGGAAAAAATGTGTAGTTTATTTTTTAAAATTTCTTTATTGATTAAGGTGTTACATATGTGTTCTTATTCCCCCATTACCCCCTCCGATCCCCCCGACTCATGCCCTCACCCCTCTCTTGTCTGTGTCCATTGGTTAGGCTTATATGCACGCATACAGGTCCTTTGGTTGATCTCTCCCTTTTACTCCCACTCAAAATGTGTGGTTTAATTATTACTTTTCTTAATTTCTCTATCAGTCAATGTTATGTTCCTCATATACAATCAAATGAAATTTATGAACCTTAAAAAACTGTAAGCATTCACTCATACCCAAACACATACAACTCAGTCTATAATTTTAGGAGATTCACAGGTCCCTGAAGCCCATCCATGATCCACACTCTATACTTTCCTCTCAGCTCTGTTTATGAAAGTGTACGATGGCCCTAACTGGTTTGGCTCAGTGAATAGAGCATCGGCCTGTGGACTCAAGGATCCCGGGTTCGATTCTGGTCAAGGGCATGTACCTTGGTTGCGGGCACATACCCAGTAGGGAGTGTGCAGGAGGCAGCTGATCGATGTTTCTCTCTCTCACCGATGTTTCTGACTCTTTATCCCTGTCCCTTCCTCTCTGTAAAAAATCAATAAAATATATTTTTTTAAAAAAGAAAGTGTACAACGAATGCTAAGATGGGTCAGAATATTGAATATAACTAATTGGGATGAGTTATGTTATTTCAGCCTAAGGAAAAAGTAAGGAACATTTTAGACAGCCTCTGATTTCTACAGGACTGGGAAGCAAGAGAAGCTGAAAAGATGATGTTAGGCATGATGAGGGGCTGTGCTTCCTCCTGCACGTCCCACTGTGGGGTTGGAGCCCGTAACCCACCCCACAATGGGCATTGCCCTGACCCATTGCCCTGGCCAAGAATCGAACTGTGACCTCCTGATTCATAGGTCAAGGCTCAACCGTTGAGCCACGCTGGCCAGGCAGGACAGCATCGTTTTCAGCATGCTATGAAGGATACTCTGCCACACAGGGCCCCCAGTTCCTTGGCAGCAGTTCTAGGAAGAGTGTGACACTCCCACAGTATCAATGAAAGGCTTGAATCTTCTGAAACTGCCTCAGTGCTCCAAGCCAAAGGCAGAAACATATGGAACTAGAGGAGATGACTGCTTCATAGGACCATACAGGGCAATAGCTCCTCACAAGAGCTCTGATTCTTAGAGTACAACTTCTGCAAACTAGGCCAGCACATCCCCTCCACTTTCCTCCTGCCACTCACTAACACCTCATGAGGGGTATTTAGTGGAGAACAGAGGTCCTGGGGATACGATGTTTTCACAGCCTAAAGCAACTCAACTTATCTTCCCCTCCACCTTTACTGAGAGACTGCAGAAGAATGAAACATTGTAGTTTTCCCATGTTTAATTCTTCCCAATCCCAACCCACGCTGATAGCAGTTTCTATGAGAAAAAAGGGAAAACAAATAGCAATTTGGGGGGAAGGCGGACACTTGATCGTACTTACCTAAAAGTAATTTAGGAAAATTTGATGTCTCAATGTTATGATAATATACTATTGACGTTGTAGTGGCAACAAATCCCATCACGGCTGGCATGAAGAGGTGGAGATGCCGCGACGCCCGCCGTCTATGGAGAGCGGTACAGTGTCAGTGTCTACAGCTGATGGCTCCAGATAGTCTCTCATTTTGTTCCCAATTTCCTCATTAAAACTCTCTTTTAGCAATCAGAGATTTAAAATACAGAATACAGGAGTAGTTGCCAAGAGAACATATAAGGAAGATTGTATTTGGGGGACATAATTCTATTGAAAGGATCCACCTTAACATGGAGGGATGAATAAACACAGCTAAACAAGACCTTAAAAATGCGAACAACAAAAGCAAATATATAACTGCTCCAAAGCTAAAGGGAACACCTATAGCAAGTAAAAACAATCCACTGAAAATAAACTCTAATGTATGTGAAAAGTATGTTTATTTTTTTATAGCTTTCCTAACCTTTGCAGTGATTTCTCCGTTTTCATTAATTCATTGAATACATACGTGTTAGCTGGTCCAGACACTGTATTAGATTCTGGGATGTAACAGGACACAAGACAAGATACAGTGTCTGTGGTCACAAAATTTAGAGTTTATGGAGGATAGTAATAGTACATAGGAAATTACAACCCAGGTGAAGGGACTGTGAGCACGTACAGAGCTAGTGTCTGTGACAGAGGAAGCTTTGTAAAACCAAAATGGACTTCTGAATGGAAACATTAAGAATAAGAAATTATTCCTCAGAGGAAGAGAGAGGAGGACAGTTCCAGGTAGAGGGTCTAGGTAAGTTCAAGGGTACTACAAACAATTCAGTATGACTGCAAGGAGAGGAGGCTTTGCTCTGAAGACAATAGAGACCTTCAGGTGGATCAGAAACAGGACAGGACAGATTGCATGGTAGATAGCCCTCAACGCCTTTTGCAATAGCAATGCCACACAATGAAACATTTATATTTTCTCAAATACATCAGTATTTTAGTGCATAAGCAGTACAGAAAAGAAAGTAACTTGTTTGAGAGTGAGGGAAAGAGAAACATTTGGGAAAGTCACTTCAGAAGACGTATGGTTGGCAAAGGAAACTGAAATGTAAAAAGGAATCCAGGAAAGTGGTAGAACAGCACTTAAAATGAGGGAACAGAATGTGCAAATACCTAGAAGCATGAAACAGTATAACATGTTCAAAATTCCAAGTAGTGTAATGAGATAGAATAAAGGGCTTTGTATGCTATGTAAGGAGCTAGAATCTAATTTTGTAAAAAACTGAAATATTTTAATAGGTAGGTGGTACAGTCAGATTTAAGTTTTAGACAGATCAATCTGTTAGTAATGGGAATAATGGAGTTGAGAGGTAGTGTGCAGGTTTGAGGAGAGGGGAAAGACTTGGAAGGAAAGAAAGCAGTTAGCAAAGTGTTGGTATAGGCCAGGTGAGGGATGATGAAACCCTGACTTAAGATTTGGCAGCAGAAACATGGAGGAAATAATACATTTGCAAAATATTAATTGTCAAAATGGACAGGACTTTAATAGTGTTACAGAATGAGGGTGAGGGTGAAGGAGATGTAGAGAATAATTCCCACGGAGCCTAAGTGAATGGTGGTGTGAACAAATAAGATTTTAAGAGGATGAACAAACTGGAGAGAGGAAGCCAATAAGTTTCAGCAGGAATGTGTGGACGAATAAACATGCAAAGCAAGTTGTCTAATAGGCAAGTGTATGTAGAGATTTTTAACATGAGCAGTGATGAATTTGGAACCATTACTATAGACATATTAATGAAAGTGTGATAGCATAAAAACTGGCTTAAGAACAACCCACCACTTTTGAAGTAGTTCAAAGTGTTCAAAGAGAAAAAGTAGGAAATAAATATTTCATCAGATATTAGGAAATACTTCTAATACTCTTTAATTATTGAACAAAAGAAAGAATTTTAAAAATCGCTTAATATTTAGGATACTTTAAAATAATCATACTAGTTATGAAAGCATACAAAATGTTGTAAAAACTATACTCAGAAACATATTCAGTAATAAATAATTATAAAAAGCAAATAGTCAATTAAAGAAGTTAAAAAAGAATGATAAAACATCATTAAGGGAAGCAATAATAAAGGATAAATAAAGATGGCAGTAGCTACTGTAAGGTTTTACATGTACTGTGCCATTTATTTGTGTCTTTTAACCATTCAAGTTTTTTATTAGGATTACTATCATATTGTTAGTGCTCTACTTACAAAATTGTCTGGGTTGCAAGTAGTTTCCCCAACCCTAATCTTTCCCTTAAGCTCTATTATTTTTAGAGTGTGATTCACGGATCTCAGTGTTCTGTGGCAGCGTATGCATCTCATTATAGCAGAAAATCTTTAGTCAGAAAGTTAGGAAGAAAATTTAAAAAGTGCACATCATGGGGGACAAAAGAATAATTTCAAAAAAGAAAAAATGATTTTAAAAAATCCTAAATGAAAACATAATAATAGTGAAGATTTTAATACACATTTTTAGAATGTAATGTATTAAATAATATAAAAATAATAAAGATACAGGACTTTAGTAATCCAATCAGTAAACTCAATAAAATTTCATCTCCTACAAAGAATATATATCAAGTATTCTACTATTATGAAAATATTAATAAATCCCCAAAAGTATTCATTTAACAAATTACGTGCTCTTATAATGAACCTATCAAGTTAGACTAAATAGCAAACTAAAAATGATTCCTAGACCTAGGAGAGTAACTATATGGGAATCATAAATTATTTACATAGAAATAAAAAAAAGATAACACATAACAAATATCAATGCAACAGATAAGGATATTTCAAAAGAAAAATTAATAACTTTAATATCTGTATTACTATAAAAATCAATTATCCTATCTAATAAAAGAGTAATATGCAAATTGACCATTACTCCAACACACAAGATGGCTGCCCCCATGTGGTCAAAGATGGCTGCCCCCATGTGGACACAAGATGGCCACCACAAGATGGGAGGGCAGTTGGGAAGGACCAGGCCTGCAGGGGAGGGCAGTTGTGGGCGATCAAGCCTGCAGGGGAGGGCAGTTAGGGGTGACCAGGCCTGCAGGGGAGGGCAGTTAGGGGAAAACAGGCTGGCAGGGGAGCAGTTAGGCATCAACCAGGCTGGCAGGGGAGTGGTTAGGGGGTGATCAGGCTGGCAGGCAGAAGCGGTTAGGGGCAATCAGGAAGGCAGGCAGGCAAGCAGTTGGGAGCCAGCAGTCCTGGATTGTGAGAGGGATGTCTGACTGCCCGTTTAGGCCCGATCTTACTGGGCAGTCAGACATCCCTTGAGGGGTCCCAGATTGGAGAGGGTGCAGGCTGGGCTGAGGGACACACACCCCCGTGCACGAATTTCATGCACCGGGCCTCTAGTTCAATTAGGAAGGTCTTTGCATCGTTTTGCTAATTATAATGAGCATAAACGATATTTTAAGTAAGATACAGTTCATAAATAATTTGTTTAAAAAAATAAAGAAGGAAGGAATGATTAGCTGCATCAAATATAATAACTATGTTAAGGAGGAAAGAGTATACATTAAGATGTTATTAATGTTCATTGGGATTCTTGTAGAAGCAGTTTCCAGAATAGGACAAGGCAAGAGAAAGCAAACTAAGTCTACGGGTTCAAAAGTAACTGGCAGATGGCTTTGGAGAGGCTTGGATATAAAGGGTAAGGGAAAGATGGCTATAGCTGAAGAATGGAAGGAATAGGGCAAGATCAAAGGTTTACTTCTGCTTGTTTTTAGCATGGATCTCTTGTACCACTACCACTATAAAAAAAAGGTCCTGCCATTAGCATATGTCCTCATCATTATTAGTTCAGTCTCTCTTCTAAGTCTCTGACATCAACCATGAGGCTGGCAAGAAGAAGTCATCCTTGCCTATGTGATGTCAGGATTTCAGGAAATATTGGAGGAACCAATCTTCCACTTTATACATACACATAGAAACATGTCAAGTCAGTCTATACATATATTTTAAGGGAATAAAAAAATGAACACTAGAATTGGCTATGCTAATACAATATAGTACAAATATGCGAGAGTGTTTTAAACAATTATTAAGATAACAACAGCCAATTAAGCTTCTAAATGCTTGGAGACACAGCATATCTTAGAGCCTCTGATTTTTCTTTTTATCAGAAACCACGATGTGCACATATATGTCAAGAACTCTCATACGACATTACAAAATAGTTGGCTCTGTGTCAGAAGTTTAGAACTTTCATTCCTTGTTAATTACAACAGCAAAACATAAACAGATGTCAAGGGAAGTTTTACTAGATAAGAGGAAAATGAATGCTTTTTGCAGCTTTCTTTTTAAAATCTTTAAAGGCCCTTGCATATCAATTCTTCATGAAAGGTATACCACAATTTCATAATCAAAACTTTTAGCACAATTTCATAATCAAAACTTTTCTATTATCTAAGTTTATTTTCTGTTACTATGTGATAAAAATATTTTCCCTACATTATGTTCAAGTTTATAAATAGAATTCATTATATTCTAACTGCCTGATACAAACTTCTTTTATAAGAATGACAAAATTCCTTCAAAAGTCAGGGTTTTATGACCAACCCTGATTTTAAAATAATTTTGTGCTGTGCCTTGATTTGTAGCTATATCCTATCAGGTTCTTGGACTCATTTAATGCCTGTATAATCTATATTTGCTTCTTTACAAGATAAATAGAAACATCTGAGAACTGGTTATAAATTTATATACAGTCGTGCACAGGGTGGGGGGGGGTGTGTCCCTCAGCCCAGCCTGCACCCTCTCCAATCTGGGACCCCTCAAGGGATGTCTGACTGCCCGTTTAGGCCTGCTCCCAGTAGGACCAGGCCTAAACGGGAAGTCAGACATCCCTCTCACAATCCAGGACTGCTGGCTCCCAACTGCTTGCCTGCCTGCCTTCCTGATTGCCCCTAACCGCTTCTGCCTGTCAGCCTGATCACCCCCTAACCACTCCCCTGCCAGCCTGGTTGATCCCTAACTGCTCCCCTGCCAGCCTGATTGCCCCTAACTGCCTTCCCCTGCAGGCCTGGTCCCCTGCAACTGCTCTCCCCTGCAGCCCTGGGTCCCCCCACAACTGCCCTTCCCTGGAGGCCCAGTCACCCCCAACTTCCCTCCTCTGCCATCCTGGTCACCCCTAACTGCCCTCCCCTGCAGGCTTGATCGCCCCCAACTGCTCTCCCTTGCAGGCCTGGTCTTTCCCAACTAACCTCCCCTGCTGGCCTGATCACCCACAACTGCCCTCCCTTGCATACCTGGTCCCTCCCAACTGCCCTCCCCTGCTGGCCATCTTGTGGTGGCCATCTTGTGTCCACATGGGGGCAGTCGTCTTTGACCACATGGGGGCAGCCATCTTGTGTGTTGGAATGATGATCAATTTGCACATTATTCTTTTATTAGATAGGATAGAGGCCTGGTACACGGGTGGGGGCCAGCTGGTTTGCCCTGAAGGGTGTCCCAGATCAGGGTTGGGGTTCCCTTGGGGCATGGGGCGGCCTGGGCGAGGGGCCTGTGGTGGTTTGCAGGCTGGCCATGCCCCCTGGTGACCAAGTGGAGGCCCTGGTATCTGGGATTTATTTATCTTCTATAATTGAAACTTTGTAGCCTGGAGCGGAGCCAAGGCTCCTGCTTGCTCCATAGCAGCAGCCATTTCTGTTGGGATTTATGTATCTTCTATAATTGAAACTTTGTAGCCTTAATCGACCTTCGCAGGCCAGGGCTGCGGAAACTTGGCTTCTTCCATCACTGGGGGCAACTCAAGCTTCCTGCTCTCTCCAGCTCCGTGGCTGCCACCATTTTTGTTTGGATTTATTTATCTTCTATAATTGAAACTTTGTAGTTTTAAGCGGAGGCCAAGGCAGGCCAGGGCAGGTGGAAAGCTTGGCTTCCTCCATTGCCGGGGAAACCCAAGCCTCCTGCTCTCTCCGTGGCCGCAGTCATCTTGGTTGGGTTAATTTGCATACTCACTCCTGATTGGCTGGTGGGCGTGGCTTGTGGGTATAGCGGAGGTATGGTCAATTTTCATATTACTCTTTTATTAGATAGGATATATAGTTATTAGAGCTCTCTGTCAATATAGACAATCTTGCTATTTATACCTAGTTTGGAAGACAAGGTAAACATCAAAGTGTTTTAAAGGACAGAGCTTTCTGTCAGGGCTACATAGATGAATGAGCAAAGAAACAGAAAGTACATCAATGCATACAAGCCATGGAGATCTGTACTTGTATTATCAAAAAAATTATGTAGCAATACAAAAATATGGCCAACATGCACGATCATCGTAGATACTGGGTGGCAGCTGTTGTTCCTAAGTTATGACCAAAAAGTTAGGCCTGAGATGGCACACTCTTAGCTACTACCCTTATCAACACACTCTCTTGTATGCATAGTGTAATCACATTAACTAAGTCAAGTCACTTACGAATCTGAAACTATGCCTTCTGCTATTTCACAAACATGCACAAATAGGAGAGCAAACGTCAAAATCCATCTCAGGTTATGTCCAGGAAAGTGAAGCCATGTGTTGTGATGAATTTGTACTTTTGAGCTTTGACTGCCCCACCCTGAAAAAAGAAAAAAGTAAAGAGATAAGTAAAAGGATCCATTATAATCATGGAAATAATTAACATTGTGATGTGCTTTGGGGATTTCATGAAACCCAGCGCTTTCCAGAGAAACAGGGGAAATCCTGATCTATTTTCATTATGTTAAAAAAATAATTTCAAGATTATTTTTACAAGACTGCCTAGGTTAATGAGTTAACACTTACAGCATTGTTCAGGAATACCACCAACTCTGAGTGACAGCATAATTATTTCATGCTAATCAGAGCTCTAACTGACAGGTTTCTGATTCAAAAGGAAAAAAATTAATGATAATATTAATAAAAAAAGTTTGGTGTCTAAAATCTCTCAAAACACAGGATCTATGGGAGACTAACAAAAAAGGTCATATGTGGTGATGAAATATAGAACTCATTAGTTGAGTCAACTCTTAATCATATGCATATCATGTGAGAAAAATGAAAACATGACTGAGCCTGCACTATTCAACAGTGGTAGAGATATTTTCTCAAAGAAAGCTAAAGTCTTGTTCATTGTTGAGCTTTAAGCAAAATCAAGGGCCTGTCTAGCATGGCTCAGTGGTTGAGCATCGACCTATGAACCAAGAGGTCATGGGTCAGGTTGTGGGCTGGATTCCCAGTTAGGGGGTGCAGGAGGCAGCCATTCCATGATTCTCTCTCATTGATGTTTCCATCTCTCTCTCCCTCTCTTTTCCTCTCTGAAATCAATAAAAATATATTTAAAAAAAAACAATATAGGTTCACTCTTAGCTCACCATTGAAGAAAAATTTCATTACATTTAGTAAAATTTTGATGGTTTCCCTCAAACAATTAGAGTAATGCCAACTCATATGTGGTATACTAGAAAAAAAAACTCAACTTTCTCTCATTTTGTCACCTTTTTTTCTGATTTTTTAAATGCAGAGAAGTCCCACATGTGTCAACAATGAATGTATTGGCCACCATGAATAATGCTGCAATGAACACAGGGGTGCATATGTCTTTGCAAATAAATGTTTTCAAATTGGAAACAACTGAAGTGTCTATTGATAGATGATTGGATAAAAATATATGGTACATATATACAATGTAATACTACTCAGCCATAAGAAAATATGAAATACTGCCATTTGTAACAACATGGATGGACCTTGAGAATATCATGCTAAGCGAAATAAGTTAATAACCATATGATTTCACTCATATGTGGGATAAAACTGAAAGCAACAAATGAACAAACAAGAAAAACAAACAAAAACTCATAAACTCAGACAACAGTGGTTACTAGAGGGAAGGAGGTCAAAAGGGGTCAAATATATGATGATAGAGAATAACTTCACTTTGGGTGATGGGGGCCAGAATACATACAGATTATGTATCATAGAAATGTACATTTGAAACCTATATAATCTTATTCATCAATGTCACACCAATAAATTTAATAAAATAAATAAATTTTAAAATGATTTTTGTGCCTGAAATATTGCAGGAAGAAATTTCTTTATGAACAAAGGGGATTTCTTGAAGCATTCTTTGAAAAGAAAATGGGTTCATGTCTTATTTGTTCCCAAATGAAATTACTATTAGATTATTAGTTACAGTTAACATGTTTTACTAGAATTTATGCCATAAACTCTTGCAGGCAAGCCCTGTGTCTTTTTGCAGCATTATAGTTTTCCTCATACTTGATACCACTTTGAGATTTATTTATGTACTCTCACTAGCTCAAGTAGCCAATATTAGAGATAGTCTGCATTTTTCCCATTGACAATGTCCCCAATTCCACTTGATTTAAATATCTTTTTGCCAGCCTTTGTGTTTGATGCTAGAAATGCAGATAGGACTGTCATAATACTTACTCTAGAGAACTTAATTGGATGTCAAAAAAGAATTATTAATTATAGAATTGCACTTAAAAAAAAAGATGTTCTAATTTTGACCAAACGCCACTCATAATTGTCCTACAAATAATACCACATAAATGACCAGTATTCTATAAATGGCCACTGTAGTCCCAATATATTGGTTTAACATGAAAAACTATGTGTCAAGAGTATGTGGGCCTTTGCATGACATGGTACGCTTTAGTATAACAGAACTTCCCTTCCAGCTCCAGGAAGAGTTAGTTGTTCTAGCAGGTTAATTCCCAGGAAAATTTGTTCCTATATCTGTAATTGGACTTACAATATGGTATATAGCAGTCCTCCCTTAACCTTGAGAGATACATTCCAAGACTCCCAGTAGATGCATGAAACTGAGGATAGTACCAAACCATATATATATAGTTTTTTTCCTATACATACCTATGTAAAGTTTAATTTATAAATTAGGAAAAACTCCAGATTAACAAAAATGACTAATAATAAAATCAGACAATTTTAACAGTACATTGTAATATAAGTTAAGTGAATGTGTTCTTTTTTTCTCTCAGAATATTTAAATGCTCTATATTCACCTTACCATTTAAAATAAGCATTTTATGACTTCTCTTTGACATATTTGAACTTTTTTACTACTCTTGCACTTTGGGGTCATTATTAAATAACTAGAGGCCCGGTGCACGAAATTCGTGCACTGGGTCGGGGGGTGTCCCTCAGCCCAGCCTGCACCCTCTCCAATCTGGGACCCCTCGAGGGATGTCCGACTGCCCATTTAGACCCAATCCCACCGGAATTGGGCCTAAACAGACAGTCAGACATCCCTCTCACAATCCAGGACTGCTGGCTCCCAACTGCTTGCCTGCTTGCCTTCCTGATTGCCCCTAACCGCTTCTGCCTGCCAGCCTTATTATGCCCTAACCACTCCCCTGCCAGCCTGATTGATGTCTAACAGCTCCCCTGCCAGCCTGTTTGCCAACAACTTCCCTCCTCTGCCAGCCTGGTCACCCCTAACTGCCCTCCCCTGCAGGCTTGATCACCCCCAACTGCCCTCCCTTGCAGGACTGGTTCCTCCCAACTGCCCTTCCCTGCTGGCCTGATCACCCACAACTGCCCTCCCTTGCAGGCCTGGTCCCTCCCAACTGCCCTCCCTTGCTGGCCATCTTGTGGTGGCCATCTTGTGTCCACATGGGGGCAGTCGTCTTTGACCACATGGGGGCAGCCATCTTGTGTGTTGGAGTGATGGTCAATCTGCATATTACTCTTTTATTAGATAGGATAGAGGCCTGGTGCATGGGTGGGGGCCGGCTGGTTTGCCCTGAAGGTGTCCTGGATCAGGGTGGGGGTTCCCTTGGGGCGTGGGGCGGCCTGGGCGAGGGGCCTGTGATGGTTTGCAGGCCGGCCACGCTCCCCGGCGACTCAAGCGGAGGCCCTGGTATCTGGGGTTTATTTATCTTCTACAATTGAAACTTTGTAGCCTGGAGCGGAGCCAAGCCTTCTGCTCCCTCCATGGCGGCAGCCATTTCTGTTAGGATTTATTTATCTTCTATAATTGAAACTTTGTAGCCTTAAGCGGAGGCCGGGGCCGGCCAGGGTGTGCAGAAAGCTTGGCTTCCTCCATTGCTGGGGAAACCCAAGCCTCCCTCCTGCTCTCTCCGTGGCCGCAGCCATCTTGGTTGGGGTTAATTTGCATACTTGCTCCTGATTGGCTGGTGGGCGTGGCTGGTGAGTGTAGCGGAGGTGCGGTCAATTTGAATATTACTCTTTTATTAGATAGGATTACTTGAAGACAAGCACTGTGATAGTGTGATAGTCACCGAGGTGGCTAAGTAACCAATGGCTGTGTAGCATGTACATCATGGACACATTGGACAAAAGGATGAACTACATCCCTGATGGGACAGAATGGGAAGGCACGAGATTTCATCATGTTACTTAGAACAATATCAATTTAAAACTTATGAATTATTTATTTCTGGAATTTTCCATTTAGTATTTTCTGAGTGCAGTTGACTGCAGGTAACTAAAATTGCAGAAAATGAAACCATAAATAAAGGGGGACTATTGTAATCATTTATCCTAACTTTGACACATCTGTTTCACTGGATTATTCCAGTGAATATTCTACGCAAGTACTGTGTTTTAGTCATTTTCCATTCTCTTTACCTAACACAAAGACTCAACAAATGCTTTTGATTTATCTCATATCATTATCTTTTTCCTCTTCAAAAAACAAACAACAAAAAACTATTGCTGCTACTTGATGTCCATTTCTAAGATGGCATGTAAATTCTATTTTACCTACAGAATATTAGGTAAAAAATAAATAACTGGAACACATAATACTTGCTTGTGTTTGTTTTTTGTTTCTTACAGAGTTATATATCACTTCTCATCTTGGACAAATTAGTCAACATTATACCAAATCTCAGCCATTAATAAGACCTTTTCATAAACATTAGGTGATGTAATATGAAACAGATTACTTACCAATAAACAATATTGGAAAAGTGATAAACAACAGGAAGACATGAGGAACTAGGTTGAGGGCATCCACAAAGCAGGTATTTTGTAAAACACCACCGTTGATATTATACGAAGAAATGTTGTTGCCACAGAATGAAAGGCTCATTTCTTATTTTATGGTTTACTCTAAAATGAAGATAAAAAAGGAGAGCCGCTTATTATTAAATTTTCCATTTTAAAATTATAGCCTTAAAAAGGTTTTATCTTAAATCCTCAGAAAAACCATGCAATGTTAGTAGAGTTATTCACAATTCACAGAGGAGGATACTGAGGTTCAGACTGGTTGAGTAACTCGCCAACCGGTAGAGTAGGTGGCATCCACACCCTGGTGTCTGACTATAAACTATGTTTGTCCAGTTGTATCACACAGCCTCCAATCTTTTTTTAAAAGAAAATAACTTACCTATTCTTATTAAAATAAGTAGCAGCTTAAGATTTTAGCCTCACTGGACTTTGTTTCTTTTCCACATTTATGTAAGCCTGGATTCTGAGCTAGATTAGTAAAGGCTGGCAATGGCTTGAATAACTAAAATAGTACTATTTTTCTCTCCCTTTTCATTGATTTTTTTTTTTAAATCAATGGTCACAAATAATATTTTTCCTTGGAAAAAAAAATAGTGTTACATAGAAAAGATTGGCCACAGTAGGTAAATTATTGGAGAAACCAAATTTCAAACAAAAGTTTTATACAGCATTATATAAATAGAACAACTAATTAGAAAGCCTATTTATTTACAGTCTAATGAAGCTTATTTGGAGTTCCTCTCACATATTATTTTTGGTAAGCCTTTTTTGTTTTTATTAATCATTGATATGCTCTCTAGTTGAGACTTTTTCTATCTTAAATAAAGTCATACTTAAAAAAAACTCAAGATAAGGTTATATATGGCAAATCTTTATCAACTATAAGATTCTAAGCTGGATAAAAGAATTAAAAATAACAAGATCTTTAAAAAAAACAGGAAAACAGAAATTATGATTTATAATTATGTTAGATGTATTTCTGATAAAGATGAAAAAACAGAAAATAAAAAGTAATAGTAGCTAGTAATGAATTTTTAATAGACATCATAAAAGAAAACTTTAAGTACACTCTAAATTGAAAGACATGTATAAACTGTTTTATTTATTTTAGCTAGTTTTATAATTTTATCCAAAATGATAATATTCCAATTGGCCACATTTATAAACCTTGACATTGAATCATTATCACTGAGTCAGATGCTAAAAATGTAATCTGAATTTGCTAAGGATAACCTGCTTAGTATTTAATCAGTCCGAAAAACAACCAATTAAGTTACTTTTGGATAAATGTGTGTGACTGTGGAAAGAAATTATCAGAGAAGTACAACAACCTGAAAAAGTCAAAGAACATTTTCAGTCCTGTACCTGCTATCTGGGATACTAGGCCATTAATTAATTAAGTGTAAAAATACTTACAGAAGCTGATCCTGTGCTAGACAATAGGGATCCCTGTGGTCTTAGGCTGATAGGCTACATCAATCCCAATCCCTTGGTATTATGTAAAGGTTATGGTGTAAAAGTCAGAGAAATATACAATAACATTATCCCATGAAGGTGCATACTTCAGATTGATAAAGCAAAAGCTTTAGAATGCTTTCTTTCTTCTACCATAATCTCTAACCTCAGATTCCTCCTCGCTCCCAACCTGTTCACTGTCTCTCACCACATCTCTCCTTTTGTCTTTTCACCTGCCTCCTCTTCCATCCTCACACTTTGAATGTGCAGGTGGCATATTCTAACTGCCAGACCATATTACAACCCAACAGGGACAAAAAGAAGGAAGGAATAAACTTATGGTAGATACATTGAAAATCATTGTGTTTAGCGTAAGAGTTTTTATTCAACCAGGATTTTTACCTAATTCTTAGATCTCTAAATATCATTCAAGGTTTCCCAGCAGAACCCAGGTTAAGTTAGAAAGGGTTTGGGAAGGTACAAACTGCTGCTCTTGCTGGCTAAATTCTGACCCCTGACATCTTTCGGCTCCGCCCCTTCTGGATCTGTCTAGTTCAGCTAAGCACTGACAGAGGCCCAGCATCAAGGAGGAGGGAGAGGGAAGAGAGACCAGACAAGAAGACATGACATTTTTCTCTTCACCAGCATAAACCCATGGAAAGATGTTCAAGTATTTGTTTAGGACAGCTGATAGAGTTAGAGAACTTGACTAAATGAACTTTAAAGACAAACATCTGAAGTGAAATTTTGTTATACGGATGGTCTGCAGAGCAAAAACAAAAACAAAATACTCCTAGATGACCAAACATGATTTCATGTCAAAAATTCTACTCTCAGTATTTTTGTTCTTTGAAGTGCATTTTATGAAGAACCACCCTCAGGAGTTAAAAAAAATTTGGATTTAATTGACACGCATAAAGTAAGGGAAAACTATTTCTTTCTTGTTCATCCAGCAGAGAGTGTCTGTTCTAATGCAGTAGCAACCCCTGAGAATTTAACATGCTGGAAACACCTAAAGAGAACACACTAAAAGCATTATTAAAGCTTTCATTCTTATTTACACAATAACTCACTCTTTAGTTATTCAGAGATTAACTAAATTATGTTATGAGAAAGGAACGTTACATTTTAAAGAATTTACTTAAGAACTTTATCCTTATCTAGGGCATTTTCAGGATCAGATCAACTAGTTATGAAAACAAATGTAATACCGTCTTGAAGTTATTCAGACGATGGTTCATAAAACATGAGCTCAAACATGTCTGTCTGTTTATATATCTGTCTATCTACCTCTCTGTCTATAAATGACAGATCCGAATGGGAAAATCACCACCAAAAAAAATGACCACTGACTTCTGATTCAGTGCCTGAATTGAACGCACGCACTGAAGTTCTATCCCAAACCAAAGGAAATGTTGGCACCGCTCCGCAGATAAGATTCCTTACACAGACACGCCAATGGATTTTTTTAAAAATCCCAAACTAAACAAATAAAGCAACAAATAAATACCTTGGGTATTCGCTTGACGCTGCTTCAAACCCCTACTGGCGCACTGGCGCTACCTTCAAAACACCGGCTTCCTACACTGTCTTAAGGGTAAATTTCAAACCGGAGAGCAGAACTCCTAAAAACAAAGCAAAACAAAGAATAACAAAAATTAAGCAGATAGAAAGCTACTTCGTGAAAAACCTCAGTAAATGTCTAAGAGAAAAATAAATGAATATTAACTCCTTACACTATCTCCGGTGGGTTAAGAAGGAGCCGGCAGTTTTGCAAGAAACTCTGGAAACCTGATCCGCACGCCCTCTCATACCGGGCTGGGGCCCGCTCCCTGAATCCTAGAAATAGCCACCGGGAAGGCAACGCGCTGGAGAGTGCGCGGGCGCCTTTCGGTTGGCGAAATAGGAGATCCAAATCGACGGCTTAAAATGTGAAATGATATTAATGTAAAAGACGTGGGCTCACTTACTCCGAAGGCAGAGTTTTCCTCCCCTATCCGAAGCCCGCAGGGCGCCGCAGTGGATTATTTTTAGGGTGGTGGGAGATCAGCTGCTGCCTCCTATCGAGTTTCTAAATTGCACAAACTGTTCTGGGCTGGGGCGGACGCGGCGACTCGGAGGCAGGAAACTGGGCAGCAGCCCCGAGCGCAGCGCCTGCGACTGGAGACCCTCCCCACCCCCGCTCGGCCAGGCGTACCGCCGGCAGACTTGGGGCGCGCGGTGCCGAGATTTTTTACAAACACAAGTAATACATGTCCCCCAAGCTTCATCAGACGCCGAAACTTGCACTATGTGATGCAATGATTCACCGGAGTCTGGTTTTTAAACGTCAAAATACGCAAGGCATTCACTTGCATTTTTCTCCCCCGGGCTCTGTTTGCGCCCTTTCATGAATCACACAAGGAAGCAGATTTGGGGGTTTCACCATTTCCCCCCTGAGCAGACCAGGGTGATGAAGGGCTCATGCCAGGCAGGAGAACCGGCTGCCGGGATGTATTATTAGTGCGTGCGAACGTTCTACAGGAGCAAGGCAGGCTCAAGGCGAATGATTGCCCCAGGCACGTGGAAACCTCGATTCCTCCTGCGGCAGGGCGACCCTCCTCCTAGCGCCCCAAGGTGGCACTTCGGCTCCCACGGCTGCACAAACAGTTCCCCCTACTCGTGCTCCCCACCGGGGTTAGAGAGATCGTTTATTCTTAAGAAGACAACGTGTTTAAATCACACTCACTCCACAATAACTCCCGACCCCCAGGACGCAAGCCATCAATTTTCCCCTAGACCACCTTCTTCAAGTAACACTCAATTGTCTCAGGCACCAGTGCTCAGGCGGCTTGAAGGAAGCACTGTTTTCAGCAACTGTCCTAAATCTGGTAAATGATGGTCAGGCAGGCGGGCTGCTGCCTCTATGGCTCCCCGAGCGACCCCTAACCCGAGAGGAGCCGCTCCAAGGCCAGGACACCCGGAGCTGGATCCCGGACCTGAACCCTAAACCCCGGCGGCCTCCTGGCCTCTCTGACTGTGGGCAGAGGCCGATTCCCGCCCTGCAAGTCCCTGGGGATTTCCTCATGGGCGCCTCACTCTGGAAGGACGCCGCGTTCCCAGATGGGTGCCTGGCTTTGGTCAGCGACTGAAACTGGAACCCGTGGCCGCTAGGGGTCTGCAGGGCCTCGTGGGGCCGCACCAGGGAAGGTCCTCAAGGCTCAGGCCCTGTGGCCTTTAAAAGCTTGGCAACTAACTGCACCCCCAGAGCTGTTTGGGGCGACACAGGCGCACAGGGAGAAAAGATAGTGCTTCAAGATTGGGGATCCAGGTACTGGAACTAGGGAGCTGCAAATAATCCCCAGATACAGGCTCTGAGTGTGACTACACAAAATCAAGTTGATTTTTAAAAAAAATACCATTATTAGCCGGAACCGGTTTGGCTCAGTGGATAGAGCGTCGGCCTGCGGACTGAAGGGTCCCGGGTTCGATTCCGGTCGAGGGCATGTACCTTGGTTGCGGGCACATCCCCAGTGGGGGGTGTGCAGGAGGCAGCTGATCGATGTATCTCTCTCATCGATGTTTCTAGCTATCTATCCTCTCCCTTTCCTCTCTGTAAAAAATCAATAAAATATATTTTAAAAAAAATTAAAAAAAAAAAGAAAAAAAAATACCATTATTAAGATTATTTAGAATGATAAATGCTTATTGTAGAAACTTTGGAAGATATAGAAAAGTATAAGGGAGGCCAATGAGCCCCCAAAGTTATAAAACTACTGAAAACATTGTTATATTTTAACAAAAACAAGCCATATAGTGCAGTGCTTAAAAGCGTGGATGCAGAAGCTTGCCTGCTATCACGCTATGCCACTTGTTACCTCAGAGGTTCTGTATATCAGTTTCCTCAACTGTTCAATGGTATAAATTTTTTTAAAAATGCTTTATGGGTTTGATGTGAGGATAAATAATATAATTCCTTTAAAGTGCTGAAAAAGTATCTGCCGTTCAGTAAAAGCTAGTATTTATGTTATGGTTATTTTTTTTCTATGTATGTTTTATATTGTTGGCAATCACAAAACAATTTATCTCCTCACAGTATCTTTTAAAACAATTATTTCCCGCCCAGCCGGCATGGCTCAGTAGTTAGGTGTCCACCTACCAACCAGGAGGTCACGGTTCCATTCCTGCTGGGGGCACATGCCCAGGTTGCTGGATCCATTCCCAGTGGAGGGCATGCAGGAGGCAGCTGATCAATGATTCTCTCTCATCATTGATGTTTCTCTCTCTCTCCCTCTCCCTTCCTTTCTGAAATCAATAAAAATATATTTAAAATTTTTTAAATACTCTTTCTTTAAAAAATGAAATAAAAACAATTATTTCCCAATAGCATTTTTAAAACTTTATAGAAATCATTCAAATGGCTGCATAGTATTCCATTATGTGGCTATCCCAACATTTTAAACCCATCTTCCTATTGTTAGGCAAAGAAATGCCAAATTTTCACTACCATATATAATTATATGATAAATTATTTTTATAACTTTTTGTATCAGATAATTTCTTTAAGATATCGTCTCTGAAAAGTGATTACAGAGTCAAACGTAGTCATGAAACTTTCCTAAAAAGTTTGTACTAATTTCCCCAAGCTGTATGAGATGACCTATGGTAACAGAGTGAAATGCTTGGCCTCTCTAACTCCAAGGCCTTTAGGTTAATAGCTTCTTGCATATGGACATAATAATCATTTGAAGAATTCTGATTGTGGTGTGAGTTTTACAAAAACAGCCCCTTACCAGAAAGAGCCTCTCCCAAGGTGATAAGGGAACTATGCATTGTTTATCAAAGATTTTCAGGAACCTCCAAACCAGACTCACATCAACTAGGGTCAACAGACTAAGTAGAATCTTTCTCAGACCCCTCCTAGCACTCAGATGTCTGTGGTCCTTAATTACCTCTTGCCCCACCCATTCCCCCCTTCCCTTGAACTCTGTACTTTCTTAAAATGAATTTGAGGAACCATTAGATCTTTCATCTTCTCTATTGGTGCCTTCTAAATAAATAAACCATTCCTTACTCCAACTCTGACGTTTTGAGTTTTGGCCTTTTGAAGCATCAGGCACACAAACTTTGGACGGGTAATACTATTACACTTACACCTTAACTAGCATGGGATATTATTTTAATCTTATAATTTGACATTTAACATACAATTCTTTGTTATCTGTCAAATTCAATGTTTTTTATTTGTCAAATTCAATGTTGTTGTTTTTTTAAATATTCATTAATCTTTGTGTTTCCTCTATTGTGAACAGCTTGGCCAAGTATTTGTTCACTGAATGGAATTTATCATTTACATGAACTTTTAATAAGAGAAGGATTTTAATACTGTTTTATATATATGACAAATATTTTTTTTTCAATTTGTTACGTTGAAATTGATAGTAGTTCTGCCTTTACAAAAAAAAATCACAATAGTTTTCATACATATTACAAATGTATGAAATGTATAAAGATTTATTAGAGCACACACCATTTGCTAGACCTCCTGCTGGACACATAGGTCAGTGATGAGTTAAATCTGTAGGGTCTCTGCTTTCATGGTGTTTCCCTGCAAGGCAACAATTTTCAACCTTTTTCATCTCATGGCACACATAACTAATTACTAAAATTCTTCATCACACCAAAAAATATATTTTTTCCCAATCTGACAAAAAATAAGTATAATTTTGATTCATTCATACTGGATGGCTATTGTTGTGTTGGTTGTTGCTATTTTTTTTTTTTTATTTGACAAATCTAAGAGAAAAGAGGTTAGTGCATGTTTTAAAAATTCTTGCAGCACACCAGCTGAAAATATCTGCTCTAAGGCAAATTTGGTTCTTTTTGCCATTGGATTGTATTCCAATACTTTATTTAACAAATATTAACCTTTGTATATATTTGTTTAAAGAGTTTTTAATTTGATTCTGAATTTATTTTGGCATATGCCATTGGATGAGAACCTAAGTTAATATTGTATTTGTTACACCAACACCACTTACTTAATAATCCTTTTCTTCTGCCCTGATGTATAATACCACCTTGGTTATATACGTATAACTAGTTTCTCTATATAAAAGGCTATATAGAGACCATCTGACCGGTCGCTATGATGTGCACTGACCACCAGGGGGCAGATGCTCAATGCAGGAGCTGCTGAGGTGCAGTGACTTGGCAATGGCAGCTCTCGGGTGACATACTCTGAAACCAGAGAGGAGGGAGCCTGATTCCACCTTCGGCCATGGGTTATGTTGTTGCTGGGGCACTGTCAGCCCCCCATCTGGTTTACTGCACACTTGCATTTGCGTTCCACACCCTGTACAACAGCAACTTTGCAGAGTGGCCTTTCACACTCCAGGACCCCTTGGGGGATGTCAGAAAGCCAATTTTGGACCAATCCCCATAGGCCAGGCCAAGGGACCCCACCTGCTGGAGGGATCCCGCTCACTCCACAGACACCTGGCAGGGACTGAGTGAGGTTGGCTCCAGGGCGTGTCTGGCCCATCTCTCCCAGTCCTGCCCTGTCAGCTACCTTCTACTTAATTTCCTTTCAATGTGTACAAATCTGTGCACCAGGTCACTAGTTTATAATGATAAGATTTGTCTCTGGACTACATATTCTGCTCAGCTGATGTTTTTCTATTTTTCTATGCACTTACTATGATCAGGTGTATTTCATTATTATAGCTTTAAAGTATATTTTAACTCTGGGAGTGTCAGTTCCCTTTTTATTCTTTACAAATTTATCTTAGATCTTCTCTTTTGTGAGGACACAGCAAGAAGGCAGATATTGGCAAACCAGGACCCTCACCAATAACTGAACTTGCTGATGCCTTGATCTTGGACTTCCCAGCCTCCAGAACTAAGATATAATTATTGTTTAAGCCACCCAGTCTTTGGTAATTTGTTAAGCAGCCAAACAAAGACAACTTGCTTCTCCTTTTCAAATATTTACTGCTTATTTTTAGTTTCTCCTGAAGGTTATGAACTCTAAATTCCAAAATGGTGTTAAACAATAAAAGAAGACAAAACTTCCTTGCTTTTATTAGAAAAATATACAATATATATATATATATTTTTTTAATATATTTTATTGAGTTTTTACAGAGAGGAAGGGAGAGGGATAGAGAGTGAGAAACATCGATGAGAGAGAAACATCGATCAGCTGCCTCCTGCACACTCCCCACCGGGAATGTGCCCGCAACCAAGGTACATGCCCCTGACCGGAATCGAACCTGGGACCCTCCAGTCCGCAGGCCAACGCTCTATCCACTGAGCCAAACTGGCCAGGGCTATACAATATATTTTAATATCAACTTTAAGTATAATCTTTTATAAAATAAAAATCATCTATTATACATGTAAAATCCAAAATGTTTGACATAATTGTGATCCCCAAAATATATAAAATACTGATTTTTTAAAACATATTTTTATTGATTTCAGATAGGAAGGGAGTGGAAGAGAGAGCTAGAAACATCAATGATGAGAGAGAATCATTGATTAGCTGCCTCCTGCATTCCCCTCCCCCCCCCCCCCCCCCCCCCCAGGAATCAAGCCTGCAATCCCAGCATGTGCCCTGATCAGGAATAGAACCATGACTTCCTGGTTCATAGGTCAATGCTCAACCACTGAGCCACACTGGCTAGGAAAGAGAATATTTTATTTCCCCAATAAATTTTCCTGTGCCTCTGACTCTTATCTTTACCCACCTATGGTAACCACTGATCTGAAGTCTTTCACTAGAGATTATTTTTGCTTTTTCAGAAATGTCATGTAAATGTAGTTATATAGTATATATTCTTTTGTGGTCTGGCTTCTTTGATTAAGCATGATATTTTTGAGATTTATCCATGTTGTTACATGTATCAGTAATTTATTCACTTTTATCACTGAGAATTTCATTATATGAATATACCACAATTTGTTTACTCATACTCCTGTGGGTACATATTTGAATTATTTCAAGTTTTTGACATTGATAAATACAGCTGCCAGAGCTGACCAGCAGACACTGAGCAATGGATGAATGATTACTCTGACACAGGATTGCTGTGAAAGAGAGGGCTAAGGGACTGACTGGCTAAAGGAACCAGACAGCTTTGATTGCCTGCCTCATGAGGCTTTTTTTTTTTTTTTAAATATATTTTATTGATTTTTTACAGAGAGGAAGGGAGAGGGATAGAGAGCTAGAAACATCGATGAGAGAGAAACATCGATCAGCTGCCTCCTGCACACCCCCCACTGGGGATGTGCCCGCAACCAAGGTACATGCCCTCGACCGGAATCGAACCCGGGACCCTTCAGTCCGCAGGCCGACGCTCTATCCACTGAGCCAAACCGGTTTCGGCTCATGAGGCTTTTATTGTAATAGCAGTTTGAGATAAAGTTTTATCTTTTAGATACAATCAGTAGGGTAAGTAATCTTGGGGGGTACACATGTGTCTGCAATATCCTTTAAGCAAGGACACCTAAAGATTAATCATAAGGATTCTGGTGAACACCCAAGGGTCTGCACGTGCACAGACTTTTTTGGAAAGGTCAAGGAACAATGAGGAGTGACCACCTTCAGCCAAACTCCCCTAAGTCGGAATTCCGATAAACAGGGCGGGCCACCTTCAGCCCACTTCCCTTTTCAGAATGTCCTCCTTACAGACTTCCTAACCAAGTCTCCTGTGCTTCCCCCTACATACAGCTTTAATGAAAGTTTTGTAAATGTAGTTTTCATTTCTCTTGGGTAAATGCCAAGCAGTGGATTTGATGGGTTATATGGCAACTATACATAAACTTCACAGAAATTGCCAAAATGTTCTCCATAGTGACTGAAACATTTTACATTTCCAGAAAAATAGGAGAGCTCCAGTTGCTCCAGAGTCTTGCTAATATTTAATATTGGCAGTTTTTAAATTTTTTATTTTAATCCTTCTATTGGGTAATTGTGGTTTTAATTTACATCTCTCTTATGACTAAGGATTTTGAGCATAGATTTTCATGGATTTATTGGCCATTCATATATCTTCTTGTGGTAGGCATAATTCTAAGATGACTCTCATGACCTTTCCTCCCAATGTTATTCCCATGATTACATTATGTTACATAGAAAAGTAAGTTTTTCCCAATGTAAGTAGGGTTACAAATCAGTTGACTTTTAAATAGGCAGACTACCCATGCAACTTAATTTAATCATATAAGTTCTTTTAAAGCAAAGCATTTTCTTTTTCATATATAATTTTTTATTGATTGAATGATTTTATTGTATTTTTTGATTGAATGATTTTAGAGAGTGACATCAATTTGTTGTCTTACCTATCTATGCACTCATTTGTTGATTCTTGTATGAGCCCTGACTGGGGATTGAACCCACAATCTTGGCAAATCCGGATGATGCTCTCACCAACAGAGATACCAGGCCAGGGCATTTTCTGAGACTGGTAGTAGAAGAGAAAGTCAGATATAGCTGAAGAATAAGATAGATTTGATATGAGGAAGGGTCTCTATTGTTCATATGAAGAAGGCCACAGGATAAAGACTTGAGAATGGCCCCAAGAAGCTGAGCACAGTCCCCAGTCAATAGTCAACAAAAAATGGGGACTTCATTCTTACAATCATGAGGAATTGAATTGTGACAAAAAACTGAATGAGTTTGGAAGTGGATTTTTTCCCCAGAGACACCAAATAAGAACCCAGTCAAACCAGCCTGTTGAAAGACACTAACCAAAGTACCCAGTTGAGCCTACCTGGACTTCTGACCTTCAGAAATGTGATATAATAAATGGGTATTTTTATAAGCCATTTAGTGATATGTTATATGTGGAAACCCCTTTCACGTCCCGTGTGGTTCAGGGTTCGGGTTCTGGAGAAGGCCCCACACAAATGAAAAGAGACTAGAAAAGCATCAATTTGGGAAATGGGAGCTAGGCAGAAGCCTAAGAGAGGACTACTACTCACTCTGGCTTCGCCATCCCTTTTTTTTTTTTTTTTTAATATATTTTATTGATATTTTACAGAGAGGAAGGGAGAGTGATAGAGAGCTAGAAACATCGATGAGAGAGAAACATTGATCAGCTGCCTCCCGCACACCTCCCACTGGGGATGTGCCCGAAACCAAGGTACATGCCCTCGACCGGAATCGAACCCGGGACCCTTCAGTCCGCAGGCCGACGCTCTATCCACTGAGCCAAACCGGTCTTGGCTCGCCATCCCTTTTATTAAGATTGTGGGATACACCTATATCCCTCAGGCAGGAAATTCCAATAATAGCCAATCATAAAACTAACAGGTGGAGGCTGCTTCAACTATCAATGTCTCAATCAAACACTGAGTGATTAGCCCTGACCTTTCAGAGCAATTAAGGTTGACCAGCCTTCGGGCTTCCCCATCCACACCTCTCTACTAGTGAAACAATGATCAGCTTCTGGCATCTCCCCTGTTTCCTTCCTTTAAAAAAATCTGCAGACTAGAAATAAACATATAAGAATAAAAAATGTTTGAGTCCCAATTTCAATGTCCAACAGTTCTGAGTCCCCGTTTCAATGTCAAACAGTTCCCTATGTGTACATGTCAGCAATGATATCTGGATGGTGGACAAATGGTGGCAATGCAGGTCCGACCCTCTCTGGTTTGGTCCTGGGCAACCTGCAGCGACGCACAGCTGCTGACTGCTAGCATGGCAAGGCGTCGTCAGCATCTTCCATCTCTGGACTGTTTTTAATGCACATGGTCTTGGAGTTGTTTTCTGAAAATACACAAACATATTCTCGTCCAAAAGTTAATAAAGGAATCTTTTCTATAAATTTGACTTGGGATCTTTTTTATTTTTTGCCCAAACGATTTTCCTTTGGCTTATTTTGACACCATGTGTGTTTTTCATGGGTGTCATTGCTGACATGTACACATAGGGAACTGTTTGACATTGAAAATTTACCAATGAAAATTAGTTTTCAAAGTAAAAAATTTCTAGATGTAATTTACTTTCAGGATATTTTTCCTTACATGATATTACCCTACTATCCCCCCCTTTTTTTTAATTAATGGAGGCTTTTGGAAATTTTATAATGCAGTCTTGATAACTTTAAATTTTAATTTTTTGCACAAAAATATGACTGCTTTAGGTTCATTGCATGTTAAGCAATTTTACCATGAGATGAACTACCAATAGAAATTTTAGTTAATACTTTAGGAACAGCTTTTTGTCCAGTACAATTAAATTTTCTTGAATACTTATTTCAATTAGCCAATTTAAATTAATCTGAAAACTTGACTACTATTTTACTGTCAAATTTAATACTCTAACAACAATCTTAATTTACCCTGTAAATATTAGTGGAAAGGATTATTTGCATTCTTGAATAGGCTCTGAGCATTCCTGGTGCTAAGCTGGATTTAAATATAGGGCAGCTGCTATCGGTCAAGTCTCTGTCTGTTACCTGGATCCCAATCTGAGCTGGGCCAAGTCTCTGTTACCTGTGTCCCGATCTGAGCTGGGCCAACTCTCTGTTACCTGGGTCCCGATCTGAGCTGGGCATAGGAAGCGAAGCAGCCATGGGGCAGGAGACCTCCCTCAAAAGGGGCTAGGGTTCAGGCTCCTGCAAGGTTGGGGGGGGTGAGGGTCTATACCCCACATCTGTTGACCCCCAAGTTCTCTCCTGATGGCCCCTCTGCGACTGTGCCTGTCTTAGGTTGTTCCTTCCTTGAGGAATCTTACCTGTCTCTGGCTAACTAGCCATCCTCCGGGGCAAAGCAGGGTAATGTGAGGTTCATTTCTGTCTCCTTGGTAGTCTATGCCCCCGTGGCCTCCAGGCCCAGCACCTGCCCCGGGATCCCACCTCGGCCGCCAGCGGGGCCCCGGCACTGATCACAGATCTTGGGGAACCAGGGAGGGCCCAGCTCATACCATTGGGCGAGAGACAGATCCATGGTAACAGCCACTACGAGGCTTCAACCTAAAGCTCAAGCAACAGCTGTGGGCAATTGGATTGTGAGAAGAGGGTCCCTCTTGGCAAAAAGGGCAAGAGGGGCCAATATAGAATGCTCAGGTGCCTTCCACACAGTGGAAGGGATTAAATCCTTTCATGTCCTTTTTAAATTGCTGCCAAACATTCAAAAAATTAGTTTGTAAATTTGTTTGGGATAAATGTACAATATGCTGTTATAAAATATCAAAAATTATAAGGACATTGTAAAATAATATCATGTAAGGATAGTCTTTGCTCTAAGCCATGGCAATTCAATTTCAAACTGGCTGTCAATTTCTTTTTGTATGGACAAGGTCTAGTTACATTTTCTGCACCTCTCCCAGGAGCAAGTAATGATAGTAGACATGTTTTTGCTTTCTCCACACCCAGCACCTGCCAGCATTTTCATAAGTTATTTGAGCATTTGGCCCTCAGTTTGCTTGGGCTTGCTCTTGACATTTCTTCAAATATTCTCCCTTCCATAATAAATAACCTCTGCCATCTAGAGTTGCACGAGCCAGAGAATACCAATCGTAAGGAGTTAAGAATGCTTCGGAAATATTGTTCATAATTTCTCCTGTAAAAGGAGCCGTTGGACCGTTTTGAACATGCTTTCTCGCAAAGCTTTTATCATTTTAAAATCAATTTTTTCTTGTTGTCTTATTATCTGATTTGGGAGCTGTGGGTCAGCTACTTGTATAACAGGAAAAGCAAGCCTTTCTTCCACCGACATGTCCTTCATTCCTTCTCTGATGGCTCTCTGTATGGATGATTCTATTGACGGTGAATTAAATGTTTCAGGATTAGGACATGGAGATGGAGGGGGCCTTAAAGGCCTTTCCTCCTATTTTTCTTCCCGCTCCTCTCTAGGAGGATCAGAAGGAACCAGGGGAGGAGGCTCCTCCTCAGCCTCTCTAAAAGGCTCTGGCAAACGCAATATCGTGTTCCCCATGGAGAAACAGTTTTTTGAGATGAGTTTTTTCCCTGCTGCTGAGCTTTTTTCAAATTTTGACCAACTTTTTGCCAAACACTCAAGACCTAATGTACCTTCTTCAGGAAACCAAGGGTTATGTTCTATAACATCAAACAAAAACTATAAAAGAATACCTTCTAAAACTTTTAATTCCTTAAGCATATAAACCAAAATTCTAATTCTTCCCCATTAGCCTGGCTGAAAAAGACGTTCCCACCCTACTTACAGATCTGGTTTCTGCAGTTGGTCCGTGGGCTTTGTGTGCGGTGAATTTCCCTCACCTTTTTCTCCGTGAATTTTCCACACCTTTTCTCGGTATATTTTTCCTCCTTCTCTCTTAGACGAAAAATATCATCTCCTCCAGATGCCCCGCGGTCAGGCGCCAGATGTGGAAACCCCTTTCATGTCCCCTGTGGTTCAGGGTTCCAGTTCAGGGTTCGGGTTCTGGAGAAGGGCGCACACAAATGAAAAGAGACTAGAAAAGCATCAATTTGGGAAATGGGGCCAGGTGGAAGCCCAAGAGAGGACTACTATTCGCTCTGGCTTCGCCATCCCTTTTATTAAGATTATGGGATACACCAATATCCCTCAGGCAGGAGATTCCAATAATAGCCAATCATAAGACTAACAGGTGGAGGCTGCTTCAACTACCAATGTCTCAATCAAACACTGAGTGATTAGCCCTGACCTTTCAGAGCAATTAAGGTTGACCAGCCTTCTGGATTCCCCATCCACACCTCTCTACTAGTGAAACAATGATCGGCTTCTGGCAGTTATGGCACAAAGAAAATGAATGCACTTCTTTCATGAAGTGTCTGTTCAAACTTTTACCCATTTTGTTTTGAGTTGCTTGTTATTGAAATATATACAACTAGAGGCCTGGTGCATGAAATTAGCGCATGGGGGGGTGTGTCCCTCAGCCCAGCCTGCACCCTCTCCAATCTGGGACACCCTTGAGGGATGTCCGACTGCCCGTTTAGGCCCTATCCTACCGAGATCGAGATCAGGCCTAAACGGGCAGTCAGACATCCCTCTCACAATCCAGGACTGCTGGCTCCCAACTGCTTGCCTGCCTGCCTTCCTGATTGCCCCTAACCGCTTCTGCCTGCCAGCCTGATCACCCCGTAGCCACTCCCCTGCCAGCCTGATTGATGGGATGCCTAACTGCTCCCCTGCCAGCCTGATTGATCCCTATCTGCCCACCCCTGCAGGCCTGGTCCTCCCCAACTGCTCTCCCCTGCATGCCTAGGTCCCCCCCAACTGCCCTTCCCTGCAGGCCCGGTCACCCCCAACTTCCCTCCTCTCCAGCCTGGTCACCCCTAACTGCCCTCCCCTGCAGGCTTGATCCTCCCAACTGCCCTCCCTTGCAGGCCCGGTCCCTCCCAACTGTCCTCCCCTGGTGGCCTGATCGCAAACAACTGCCCTCCTTTGCAGACCTGGTCCCTCACAACTGCCATCCCTTGCTGGCTATCTTGTGGTAGCCATCTTGTGTGTTGGAGTGATGGTCAATTTGCACATTACTCTTTTATTAGATGGGATAGAGGCCGGGTGCACAGATGGGGGCCAGCTGGTTTCCCCTGAAGGGTGTCCCAGATCAAGGTGGGGGTTCCCTTGGGGTGTGGGGTGGCCTGAGCCAGGATCCTATGGTGGTTTGAAGGCTAGCCATGTGCCCCGGCAACCCAAGTGAAGGTCCTGGTATCAGGGATTTATTTATCTTCTATAATTGAAACTTTGTAGGCTTGAGTGGAGTCCAGGGCTGGCCAGGGTGTGCGGGAAGCTTGGCTTCCTCCATTGCTGGGGAAACCCAAGCCTCCTGCTCTCTCCGTGGCTGCAACCATCTTGTTTGACTTAATTTGCATACTTGCTCCTGATTGGCTGGTGGGCGTGGCTTATGGGTGTAGCAGGGGTACGGTCAATTTGCATATTACTCTTTTATTAGATAGGCTATTTCAATACAGAGTTGTAACTTTTTAAAACATATTTTAAATATCATTTGTCAGCAATATATATTTTCTGCCAGCTAATGGCTTATTTTTCCATTTTTTTATATTGTTTTGTTTTGTTTTTATCTTTTTTAAATATATTTTTTATTGTTTAAAGTATTACATAGAGTAGTACATATATCTCCTTTTTTTTCCCCCTTGACCTTCCCCCAGCCTCCCCTGCCCCCTGTCGCATGCCCTCATCCCGCCCCCCCCCCCACCAGTGTCTTGTGTCCATCGGTTGTGCTTATATGCATGCATACAAGTCCTTTGGTTGATCTCTTTTCCCCCATCCCTAACACTCTCCAGCTTTCCCACTGTAATTTGACAGTCTGTTTGGTGCTTTACTGCCTCTGTATCTATCTTTTTGTTTATCAGGTTATAATGTTCTTTATTTTCCATAAATGAGTGAGATCATGTGGTATTTTTCTTTGATTACCTGGCTTATTTCACTTAACATAATGCTCTCCAGGTCCATCCATGCTGCTGAAAATGGTAGGAATTCCTTCTTTTTTATAGCAGTGTAGTATTCCATTGTGTAGATGTACCATAGTTTTCTAATCCACTCATCTGCTGATGGGCATTTGGACTGTTTCCAAATCTTAGCTATGGTGAATTGTGCTGCTATGAACATAGGGGTGCATATATCCTTTCTGATTGGTGTTTCTAGTTTCTTGGGTTATATTCCTAGAAGTGGTATCACTGGGTCAAATGGGAGTTGCATTTTTAGTTTTTTGAGGAAACTCCATACTGTTCTCCACAGTGGCTGCACCAGTCTGCGTTCCCACCAGTAGAGCATGAGGGTTCCTTTTTCTCTGCATCCTCGCCAGCACTTGTCGTTTGTTGATTTGTTGATGATTGCCATTCTGACAGGTGTGAGATGTCACCTCATTGTCGTTTTGATTTACATCTCTCGGATAGTTAGTAACTTTGAGCAGGTTTTCATATGTCTCTTGGCCTTCCTTCTGTCTTCTTTCGAAAAGATTCTATTTACATCCGTTGCCCACTTTTTTATTGGATCATTTATCTTCCTTTTATTAAGTTGTATAAGTTCCCTGTAGATGTTGGAGATTAAACCTTTATCAGTGATAACATTTGCAAATATGTTCTCCCATCAGTGGGCTTTCTTGTTGTTTTCTTGATGGTTTCTTTTGCAGTGCAAAAGCTTTTTATTTTGATATAGTCCCATTTGTTTCTTTTCTCTTTAGTTTCCATTGCCCTAGGAGTGCTATCAATGAAGAAATTGCTTCGGCATATGTCTGAGATTTCTCTACCTGTGGATTCTTCTAGTATTTTTATGGTTTCCTGTCTTATGTTTAAGCCCTGTATCCATTTGGAGTTTATTTTTGTGTATGGTGTAAGTTGGTGGTCTAGTTTCACTTTTTTTTTTGCATGTATCTGTCCAATTTTCCCAACACCATTTATTGAAGAGACTGTCTTGACTTTATTGTATGTTCATGCCTCCTTAGTCAAATATTAATTGATCATAGTGGTTTGGGTCAATATCTGGGATCTCTATTCTATTCCATTGATCTATATGTCTGTCCTTGTGCCAGTACCAGGCTGTTTTGAGAACAGTAGCTTTGTAATACAGCTTGAAATCTGGTATTGAGATCCCACCTACTTTGTTCTTCTTTCTCAGGATTGCTGTGGCTATTCAGGGTCTTTTTTTATTCCAGATGAATTTTTGGAGAGTTCTTTCTAGGTCTGTGAAATATGCCGTTGATAATTTAATGGGGAGTGCATTGAATCTATAGATTGCTTTGGTTAGTATGGACATTTTAATGATGTTGATACTACCAATCCATGAACATGGTATGTTCTTCCATCTGTTTACAACGTACGTCTTCCTCTATTGCTTTTTTCAGTGTCTTGTAGTTTTCCACATATAGGTCTTTTACCTCCTTAGTTAAGTTTATTCCTAGGTATCTTAATTTTTTTATTGTGATAGTAAATGGAATTGCTTTTTTAGTCTCTCTTTCTTTAAGTTCACTATTGGTGTATAGAAATGCCATAGATTTCTTGGCATTAATTTTGTATCCTGCTACCTTGCCAAATTCATTTATTAAGTCTAATAGTTTTTTGATGGAGTGTTTCAGGTTTTTTATGTACAATATCATGTCATCTGCGAATGAGGACAGCTTTACTTCTTTTCCAACTTGGATGCCTTTTATTTCTTCTTCTTCTCTAATCACAATGGCTAATACTTCTAGTACTATGTTGAACAGGAGTGGTGAGAGTGGGCATCCCTGTCTTGTTCCTGTTCTTAGAGGAAATGGTTTTAGTTTTTGCCCATTGAGTATGATGTTGGGTGTGGGTTTATCATATATGGCTTTTATTATGTTGAGGTATGATCCTTCTATACCCACCTTGTTGAGAGTTTTTATCAAGAAAGGGTTTTGGATTTTGTCAAATGCTTTTTCTGCATCAATTGATATGACTATGTGATTTTTTATCTCTCAATTTGTTTATGTGATGTATCACATTTATTGATTTACAGATATTGTACCATCCTTGCATTCCTGGGATAAATCCTACTTGATCATAGTATATGATCTTTCTGATGTACTGCTTGATTCAATTTGCTAAAATTTTGTTGAGGATTTTGGCATCTATGTTCATGAGGGATATTGGCCTGTAATTCTCTTTCATTGTGTTGTCTTTATCTCATTTTGGTATTAGGGTGATGCTGGCTTCATAGAAGGAGCTTGGAAGTGTTCCGTCCTGTTGAATTTTTTGGAATAGTCTGAGGAGGATAGGTTTTAGTTCTTCCTTGAATGTTTGGTAAAACTCCCTTGTGAAGCTGTCAGGCCCCAGGCTTTGTTTGCTAGAAGCTTTTTGAAGACCGCTTCAATTTCTTCCATAGTTATTGGCTTATTGAGATTTTTAGATTCTTCCTGATTGAGTTTTGGAAGGTTGTATTTTTCTAGGAATATGTCCATTTCCTCCAGGTTGTCCAGTTTGTTGAAATAGAGTTGTTCATAATATTTTTTTAACAATCCTTTGTATTTCTGTAGGGTCTGTTGTTATTTCTCCTCTTTCATTTCTGATTTTGTTTATTTGGATCCTCACTATTTGCTTCTTGGTGAGCCTGGCTAGAGGTTCATCAATCTTGTTTATCTGTTCAAAGAACCAGCTCTTGGTTTTGTTAATCTTTTGTATTGTTTTTTTGGTCTCTATGTTGTTTATCTCCGCCTTTCTCTTTATTATTTCCTTCCTTCTGCTTACACTGGGCTTTTCTTGTTGCTTTCTTTCTAACTCTTTGAGTTGTAGGGTTAGGTAATTTATTACCATTGTTTCTTATTTTTTGCAGTAGGCTTGTAGAGCTATGAACTTCCCTCTCAAGACTGCTTTCTCTGTGTCCCATAGATTTTGGATTGTTGTGTTTTCATTGTCATTTGTTGCCATGATGTTTTTTTATTTCTTCTTTGATCTCTCTGGTAACCCAGTCATGGTTTAATAGCATGCTGTTTAGTCTCCAAGTGTTTGATTTTTTTGGATTGTTTTTATTGTAGTTGATTTCCAGTTTTATGCCATTGTGATCTGAGAAGATGCTTGATATGATTTCTATCTTCTTGAATTTGAAGAGACTTTGCCTATGACCCAATATATGGTCTATCTTTTAAAATGACCCATGTGCACTTGACAAGAATGTATAATCTGTGGCTTTGGAGTGAAATGTTCTGAAGATGTCAATTAATTCCATCTGGTTTAGTGAGTCATTTAGGATTGATGTTTCTTTGCTGATTTTTTGTTTAGTGGATTTGTCCAGTGGTGATAGTGGGGTATTAAAGTCTCCTACTATGATTGTATTGCTATCAATCTCTCCCTTGATATCCTCCAGGAGTTTTTTTTAATGTATTTTGGTGCTCCTGTATTGGGTGCATATATGTTTACCAGAGTTATTTCTTCTTGTTGGATTGCTCCCTTTAGTATTATGAAGTGGCCTTCCTTATCTCTTTTTATGTCCTTCACTTTGAGATCTAATTTGTCGGATATATGTATTGCTACTCCAGCTTTTTTTTCAATTCCATTCTCCTGAAAAACCTTTTTCCATCCCTTCACCCTCAGTCTTTGTGCGTCTTTTTTTCTGAGGTGGGCTTCCTGTAGACAGCAGATATATGGGTCATGTTTTCTTATCCAGTCCATTACCCTATGTCTTTTGATTGGGGCATTTATTCCATTTACATTTAAAGTTATTATTGATAAGTACTTATTTGTCACCATTTTTATTCTTTACCCCTGTGTTCCTTCTTTGCTTCCTATGTCTTTTTTTTTTTTTTTTCACAGCAGACCCTTTAGCATTTCTTGCATTGCTGGTTTGGTGGTAATAAACTCCCTTAGTCCTTTTTGGTCTGTGAAGCTCCTGATTTCACCTTCAGTTTTGTTTGATAGCTTTGTTGAGTACCCTATTCTTGGATTCAGACCCTTCCTTTGCATGACTTTGTATATTTCATTCCATTCCCTTCTGGCCTGATGAGTTCCTGTTGAGAAATCAGTCACTAGTCTGATGGGGGTTCCTTTGTAGATAACTTTCTGTCTCCCTATGGCCGCTTTTAAGATTCTTACTTTGTCGTTGGTGTTTGCCAATTTAATTATAATGTGCCTTAGAGTCGGTCTTTTGGGGTTCATTTTGCTAGGGACTCTGTGAGCTTCTTGGATTTGTGTGGGTTTTTTCTTCCCTATATTAGGGAAGTTTTCTGTCATTATTTCTTCAAACAGGTTTTCTATTCCTTGCTCAGTTTCCTCTCCTTCTGGCACCCCTATTATGTGGATGTTGTTTTGTTTCATGTTGTCCCAAAGTTCCCTTAGGCTCTCCTCCTGCTTTTTAATTTTTTTTTCTAGAAGCTGCTCTACTTGGGTATTTTTTCCTACCTTGTCTTCTAGCTCACTGATGTGGTCCTCTGCTTCTGTTGATGCTTTCTATTGAGTTCTTTACAGCAGTGATGTCATTTTTCATTTCTTCTTGGTCCTTCTTCATTTCCTCTTGGTTCTTACATATATTGTTGAATTTGTCTTCCATTCTTTTCAGCCACCTTATGACCATTTCTCTGAATTCTTTCTCTGACAGGTTGCTTGCCTCCATTTCGTTTACTTCCTTTTCTGTTGATGCCTCCTTTTCTTTCATATATATGTGGGCTGTTTCTTTGTCTCCCCATGGTCTCTCTTCTCTGGGTGTCTGGTTATGTAGTTCTCTCTCTCCTTTCCATGGTGGAGTGTAGAGCTCCTCTGAATCCCCATGTTTGCGCCAATTGGGGACCCATGTTCTCGGGTTTGCAGCTGTTTGGTGGGTGCTGTAGTTGATGATTTTCAGGCTTCCAATAACATCCACTTTCCCCTTCAAGATGGTGCGGTCTCCGCATCCGAGCTGGTTGCTCCAGGAGGGAACCCAGCAGCAGTGGGGGCTGCCTGGTCAGGGGAGCCCTGTCCAGCAGTTCCCTACAGTCTCCTGGAGTATAGCTGTCCCTCAACTCACCAACATACAATCCCCATGCGACCACACACTCTCCCTTTGTTTTCTCACTCACACAGTATCTTGCAGTCTGCCTTCCCATCGGCAGCCATCTTCCTTTATTTTCTATTTTTTCATTTCTTAATGGTGTTTTTAAAAAATGCTTTAATTTTTATCATGTCCAATTATCAATTTTTGTTTGTTTAGTAGTTAAATCTTTGCCTTTTTGCCATAAAAAATCTTTGTCTACCTCTCTTTGTTTATTTTGGCTGCTGTAACAAAATATAATAGACAGGTACCTTACAAACAATAGCAATTTCTCACAGTTCTAGAGGCTCGAAGTTCAAGATCATGGTGCCATCATGGTCAAGCAGGGGCTCTCTCCTGTGTCACAGACTTCTTTTGTGTGTGTTTGTGTGTCCTCACATTGCAGAGGGGTTAGGGGTCTCTCTGGAGTCTCTTTTCATAAGGGAATTAATCCCATTCATAAAGACTCCACCTTCATGACCTAATCACTTCCTAAAGGTCCCACCTACTAATACCATCACCTTTGGAGGTTAGGATTTCAACATATGAATTTTTTTTGTGTGTGGGGGACACAAACATTTAGACAATAGCACAACCTTAAGGCCATTTTCTCCTACATCTTCTAGAAATATGACATATGGGCACAGTTTTTATGTTTGTGTATAGGGTCTACTTTGGATTTAATTTTGTATATGGTATGAGATAGAGATTGAAGTTTGCAGGGGGCTTTGAGAAGATTTTTTTTAATTTGTTTTGGCAATGTCTTCATTCAGTTTTGATATTAGGATTTTGTTGGCCTCATAAAAGGAATTTGGAAATATTTCCCTCCTTTGTTTTCTGGGGGAAAAATTGATAAGATTATTATTTTTTCCAAATGTGTATTTGGAATTTTCCTTATAAATGGCTTTTATTTAAGAACCTAATTTCTTGACAAGATATAGTGGTACACAAATTTTCTCTTTTCTCTTTCTTCTTGTGTTAGTGTAGATAATCTGTTCTTTAAAAGGAATAATTAAGTTTTAAATGTCTTGACACAGAGCTGTTCAAACTATTTCCGTAGTATCCTTTTGATATCTTATAGGATTTTTATTGATATCCCCTCTTTCATTCTTAATCTTGATAATTTGCATTGTCTCCTGTGTTTTATTGATCAGTATAGCTTGAGATTCATCCATTTTGTTTAGCTTAAAAATGATTTTTATTGACTTTATATTTTCTAATTTTCTCTGAAATTTCCTCTTTGATTCAGTGTTTATTTAAAATTGTTTTATTTGCCAATTATTTGGAGATTATCCAGATATCTTTTTAAGGGAGGTTATTTAGATATAGTTTATATACAGCAAATCTAACTTTTAAAGTTTACAGTTCTATGAGTTTTGACAAATATATACTGCCACGTGGCTAGCACCACAGCCATGATATAGAATTTTTCATCATCAGCTTAAGTTGAGGAAGAATGAGGCTCAAAAAGTCTCCCAACCCCTAAGAACAGCATGTGCAGAAGAAACTCAGAAGCTGATAAGGCTTCTCACGCTTGAAAAACTCTAAGTAGCTTCATGTGGAATAAATAAATGAAGATAAAGTGAGTTGGATGGATTGCTAGAGACTGGTTTGTGATAAGGATGTATTTCAAGCTAAACAATGTGAGGCCTCTTCCCAGGTTTCCTAAGCAAGCATGAGATTCTATGACCAGATCTCTACTCTAAAAAGATCTCTCTGTAGGCAATGTGGAAGATAGATTGGTGGGGATGAGATGGAAACAGGGATGCAAAACAAGTAAGAGATGGTGAGGGCCTAAATCACCACTGTCACAGTGGGACAGAGAACAGAACACCCTTTCAGAAGAATAATGCACCAGACAGTTCCTTAACTGCCAAATGTTGCACCCTCTTTTAGTCTTAATCCTGCCTGGCTTCTCTCTACCACTTTGACACTCTTAATTGTCTTCCTTTTTAAAGTTTACTTCCTTTGTTTTAACACATCAAACTCTTCTTTCTGAGAAGGCTAAAAATGGCTAATTCCAATGTAACCCTGATATCTGGGGGATAGTGATCTGAATCCATGCCAGCAAGCTCAGTGTACATTCTTGATAACCTATAATTAAGTCACTACCTCCTTCCCAGATACTGGTCTTGCAAAACCAGTTACAGAGGCCATGGGGCTGTGGACAGTGCACTGCCCCAGAGGGAGGGTTATTAACGCTGGTGCCAGGCCAGACCATCAGATATGGCCTGGAGACCCCCAACACCTGGGGGCCTTCTTGCAAGGCCCGCGAAAAGCACAGGAAGCATAATCCATATTTGTGGGACAAAGACCACAGGGAGTTATAAAGGAAAGCCCCATGCATGTTCCTTCACTCAGATTTGGAAGGCTGTTCCCTGAGTCCGCCGGTGTATTAAACAGTGTCCCTCCTCTTCTTTGAAGCGTCCTTGGTTTTCTTTGGTCTTCTGCAACACTTCTAGTAGTTTACTTTTCCTCAGTCCCCTACAGATACTCCTTCACTACTTACTCCCTACATTTAGTTGCTACTTTAGGTTCTCTTCCTTCATCACCTCCTATACTCTTTAGAAGAGAACTTATTCACCCTCATGGCTCTGAAACAGGAATTTTTAGGGGTGAAAAGACAGGTTTTATGAAATTTTAGAAATTTTAGAAGTCAAGGGGACCATGGAAGAAGCACGGGGGTGCAGAGCAGTAGAAGGTATATTTCCATTGAATAGGGAAGCTGAAAAGCTGCAACAGGTACATTTCCATAGAATGAGGGAGCTGGGAACAGCAAAAGGTCTTTATTTACAAAATAAAGGGAAAGAAGCCCTTCATCCAGAAGGAGAAGAAGAAAGCCCAAAGGGAATAGGAAAACAATAAGGAAGGAGTGGGAGAACCTCACATGCCCCATGTGAGGTTTGACCTTTGAGCTCAGGAGTTACTATAGAAACCAGTCTAAGGGAATAGTAACCAATCAGAGGAGATATCAAGGCACAAGGATCTATAGCCTTTATAAGCCATAGGGAAAAGGAACTCAGTGGGACCCTTTCCCCTCCCCAGATGGGAATCTGTACTTGTTCTTCAATAAATCTCCACCTTTGCTATACTACCCTCTGTCTGTGGATTCATTCTTTGACTCTGGCGGACAAAGAATCCGGGTTCCAGTCCAAAAATTCTGTATCAGCTTCAGCTAATGTGGTTGTAATGGTAAAAACTCTAGTTTTCCCATCATATGTTTGAATATCATCCAAGCACTTTATTGCTCTAGGCACACTGAACACTCACTATCCATAAGCAAAACATACTTTTTAAATGCCTTCTAGTCTTCCCCCATGCTTTTGCTCCTTTTGTCTGAAACATTCTTCTCTTCTTCACCCTACTACTGAACATGGCTTGTCAATTATATTCTTTATGCCCCATGAATGCTGGTTGTTACATCTTTATTGAAGTACTAGAGGCCCAGCACACAAAACTGTGCATGGGTAGGGTCCTTAGGCATAGCCTATGATCAGGGCCATCTTCTGCCCATTCGCTGCTTGCCACCACTCGGTGCTCACCATTTGCCGCTGGCCATCACCCACTGTCCGCCGCCACTCGCTGCCGCCCCCCACTCACCAGTCCCCAGTCCTGCCCCACCACTACCCCCCCCCATTCACCATGGTTCCCTGTTCGCCATGCTGTGATCAGAGCTTGCAGGCCAGGGGGGAGGGACCGAGAGGTGGTCAATGCACCTCATGGCAACTGGTTGAGTGGTCATTCTGGTCATTATGCTTATGGTCGCTGGCCTTTTATTATATAGGATACTTGTATTATACTTATTTATATGTCTCTCTTCACATGAGATTTTGAACTTTTTGTAAGCTAGGTCTATGTTTTCTTTAATTCTGTAGCTTCCATTATCTATTGCACTATTCTAGTAATTGTCCTTTTTTATCCTTTATTTTGCTATGGTGTTACCATAGATTGAGTAAGGCAGAAAAGAATAGAATAAACAAGTATGGCCCTGTGGTACCACAGGAATGGCTTTGCATGGTGCTGAGTAGCCTCCCATGGGCTTGGTGGAGTTAGCCTTGGAGTCAAACTGGAGGGTATCTCATTCCAGGTGGGCCATAGTGAGCACCAAAGTTCAGGTGCATGTCTATGAACAATAAGAGGCATTAAGAAGCCGTAGCATCCACTTGCCACTAGGATTTTTACCTAAAGTGTATCCATGACATTATCTTCTGATTGTTTGATAGTAAATCTCAATGATATTAACTTCATGACCACTGATTTCTTTGAATTTGGTCAGGCAAATCCAGATACGTTTTTTATTTCTTGGTACACATTCAACACTGATTTGGTGAAACAGAAAAAAAAATTATGTAAATGAGAGCAAGTATTAAAAATGTAGATAGCAAATGGGACAGGGATCTCAATTCTTTACTGTAAAATAAAGGGGACTATGCTGGCTCCAATATTTTCCAAATTTAGTAAAGACATGATTGTTGGGAAATCTAAATATCTTCACAATTGGTGATTGATACTTTTGTTATTAGTTAAATAAACTATTTCAGGAAACTATACATTTTTCTTTATTCAAACTGCAAATAGTAAAATTATTTTTACTTCTAATATATAATAAAAATAAATGAATTTAGATCTTGCTAATTTGAGTATTGTAATAATTTTAATTTAATTATTTGCATTTGGAGTATTTCTCATCAGACTTACATTTAACCATTTTAAGGTATTAATTACATGATTCAAAATATAAACTGCTTTACATATGTAAACAGAAACCTATTAATACTTGAAATAATATAGTATTTATTTTTTATTTCGATTTATTTTATGTCTTTTTTTTCCATTACCATTTATCTTCCTAATGCCTTCTTCCACCTCCACCCACCCACCTACACCCCACAATCACAAAACTGTGGTTCATGTCCATGAGTTCTTTTTCTTTATTTTCCTTTGTTGTTCAATCCCTCTATGCCCCCTGCCTCCCCGCCTTAGTATTTCTTATATAATCTTTTAAACAGACATCCAGAGATCCTATTCTAAATTAATTAGCATTAATTAAAGTTCACACTGAAACAGGAATTTCAGGGGTAAAATAGGACAGGTTTAGGAAATTTTAGAAATTAAAGGGACCATGGAGGAAGCACAGGGCTGCAGAGCAGCAGAAGGTATATTTCCATTGAATAGGGGAGCTGAAAAGCTGCAGCAGGTACATTTCCATAGAATGAGGGAGCTGGGAACAGCAAAAGGTCTTTATTTACAAAATAAAGGGAAGGAAGCCCCTCATTCAGAAGAAGAAGAAGAAAGTCCAAAGGGAATAGGAAAACAATAAGGAAGGAGGGGAGTTACTATGGTAACCAAACTAAGGGAATAGTAACCAATCAGAGGGGATATCAAGGCACCAGGATCTGCAGCCTTTATAAGCCATAGGGAAAAGGAACTCAGTGGGACCCTTTCCCCCGCCCCACGTGGGAGTCCATTCTGTGGGGGTCTGTACTTGTTCTTCAATAAATCTCCACCTTTGCTATATGGATTCATTCTTGACTCCGGCGGACAAGGAATCCGGGTTCCAGTCCACAGGAACACCACATGTTCCAGTCCAAAAATTCCGTCTCAATGTAATTGCTTTCCCTTTGTGAATTCTATTTTTAGTTATTTTTCTTAAAACTGGCTTTAATCTTGAATACGTTTAAGTTCTTAATAAGTTAGTAGGCAGAATTCTAGAATTAATTTCTCATTAATGCTATAGAGTATGTGAGATTTGTTCATATCCTAGAGAGTATATTTAAGTATGTCTAACTAACATTTTTCTGGATTCACCTAGGCAGTTATGAGCAACTTTACAAAGGAGATATGCTCTGGAAAAATGCTTCCTTAGGTGATTCTATCATTGTTCAAATGTCATAGAGTGCACTTCCACAAACCTGGATGGTAAGGTATAGCCTACTATTGTAATTGTACCGGCTATACTTTCATAGGCCTGAAAGCACAGTGGGTTTGTTTGCAACAGCATCACCACAAAAACATGAATAATTGCGTGTAAGCCCTGATATTTGGCTTCTCTCTTTGTAATGCAAATGTATGACTTAAGCTTTGAATTATGAGGAATTAAAAGAGACATCCTCTTAAAACCAGGGGCTATCTCTGTCTCTAATAAACACATTGCCAGTCACTGGACTAGACAAAGAGCCTGGCTACCTCCCCCTGCTGAGGCTCCTTTGTTTAAAATCTTGATTGATTTCTTTAACTGACCACTTGGACCAGTTGTTTGTTCTCTCCTGGCACTTCAGATTCCCACTCTTACGTTTTAAATTCATCAATAAAGAGTAAGCCCTTGCCTGGCCAATGTGGCTCAGTGTTTGAGCATTGACCCATGAAGCCAGAGATCACCAGTTTGATTCCCTGTCAGGGCACATGCCCAGGTTGCAGGCTCAGTCCCCAGTAGGGGACCTGCAGGAGGCAGCCGATGGATGTTTCTAATCTCTCTATCCCTCTCCCTTCCTCTTTCTCTAAAATCAATAAAATGTATTTTTTAAAAAGAGCCAGCCCTTAAAACCCTAGGCCCCCATTCTCAGCCCCAGTGAAAGCAGAATCTTGGGCCTGTCCGTCCTCTCCCCATTGCTGTGTGCTTCCTAGGGCCCATATGCTCCTGGGCCTGTAAGTGATATCAGTGAATCTTTTTTTTTTTTTCTTCAGTGTTTCCTAGTGGTTAGTTAGGTCTGTCCAGTTGTTTGTAACATTAGTTCAGAAGGGGAGCTGCGAATGGGCCAGGTGAATGCCCTCAGTTATTTGTAGAAAACATTGGTATGCGCAAACTGAAACCTGCTCAAAACAGTAATGCTTTGGACTATGATTGCCCCCACATCATTAGGCAACAGGACTTTTTCAGCTCTATTATATCTTCATGAACCTAGCAGTTTAATCCAAAGAAGTCCACATAGATCAAAATTTCTTGTTGTCTGTTGTTTCAACTTAAAAATACATACAAATTTTGTACTGTACACTGTAACATCACCACCACCACTAACAAACCATATCCATTTTCTAAATCGGTATGTTCCAGCATCTGACATTCTGTCTGAATTCGATGAATATTTGTTGAATGACTATATAATATATCTAAATTGACATTAATGGGGAAAAATATATCTTCCCAGATCTTCGAGTAAAATCCATGCACTAGGAATATGCCCCATTGTTATTGGTGGAAGTGGAGTTCTTGGGGTGCCTCGAGGAAAATAATTTCCTGAGGGCCCCACAGGAGGATAGGGTTTCATGGAAAGCTTTATTGATGATGTAAAATTGAGGGGGTTTCCCTCCACAGTCCCAACTCTGTCCGTTTAGCCATGGAGAAAGCCCAATCTTGTCTTGAACAGGGCCAGAATTAAGGCCACTGCCCGGAATTTTTGCTCCATATTAAAGTCCAGTCTAGTCTAGTATGTGGCTAGCTTAGCTTGTGTTCCCAACTGCAGTCCATTGTGTGTAGGGTCCACACAGCCTTGGGCCGTGGCGGTTGCTTAAAGCCACATGACTGTGGAGAGAGAACAGGTGAGTGCAGATCATAGAGCTAGAGAGTGAGAGGGAATAAGAACAAGTGTGCAAGACAGAGGGAACTCTTTGTGGATTTTAACCAGGAAATTTCCAAGATTTCACATGCTTGCAATGGCTCCATCCTCCCAGCCAGTCATTTTTTTTCCCAGGCTAGACTGGCAGGCAAGCACCCTATGTCACCCTGACTTCACTCTGCATGTGCCCATCTTCCCCTTTGTTCAATCCCCTCCCCCAGTGAGCTGCAGGGATGGACCAGTGGTTCCCTGGATAACCTGAAGCTATACCTTCCTGATGAAACTGCTCAGATGACTATGCTTATAATGTCCGGCCTTCCCTTTGCTTTCCTTTATTATTATTAATAACTAGCTAATTGTGACAATAACATCATGATTACTATGTCATGTCAAGTGTCCAATTCACATATCCCAGTTTGAGAAACATGGTGGTGTAATAGCCTCACAAATACTTTTAGATACAAATAATGATGCTGAATCATGGTGCCAAATACAGCTCTTGGGCTAAGGTAATTATAATTTAACTTCAATCTTTATTTTCTTATTGAGTTAGCCATGGGCTAATGAAATCACTGTTTCAACAGTCAAATCCCAACTTTCTACCCAATAGGGTTTTTTTTTTTACTGCCTCTCTTCTCTCTGCAGATTGTTTTAGCTTTCTTTGTCCCAACTCTGTGAAGTAAAAAGCTAAAGCAATCACCCTCATCGTGTAGGTAATAACTGAAAGTATTGGGGAAAAAATACAATTATACAGATAATTTGCCTGGAGAGAAACAATAGAAAACTTGGTTACCTTTACTAGCCTGTCTGGAAGGCACAAGGATTCACTTCTTGGTTCATGAAAAGTAACAATAATAACAAGCAATTTGAGTAATTACTATGTGTCAGGCACCAGGCTAAGCATGTTACTAAACCTCACTATTATTCTATCCACTAAGTATTTAACAATTCCTTCAATGTTGATAAACTAATAAGAGAATAATTACATTTCTTGCCACTCCCACCATCAACCCAGTGGTGCTGGGAACATAACCAGAATTTTCCCCCTTGCCCTTGAGAACACTACCGAGTGGATTACTTCATAATTGCAATAAGAGTTAGACATAATTTTGGAGGGCAGTAGGGAAATCCCAGAATATTGATATTTATCATGAAAAAATTCTCCATATTTTTAGGACTTCAACAAAATTTAAATCTATATGTACATATAGATTTATGTATGTGTGTGTGTATTATTAGGGTACCCTGTCAGCATAATAAAAATTTAAACTATCTATACTATATTCATTCTCTCTCTCTCTCTCTCTCTCTCTCTCTCTCTCTCTCTCTCTCTCTCTCTCCCTCTCTTCCCCCACTCCTCAACTAGGCCCAGTTCCTAATTCTCTGATTAATTTCATTGGTAATTCAGATTTGAAGCATTGAAGGGATCTTGAACTCATTACTCAGTTTCACTTATTCTTCCCCCACATACAGTTATTAATTAATTTATGTTATATTTAGCAATGACTTCCACCTGCTTTTTTCTTTTCTCTCTGTCTCCCTTCTCTCAGAGTCTCATTAGTTATTGTATCAGCCTCTTAATTGGTCTCTTTCTGCCTATATCATTCAACATGTACATGTTATATTCATCTTCCTAAAATGCATCTTCAGTCACCTCATTACCATATCGACACAACTTTCATGACTCACTATGTCATTTAAAGTCCTCACAAGGCTTGCCTCGTTCTCCCTAACCCTTTGTATTCCAACCAAATTCTGCTGCTTTCAACTCCAGTGCACACCCCTGCTCTTACCACCTTATCGCCTTGCCTTTGTTCAGCCAGCTGCCCAAATAATCTCTTTTCTTTTTCCTTTCTGAATCCTGTCTGTCCTCTTTCCTAACACCCCACTTTGGGCATCACCCAACTGTGGATCTAACTGCCACATAACAAATATCAAATTGATCGCTACAGCCCTTTCTTTCTGTAACTGTAGTTGTAACAATTCCTTCAGCGTGGCTTTGCAGTGTTTCCCCAGCATAGCATAGGCTCCAGTTCTAGTCAGCCTACTCCTATCCAAATCAAGTCCCAGCAAGCTCATTCCTCCTCAAATCAAGAGAACTTAGAAGGCAGCAGTCTTAGTAGCTGCTACTCCTTTTCTTCTCTCTGCAAGTGCAAAGCATAGATTTCCTAAAGAACAAATGAAAAAAGGCAAGTGGAGTCTCATCAAACAAGTAGTCTTCTATGTTCTCTTAAATCATGTCCTTACTCTCACTAACCCATAGCAACCTTCACAGAGAATTTTATATTTTCCTGCCCTAAGTCTTTTTAAAATGAGAACAGAGATACAAGTAAAGAGAAACACAGAAGAGTAATAAGCTGTGTTCTTTGAGAGATATCATGAGGACACTTGCAGATGTGAGCCAATAGGATTTTGGGTCAGGTATATTGTTTTTCAAGCAATGAACTTTGTTCTGGATGATACCATACTTAACATGAGCCAAGCAATAGCAACCAGAGAGCAGTTTCTCCAGAGATGGTTTATAGGAATTAAGGATATTCAAAATGTTTATACAAAACAAAAAAAGCATAAATAAGATCTATATTTATATTACTAAGAATTTTCTAAATCTGGAAATAGACTCATGCATGTGCATTTAATACTGAATATTCAAAAGCTCCTATTGTGGATGTGAATACAGATGAACTTCCTTAAGAAACACTATAAAAGGACATAAGGTTAGAGTCAAAAAAATTTTTTAAAGAACATGATGTTTCTGGAACAGCAGATCAAGAGGCTAATCTGGGAAACAAATCCTGAGGTCATTTAATAAATTTAGATAAGCTCTAAAGATTCTATTGGGTCAGTCACATGCAACAATTTTTTTATTATTTTGCAAATGTGAACCATTTAAAGAATATAATTCCTTTTTTTTTATGATTCATATGGCGAAAAAATATATATATCTCTTAAGCCAAAGAAAGTAGATTTCATTAGATCTTGATGAAAATGAAGTCCTAAATATTAACAGGTTGGTTCCACCAGCCTCTCAGAGCATTTGTTTCTTGAAACAGAGTATTAATTTTTGAATTGATTTATTCATTCAAGAAATATTTATTGACTGTCTACTATGCACCTCACATGTGGCAAGAGAAAATAGCATTGAGCAAGGTAGACATACTTTCTGTCTTTCTACAAATTTAAATATAACAAGAAAGAAAACCATTAAATAAAAAACAAGAAACATTTTAAAAAATATTGTGATAAATATTACAAGGGGAAAGTAGGTTTGCCAGACCAGACCTAGTTGGAAGTTTTCCTATGGAAATGACAGCTAAGCTGTAGCTAAGAGAGTACAGAGTAAGCTGAGTGAAAGGTAAGAGGTTAGAGAAAATCATCATGTTCTAAGTCAAGAGGACTTATGCAAAGGCCCTGCAGTAGAAAGGGATGCATGTTGTTGAGGCACCAACAGAAGGCCATTGGTTAAAAGTATAGTAAGTACAGAGAAGAGCAACATAAGGTGAAGCAGAGTAGGCAAGGCCTTAGGACATCACAACAGAGAGCTTAAATTTTATTCTAATATCCATAAAAAATAAATCAGCAGGTGAAAATTTGGGATCTTTCCTCTTTTTAAAAATATATATAAGCTTATATAGAGCTCTTTTGTACTCATCTACATTCTTGAATTGAATTATTATTTTTTAGAATATATTTTTATTGGAGAACCAAGATGGCGGCATAGGTAAACACCTGAACTTGTTGCCTCCCACAACCACATCAAAATTACAACTAAAATACAGAACAACTATCATCCAGAACCACGGGAAAGCTGACTGAGTGGAAGTACTACAATGAGAGAGTAAAAAAGCACATTGAGACTGGTAAGAGGTGCAGAGGCACGGAACGGGGCTGGCACCCGGGTGTGCTGCTTTTTTAATCAGGAGGGAGATACAAGCTCCCGCTTGCTCTGAGCTCCAGTGCTGGGTGAGACTCTGGGGGAGCCAGACACCTACGGGGAGAAACTGGACTATCTGGAATCGAGGCAGGAATGCGGGGTGGCTTTCTTCTACACGGAGGTGATCACAGTGGTTATTGTTTCTGTGCTGGGACCTCCCTGGTGCAGAGTTGACTGGCAGCCATTGCTATTTGCTCCACCCTGCAGATTCCCTGAGACCCTTCCCTACCCAATTTACAACCCCACCCAAGCTGCACACAGCAGCTTTTGCATATGAATGGCCTGTCCTTTCTCAGCCTAAAACCTGTCAAACAAGCTGCAGCTGGGTCAGGAAGCCCCAAAGCTATCAAAAGAAGGCCCAAGGCTGGCACCAGCAGCAGCCTACTTTGCTTCACAGCTGGGCCTCGTCTGGACACTTCCAAACACAATACAAAGAGGAAGAATCTGCAGATCTCTTTGTATCTCCTGCTGGGTGGCCCCAGGCAGTGGCTGACTTTGCACCTCCTTGGAGATCCAAGAGCCAATGTACCCAGTGGTCAGTATGAGACCATACCAGTTTATAACTCTTCACATCCATAAGTGACACACTCAAGGGGCAGACTCAGGGAGCACCAAAGCCCCACTGAAGCAAGTCCTGCTCCATAAGGGTGTCTCCAGCACAGCAGCTCTTCCATTGTAGACACAGCTGGTCCACACAGCCAGTTGGCCTGGAGGTCAATTCCTCCCAGTGATACCAACAACAATCAACACTTAACTACAAGACTGTGCAAACAGCCCACAAAGGGGTGCACCAAGAGTATCCACCTTAGGTAACTGGGGAGGCTGAGCCACTGGGCCCTATAGGACACCTACTACAAAAGGCCACTCGATCAACTCAAGGAGACTTAGCAGGTACCCAATACATAGAAACAAACACAGGGAAGCAGCCAAAATGTGGAGCCAAAAAAACATGTCACAAATGAAAGAAATGGAAGAAAGCAAACTACTGGATGTAGAGTTCAAAACCACAGTTATAAGGTTACTCAAGAATCTTCTAGAAACCTTTGAGGAACTTAGTGAGACCTTCAAGGATCTTAGTGAGAATACCAAAAAAATGGAAAAGGACCAGTCAGAAATTAAGCATACACTGACTGCAATAAAGAATAATATACAGAGATTCAACAGTAGACTAGAGGATCCCAAGAATTAAGTCAAAGATTTGAAATATGAGGAAGCAAAAAACACCCAACAGGAAGAGCAAAAAGAAAAAAGAATTCAAAAATATGAAGATAGTATAAGGAGCCTCTGGGACAACTTCAAGCATACCATCCGAATTATGGGGGTGCTAGAGAAGAGAGAGAGCAAGATATTGAAAACCTATTTGAAGAAATAATGACAGAAAACTTCCCCTCCCTGGTGAAAGAAATAGACTTACAAGTGCAGGAAGCACAGAGAACCCCAAACAAAAGGAATCCAAAGAGGACCACACCAAGACACATCATAATTAAAATGCCAAGAGCAAAAGACAAAGAGAGAATCTTAAAAGCAGCAAGAGAAAAACAGTTAGTTACCTACAAGGGAGTACCCATACAACTGTCAGCTGATTTCTCAACAGAAACTATGCAGGCCAGAAGGGAGTGCCAAGAAATATTCAAAGTGATGAAGAACCTACAACCAAGATTACTCTACCCAGCATAGCTATCATTTAGAATTGAAGGTCAGATAAAAAGCTTCACAGACAAAAAAAAGCTAAAGGAGTTCATCACAACCAAACCAGTATTATATGAAATGCTGAAGGGTATTCTTTAAGAAGAGGAAGAAGAAGAAAAAGGTAAAGATAAAAATTATGAACAACAAAGTGACAACAAATACATATATATCAAGTGAATCTAAAAATCATGAATAAAAAAATCTGATGAACAGAATAAACTGGTGAATGTAATAGAATCAGGAGCATGGAAATGGAGCGGACTGACAATTCTCGGGGGGTGTGGGAAGAGATTGGACAAAGATCTTATATGCATATAGGCAGTACCTATAAACACGGACAGTGGGGTGGCAAGGGCCTGGGGTGGGGTGGGAATCAGGTGGAGGGGATCTATTGGAGGGGGGAGAGGGACATCTGTAATAATCTAAACAATAAAGATTTATATATATATATATTGATTTCAGAGAGAAAGGGAGAGTGAGAGATAGATCAATGATGAGAGAGAATCATTGATTGGCTGCCTCCTGCACACCCCCTACTGGGGATCATGCGCAGGTTGGGGATCACGCCCTTGACCAGAATCAAACCCAGGACACTTCAGTTCTACCCACTTAGCCAAACCTGCTAGGGCTGAATTACTTTTTAATACATTACTAACAACAGACTGACTGATTTATGTGGTAGAAATATCTTTATTTCTTTACTATGCAAATTACTATCACTGTAACCTTCAACATTATTATTTTTCTCTTACACACTTTGCTAATTTTTTAAGTATAGTAACTAAGGTAATGCTAGCTACTTAGTCAGAGACCCCAAAAGCTTATTTCTTATTTATGCTATAGTTGTGCTTTTTCAACTGTGTTTTATGGCTGTTCTCGAGTCTTTCACCTCCCCAGGAAGAGTGTGTCTAATCTCTGGGCTCTGTTGCCTTAAGGTCTCAAGCAAGACTTTCACTTTAACATTCTATTACCTTTTTTTTTTTTTCAGTCTTCTTAGTTTATATTAAAAAAGACTGAAGAGTACAAAAAGAACAGTTCAGCCTTTTGGGTATTTTTACACAAGATTAAAATAAGATAAAGTAAAAATTCTTATCAAACCATAAGATTGTAAAATTAGCATTATTTGGTGTTTATTTATTATAGATTTTATTATACAGAAAAGATTATATATATATGTATATACATATATGTATATATGTAATACATATAACAGGTTTAATTTGTTTGGGTCCTTTCTGTATTTAGTATCAAGTCAAGACTTCATGGGTTTAAACTTGGCAAGGAAAATAAAAATCACTAAAAAAGCTAACTTCACTTGAAACATTTCCCATAATCCTTCTTTTCTTTCTGTCCCTCTCCCAATTTTTTTGTTTCTATGGAAAAACACCAGGGAAAATATTTCAAGTAGTTATTTTAAAAAACAAAGAGGAAGTTAAATGAAGTGGAACCTCTCTTTTGAAATACAGTAAATGACACAAGGGATGCAATTCACATCCCAAAAACTGACCTATTAATTATAAAGATCAAGAGCTAATATCTCCCTCATTGGAAAGCAAAAATAGTAAGAACAATAAAACTTAGTCAAAGACTAAGATATGTACAAAACTTTAAGAAAGAAAAGATTTACTTCAAGAGAAGCAGAAGATGAGATATAATTAAAAGTAGGAATTCCAAAAGGAAAAAATTATACAAGCAACTTTTACAGTGCAGGGAATTTTTGTTTAATAGGAAGGAGAAGAAGAAGAAAAATAATGTTTCACGCATTTTACACAGTTTAGTGGTAAGTTCTTCTTATACAGGAAAATAAAAACAGAGCAAATGTAACTAAATTCGTGCAGTCCGCAGTGAACGTGAAATGAGAGCTCTCCCTTTGGAAATGTTAGGAGGATGTTTAATTGTTTTGCACAGCAGTTGCATGCATCCATGTTTCTATCCAATGGGAGATCTGTTTCCCAGGTCTATAATGGAAGATGAGAAAATAGGGGCTCATAGGAATTAACAACTTGATCAAGTTCATATTGCTAAGTATAAGGCAGAGTTGAGATTCAAACCCAAAATAAGTCTGACTCTAAAACCAGGTCTCTTTGTTTTAACAGTACAAACTTACCTGTCTGATAAGAAATAATAAGAATAAAGGTCCTGCCCTAGCTGGTTTGGCTCAGTGGATAGAGCATCGGCCCACGGACTGAAGGGTCCCGGATTTGATTCCAGTCAAGGGCTCGTAGCTCGGTTGCATGCTCAATCCCCAACCCCAGTCGGGGCACGTAGGGGAGGCAACCAATCGATGTGTCTTTCTCACAACGATGTTTCCCTCTCTCTGTCCTTCCCCCTTCCTTCCACTCTCTCTAAACATCAATGGGAAAATATCCTCAGGTGAAGATTAACAAAAAATATATAAAATAAAATAAAATGAATAAAATAAAATAAAATAAGAATGACTGTTTTTAAAAAAAAGAATAAAAGTCCTGGGGCAAAAGGATATTGCGTTGCACAGAGTATCAAAACACAGAACTGTATGGCATGAGGAGCATGTGGGATGCCCTTCACATTAGACTCTCTAGAAAGCAGATATTGAGATAAGTTAGGAGTACAGAGAGTTTATTGGCAAGTACTAGTATACCTTCAAAGGAAAGAGGAGGAAGTAGAATTGGGAAGAGGGAGCTGTCAGACCCTGACAGAGACTTAACAAAAAGTTCTGCCAGCTCAGAGGGAATTCTCTGAAGCAAAAATCATTCAAAGCTAAGCCTGTACCACCACTTCGCTCAATCATTGGCTGCGGAAGTGGGGGAACACTAAGAACTTGACCTCTGTTCAAAAGCTGAGGCAAACCCTAAGGGGGCCAACTACTAGAGCCTGAAAGCTCCTGAACTCCTCCAGGCTGGGGAGCAGCCTCTCTGAAGGAGGATTTGAGCAGCGCACTGCAGCGTCTGCCATAGATACACAGAAGAGCAACAGAGTTTGGATGACTTCGGGAGAGAAAGCAGAGAGTTCATTCTTCTGACTAAATGTATCACCTGCATTTCCTGAGTCACAGTAATGTGGATTTAAAAACAAGATTACAAAAATAACCATTACGAAAAAAAAGCTATCTGTAATCCCACGTGTGTGTATTATAGGCTGTTGAGTTGACTCTGACTCCTGGTAACCATATAAATATGAATGGTGTCCCTCATGTCTTGTCCTCAACACTGCTCAGCTCCTGTAGACACATGCCTGTGGTGTCTTTTAAGTCAATCTAGCTCATATTTGGTCTTCCTCTTTTCCTGCTTGCTGCTGTTTTTTTTTTTGTTTTTTTTTTCCAGCACTAATGTTTTTTCCAATGAACCCTGCCTTCCTTCTCATGATGTGCCCGAAGTAGGACAATTTCATTTTTGTCATCATTGCCTCCAGTGATGTTTCAGGCTTATTTTGCTCTAGGACCCACTTGTTTGCCTTTTGGTGATTCAGGATATTCATAGAGTTCTCCTCTAACACCACATTTCAAATAAATCAATATTTTCCCTATTACTGTTCAATTTTTGCATCCGTACATAATAATTGGGAATATACAGGTGTGGATGGCCTTATCCTTGGTCTCTCATGACGGACCTTTACTCTTGAGCTTTCCTAACTCTTCCTTTACTGCCCTTCCAAGTCTCAGCCTTCTCTTGATTTCTTAGCTGCAGTCTCCATTTGAATTGATGACTAAACCAAGGTAAACAAAATTCTTTAACAATATAATGTCTTCATTGTCTATGTTGAAGTTGTATATTTCTTCTATAGTCATGATTTTTGTCTTTTTGATGTTCAAATGCAGTCCTGTTTTGGTACTTTCTTCTTTCACTTTTATCAGAAGCATTTCCATTCTGTGCTATTTTCTACCAGTAAGATGGTTGCATCAGTATATCTTAAGTTATTGATATTTCTTCCACCAATTTTCACTCCTCCTTCCTCTGAGTCTAGTCCAGTTTTTTGAAGGATATGTTCTGCATACAAATGAAACAAATGTGGAGATAAAATGCACCCTTGTCTGACAACTTTCTGTCTCTCCATATTCTGTCCTGACTGTGGCTTCCTATCCACAACACAGGTTACACATCAGGATGATCAAGTGCTGAGGCACGACCATTTCTTTCAGAGCAACCCATAGCTTTTCATGATCAGCATGAAGGTTTTATTGTAGGTTATAAAACATAGACTAAGCCCAGCCAGCCTGGCTCAGTGGTTGAGCATCAACCTATGAACCAGGAGGTCATGGTTTGATTCCTAGTAAGGGCATATGCCTGGGTTGCGAGCTCAATCCCCAGTGTGGGATGTGCAGGAGACAGCCGATCAATGATTCTCATCATTGATGTTTCTATCTCTCTCTCCCTCTCCCTTCCTCTCTGAAATAAATAAAAATATGTTTAAAAATAATAATAAAGAAAGAAAACATAGACTAACCTTCTGAAATTCTTTGGAGAACTCTAGTATCCAATGGATGTTTGCAATAAGATTAGAATGCCTCTTCCTTCTTTAAATCTAACTTGAACATCCAGCATTTCTTGCTCCATATTAGAAGCCTTTGTTGCATCACCTTGAGTATCACTTTAATTGCATGGAAAATTATTATAATTACTATACTCCTGGGCATCTTCTTTCTTGAAGATTGTGATATATATTGAACATTTCCAGTCTGTAGACAATTGTTTTGCTTTCCATATTTGTTGACATATTCTTTTTAGAATTAGATTCAGTTTCTGTGGCTTGAAATAATTCTATTAGTATCTCATCTATCCCTGGCAATTTATACCTTCCCAATACTTTCAGGGAAGTTTTCACTTCACTTTCTAGAATTACCATTCTTCCTCATAGGAATCCTCTTTAAAGGTACTGGCCATCCTTTTGTTGCTTTGGTATAGATTTTCAGTATCTGTTTATACCTTCCCTTTATTTTCTCGTGTTCAGGTAATGTGCTTTCTTGTTGGTTGTTCAGCATTCCTAGTCTAAGTTTGAATTTCCCTTTTACTTTTTAATCTTCTGGTAGAGATGTCTTGTTTTTCTTTTTTTATTATTTTCTTCTATCTCCATGCATTGACTATTATAATAGTTCTATTTATCTCTACATGATAGTCATTGAAAAACTGTGTTCAGGATTCTAACCCCTACTTTTGCCTCTCACCTGTCTTTAACAATTTCCAGTGTTTCTGCTGTCTTCCATCTCAATTTTCCTTTCCTTTTCACATCCATCATTGTCGTTTTTTCATTCTTCCCAAATAATATTTAGTCTCAGTCCACAGATCTGCTGGTTCTTGGTCAATTAAGTTTAACAGTGCAAATCTGTGTTTTATGTGAACTCCAAATCCATCAGGAATGTCATTACGTTATATTTTGGCACTATGATTCTTTTAGTGTTCTTCAGTTTTACTCTAATGTTTGATATTAGCAATTCATGGTCAGTACCACAATCTGCTCCTGGTCTTATTTTGGCACAGAGAATACAGTTTCTCCATCTCCTGCTTCCAATTATATAGTCTATTTGATTTCTATATTGGCCATCTGGTTATGTCCATTTATACAATCATCTGTTCAATTATTTGAAGTATGTGTTTGTGATGGACAAGTTGTTGGCTTACTCCTCAAAAAATATAACCCCCAGGGCTCGCTTCAGCAGTACATATACTAAAATTGGAACAATATAGAGAAGATGAGCATGGCCCCACACAAGGATGACAAGCAAATTTGTGAAGCATTCCACGTATTTCTTTTTAAATATAATACACAAATATAATACCCAACTCTTCCCAAATAATTTTAAGAAAATCCAGTGTCTCCCATAAGTTCTAATAGCATTCTGTTGACTACCATGGGGGAGCCTACAGTTTTTCTTATCTCCTGATCCAGATCACTGAGACATTGTGTCTATAAAGCACCTAAGTTCAGGGTGGTAGCTATGCCATTGTTACCCATTGGCAATACAACTGTCCAGACACTTCCTTATAGGCAGGACCACTGGTGATGCCAAGTAGCTCAAGACTGAGGATTCTCATCTCTAGTCAGAGGTTCTGATGTTTTATATCTGGAAAATAGAAGGCACTGAAGCAAGTGCTTTATCATTACCCGATACCACCAATGTAGCTGTGGTCAACATGGCTAAGATTCTGTCCCTGTGTCACCAATGCCACCACTTCCAGGAGGACTCAGTGTCTCTTGAGATCTTGTTTCTTTTTCTTTTCTTTTTTAAATATGTTTTTATTGAAGGGAGAAGGAGAGAGAGAAACACTGATGAAAGAGAAACATTGATTGGCTGCCTCCTGCACACCCCCTACTGGAGATAGAACCCTCAACCCTGGCATGTGCCCTGACTGGGAATCAAACCGGCAGCTTCTCTCTGCATGAATGACACATGAACCTACTGAACCACACCAGCCAGGGTACTGCTTATTTTTCATTGCAGGCCCTTTGCTTTCAGGCTAAGGGTAGCCAGGCTGACTTATAATCTAAGTGGCTAATGCAAACACACTTCCTTCTAACAATAACATACTGGGCTTGACCAAACTTCTGTACTTCTATCTTCTCCTCCCTTAGGAAAAATTCTTTCTTCATAGCAAAACAGACCCTGCTGTGCAACCCACTCTCTGAATTATGCAGATATTCTATCCTAGTTTGCCACATTCTTCTATTCTAGTTTTCTCCAATTCCTAGGGAATGGGCAACTAATATGAGAAAGAAACTGACTAGTTGATCATTTTTATAGCACAATCTCTGTAAGAACTTGAATATGACCATTATTATTACAAGCCTACTGGCCAAACTGGGCAGAGTTGGCATATAACAATCCTCATAAATAGTCTTGAATTTTCTATTTATTTTTCTTCCTATTACACTAACATCAACCTATGTTTTCAGTACAAATACTTGCATTTGATAAAGATAAAATAATGCTTCATACTTTGGAACTGTAGCTTGAAGAGTCAGTATCAGTCCTACAGTTTGCATTTGAATCATTTGTTAAAAGCTTTCTTTGCTGGAAGCTTAAATGCTTCCTATCCAGCTTGATTTGGGCTGTTACCTTATCAGACATGTTAGGAGGGCAGTACTGTGTCAGTACTTTTCAGAGAGTACTATAGAAATAAATCAAAACTCCAGACTTTACTCTTAGCTCCTGTCATATATTAAGCATTTTCAGTTTGGGGGATAGAAGGAAAACTGAGAAAAGTTGCATTTCAATTGCTTCTCCAGCTCTCTTGGAACCATCATACTATTTTCTAAGAAAAGAGTTTAAAAGAGCCCTTGCCGCTTTGGTTCAGTGGATAGAGCGTCGGCCTGCGGACTGAAAGGTCCTAAATTAGATTCAAGTCATGCCTGGGTTGCGGGCTCAATCCCCAATAGGGGGTGTGCAGGAGGCAGTTGATCAATGATTCTCTCTCATCATTGATGTTTCCATCTCTCTCCCTCTCCCTTTCTCTCTGAAATCAATAAAAATATATTTTTTTAAAAAGAAAGAAAATAGTTTAAAAGAGATAATTTCCTACCAATTCTTTTCATGCTACAGAAATAAGATACATTTGTAGGACATAGAGCACAGAAGTATGATCACCTCCTCTTCTGGTTAGAGTGGTGACACGTCCTTCCTGTTTATTGCTCTTGAGGATATCAACTTTTCCACACTTCAGTTCCTGGAACTCTTAGATGTCACAGCTTTCTCTGTTTTCTCTATCCAACTTTTCTCCACCACTGGGATCCAAACTGAGACTGGGAAGACAAGGATCTTACTTTCAGTTCAGATTTGAAGTTCTTCCTAACAAAACTCATCTAAAAGAGAGAAGAGCCGAAACCGGCTTGGCTCAGTGGATAGAGCGTCGGCCTGCGGACTGAAGGGTCCCGGGTTCGATTCCGGTCAAGGGCATGTACATTGGTTGCAGGCACATCCCCAGTGGGAGATGTGCAGGAGGCAGCTGATCGATGTTTCTCTCTCATCGATGTTTCTAGCTCTCTATCCCTCTTCCTTCCTCTCTGTAAAATATCAATAAAATATATTTTTAAAAAAATATAAAAATAAATAAATAAAAGAGAGAAGAGACAGAAGATCCAAAAACTGAAGGATTACATAAGCAGAACACCAAAATAGGAGTGAGGGGAGCTCTTTCGCAGACACAGCCCCAAATCTTTAAACAGACTTGGGTGCAAACGTGTGCAACTACAGAAGGTGCTATGGGAGTAATGAGGAGAGATAATTTGATCAGGTTATACCTGGATTGGATTTTAATCCTTGCACAGGGCAGGAGATTAGGGTTTGTAATTGAAATCTTGCTTAAACACCTTTTGTGGAGGAGTTGTTCCCAAAATGTAAAGAGAACTAAGAAGGAGAAAAAAAAAAATGGCTCAAGAGCCCTAGACTCTCAATTCCAATAATTACAGGCTGTTGTTCTTCCTTGTGATTAAGCCCCTACCAGTGGTAGGCAAACTCATTAGTCAACAGAGCGGCAAACCGCAGCTCGCAAGCCGCAGTTTGCCGACCACTGGCTAGGGAGACAACATGCAAGCTCATCCTGGCTTGTACTTTGGGTGAAAACAATTGTTAAAAGAGAAACCAACTCCTTTGGCCTGCAGCTTTTCAGAATAGAAAGCCACATGGTATCAGAGAATCCCTAAACTGAGAACCAAACATAAATGTTGGTCTTCAGCCAGTTACACACTTAAGTACCTGGCAGAGTTGAATGCAAAATTGTCCTGCAGAGATTGTAGTGGATAATGTCAGTGTCAGTGCTTCACCCAGATTCCTGGATCTATTTTTACTGTTTCTTGGGAGCGGAGTCCCCTCTTTGGCATGCTTTCCTATCTAGCGCCTACTGGGTCTCCTTTCTCAGGAAACTGCTCTCCAAACACATCCCCCTACTCACCTAGCTCCCTAGCCTCAGTTACAACTCTGTGGCATAACTTTTAAACTCCAGAGTCCCCTGCAGGATCAGCCTGAGATCATTTTCTGTGGGACTTTGCCTGAGATCATACCCGTGTTTGGATTTCTCCTCTTCTCTGTCCTATTTCCCCCAACCCTTTGCCAGCTTCCCTGGAACACTTCCTTAATAAGCACTACCATTGAACCCTCATCTCAAGTGTCTGTTCTAAGGAACGTGACCCAACACATTCCCATGGGATCCTCTCAGGAAAATAAACACGTATCTCTAAAGATGAACTCTCTAGGAAAAAATTACAAAACATACAAGAGAGCACAGCCGTCATGGCTCAGTGGTTGAGCATCAACCTATGAACCAGGAGATAATGGTTCGATTCCCAGTCAGGGCACATGCTCGGGTTGCAGGCTGGATCCCCAGGAGGGGGCACGCAGGAGGCAGCTGATCAATGGTTCTCTCTCATCTTTGATGTTTCTATGTCTCTCTCCTCGCCTTGATGGTGAATATAAGACATTGTTGTGGGGGCTAGCAATCTGAATCTGTGCCAGTAACCTGCCTTCTAACGCACACTCTTGCTAGCCGATAATTAACTCCACTGATGCCTGTCCTGCCTTGCAGAATCTGTTTCCCAGAATACTCCCTTTTTGCAGAGGCCATAAACCATGAACCATACACAAACCCCAGAGGGGGTTATCAGTACTTGTGCCAAGACAGGCCTTTGGGTGTGGTCTCACATCCCCCATCCCAACACACGGGGCTTTTTGCAAAGCCCATGAAAGGTCCGGAAGCCTGATCCATATTTGGGGGACAAAGGAACCAAAGGGTATAAAGGAAAAGCTTCCTCCATATTCACTCACTCAGGATTTGGAGAACTGACCCCCTGAGTCACTGTACTAGTACATCTGAAAATAAAGGTTTATTCTGGATCTCTGAATACTCCCTAACTATTTCTCAGTTGCCTGGTAAATTCTGTAACATCCTTTCCTCTCTGAAATTAATAAAAATATATTTTAAAAAACATACAAGAGAATAAAAGCCATCTGAGACAGAGTCTGCAGACACAATAACAGAAATTATTGCTACTAAGGACTCAGGGTACTATAAAAACAACTTGACGGAATATGTAATTACCCAGGATATAGGTGGAGAGAAGCAAAAATGGAAAGTATAACTGTAAAATATGAAAGCAGCCCAAGTGCCCATCAGAAGATGACTGGATAAAAAAACTATGATTCATTTACACAATGGAATACTACTTGGCGGTAAAAAAAAAAAAAAAAAAAAAAAGGAAAGACAAGAAAAGAAAATCTTACCTTTTGTGACAGCATGGATGGACCTGGAGATTATTATGCTAAGTGAAATAAGCCAGTCAGAGAAAGACAAATACAATATGCTCTCATGTATATGTGGAATCTAATGAACAAAATAAACTGATACACAAAATAGAAACAGAGGCATGGATGCATGGACCAGACTGACAACTGTCAGAGGGGAGGGTGGTTGTGAGGCTGAATGAGAGACGGTAAGGGATTAAGATATATATTAATATATCTTGGCATGGCTCAGTGGTTGAGTGTCAACCTATTATCCAGGAGTTCGCAGTTCAATTCCCCTGCCTGGGTTGCCAGCTCAATCTCCAGTGCAGGGTGTGCAGGAGGCAGCCAACCAATGATTCTCTCTCATCATTGATGTTTTTATCTCTCTCTCCCTCTCCTCTACTCTCTGAAATCAATAAAAATGTATTTTTAAAAAAAACACATAAACCTGGTTTTGCAAACCAATGTCACCCCAATAAATTCAATAATTAAAAAAGAGATGTAGAGAAACAATGAGCAGTATCTCCATAGGTCTAAGAGTAGCTCTTGAGAAGAGAATAAAAAATAGTGGCGTGGCAGTATCTGAAGCAATAATGTCTGATTAATGTATAGAGGTCATGAAAGAGAGGACACAACACAATTCCTATATGAGATAAATAAAAAAGTAAGTGCGTCTAAAAGAGACATTGCACAGCACAAAAGCAAAGAGAATACCTTAGAAGTGACCAGAAAGGTAAGACAGATTAGGTGTACAGAAACAATAATTAGACTACCAGGAGTATGTAATCGATAGCAGCAACTGAGGCCAGAAGACAGCAATACAGTGTCTTGAAAGTGAAAAATGACTGTCAACATCAACCAAATTCAACTAAAAGACAGGTAGCCCCTGTTTTTTGAAAGTTCACTTCACGCCATTTTGTTTTTACAAAAGACCTACATTAGTATCTGTTCCCACTAACCAAAAGAAATCCAAAGAGGATTTTCACTTTTATGAAAAAAGGTAAAAAGCAAAAATAATGTGACATGTCCTAAGATAATTGCTTCTTTGAATAATGCCATTTCAGCTTCTAAGAGCTCCCAGAGGCTCACTCTACTTTCAGATAGCAGGGGAAAGAGAAAGCAGAGAAAGTTTTACACAGCAACGTGAGATTTTATAACATCTGCCTTCAGTGGCTTCTTCTTGTACTACAGACCAGGATCTACGAAGTCCTGTCTCCCTGTCTGACCCCACTTCCTCTGCTCTTCCTCTGGCTCCCTGACCTTCTTTGTGTTCCTCCAACATGCCAAGCTCCTTCCTCTTGTAAGACCTTTGCACTTGCACTTTCCTCTGCCTGGAATCCTCTGCCCTTACATTCCAAAAGCATCCACTGCATTCATGTTCGCATTTTTAAAAATGTTTACTGCAGATCAGTTATGTCCCTTGTCACTGCCCTAGGCACTGGGGATACAGCACTGAACAGAACAGACAAAAGTCTCTGCTACTGTGGAGTACAGGTCCTGGTAGCTGACAGCTTTATCAGTCAGGTCTTTCCTGATCACCGGTCTAAATGTGAACATTATTCATTGTTTGTCTTCCTACTTATTCTGTCTCTTCCCACTAGTGTGTGATAGGTGGGACCTTGTCTACCTTGTTCATCACTGTACTCCAAGAGCATGCAATGACGCCTGAAACTATTGTGTGTTCAGGAAACACTTGTCGAAGGATTGAAAGTTAAAATGAATGTTGAAAATCAACTTTAAAAATGAATGTTGAAAGAATGAATTCATGGAAGGTGTCTCAGGAGGAAAGGGTTACAATTCTATTTAAGGAAAACATAAATTGCATTCAGAAAGGGTGTGTGTGTGTGTGTGTGTGTGTGTGTGTGTGTGTGTGTGTGTGTCTACAAGCAGAAAAAAAAGGCCCCATATAAAGGCTAGAGAATGGATATTGTGACAGAAGAATAAGGGATTAGATAGTCAGGCAGGACCTAGATCTAAGGCTGTGTGTCACCCAAAGGAGTTAGCATTTTGTCTTATAAAAAGAAAGTAGTGTGTATGATGACCATTTGTTTTAACATAAGATGGTAACTTTAAATCCATGTTTTGTGATTTAATTTAAAAAGTAAAGAATGTTTCTACTTTGTTGGAATAAAAAGACCTAGTTAGTTATAATTATTTTTATAAACTCAATTTTAATTAACATAATATTTTATTATTTCATAGTCTATCTGATTGGTAAAAAGACATTTTATAATAATCAACTTCATATCATGCTTTCTATAAACAGAAACATTAAAATAGGTGATTATCAAGTATTGGAACCCAGTTATGTACAAACTTAAAATGTATTTGTCCCTGACTGGTATCAAGTTTATGAGCCCACTTGAGTCTGGGTGGTGAATTTTTCAACATAATCATTATATTTGGCATGTAATGAAACATAACATGTTTCGTATGTTCAAGGCACTATTCTACGCCATTTAATTTTCTCCAAAAACGCCTTGGTGCAGGGACAGTTGCTCTAGGTCATTAAGCTAATGAATGGAGTGACCAGGATTCAAATGCAGTGGTTTGGCTTGTAGCCTGTGAACCACAACTCCATGCTGATTTAATCCTTCCTGTGGAATTTCATTTCTCCAGCGTTTTCTCCCCTAATCTCTTTATGCAAACGTGTACCGTCCAGCTTTAAGTCATCATCTCCATGTCCCTGATTTTCCTCTGTCCTCCTCCAATTCTGTTTCTCCTCACAGGCTTCAGAATTGGAACTTCTGGCCCAAGACAAAGTCCTAGTCAGGTGATTTCAGAGGATGCGAGGGGAACCCTGTCCTCAGTCAGACCCAGTCTGATGTCAGTTGTCTCTACTGATGTAAGGGGTCTCCCTGTAGGTGGCATATGAGGTTTTCTTAGCCAGTGTGCCTCTCCCACGGACTCTCACCAGTGGTGCACACATCCTTCTGGGTGTACATTCTGCTGAACAACAATATAAGTCGCTCTTGGCCTTCTGCTCAATGTTTTCTCTCTCACGCCCTCTAGGAACAGGGATATGGTGGCCCTCTCTTCCCCTTACTATAGGCACACTGTGCTACTCCCATGTCCTGCTGGCCTCCTGCTTTAATGAATCTCCTACTTTCAGAAATGTCCAGATGGAAAATCAATGACATTCCCACCACTTTGCAAAGCCAATGGTAAGGTGTGCCATAATTTAGAAATAGAGACTTTCTTTGTGCCTAAAATGTGAACCCATCATGTCTTTTGTTCTCAGCTGTGAGTTTAGCAAGTCCTCCACACCAGTCAGTAATGCCTGGGGATTACTGGAAAGGATCTGAGTTGGTACATCATACCCTCATGTCCACATTAACACATTCATGTTACAAAACCACGATAGGAAGTGACATCAATATCACTTGAATCAGCATAAGGAATTATAGCAGTGGTTCTCAACCTTTCTAATGCCGCGACCCTTTAATACAGTTCCTCATGTTGTGGTGACCCCCAACCATAAAATTATTTTCATTGCTACGTCATAACTGTAATTTTGCTACTGTTATGAATCGTAATGTAAATATCTGTGTTTTCTGATGGTCTTAGGTGACCCTGCTAGCGGTTCTCAACCAAAATAATTTTATGGTTGGGGGTCACCACAACATGAGGAACTGTATTAAAGGGTCGTGGCATTAAAAAGGTTGAGAACCACTGAATTACAGGAACTTTATAGGATATTAGTGACTACTGGTAATAAACACATCCTATTTATACCCTCAGCTCCAATAAGTTAACATTAAAACCATCACTTTTCAAAGTTAAGAGCACTATGAACCAAGCTTTCTCTTTGGGTAATAAGATATATAGTTTACTATTTAAAATATGTTTTTATTGATTTTTAGAGAGAGAAAGAGGTAGAGGGAGAAAGGAGAGAGATAGAAGCAAAAGGCTGCCTTCTATATGCAACCTGGGCATGTGCCCGACTGGGAATCAAACCAGCAACCTCTTGGTGTATAGGTCAACACTTAACCACTGAGCCACACCGGCCAGACTGTAGTTTACTAATTTTTCTACAAAATGTCAAATGCCAAAAACTACAAATTTTATTAGCTAATATATACACTTCTAGTATTTGTATTAAATTTAAAAATGAAGTTAATTTTTTTGTATCACTTCTGACCATCTCCATTATATAAATATATTATAGTGTAATGATCAAAGAATTAAGCATTAGTATACTACTTGGCTCATGTTGAGCCTATTTTCTAATTTGAAAAATATGATTGACCCTCATTAGGGTCCTTGTTTTCAGGGGTCTACTTATTAAGAACAGGACATAATTATATTGTTCTCGGCCAAAGCTCTTCTACCTACTTATTCTTGCCTTACCTCTGCTTATTAGAAAAACTTGGCAGCAAAGCCCTTAAAGTCCTTGAGAGTAATGTTTCTCAGTTTCCTGATACTGTTTAGTGTGTAGACTTAAAAAATCACAGTCTTTTAAAAATATTTTTATTGATTTCAGGGAGGAGGAGGAGGAGAGAGAGAGAGAAACATCAATGATGAGAGAGAATCAATGATCAGCTGCCTCCTGCATGCCCTCACAGAGATCAAGCCTACAACCCAGGTATGTGCCCTGACTGAGAATTGAACTATGACTTGGTTCCTAGGTCAACACTCAACCACTGAGCCATGCAGGCTAGGTGAAAAGTCACAGTCTTGAAAACAATCCCCTCAACAAGAGTTCAGCTATCCAAAGCAGCATCCCCAACTCCCACCATCCAACTCACTTAGAAAGTGCTTTCCTGTCTGGTTATAGAAGTTGCCCACCATCACAGACTGTTAGACCTCCTACCACTTAGCCATTCATTTCTGAAATTTTGCAATTTTTAATATTCCTAGAATGAATCTGAAGCTCAAATTTTCAGCTTTTGTTCTGCACTGTTGCTCCCCCTAGTGTTGACTGAAGAGACAATATTTATGTAAGCAGTTGGACAATTTAACTAACAGGAAAGGTAACTGCAGAAAGAATTGTGTGTGCCATTGAGTGGGCTCTGACACTTGGTGACCCTATGAATGAGTGACGTTCATTCTCAACAGCCCTGCTCAGCTCATGCCTACGACTTCTTCTATGGAGTCAATCTATCTCATATTTGGTCTTCCTCTTTTCCTGACACCTTCTATTTTTCCCAGCATTATTGTCTTTTCCAATGAACTGTACCTTCTCTTGATATGCCTGAAGTTGGATAGCTTCAGTTTTGTCTTTTTTGCCTCCAGTGATATGTTTTGGGGCTTAATTTTATCTGGGATCTACTTGTATGTCTTTCTAGTAATTTAGGGTACTCGTAGAGCTCTCCTCTAACACCATATTTAAAATGAATGAATCATTTTCTTATCAGCCTTCTTTATTATCTCCTAGCATTTACATATTAAAAGTATTTCTGTGGCCCAGCCAGCGTGGCTCAGCGGTTGAGCATTGATTATGAACCAGGAGGTCACAGGTTCTATTCCTGGCCAGGGCACATGCCCAGGTTGCGGGCTCGATTCCCCAGTAGGAGGTGTGCAGGAGGCAGCCAATCAATGAATCCCTCTCATCATTGATGTTTCTATCTCTCTCTCCCTCTTCCTTCCTCTCTGAAATCAATAAAAACTAACTTATGTGGATCTAAGTTGATGGCTCCATAAAGTCATAGGGACCCCAGAGATGCACCAAGCTCTCCCATCTACTCTGTCCACAAATGTATTACCTTTGCATTTCAAGCAGCAGAAATGAAGCAGTGGTAGAAAGGCCAAAGGGTACACTCCAAGTTGTCTTTTAAGAAAATTTCCTAAAAGTTACAAAGTTCTACTCCACATCATTGAGGTGCTAAATAAGACCAAAGAAGAGAGAGAACAGATACAGGGCAGGGCAACCAACAATCTGGGTAGCAGAAGGTGATAATGACACAGCATAAAAAGGGCACCTTGAAATCCCTAAATGAGTCATGGGTGGATGGAGTAGAATGAGCACAGCAGTAATCACTTCTCTTTAGTGTAGAAGAGTAAACAATTAATCCCTTTTCATTACTCCCCATAAAATATGCATAGAGCATCACCCAGGAACCTCTGAATGCATAGATTTATGACTGAGATCTGGTTCCTCCTTCCAAGAGCAAAGTGCTTCATTGAAATGATGTGTTAGGAGTTTTAAAAATCTGACAGTCGGTGCACATTTTCCTTTTCTATTCCCCTTTTCCCATTTTTTTTTTCTTGGCTTTTCCACCCATTTATTCTTCCATATGCATTTTAAAGTCATTTCATTTTTTAATTAAAAAATTAAGATTAAAAATTGCACTTTAACTTTTGAAACAGGATGATAAACCTTGGCTCGGGCACATTCATTGTTTGCTTGTGAATCTACTCCAAGTTATTTAGTTAGAGGGTAATTTTTAATAATGAAATAAGCACTTGTAAACTTATCACCCAAAACAAAAGCTAGAACCTTGATAATAATCTGTTCCATCCTCAGGATTCCCCTACCCAAGGCCATACCATCATTGCTATTCTAACTATAATCAAAGGTATTTTTCAACTTCATTTTAATTTAATTTACTCAAATTTTATTTTATATGCCCAAGAAAAGATTCTCAATAATTCTAAATATTATGCAGTTTAACATGTTATGGCAGAGATTGTTAGCTGCCAATACTAATATTCATTCTCCCCTTTACCTATTTAATAGAAACTATATTGGTTTGATTCAAGGTGACAAAATTTTCAGTTGAAAAACTACATTTCCCAGTCCCCCTTGTAGGTAGGTATGGCCTATGGATAATTTCTGGCCGATGGGACATAAGTGAAAGTTGTTAGATGACACTCCTAGAAAGGTTTATTAAAATGGGGGGTATACATCTAGGGTACGTGTATCATTCAACATTCACCTTCTTGCCTTCAGACTGTGGAATGGAGGAAACTGGAATATAGAAAACCTTTCTCTAAGGGTAACAAAGCAGAAAGAGATAAGAAGCTTGATAATTGCACAACCATATCACCACCAGACTGCCTATCTCTAGACTTGTTTTTAGTGAAAGGTAAAGATATCTATCTTGTCTATGCAGCTTTTATTTTCAGTCTCTGTCACTAGCAGCAATATCCACTTCATAACTGATACACTACTGTAAAGGGAATATTTTAAAGATTCATTTCATAGTTTGGGATTTTTTATGTAGGCAAGTTATTTATTATTTTAAAAACTAGACATCTTACCAAACTGTTATTAACAACAAAATGCAATATATCAGTGATAGACTGACATGAACAGAACATCTTAAAGTTGTATTTTATAACTTCTGATTTTTTAATTTGGGAAATTAATGGTTTTGTTTATTTGTATTGCAACTAGAGAACTTACTGAGCTCTTTTGTTGTTTTAATAGTTTTGATGTTGAATCCTTTGACTTTTAAAGTTAGTCATCTGATCATCTGGAAATAAAAATAATGTTTTTTCTCTCCTAATTATTGTGCTTGCATTTTTTCTCAGGGTTTTAAAAATTCTCTTTATTGGCTCCATGTTCTAAAAGTCAATTCTACTTTTTGTTAGTTTTTGGTACTATTTTTTATTCTGCTTTGGCTACTTGACCTATATGATGAACTCTTGATTTTTGTGGCTGACATGGAAAAATAAAATTTCCAACTTAAAGTAATGCCATCATTTCTGATTTTAAAGTGATCGATTCAGTATTTAAATTCAGTTGCTCAAGATTTTCTCTCTTACTACTCCAATCCTTCTCATTCTTCTTCTTCTTAATCCCCGTCCTTAGAGTAATCTTAAATTTCCAAAGAACATATTACCTACATATTAATTACATAATTATTACTTACAGAATATTACTATAGTCTCTAGCCTCTGCTATACTGTCTCTTATCACATCTAGGCTTTTTATTGCCATCATGAAGCCAGTGATGACTGCTGAAATCCACATACGCTAAATCCTCTTCATTCTAACCTCAAGTCTTTTTAGGTCCTCCAGTCACCTGTCATTTGGAAGCTTAAGAAAAATGTGCTTGTCTTACCACATAGCTTATGACAATAAAGACGCACTAATTACAATAAGGAGTAAGTATGAAAGGCTCTTTGCATCTTGGGAAAGTCCCCAGAAGGGGCAACAAGACAGAAGAGTTAGTTGAGGCTCGTATGAGAATAACTGAAATTCTGCTAATGGTGGATTCTGCTCTGCAGCTTTTAGCAAAGAAGAACATACTGTGAGTAGCGACTCCTTCTCACTTTCCTCCCACAGAATAAGGTTTATATTAATTGATCAAGTTTTCCCCCCTAATCCCAAGTTTTTAAAGTTGTTTTTCTCAATTCACGTGTTTCCATTACATTCTCCATATGGAAAACTCATCATAGTTTTGCTACCGTGAGAATGTCATGTTGCTTAAAACAGATGTTAATGACAATTTGATTAAAAGGAAACCTCAGAAAAGTCAAAATGACTGTGGGAAAGAGTGTTAATACTTTTGGGGTTAGAAAAATATAACTATCTTGTATTGACACACTTGGAGGACTTATGTAAAAATTCTTCCTTTGGCTGTTTGTTCATGTGAAACAGACTTGTAAACCAATCCCAACGGTTTCTATACTCAAGAGACATTTTCTTAAATGATTGGTTTTGAAAATTTTCTGGGGAGAGATAACATAAATATCCTTCCCTGTTATCCTAGACCAGTGGTCGGCAAACTCATTAGTCAACAGAGTGGCAAACCGCGCCTCGCGAGCCGCATGTGGCTCGCGAACCACAGTTTGCCGACCACTGTCCTAGACTATTTTCTCTTGTCCCCTTATAGTCTACACTTGAAGTACCAGATAGTTTATACATTGGTTATAGTCTATGGGTGTAGAGAAAGGAAGGGGGAGAACCCAAGTGGGGCTCAATAAAATACTTGCTAAGGACCTAGATTCTGCTTTTTAAAGATCCCCTTAATTTAGTTCAGAGAATCTTCTGGGCTGTGACTAATTTCCTCCATCTCAGCTCAGTGCCACCGAGCCTCTCCTAAAGTCTTCTGATGCAGGAATTTCTACTATTGATGGATTTTACTGGACCTATTCATGGATTCTTTCTTCGCACTGTTTTCTCAACCCCATAGACAGCTTCTCTCCAAATTGAAAGATTAAGTAATATTTCTCAGGATCTTGTCAGTTTCCTTTTTGTTTTTCAGTGAGGTGCTGGAAAAGCAGCCTCATGACCTCAGCTTCTTTGACTTCCATTATCAAAAAATAAAATTTTTGCCCAGCTAGTATGGCTCAGTGGTTGAGCATTGACCTATGAACCAGGAGGTCACGGTTCGATTCCCAGTCAGGGCACATGCCCGAGTTGCCAGCTCAATCCCCAGTGGTGGGTGTGCAGGAGGCAGCCAATCGCTGATTCTCTCTCATCATTGATGTTTCTATCTCTCTCTCCCTCTCCCTTCCTCTCCGAAATCAAAATAAAAATCTATTTTAAAAAAGTAAAATAAAATTTGTGAAATGTATACCCTAATCTTGTTCTGTGATTGGTTTCTTCTGGTGAATCCTTGGCTTTGCTTTATCATTATTGTTTTTGCCTACTTACCCTTGGGTATGGAGGCATAAGGTTCTAGGTCACTACATCACTATGCTATCATGAATTGCAAATATTCCCACTTTATTCTTTCCATGCAGTAAACCTGAAGAATTCAGGCATCAGGGGAGAGTTTAAGTAGAGGATACAAATGAGAACCCATGAGCCAGTAATAATTTGCCTGGACCATAAGATGATAAATTGAAGTATCTAATTGTCTTATTCATCATTGCTTTTTACATAGAATAGGAAGAGTAAAAGCAAGTTCATGTGTTAGAATGTTTAAAACTCTCCCCATCAGCAACATATTTTGGTATACTTGGATTAAATCTACATTATATAAACAAAGAAAAATAAAGTTATGGTCAATTATCAGTTGGGTTTAGGCAATGAATAAGCTATCTGCTAATTATCAGTCTTAGCTATTTCCTTTGACTAAATCCATTGGATAATTGCCCAGCACACTTCTAACTTAGCTTGCCATGAATTTCCAAAGAATTAGAATCTAATTTATAATTTAAAAGTCTAATGTTATGCACACACATGCAAATGCACACACAGGGAAAGAAAGAGACTGAAACTGGGAAGACAAGTGAACCTTTATACAATACCTTTAATTATATAAAGATAAATTTTATCTTAATGACACATAAAATATAATTTATAAATAACTCAACCTGTAAAACTATTAAGTTAGGAAATTATTAGCATGCTAGAAGCCTTCTTCTCTTAATTTAAACATCACAGCTAAATCTACTTTAAAGGTAAAATACCTAATTATATTAAAAGTCAATATTATAATTATCATTTATGTGACAACTAGAGGCCCAGTGCATGAAAATTCATGCACTGGAGCGGGCAGTCCCTCAACCTGGCCTGCCCCCTCTCACAGTCTGGGAGCCCTCAGGGGCAGGAGTCAACCTGGCAATCAGGAGAAGGCGATGCCCCATCATACCTCTGTTGCTGCCACTGCCGGCAGCACAAGCCTTGGCCGGCCCTGGTTACCTGAGCCTCAGGTGGCCCTGGGAGGCAGGGCAGCCGCCATCTGAGGCTTGCCTGCACCTCGGGCTGGCCCTGGGTGGCTGGGCAGCTGCCATCTGAGGTTTGCCTGCACCTCGGGCTGGCCCTGGGAGGCTGGGCAGCTGACAGGTGAGGCTTGCCTGCTCCTCGGGCCAGCCCTGGGAGGCTGGGGGGCTGAAGGGACTGGGGGACTCCTGAGGCAGGCACGCAGAACCGCTGGGCCCGCCTGGGAGCGGGCCCAGCCTTGCCGCGCACCTGCCGTCCCGGAGGGGCTGAGGGGACTGGGCGCTGCCATCTTTGAGGGTGTGGCAGTCAATTAACATATTCCCTTCTTATTGGCTGTGGACGCTGCCATCTTTGAGGGTGGGGAAGTCAATTAGAATATTCCCTCTTTATTAGATAGGGTACACATACATTTCCCCTGTACCTTGGAATCACACAGATGTTCATAGCTATAGGACCTGAGAGGGAGTTGCTTTATATCTCCACATGTTACAGAAGCTGTAAAATGAGATAATATACTAAGCCAGGTGCAAATAAATAGACCTCCAGAACTAACATCCAGAGACTGAGCTTGTTTCCCACTATTCTCTTTCTAATCTTAGGGATTTAAGGCAAAAGATAGTGATGATTCAGGACAAGCACAAAGCTGATTGGTTTATGCTTTCTGTCTTTCAAAGGATTGTTTATATATACATGTGTGTCTTTTATTAATGTGCTCTGTAGGGTTTTATTAAATTAATTCTTACCTACACTTTTACTAAACAAATATTTTCTTCACAGTTCAAAAGCAATTTACACACTGGGAAAAGAATAAAGAAAAGAGGCTACTGAAACCGGTTTGGCTCAGTGGATAGAGCGTTGGCCTGCGGACTGAAAGGTCCCGGGTTTGATTCCGATCAAGGGCATGAACCTTGGTTGCGGGCACATCCCCAGTGGGAGGTGTGCAGGAGGCAGCTGATCGATGTTTCTCTCTCATTGATGTTTCTAACTCTCTATCCCTCTCCCTTCCTCTCTGTGAAATATCAATAAAATATATTTTTAAAAAAAAGAAAAAAAAAGAGGCTTTCTTTAAGGCATGGCAAAAGAAAAAGCAAATTTTATAGGCTTTGAGGCTAACTGAATCATTAATCAAACTCTATGTTTAAGCCTGATTTTCCGTTTCCCATTCAAACAACACTACGGAAGTACCCCCTTTCCCTGTCTGTTCTATAGAGCATATACAGTATATCCTAGATATATGGTACTTTTAAGAGTCTTGGCAGAAATTATGTCAACAAGAAAGCATAATTGATTTCCTGGAAAAGGAAGAATTAAACACACACACACACACACAAAGATTTCTCTTAAAATCATGTTTGTTTAAGAGAAGTGTTTGATTTTAATTAGTATATTGATAAAATGCTCCTTTCAAGTGGAATTAAGACTTTGGGAAATTCAAGGCTACTCTAGAAAATACAAAGATATTCTCAAGTAGCAATTACAGATAAAGCAAAAAATGCTTTTTAATAACAGATTACATTTGTGATCAAATTTTAAACATTTGAGCACTTTTTTTATATCATCACATTTGGTTACTATTTATAACATTTTGACTCTGAGTCCCAGTGCCACCATTTAGTTGATGAGTAACCTTGGCAAGTTAGTTAATTTCTAATTTTTTCCCCTGAATGTCAGGAATAATATTAGCTTCTTTAAAGAGTTGCTACAAAGAGTAGATAAGATGATATATGGACAAGCACTTGTCATAGATCTGGCATAAAGTAACGGTCAATACGGTTCTCAATAGGCTTTGCTATAAGGTAAAGTCTGTAACTCAAAAGATAGCTCTTAAAACTTTATGTAAAGTGATTCCTGATAGCATAAAAGGATCAGATCTTTCTCATTCTTAGAGATATGCTGGTTGTGGGACCCTACAGGACTCTGATAATATAATGATTAAAACATGTATCAAAAAATCAGAATACCTCCTTGAGCCTTTCTATTTTCATCCACACTCCAAATATT